>NC_140580.1:502655557-503288612 GCF_964204655.1 Triturus cristatus
TCCGGTGCTGGACGCGGAGGATCGCACGGGTCCTGCTGGGGGACTCACCTGAGACCCATAAGAACCACGGGCGCCGCCGTCTGACCCACATCCACAAGCGTGTGCTGGCGGTGGTCTTTCCAGACTTGGACAGGCGCTTACAGGAGAAGCAGCAGCAGGAAGGGGGTAGGTACATGTGTGTTTGTTGTGTGTCACCAGCATTTGTAAGTGCACAGTTGCATGGATACACTGCCAGGGTTTAAAGGTTCTGGGCAGATCCTGTTACCCACAGTATAGCGGTGCTCTCCTGCCTCCCTTCCCCTCCTTGCAATGTGTTCCCTGGTCTGTGTGTAGTCACTCCTTCACAAGGTTATCTAGGCTGGCACTTTATCCACGTGAACAATGCCTGTAGCATCATGTGTGGGGGTGGTGTGTAACAGGTTTTGGGACCTTGCCTGTGCCCTGTCCAGTTCAGTACTTGTGGGTTCCATGTCAGTTGGCACTGATGCTGAGTCCAGACATGGGAGTTAGTCTCTCAAGTGTCATGCCTTACAGAACGCATGTCCTATGTTGTGGCCTGTGACATGATGTGCATGAGTGTGCGATACGCATAGTGCAGGGATGGTGGGGTGTGTTGCAGTCATTCCCATTCAGGACCATGGAGTTGTATGGCCACTACTGTCCCCATGGGCATATTTTCCTAGGTGTCATGTGTGTCATCACAAAATGTGGACACTCTCAGTGTCTACAGCATAGGTTGTGCTCTGTGCCATTGTCCCTTGGCACCATGTATATTGACGTAAAATGTAGTACAAGTGTCCACTGTACAGCCTGACCTGATTTTCCTTGTTCATACTCACGGTGGCCAGTGCCTGTGTGTCTTGTTACAATCATCTGATGAGGACCATTTGTACATGATTATTTGGACAGGCGCACCTTGGGTATTTTGTGTCCAATCTTGCATTTATCCAGCCCATGTGTATTTCACCCAGACTAAGAGATGTAAGTGCTTCCTGTGTCTCAACAAATTGTCTCATGTAGTGGGTGGTTGGTGCGGGCAAAGCCTACATGTCAAAACCTGATATCTCCTTGCTAGGTCTGGCCAGTGTGTGATGTTTGTCTGGACATACACTCAAGGTGCAGTGAGCCAGTCATGGTGGGAATGTTTTCAGTATTACCTATGCAGCATGTGCCTCACGTTCATGGATATGGTCCCTGCTCATCCCTATTTTCAGCAACGCTGTGTGGTGCAGATGCAGTGCTGGATTGTCCCCAGGGCCTGGCTCCTCTGTCAAAACCATTTCATGTCATTTGCTATTGTGTCATGCTCTCCATAGTTTTTCAGTGGCATGGTGGGTCAACCAACTGTGTGTTGCAGGGCCTACATATGTACCTTGTTTTGTAGATGTTACTCATCTTTCTTTTCAGGCTATGCACTGTAACCTATGTAGATTGGACTCATGTGACATATGTATACAGGTGTATGATTAATTGCTGTCTCTTTACCTTACCCACAGCATCGTCGGGGGACACGGAGGGAGACATCAGCATGGACGGAGCGGAGGGACCGAGCACCAGTGCCAGCGGTGACATCGTGGCTGGCACATGGAGTGGAACTGAGGCGGAGGAGAGTGAGGCCCAGGACCTGTCCACTGGCACCACAGAATATGAAGCTGACGGCTCTGAGGATGATCTCTCCGAGTGGGCGGAGGCTGCACCAGCAGCTAACAGTGGCACAACATCTCTCCCCGCCCCCTCCATTGCCATCAGCCGCCTCCCACTTGCTCGTGTCCCTTCCCAGCGTGCCCAGTCACCACATGTCTCCTTGCTGCCAGGCACCGCACCCCCTGCCCCTGTCTCCACTGCTGCCGCCAATGCCGAGTCTGTGGACATCCAGCGGCAGTTGCAGGTTGGTCAGGCTGCGATGCTTAATGTCCTCCATGGCCACAGCCAAGTGCTGAACAACATGGAGGCATACTTGGAGGGCATTTTCTCATCGCAGGCTGACCAATGCAACTTGCTGAGGTCCATTGACTCGGCATTGGCGGCAGCAGTGGGTCTCCTGCAGCGCTTCGTCCAACCCCCTACCCCTGACCCATCCACACTTCCCACTCCCATGCCTGTCCCACGTACACCCAGACGTCAGCATGCACCCACCACAACAGACACAGGCACCACACCAGCAGGGAAGGTCAAACGCACACCTCATGGCACGCACACACAGGGTGAAGTAGGCACACCCACTGGGTCGGGGGGCAAACGTAAGAAACGCAGCCAGAGTGGGAGTCCGCATTCCACCAAATCCACTCCCTCCAAATCCCCTCCCCTCAGCTCTCCTGGCCACATATCCGGCAAAGACTCCTTCATGGCCGCTCTGTCCCTGAGCCCCACAGTGACACCACCCCGCAAGCAGTCAAGGGAGTCCCCGGTCAGGGTGGTTGAGTCCCCCCCTGTCCACACCCTCCCCCAGTGGTGCTGCGACCCATCCCTCTGACCCCCCCCTCCTTGGGGCCTGTGGTTCCTTCGGGTGCAGGGGAGTCGCTGGAGGACCTTGCTAAGGTGTGCAGCGACATCCTGGCCGCCGCCTTTGGCCCTGCCCCACCCCCTGTGGTGGAGTCCTCCATCCCTGCACCCACGATGCCTACCCTTCGCCCTCATGTCCCTGCGGTGCCTGGTCCTTCCCCCCCACATGATGCCCTCCCCCCTCAGGAAGACAAAGGAGTCTGACTGTGCAGGCAAGCTAGGGGACACGCGTCCCACTGTGTCCCCCACCAGGTTTTGAACTTTGGATTGCCCTATGGGCATTGTACATTTTGAACTTTCAAGGGACAAACAGATTTTTGGATGCTGAATAAAGCAATTTTTTTTTCCTTAGTACACTACTGTCTGTCTGGTATTGCTGTTGGTGGACCTGCCCCATAATTTTGGGTGGTGATTATGTGTTGGGTGTGTGGGAATTGTAGTCTTGTGCTGGTCATAGGGTGGATCCTGGTATCTGTGTGCCATCACAAGCTGTTGGCTACATAACTTTGTTCATGTAAGCAGTTAATGCATGGTGACATCGTCCCAAGGTGTGTTCCTTCCTCTGTGTAACCTGACATCTTCCCTGCAGGGTCTTTCCAATATGTGGTGCTGAGCTGTGTCTACATTGGCTGGGTGTGTGACGGACTCGTTAGACTTGGGCCATGCATGCTGAGCAATGTCTCCACCTGCATCATTCGTGGCGTCCTTGGTGGTCACTGTACTTGTGTATGTAGACTGTTGTCATGACTTCATGCGGACATGTTTTCTTTTCGGCGCTATGCATGTGTATACTCCCAGCCTCGCACACATGTGGTACATGTACTGCAGGATCTTTGTGCACCTGACTGACATTTGTGGGCATTGGATCTGTGGGTACTCCATCCTTTTCTTTGCAGGGGCACTGCTGTGAGTGTTAGGCACCCACCCCTCCTGTGTCTGGGCACTGCTGGGAGGACTCTGCACCGACCCCTCCTATGTCTGGGCACTGCTAGGAGGACTCTGCACCCACCCCTCCTGTGTCTGGGCACTGCTGGGAGTGTTAGGCACCCACCCCTCCTGTGTCTGGGCACTGCTGGGAGGACTCTGCACACACCCCTCTTGTGACTGGGCACTGCTGGGAGGACTCTGCACCCACCCCTCCTGTGTCTGGGCACTGCTGGGAGTGTTAGGCACCCACCCCTCCTGTGTCTGGGCACTGCTGGGAGGACTCTGCACCCACCCCTCCTGTGTCTGGGCACTGCTGGGAGGACTCTGCACCCACCCCTCCTGTGTCTGGGCACTGCTGGGAGGACTCTGCACACACCCCTCCTGTGTCTGGGCACTGCTGGGAGGACTCTGCACACACCCCTCCTGTGTCTGGGCACTGGTGTGAGTGTTAGGCACCCACCCCTCCTGTGTCTGGGCACTGCTGGGAGTGTTAGGCACACACCCCTCCTGTGTCTGGGCACTTCTGGGAGTGTTAGGCACCCACCCCTCCTGTGTCTGGGCACTGCTGGGAGGACTCTGCACCCACCCCTCCTGTGTCTGGGCACTGCCGGGAGGACTCTGCACACACCCCTCCTGTGTCTGGGCACTGCTGGGAGGACTCTGCACACACCCCTCTTGTGACTGGGCACTGCTGGGAGGACTCTGCACCCACCCCTCCTGTGTCTGGGCACTGCTGGGAGGACTCTGAACCCACCCCTCCTGTGTCTGGGCACTGCTGGGAGTGTTAGGCACACACCCCTCCTGTGTCTGGGCACTGCTGGGAGTGTTAGGCACACACCCCTCCTGTGTCTGGGCACTGCCGGGAGTGTTAGGCACCCACCCCTCCTGTGTCTGGGCACTGCTGGGAGTGTTAGGCACCCACCCCTCCTGTGTCTGGGCACTGCTGGGAGGACTCTGCACACACCCCTCCTGTGTCTGGGCACTGCTGGGAGTGTTAGGCACCCACCCCTCCTGTGTCTGGGCACTGCTGGGAGGACTCTGCACACACCCCTCTTGTGACTGGGCACTGCTGGGAGGACTCTGCACCCACCCCTCCTGTGTCTGGGCACTGCTGGGAGGACTCTGCACCCACCCCTCCTGTGTCTGGGCACTGCCGGGAGTGTTAGGCACCCACCCCTCCTGTGTCTGGGCACTGCTGATAGTGTTAGGCACCCACCCCTCCTGTGTCTGGGCACTGCTGGGAGAACTCTGCACACACCCCTCCTGTGTCTGGGCACTGCTGGGAGTGTTAGGCACCCACCCCTCCTGTGTCTGGGCACTGCTGGGAGGACTCTGCACACACCCCTCTTGTGACTGGGCACTGCTGGGAGGACTCTGCACACACCCCTCCTGTGTCTGGGCACTGCTGGGAGGACTCTGCACACACCCCTCTTGTGACTGGGCACTGCTGGGAGGACTCTGCACCCACCCCTCCTGTGTCTGGGCACTGCTGGGAGGACTCTGCACCCACCCCTCCTGTGTCTGGGCACTGCTGGGAGGACTCTGCACCCACCCCTCCTGTGTCTGGGCACTGCTGGGAGTGTTAGGCACACACCCCTCCTGTGTCTGGGCACTGCTGGGAGTGTTAGGCACACACCCCTCCTGTGTCTGGGCACTGCCGGGAGTGTTAGGCACCCACCCCTCCTGTGTCTGGGCACTGCTGGGAGTGTTAGGCACCCACCCCTCCTGTGTCTGGGCACTGCTGGGAGGACTCTGCACCCACCCCTCCTGTGTCTGGGCACTGCTGGGAGGACTCTGCACCCACCCCTCTTGTGACTGGGCACTGCTGGGAGGACTCTGCACCCACCCCTCCTGTGTCTGGGCACTGCTGGGAGGACTCTGCACCCACCCCTCCTGTGTCTGGGCACTGCTGGGAGGACTCTGCACACACCCCTCCTGTGTCTGGGCACTGCTGGGAGGACTCTGCACACACCCCTCCTGTGTCTGGGCACTGGTGTGAGTGTTAGGCACCCACCCCTCCTGTGTCTGGGCACTGCTGGGAGTGTTAGGCACACACCCCTCCTGTGTCTGGGCACTGCTGGGAGTGTTAGGCACCCACCCCTCCTGTGTCTGGGCACTGCTGGGAGGACTCTGCACCCACCCCTCCTGTGTCTGGGCACTGCCGGGAGGACTCTGCACACACCCCTCCTGTGTCTGGGCACTGCTGGGAGGACTCTGCACACACCCCTCTTGTGACTGGGCACTGCTGGGAGGACTCTGCACCCACCCCTCCTGTGTCTGGGCACTGCTGGGAGGACTCTGAACCCACCCCTCCTGTGTCTGGGCACTGCTGGGAGTGTTAGGCACACACCCCTCCTGTGTCTGGGCACTGCTGGGAGTGTTAGGCACACACCCCTCCTGTGTCTGGGCACTGCCGGGAGTGTTAGGCACCCACCCCTCCTGTGTCTGGGCACTGCTGGGAGTGTTAGGCACCCACCCCTCCTGTGTCTGGGCACTGCTGGGAGGACTCTGCACACACCCCTCCTGTGTCTGGGCACTGCTGGGAGTGTTAGGCACCCACCCCTCCTGTGTCTGAGCACTGCTGGGAGGACTCTGCACACACCCCTCTTGTGACTGGGCACTGCTGGGAGGACTCTGCACCCACCCCTCCTGTGTCTGGGCACTGCTGGGAGGACTCTGCACCCACCCCTCCTGTGTCTGGGCACTGCCGGGAGTGTTAGGCACCCACCCCTCCTGTGTCTGGGCACTGCTGATAGTGTTAGGCACCCACCCCTCCTGTGTCTGGGCACTGCTGGGAGAACTCTGCACACACCCCTCCTGTGTCTGGGCACTGCTGGGAGTGTTAGGCACCCACCCCTCCTGTGTCTGGGCACTGCTGGGAGGACTCTGCACACACCCCTCTTGTGACTGGGCACTGCTGGGAGGACTCTGCACACACCCCTCCTGTGTCTGGGCACTGCTGGGAGGACTCTGCACACACCCCTCTTGTGACTGGGCACTGCTGG
This sequence comes from Triturus cristatus, assembly GCF_964204655.1. Lineage (NCBI taxonomy): Eukaryota > Metazoa > Chordata > Amphibia > Caudata > Salamandridae > Triturus > Triturus cristatus. The sequence continues at coordinate 502,661,992 of NC_140580.1, forward strand.
GAGGACTCTGCACCCACCCCTCCTGTGTCTGGGCACTGCTGGGAGGACTCTGCACCCACCCCTCCTGTGTCTGGGCACTGCTGGGAGGACTCTGCACCCACCCCTCCTGTGTCTGGGCACTGCTGGGAGTGTTAGGCACACACCCCTCCTGTGTCTGGGCACTGCTGGGAGTGTTAGGCACACACCCCTCCTGTGTCTGGGCACTGCCGGGAGTGTTAGGCACCCACCCCTCCTGTGTCTGGGCACTAATGGGAGTGTTAGGCACCCACCCCTCCTGTGTCTGGGCACTGCTGGGAGGACTCTGCACACACCCCTCCTGTGTCTGGGCACTGCTGGGAGTGTTAGGCACCCACCCCTCCTGTGTCTGGGCACTGCTGGGAGGACTCTGCACACACCCCTCTTGTGACTGGGCACTGCTGGGAGGACTCTGCACCCACCCCTCCTGTGTCTGGGCACTGCTGGGAGGACTCTGCACCCACCCCTCCTGTGTCTGGGCACTGCCGGGAGTGTTAGGCACCCACCCCTCCTGTGTCTGGGCACTGCTGGGAGTGTTAGGCACCCACCCCTCCTGTGTCTGGGCACTGCTGGGAGGACTCTGCACACACCCCTCCTGTGTCTGGGCACTGCTGGGAGTGTTAGGCACCCACCCCTCCTGTGTCTGGGCACTGCTGGGAGGACTCTGCACACACCCCTCTTGTGACTGGGCACTGCTGGGAGGACTCTGCACCCACCCCTCCTGTGTCTGGGCACTGCTGGGAGGACTCTGCACCCACCCCTCCTGTGTCTGGGCACTGCCGGGAGTGTTAGGCACCCACCCCTCCTGTGTCTGGGCACTGCTGGGAGTGTTAGGCACCCACCCCTCCTGTGTCTGGGCACTGCTGGGAGGACTCTGCACACACCCCTCCTGTGTCTGGGCACTGCTGGGAGGACTCTGCACCCACCCCTCCTGTGTCTGGGCACTGCTGGGAGGACTCTGCACACACCCCTCCTGTGTCTGGGCACTGCTGTGAGTGTTAGGCACCCACCCCTCCTGTGTCTGGGCACTGCTGGGAGGACTCTGCACACACCCCTCCTGTGTCTGGGCACTGCTGGGAGTGTTAGGCACCCACCCCTCCTGTGTCTGGGCACTGCTGGGGGGACTCTGCACACACCCCTCTTGTGACTGGGCACTGCTGGGAGGACTCTGCACCCACCCCTCCTGTGTCTGGGCACTGCTGGGAGGACTCTGCACCCACCCCTCCTGTGTCTGGGCACTGCCGGGAGTGTTAGGCACCCACCTCTCCTGTGTCTGGGCGCTGCTGGGAGTGTTAGGCACCCACCCTTCCTGTGTCTGGGCACTGCTGGGAGGACTCTGCACCCACCCCTCCTGTGTCTGGGCACTGCTGGGAGGACTCTGCACACACCCCTCCTGTGTCTGGGCACTGCTGGGAGTCTTAGGCACCCATCCCTCCTGTGTCTGGGCACTGCTGGGAGGACTCTGCACCCACCCCTCCTGTGTCTGGGCACTGCTGGGAGGACTCTGCACACACCCCTCCTGTGTCTGGGCACTGCTGGGAGGACTCTGCACACACCCCTCTTGTGACTGGGCACTGCTGGGAGGACTCTGCACCCACCCCTCCTGTGTCTGGGCACTGCTGGGAGGACTCTGCACACACCCCTCCTGTGTCCGGGCACTGCTGTGAGTGTTAGGCACCCACCCCTCCTGTGTCTGGGCACTGCTGGGAGTGTTAGGCACACACCCCTCCTGTGTCTGGGCACTGCTGGGAGTGTTAGGCACCCACCCCTCCTGTGTCTGGGCACTGCTGGGAGGACTCTGCACCCACCCCTCCTGTGTCTGGGCACTGCTGGGAGGACTCTGCACACACCCCTCCTGTGTCTGGGCACTGCTGGGAGGACTCTGCACACACTCTGCACACACCCCTCCTGTGTCTGGGCACTGCTGGGAGGACTCTGCACCCAACCCTCCTATTTCAGGATATGTACGCTTAGAACATACACGGGTGTGGGTTCGCTCCATGCATACGCGGGTGGGGGTACAGTCCGTACATACACGATTGGGGTGGGGGGACGCTCATGCATACGGGGTGGGGGTACGGTCCGTACATACACGATTGGGGTGGGGGTACGCTCCATGCATACGGGGTGGGGGTACGGTCCGTACATACACGATTGGGGTGGGGGTACGCTCCATGCATACGGGGTGGGGGTACGGTCCGTATGTACAATGTTGGCATGGGGGGTACGCTCCATACGCACGCGGGTGAGGGTACGGGTCGTACATACACGGTTGGGGTGGGGGTACGCACCATGCTTACGGGGTGGGGGTACGGTCCGTACGTACACTGTTGGCATGGGGGGTACGCTCCATACGTACGCGGGTGAGGGTACGGGTCGTACATACATGGTTGGGCTGGAGGTACGCTCCATGCATACGCGGGTGAGGCTACGGGTCGTACATACACGGTTGGGCTGAAGGTACGCTCCATGCATACGCGGGTGAGGGTACGGGTCGTACATACACGGTTGGGGTGGGGGTACGCTCCATACATACATGGGTGAGGGTACGGGTCGTACTTGCACTGTTGGGGTGGGGGGTACGCTCCATGCATACGGGGTGGGGGTACGGTCCGTACGTACACTGTTGGCATGGGGGATACGCTCCATACGTATGCGGGTGAGGGTACGGGTCGTACATACACGGTTGGGGTGGGGGTATGCTCCATGCATACGGGGTGGGGGTACGGTCCGTACATACACTGTTGGCATGGGGGGTACGCTCCATACGTACGCGGGTGAGGGTACGGGTCATACATACACGGTTGGGGTGGGGGTATGCTCCATACATACGCGGGTGAGGGTACGGGTCGTACTTACACTGTTGGGGTGGGGGGTACGCTCCATGCATACGGGGTGGGGGTACGGTCCGTACGTACACTGTAGGCATGGGGGTATGCTCCATACGTACGCGGGTGAGGGTACGGGTCGTACATACACGGTTGGGGTGGGGGTACGCTCCATGCATACGGGGTGGGGGTACGGTCCGTACGTACACTGTTGGCATGGGGGTACGCTCCATACGTACGCGGGTGAGGGTACGGGCCGTACATACACGGTTGGGGTGGGGGTACGCTCCATACGTACGCGGGTGAGGGTACGGGTCGTACATACACGGTTGGGGTGGGGGTACGGGTCGTGCATACATGGTTGGGGTGGGGGTACGCTCCATGCATACGGGGTGTGGGTACGGTCCGTACGTACACTGTTGGCATGGGGGATACGCTCCATACGTACGCGGGTGAGGGTACGGGTCGTACATACACGGTTGGGGTGGGGGTATGCTCCATACATACGCGGGTGAGGGTACGGGTCATACTTACACTGTTGGGGTGGGGGTATGCTCCATACATACGGGGTGGGGGTACAGTCCGTACATACGCTGTTGGCATGGGGGGTACGCTCCATACATACGCGGGTGAGGGTACGAGTCGTACTTACACTGTTGGGGTGGGGGGTACGCTCCATGCATACGGGGGTAGGGGTACAGTCCGTACATATCCGTACCCACGCTGTGGAATGCTTGTGCGGGCCGTACCCAGGCCTTTGCCACGTGGGTACAGCCGTCCCGCCATTGTTGGAGTGACGTAGGTGTGGGCGTGGTACGACTCGTACCCACGCTCTTAAGGCGTGGGTACGGGACGTACCTGTATTGTTGTGTTGCCGGTTCGCGTCGTCAACCACTTCCGTTGTGGAGGACACTGGCTTTGCTGGACACGCCCCCACCCCCTCGTAGTGACCAGGGCCTGGGGGTCAGGTATGTCCAAGGCATGTGTGCTGTGTGACTTTGGTGGGGGTTTTGTGGCCTGCCCCTGCTCCTGCCCCCCCCCTTTCCCCCCTCCCTTTGTTGTTCTGACCTTCTGCGGCATCTGCGTCGTAACCTGTAGAGGAGGTCGACTGCTATGAGGGCCGGGATGACACGTAGGTTCGGGTCCATGTCTGTCCTTCGCGTGCAGGTACTCCTTGTTCGCGTCGTCCTGATTTCCCGGTAGTTTTTGGCTGCCGGAAAATATTCTCCGTGCGGGATGACGTCGGTGCGAATCGTACTTCCTGCTTCGTGAATGGCAGGCTGCGTGCGTCCCGACGTCACGTCGGCGCTTTCCCGCATCACATTTGTATGTTTATTTTCGTCGGTCGAGGTTTTGTACGATTCGTACGGAAATAGTATTTACGTGCGAATCGTACTTCCATGTTTGTATATTGTTACGACCGGGTACGCGTCGGACGGAGAATATGCTCCGTCCGACGGTTAGTACCCGGTTTTTACAGGTTCGTAATTGGCACCCTAGTGATTTAGGATTAACTAGTGTTTTTAAGAGTACTAGTGAGATTGGCTCATGCACAAAGGCTTTGCTAAAGGACACATACCTGCCCATAGAGACAAGATGAGGCTTCAGAAAGCTCTGGACAAAGTAACTATCCACCCATATATCCCTTTGTCATCTTGTGAAGAAATGGAGACTTACCTATTATGGATAAAGGCACCAGAACACATATTTTATTTAACCCACCTCCGAATAAATATGATTCACTTACTGGTGACTTTCACCATCACTGGGACATGGTTTGCTTCATTACCCCGCTTCCAATGTGATTCAGTGTTCATACAGTCCTCCAAGCACGTTATGGTTTTTTGCGCTTTATACTCAGATTTTAGAACCCATTTTTAGTACGGAAATATTTTAAAACACATCAAGAAGGTTTACTATTTTTACACCGCTGTGAGTCTCCTACAATCTGTTTAGCAGTAGTGAATTTTATTACCCAGGCGAGGGGTTAAAGGAAATAGTATGCAGTGTGACTCAGTCACGACACAATGGAAAGACAATCTATGATGTGTAACTGAGTAATTTTATCATTGTGATTTTATTGTGTGCAATCTATTTGTAACTTGTTTCATCCTGTGCTTGTATGGTCCTTTCAACCGAATAAAGATTATTTGACTGAGAGAGTCTAGTAAGGGGTGTTTGGAAAGTGTGGTCTGAGTTATATATTGCAATCAAAAACCTATTGCTAAATTTCAAGCGGAAAAGAAATGGTTTGGAAGTATGACTCGAACGTGATAGCATGTTCTACAAGTCAGCAAGACCCAAATATCAATCTGCACAGACAACCAGAAAGGGAAGTTGGACAAGTGTTTTAACATGGAAGACCAAAAGAGAGATTTGGCCATTGCAAATAAGTGATCTCACATGCTTGTGTTCAAGTTAGCAAACAAAAAGTTTGCAATTGGACGGCCATCAGCCTTAAAACGTTAAAATAAATTCTGATATTGATAAACAAGCTCTCCCAATCCAAAAACGATCTTGAACTTTTTGCTGCTTTTTAAAACTTTGCAAGCAATGTGTAACCATTAACTTTGGTGTGAGCCTTTCACAACAATTCCAACAAAATGTGTCAATGGATCTTTAATGTCAGGGGCTGTTCCCCTAAAAACATAGTGTTCCATTGTAACTTTACTACCAAATAAGACAAACAATATTCCAGAGGTTCCTCAAACCAATGGAAGGGCCAACAACATACTACCAAAACCCAGGATACTTGAAATGGTGATCACATCTCAATTTACTGCTCACTTTGAAATTAACAGCCTCCTCAGTGACTTCCAGTTTGTTTCCAGACTATGTAGAAGGACAAAAACCACCTTGCAGAACATTTGGATAGAACTGTTCTCCAGCACAAATAAACTGTCCCTTGACACACTCAAACCACAAAAGGTGATGTGTGGAACTCCTGCAAATAGTTTGATCATTGGCAATTGCTGGGGGTAACATTCCACCCCATCGTTTTTAGCCCACTATGCCTCCTCAGGTTAGACCCAGCCATATGCAAAAATGTAATTCAGTGGAAACAGAATATTATTATTGAGTCTATTTAGGGTTCTTTGTTAACCTAACAAGCAGGCTCCAAAATGTAACAAAAACATTGCTGCCTGTCTCATGTTTGACCTGTGAATGTTTGACTACATCTCAGTTACACTTGTCACACTTGAGTGGCAGTGGTTCAGTAGATGGTCGGCTGTAAAGCCTCTTCCTTTTTGTGAGACTCTGCACAGCTCTGAACCAAAGCAGTCTCTGTTGAACTTCCCAGAAGGGATCATTTCCTCCCTAAACTCCACGTGCACAAATGGGATTTTGGAAATGTGCACTTTTTGGAATGTCTAGCAAATTGGCAATAAAATGCTTGCCTGGTTTTATTTTTCTAAACTCTTAGGTAATAGCATAGGATACGCAATCTGCGCAAGGACAAATATACCATCTGCAATTATCACCCGGGTAAATAATGACTATTTTGAACCCCTGAAGGGCTGGAATGGCAATGTAATGATGGGGTTCCATGACACTACTACTTTGGTATCACCCTCTCTTAGCAGATGTTAAAAGGAAAGCTGTGTTCATTTTCAATCACAATTTATATTCAGTAACAGTATTAAAGAAAATAGCAACCTTTTCTATTTTTATACCGCAATTGACACTCTATGAAATGCCCCTTTGATCCAAATTATATCAAACATTATGAATCTCAGGGTGCGCTAGAGGGCGCGCAACGGAATGGCTGCACACTAGTGCTGCTCTGTAGGTCGGGGACAAAATTTTACAATAAAATTGCGTTTTTGGTGACTTTCGAACAGCAAAAAGCACGAAATACCACATCGGAACCACTGCACGACGAGATGCTGATGTTAAATGCGTAGAATATTGTGCCATTGCTATGAAAATTGTCTTTCGAGGAGAAGCATAGCAGACTCTTAAGCCGAGACACAATGGCGGTGACGAATGCAGCGTAATCGGAGAAGGTGAAACTGGACTACAACCGCCACAGGGGTCATATCTAGGAACTACTGCAGACCCGCCAAACGATCCCTAGATCCGCTTCCTGGTGGACTACGGATTTGCTGCTATTACCTGTCCCACTGAAGTGCCTCCGGGACCCCCGGTTATATCGGACGACAGCCACAGTGAATGGTGGCGGAACACAGAGGCTGAGGCCCTGCAGACTCACGTCTTATGAAAACAGCCCCATAACACCCAGAAATAGGGAAGCGGTTTCCTGGAACAGCACCTGGGTGGGCGAGGTGCTACAAAGAGAAGACTCCTACAAATCAGGCAAGTGACTCTCAAATATAAATTGATAGATCACGACACTCCCGATAATAAAAAATAACACTGCGCCGCTTTCTGAACAATGCACCCGTGGTTGTAGACGGCCTCAACCACACTCATAGGAACACAATCAGGAGCAACCGCAACCTCCAACAGACTTGCAATTAACTGCAGAACATTGTATAGGTAGCCGAGCTACATCTCAAATGATAGCGCAACAAGATAATATTCATGTCTCTCCTGTGTGTGCATGGGTAAAAAGTGCACGCCGACCCCCACTTGCTGCCATTGTATGAGATGTTGAATGCGTGGAATATTGTGTCATTGCTATGAAAATCATCTTTTGAGGAGAAGCTTAGCAGACTCTCAAGCTGAAACAAAATGGCAGAGACGAACGCAGCGTAATCGGAGATGGCGACACTGGACTACCACTGCCGCACCCGTCATCTCTAGGAACTACTGCGGACCTGCCAAATGATCGCTAGCTCCGCTTCCTGGTGGAATACGGATGTGCTGCTATTCCCTGTCCTGCTGAGGTGCGCTCCAGGACCCCCGGTTATATTGTACAACGGCCACGGTGAATGGTGGCAGAACGCAGGGGCTGAGGCACTGCAGACTTGTGTCTTATGAAAACCGACCCATAACGCCCAGAAATCGGGAAGCGGTTTCCAGGAGCCCCACCTGGGTCGGCGAGGTGCTCCAGTCCGCCTCGAGCAAAGAGTTGACAGGGGTCAGGGGTAAGACAGACAACCAACAACCAAACTTTCTTTTGATAACAGCCACATGCCCAAAGTAACAACCGCACACTCTGATACCGAATTAGACTCGGACCAAGCTAAAAACTCCACTATGGAAGCTGCCCCACAGGCCATACAACAAAGTCTACTAGCCATAGATGGCAAAATTGACCCACTTACTCGGAGAGTCGACAATATGGCTGCCAAGCTCAACAAACAAGGTGAAAGGCTAGATGCAGCAGAACTGCGTATTTCTGCAGTCAAGGACGAATCAAATACGATGAGCCAAAAATGCACAGAGATAGAAAAGATCCTAGAAGTCATTACAAACAAAAATGAAGACTTGGAGGCAAGATCCCGCCGGAATAACATACGTATTATGGGAATTCCAGAGAGCACAAATACAGGGAAATTAGAAACGAATTTGGAGGACATGCTCTGAGATATTTTTGGAGTAGAAAGCTTCTCCCAAATGCTCATCATTGAACGTGCTCACAGGTCGCTAGCGCCTACGCCACCACCAGGTGCCCCACCGAGACCCATCATCTCCTGTGTCCTCAGCTACAGGGATCGAGATGCAATATTGCACCTAGTGAGGGAGAAACAACAAATCACATACCAGGGCAACAACGTGTCGTTTTATTCAGATTTTACGATGACATTACAGGCGGCACGTAAAGAATTTACACCTTTTGAAAAAAAAGCTGCGTGACATGGGTATCGAATATTCGATGTTATACCCTGAAAGACTGCGTATAACCCAAGGCAGACGCACGAAAATGCTACCGACACCAAAGGCAGCACAAGACTTCATCAAAAAGACACTCAGCAAACGAAAAACGCAAGACCGTGCCACCACTGATCCGGACTCTGACTGAAGAAGTCAAACATGTGGTAATGTATATGACCCACTCTGTAGCCAAGGATACACTCAATCATGATATATGCTCACATACGTATATACCTAGGAATGTTTACTATAAGCTAATAGATGCAAGGTATAACTGCGGATTATTGGGCACAAGAACACTGCGACTGGTTATGCATGCATATGCGCAAACCCGATATAAAAGTTTGTAAATTGTTGGTTCACTAACTGGTGATGCGCAGATGTATATTGGTTCTGTATCTATATAGTTGATAAAAAATGGCAGTGTGATATACCAGAAATGTACCAACAGGGATCGCATCTCCTGAACGAAGTATTCAAGGCCATTTGAACACTGATCCAGAACTGGACTGAACTGGTTGATGTTGCTGGTAATATACATGACATGCTCTGCATCAGCAGAAACACTAAATAGCTATATCTACTCATGCATGGATATATTCCGATCTCTTCTTGGTAATACTAGTGAGTTCCAATACAAATGAGGACTAGCAGATGCACGAACATTGGAACTTGACATGCGCACATAGGTGTAAACCCGATGTACAACTCTATATAATTGTCGATGCCGCATATGGGGATTAGCAGACGTGTATTGCTTATGTAGCTAGACAGAAATGTACATCCCATTAAATGATATAAGGATAAGATACACTTGGAAGATGTATACAATATCTGAAGTAATCAGACTGGGGAGTGTTGTAGGAAAATGGAAAATGATTCAGAGTATCAACATGCGCTCATAATAACCATTTATTCTTTAGAAGTTAAGCCAAATTACTCAGGGAATACCCAACCACATCCGCTAACTGCGGATGTAGATGCGAGCACTTAGTGGTCCCTTCCGAGGGTTCTACCCGTAACTGTTTGCACAAGGTTAATGTTGTTGTTAAGGGTATGTCTTTGGCATAATTGGGATGCTAAAGTGGGTGGGGGGATGAAGGGAATGTTTTTTGTTCTATGCCGGCAACCACAAGCAGAGTAAAGTACTGAAATCCATGTCATAAGTAATCTCTTGTGTACAACTATACTGTTGATGTAACCCACACACACAGTGTTCATGAAGGGATGGTATGACCACATATGGATGCCCTGCTAGAGTATGGAGAATAGACTGAAACCATCACCAATTAGATTATTGTCCTGGAATATTAGAGTCCTGAATAATCCTCAGAAAATACGTCAGGTTTTCGCCTACCTGGACGGACACCACATTGACATAGCCCTATTGCAGGAATCCCACCTTGTAAAAACAACCAAATGTACACTGGTAGGCAAGTGGGCTGAGGCTGTAATAACGTTGTCATGCTCAACATATTCTAGAGTCATAATACTCGTAAAAAAGGGCATCCAATTCCTTATAGATCAAACCATAACGGATGAGCTAGGCCAATATGTTATTGTCATGGGTCATATTATGGGACATCATGTAGGGCTGATCAATACATATGGACCAAACGTAGATGATCCTGATTTTTTTGGGGCATATGGAGGTAATTGAGGGATATGCCTGAAATGGAGATGCTGTGGGATGGAGACTTAAATCTATCTCTAAATAAGGACCTGGACAGATCTGGGGCAACAAAAGAACCACACAAATGGGCAGTGAGGGCAGTACTGGATGGTATGTCAGAATTTAGAATGCTAGATATCTGGAGGCTGCGACATTTTCAACATATGGAGGCCACACATAGCTCTACAATACACAATAGTTGGTCACGTATTCGACTACTGGCTTGCAACTGAGGGGGCTGCTACGTGGACACGAGACATACAACACTTGCCTAAAACGTTGTCGGACCACAAACCAGTTCTATTAACTATAGACCTCCCAAATAATGTACCACCACCATACATATGGCGACTTAACGCCAAAGCGTTATTAGACACTTCATATAGCGACGCTATTAGACAGGCAATTGTGGAGTATTTTCAATTAAACCAGCCCTTGGTTGAAGACCCAGGTCTCCTATGGGAGGCTCTTAAGGCCACCATACATGGGGTTTGCATTAGTACTACTGCAGGCATACTAAAAGATATCCGCAATCAGCTTAGCCAACGGGAAACCAATCTCCAAGCCTTAGAACAGGAGTATGAACGCACTCAAAAAGTGGCTATACTGGGCGACATAAGAAAAATAATGTCTGAATATCAGGAATATGCGGATGATGAACTTAAGTATATTTCGAAGAGACACATAGCTCGTACACACGGGGAGGGGGGCAGACCAGGGCGAGTATTGGCACACAAACTTTGCAACAGCTACACAACACACGCAGTACTTAAAGTGAAAGACAAACATGACATCTTGCGGTACAATACAGAAGGTAAACTGGCGGCCTTTATGGACACATACGGTGACCTATATGCCACACGAAACACAGCTACCGTGCCAGAAATAGTAGCATATTCGGAAGATATTGCGATAGCTTGGCTCTTGGATGGTCAAACGGAGTATCTATCACAGGCAGTCACGGTCCAAGAAGTTACAGCTGTGATCAAGACACTGCCCAACGGCAAGGCCCCCAGACCAGATGGATTTACAAGTGAATGTTACAAGGAGTATACTTACTAGCCCCCACCTTGTAGAAATGTATGGAGATGCCAACAGTAAACAAAAGCTGCCACCCACGCTGAGAGAAGCCATGCTCATTGCCCTCCTGAAGCCTGATAAAGACCCAGAAAACTGCAAATCCTACCGACCCCTATCATTGATTAATACAGACACTAAAATGTTAGCTAAGCTAATTGCTAAACGTCTGCAACCACTAATTTTTGTGTAAGTTTATGATTGTTTGCTATTCACAAACATGTTTTACTAGTAGTAGCTTTACGACTGCAGTCTCTGCACATAAAAAGACAGGACTGTCCTATCTTTTTATGCGCAGAGACTCTTCAGCCATAAAGATAATACTAGAAAAATACCTTTTATGAATAGCAAACAATTATAAATTTGCCCAAAAGTGAAAGTTTACCTTTGTGAACCAGTCCCTGAGTTCCATATTACATTTAATAAGTGCTAACTTTAGCTTGGGAGCAGATAGGGATATGCTGTTTACACTCAAATGAATTGTAATTTTAAATCCCCGTTAATTGTAAAGTCTTAATATTGTACACACAAAATGAGGAAAAGGAGGAAGAGGTCCGTGAACAAATTTCCATTCATCTCTTGGAAAACGTGAAGTTGTTTAAAATTGCTCCAGGTGGGTGGAGAGGGTAATCAGGCGCTCATATAGCAGTCACACAATTTTGTTAGCAATTCAAAGTATCTTGCGGTGCATCCAAACGGGGGAACAACACCCTGAAAATTCAATCAAGAAATTTAGTAAAGCAATTTACAATTTTGAAGCACATGCATGTTATAACCAAAATTAATACATTATTTGATAAACAACAGGAAAAGAGTAAATTGGGCTTTGTCTCTTCTTTAATATATTTCAGTCTTCCACTCCCTTGTGCCCACGCGTTTCGTCGATAAGGGTGAAACCTTACGACTTCCTCAAGGCTGAAAGTGATACAAATATCCAGGTTGTAATAAACATTTGCTGTTCTTACAGATGACATTATTACATAGTGCAAGCCCACACAACAAAGCTAGTGCAAAGGGACTAGTAAAAGTAATATTCGTGCCAAACAACAGAAATTTTGTGACTGTATAGATTAAACAGTAATCCACACATCATTATCACAGTTTTGTAAATACAATTCAAAATATATATGCTACACTTAAGATTACCCTATGGTGTGTGTGAAGTTACTTATCTGGATTATGATTGAGGTGATATTTAAGGTATCACACCCTAGTGAAGCTCATGCTCCCTTTGTAAATAATGACCAATGAGATATATTGTACCTTATACGTTGATTGTGATCCAAATCTGTGGGTAACAAATATTCATGCCCAACTAGCATAATTCGTAATGCAAAAAACATGAAGTCAAAGTTTATCAGTGTTATACCAATTCCTGATGTATTCAAGACAACTTTTACCTCTAAATATTATTTCTCTCAAATATATCCAGTTTCCACTTTACAGTCAAGTACTCTTAGTATTGAATTCTTAACCAACAATCAATCCTGCAACAATATGCAAAATCATCACAATTAAGCCACCCCTTAGATGTTAATAAACCTTTATGCAAAAAAGAAAAGAAAATTATCGCTTACCGCCACATAAAATGATATTCAACTAGAGTATTCCATTAAATGCAATAGCATGTATGCTTTCAAACCTTTTTCACGAGCACAGAGAATTAATTCCAAAAGCACCTAATGTCCCTGAAGTACGGGGAACACATACGAAAGATTATAAATAGTACTTAGTTACTCGATTTCGGTAGAGGATTGAGTCTCTCTCGTAAAGGCTCTCTAATATATTTACAAACGTACCTGTAGCACTGTTGTCCACACCCGGGTACAGGCGAGAACGCTCACTCAGCCTACTCAGTTTCTTAAGTAACACCACTGGTGAAGATCAATGAAGTGACTAGCGCTCTCAAAATCTGTCAGCGCCATCTTTTTGTGGTGAATAGGTAATAAACAAGGTTCACACGTCTTGTTTACGCGTGCGAACATCCCGATAATTCCAACATATAAAGTAGCTAATATCATAGATATTGTGTAACAAGAAACACGGTAATCGATTCAAAGATTATCAATATACTTTGTAAATAGTGCAATTCAGCCTTATCGATGAAACACGTTGGCACAAGGGAGTGGAAGACTGAAATATATTAAAGAAGAGACAAAGCCCAATTTACTCTGTTGTTTATCAAATAATGTATTAATTTTGGTTATAACATGCGTGTGCTTCAAAATTTGTAAATTGTTTAAAATTGCCCTTACCCACTATGCAGTGGCATGCTTCATCATAGGGCTGCTACGTATCAGAGCCGATCAAAATAACACGCAGCACAAGACAGGGTTGTCCCCTCTCACCACTCTTGTTTGCCGTAGCATTAGAACCACTGGCATGCAAAATAAGACAGTGCCACAAATTTGCAGCCCTACAGTTCCCTCAAAGACCCTTAAGTATTTCACTATATGCAGACGACATGGTGCTGTATGTCTGTGATCCCATCAATGATTTATCACCTCTGCTACGGGAATATATTAAATTTGGACGACATGCCGGTCTCCAAATCAACTGGAGTACGTCTACAATTATCCCCTTAACAGATATCACACAACCACACCCTGTTGAGTTCCCACTTGACTGGCAGAATGACCCGGTTAAATATCTAGGCGTTTGGTATCACCGTGACCCGGACACAGTTATACAAACAAATTATGGGACGGCCATCATTAAACTCGAAGAGAAGGTGGAGTGATGAATCCAGTTGCCGCTTTCCCAAATTTCTTTATCTCTTCAATAATATTCCAATACCTCGACCAGTGGCTTTATTCCAAAGGTTGACAACTAGTATCACTCTGCTTATATGGGCAGGTAAAAAAGCACGCATTGAGTTGCGCATGCTAACGTTACCCTATTCAAAAGGTGGATTTAAAGTACCATATTTACTTCTTTATTATCTATGTGCCCAAGTGCAGTATGCTCATTATTGGTTTCATCCAATCCACTACCTGCCACATGTGGGGGTTGAAGACGGGGACACGTATCCAGTTCCGTTACGCAATATGCTGCCACACCCATGCACACATGTGCCTAAACACGAGATAAATACAATACGCACTACAAACATGGCATGGCAGCGAATGGGAAAACTAGCACATAAATTGCCATTATATGAGCCAGCGATGCCACTACAACACCACTTTGCCTTGTCAGTCACTCAAGAAAAGGTTGGCATGGAGTTATTACAGCGAGTAGGTATTGATACGATGGAAGATCTATATGAGAATTGCACTTTCATAGAGACTGATGACCTTACTTATATTAGCAATCAAACTGCATTTTAAATGTACATATCACAGGCTGCGCGGTGCCATTAAAAACCTATATCCTACTTTCCCCAAGGAGCCGCCTGTGCTGAAAGCGCTGCAAATGATTATCACTAACCCCCAAAATGCACACATCGTGACAAAGCTGTATGCGCTACTCCAGGAAGACATAGAGGGCAACACATATAAAGCACTGGAGCGATGGAATAACCTGCTGGAGAGACATCTCACTGTAGAAGAATGGTCTATTTGCTGTTCCCTGACTGATGCGCTCACCCCTAACGGTAATCTGCGCATCATACATTATAAATATTTACATCAAACTTACCACACGCCTAGTAAGCTACACAAATGCAGACTTATGCCTGATGCACGATGTCAGAGACGTGGAATGGACAGTGCCGACTTTGCTCATCTAACGTGGTGGTGCCCCCACATCAGGAATTATTGGGAAGACATTACTAGGATACTAAGTGAAATATTGAGAACAAAAATAGACTGTACAATTCGAACATGTCTTTTAGGCCTGGTAACTGATTTGCGATCTGTCAGGTGAATATTCTGTACGATAGCCTTATTACTGGCAAAGAGGAGAGTATCAATGTACTGGGGGGCAAACCTTATCCATGTGGTAAACAATGACTCCAAGATATGGCATATTGTAGAAATAGTTTGAAGACATATGAAGAAGAACTTCCTACTAGATCCAGACCCAGAGACTACTGGATGCCTCTGACGGACTACCTTCATTCTCACCAAACTGCACTGACACCTTCAAATGAATAGACACTGTAATTTGTTTGGAAACAATCTAAAAATCATGTGATGTACTGTGCTAATTACCAATGTCATTGATACCACTCGCAGTATTGTATTCTGTGTAGCGAAGTGCCATCGAAAGCCTGTATTGTTGTTATAAGGTTATGAGAATATAATAAAATCATTTAAAAAAAAAAACACATTATGACTCTCATCTGAACTGGCTAGTAATTTCATATGGGAAATTATGTCCAACTGCCTACATGCTTAACTTTGACTCTTTCAAACCTGCTGAAACTCCAGCTGATGCGACTATGATTTGGTTTGATTCCAATAAAAGTCTATAGATGTGGCAGACTGATGGGACTTATGGACTCTGACTGTCTCTTACGTAATAGAATCACTGAACCACACTGTGTATTTGTGAAAGCTTTCTTCGCACCGAAAACCTTGGTTAAGGCCGATGCTTAGAATCCTTAACACCAGTACTTGTAACGCGGCGTTGTAAGCCTGCCTTAAGGGAGAATCCACACAACTGAGGTGAAGATTTGACTTAACATCCAAAGCAGCCGATTTTGAAGCTGGGGAACAAGGTTCCAGTCTGGTGGGAGGCTCAAATATCTTGTGGTTCTGGGCAAATGAAATCACTTAATCTCCCAATGCCCCCAGAAATTGAATGTGTCTGTCTGTAATGGAACTAGTGCTCATGTAAAGTGCTCTGATACCTGCGGGTCAAGTTTCAGCTATATAAAATTGCCGAAAAAAAGAAGATTTTTGAAATTTTTGATGACTGTAACAAGTATCTTGGGCCTTGGGGATAGTAATTAACTTTATGAATGATACAGTAAGGATTGAAATTGCTGTGGTATTGTTTTCAAAACCTTACATTTTAGCACCTGGGTGACAACCTTCGGTCAATTAACTAATGGATTGTGCCTTAATTTTATTATTACAAATTCTATAGTTATTGGCATGGTAGAAGTGTAAATTGTAATCCTATAGTGTTTTATATCTTATTCTGTAATTCGTTTTTAATGTTTTTCTCTGCTTTCAGTTTTACTGCACAAAAGGTAGACCTCAGACTTTACCCCCATTATTTGAAGCCTTGAACTCTTCTTTGCAGATTCTTATGGTTGTTGTTTCGATATGATTAACGTTGAACTTTTATATGTTATAATTTTTATACCATTTTTATCCGATTATGACAATGATTTTTATAAATGTTGCCAAATAAAATCAATCGATCTATCTATCGATCTACCTATCTATCTATCTATCTATCTATCTATCTATCTATCTATCTATCTATCTATCTATCTATCTATCTATCTATCTATCTATCTATCTATCTATCTATCTATCTATCTATCTATCTATCTATCTATCTATCTATCTATCTATCTATCTATCTATCTATCTATCTATCTATCTATGTGCCTATCTGTCTGTCTGTCTATGTCTATCTATCTAATAGTAAAACGATCCAGGAGAAATACTATTCCTGGGAACTCATGGTTATCCCATGTCCAATGTTTCCACCAAGTTTAAGATTTCCCACAGAACTCAGAATCAGTCTATATATATTTAAGGCTCTATATATTTTTGTAATATGTTTCCATTCAGAAGAGGATCGTTCTAAACAGCTCCACTATACAAGTGGTGCAAAGCGTGCTTTGTATTGTGTTGTAGCATGGATATAGCATAGTCTGTATGTATTTATCCATTTATAGTGGCCTTAAACTCTGAAAATATAGACTGAATACTTCATTTTCAACACCAAAAACATCTCCTTGACTCTTATCCTTATGACCCGAGCTGCATAAATATGTATCTTAAATCATTCCTTACTTCACCTCATAGCTTAACTCAGTTGCTAGATGGTGTCATCATAACAGGCCATCAAGTGTAACAAAATACCTGTCTGAATGCTTTAAGACAGAGATGTAACAATCAACCCTTAAATACCTGATTTTCAACATATGTTTTTGACAATCAATATGTCATCTCTAATGCGCATAGCATAGCTTTTCATAGTAAACTGATTAGACCTATGCCAATAGAAATATTTGTTCCTAGTGAACCAATCACATCCATCGATGTTATCAATGGTTTATCAACATAACTATTCCAGGCCTCCTATACTGAGCATAAGCTTTCTCACAAGGCATATTTCAGCCATACAGTCATAAATTTGCATTGAGTAAAAAATTACAGTTGACAAAGCAAAATGCTATCTCACTTAAGAGGGCATAACAAGAATTCTGCATGGAAGTCATCTTTCCCCATGGTTTGTTTAGGTGATTCACCAAAACTTTGCCTGTTATAGTAACCTGTGCGATTCAATGAACCAAACTACCTGCCTACAGGCTTTAGCAGAGAGAAATGCAATCCAGAATTTGAAGCCTATTGCTTTTAATACATGTGTTTTACAATAAGTAAGTAAAGCCTACTTGCTTTGCAATGACGTTTCATTATAAACAGATCCCCTTCGCAGACCCAACGGACCTCAAGAACTACAGACCCATCTCTCTCCTCTCCTTTCGCTGCCAAAGTTGCAGAGAATATCATCAACAACCAGCTCAGGAACTTCATAGAATCCAACGCAATCCTTGACACTCCTCAATCTAGATTTTTCAGCAACCACAGCACAGAGACTGCCCTCCTAGCCGCAACGGATGACATCCGTACTCTCCTCGACCAAGGCCACTCAGCAGCCCTCATTCTACTAGACCTCTCAGCAGCCTTCAACACCATCTCCCACTACACTCTAGCTGCTAGACTCCACTATGCTGGCATACAAGGAACTGCCCTAGACTGGCTCTGCTCCTTCCTCGCCGGCCGAACCCAAAGAATCAGACTCCCACCCTTCCTCTCTGAACCCACAAGGATCAGATGCGCAGTACCCCAAGGATCCTCACTCAGCCCTACATTCTTCAACGTCTACATGGCCCCTCTTGCAACCATCATCAGAAAACACGGACTAAGCATAGTATCCTATGCCGACAACACCTAGCTCATCCTCTCCCTCACCAAGGAACCCGGCATCACCAGACACAGTTTCCAGGAAGGAATGAAGGACGTTGCATCCTGGATGAGCAGCAGCTGCCTGAAGCTCAACTCAGAGAAAATGAAAGTCCTCGTCCTCGGATCCACCCCCTCTGCGTGGGACAACACCTGGTGCCCCCCTGACCTCAGCAACCCTCGTCGAAAAGAGAGTGACTTTCAAGCTGCTCACTCATGCCTACAAATCCCTCCACAACACCGGAACCCAATACCTCAAGAAAATAATCTCCTTCTATGCCCCCAAGAGAAACCTCTGCTCTGCTGACCTTTTCCTGTCCGAAATCTCTCTAATTCATAGAGCCAGAATGGGAGGAAGACCCTTCGCCTACATCGCGGCCAAGACCTGGAACAAATTCCCCCTCAACATTAGACGAACCCCCACACTACAAGAATTCAGGAAAAGCCTCAAGACCTGGCTCTTCAGTTGAATTGCAGCTGCCCGAATTTCCCCCTCCCCTCCAGCTCCTTGAGACCCTCACAGGTGATTAGTGCACTTTACAAATCCCTGATTGATTGATCACGCCTAAGGAATCTGACATAACTTTCCTCAGTGAATTGCTAAGACTTCTAGCCTTTACCAATGGCTTGACACTATATACAACCCAGTTCCATACAAGTGCGCAGAAACTGGCAACCATCAGGCATTCATCTATAAAATCACAAATATGAACAAAAATTACAGTATTCAAAACAATAGGGACTAACAAGAACCATCACAGTGAAATTCTATTCCCTGGGCTTAACAGAGTGGGTGACCAACACCACTACTGTGGTAATCTGTGATTACATGTAAACAAATAAGTTTCTATGGTATACCATAATGTAATAAATACCCACTGTTAGAGGCCTGTAGGCTTTACCATACGCTTTTCACACTAAATAAACCAGCACTACTGCCTTTGTAATAACTTTCCATAATAAACAGCCAAGACCTATGGCATCTGGCGTAAAAGTTCCCTGCACACCAATCAATCATATAGCTGTTATTATTGGTTTTTCACCATAACCAACTCAGGTCAACTGTACTGAGCATAAATTTTCCCATAAGGCAATCATCTGGCATACAGTGATAAATCAGTAAGTAAGTAATAAGTTTATTGTACAGTTAATTAAAGCCATTACAAAAATTGACCATCTCTTATTAACATGATAAAAAAAGGAAAGATAAACAGTTAAAAGGAAAAAAAAAAAAAAGAACACACATTTTAGAATTGCACGGAATATCCACTCCCCCTGCATTGGTGGCCCATAGTCTTAATTCTTCAGTTCTATTGGAAATATTAGCAGCAGTTTGTTAGGTAACATTTCCCCCCCATTCAGAGTCTTAGCTGCAGAATGGTATCAGGCCATGGCGTGCAGGATTAAACATACATGTTTAAAGTGCATAGTGCCGCCGCAAGTATCAGAGTTGGCCATTTAGATGTCCTTTTGGTGATTTACTTAGGGCATTTACTTGTGCTAAAAAGCATGAGATAATAAACTTAAAACACTGTTGCAGTACACTTATTTTTAATACGAAGGTCAGCTACAGATAAGAACTTTACTAGGCGACAGCTTAGCTGAATGTCTTCACCAGAGAAGCTTGCAAGCACCGCTTGTCTGCACGACCGTAATTGTTTTTTGTTAAAAATAGGCCTAAGTAGTAACCGGCGTTCTCGCATCAGCTCACGGCAAATCGTTAGGATATGAACTATGTCCTCCTCTCCTTTACCACAAAGACGACACATTGCAGGTTTAGGAGGGCGCAGCCAGGGAGGCAGATGGTATGCCGTCGGTAATAAACCTAGCCGAAATTTCAGAAATTTTTCTTTAAGGGTTCTAGAGAAGTTAGAAAGGAGATAGGCTTGAGGAGTCGCTTTCCCATAGGTTTGTATCGTGAGCCAGCCGTGTGAGCGTTTTGTCAAGGTCGCTTTATCTTGTAAAATGGACTCTTTTTTGACTATCTTGTTTACAATTTTCTTGAAGCTAGCCATGGTCCCGGGCAATGCCCAGAGTTGCCGTAGCCCCAGCTGGTCCAGTGCAGTATTCAAGTAATGTCTGGCTGGGCAAGAACCTGTTGTTTCCACTTCTCTCCACAAGTAAAAATTCAGCGTTCCTGGTTGCCCTTTTTTTATCTTAAACCAGGTTTTGACAAAGGCTCCTTTTCTGGCTAACTCCTGCCCTTGTATCCCAAATTCCAACCTCATTTGTGCCGGAGAGGTAAATCCAGGCAATCCAAAAATTATTCTCAATGCTCTTGTGATGGTGCCATTTAGAATTTCCGCATCCCTCCCTCTCATGGCTTCACTTCCATAGGTGATTGATGGTATCAGTTTTGCCTGAATCACCTTGGTCAGTGGGAGATAACTTGGTCCAGCGGTTATATTCTTCAAATTTCTTAAAGCTACTGCTGTTATTAACCCCCTCTTTTTTATTGCATCGAGCTGAGCTTTGTAATTGCCTCTGCTGTCTAGCATAACCCCCAGATATTTATAGTCATGAACGACTTCAAGCTTGTGTTTTGCCAGATGCCAGTTGTATTTTGTTTTTATTTTCCGGTAATTTACACACATGACTTTTGTCTTATCTTGGTTAATAGTTAATTTGTTGTTTTCTGAGTATTGGGATGTGATGTCCAGCAGGCGTTGTAATCCTATGGGTGTCCGACTGATGAGAACTAAGTCATCTGCATATAGGAGGTTAGATAACTGGCAACCTCCCAGCTTCGGGGCATGCGCATTGCTTCCATTAAGTTTGATTGAGAGCTCGGCCATAAATAAATTGAATAATGTCGGGGCTAATACACACCCTTGTTTTAATCCAGAGCTTGTATTCATCTTTTTTGATAGATGGTCTCCAGCCCCCAGCTTTACTTGTACCCAGGTGTTGCTGTGCAGAAGGATTAATTGTGTTAATAGCAATGGTGGAATACCTAGTTTTTTTAGTTTTTGCCACAGAATATTTCTATTGATATGGTCGAATGCGGAGCTGTAGTCGATAAAACAGATGTATAGAGGTTGTTTGATTAGAAGTGCAGCGTCCATCATTAGTGAGAGGGCAGAGATGTTGGTAACAGTACCCATGTCTCTACAGAAGCCGGTTTGGTTGTAAGGAATTGCTTTAATTTCTGTAGACCATGTTATTAATTCTTGGAGGAGCACCCCGGCATAATATTTTGCGTCATTGTCCAAAAGAGCTACCAATCGGTAGCTCCTTGGATCATCCCTGTTGCCTTTTTTGTAAATAGGAGAGATTATCGAGCCTCTCCATGATGTTGGTATTATCGACGTCTGCAGGATTCTATCAAAAACCGGTTTTAGGGCAGTAGCCCAAAATTCAGGGTCTTGTTTGTATAATATCGGCGGAATCCCATTAGGCCCGGGAGCACCTTCAAGTCTACCTTTCAAGATTCTTTTGTAAATTTGTGTGATTGTTGTTGTGATTGTACAGTTATGCACGTTTTCTGTGATCAGATTCAGCTGGGACGGTTGGGGTTCCATACTGGACACAGGAGTATTTGAGCCAGTTTGGGGGATCTGGTTTTTATTGAAGTGTGGTTCAAGGAAAGTAGTCCAAGCTTCTTCTGTGACGTTAGAACTGATACACTGTCCTTGAGGATTAGATAGGGCATTAATTTTCTTCCAGAATTGGGCGCTGTTGTTGTTCTTAATATCATGCAGGAGCTTGGCTTAAAGGGTTTCTTCTGCTTCCTTTTTGTTTTGCCAGATGATTTTTTTCCGAGTCTCTTTCAACTGCCTCAGTTCTTGCAGTGCCGAAGGATCTTTCTTCAGTCTCCGCAATGTGGAGTTTATCTGTGTTTTTAGCTTTTTTAATTTGATGTTATTCCGTGTAGTAGGGCCTGGGCGGGGATTTTGCTGTTGTTTTTTACTCCCGTTTGAAGGATTACCCTTTGTAGCGCCATAGCTATTACGTAGGGCGTTTATGAATGCCTCCCAGCATCCAATTATATCGGTGGTGGCTGCCTTCCCTTCTTCCCAGAGTTGTTTTGCTCGAGAGAGTAGACCTTCAGGGTCTTTAGTACTGCATTTTACTCTTCTCTCATTGTTGGTAAATTCTGAGCAGAGTGTTTTTGCTGAGGTCAACTTACATAGTGTTGGCTCTTCTACCGTGATTTCCTGAGGTAGATGGTCGCTAAAATCTTCGCTCCCAATGCAAAAGTTTTTTATTTTAGTGAACATGCTGCAAGAGCAGAATGTGTAGTCAATTGTTGACCTTGCTACAGTGTTATTGAACGTTGCTGTTTGCGGGCGATCTCCCGGGAATCTGCCATTTAATGCACGTACACCCAATTGCTCTAAAAACGATAGTAGATTTTTCGAGGTGTTAGTGGTTCTTCCAGCTGTGCTTACATCTTGGGGCATTTCCTCCCACGCAAATGGGTCCTCCTCTGGATAGATGTCGTTAGCTTGTCTCCTCAGCATGTTTAAATTGAAGTCTCCGGTGATTATCCAATTGTTTGTCTTCTCTCCTGTTATAATTTTCACCAACTCCTCCTTTAGTTGTTGGCTCCCTTTATTTGTGTCGCGTGGGTGTAGGTAGAGATTTACAAGTATTATATATTCTTTACTTGTCTTCCCCTGTAGGGTAATTCGGTTTACTTGCATTTCATTTGGTGGCGCCAGATTGTGTGATAAAGGTTCTATTGCGTAAATGCTGTTTATGGAAGTATATGTGACAAGGCCTCCCTTGTTATGACCGAATTTTGCATTTCTAGTTGCCGGTAAATGGAGCATATTATAGCCATGCAGAGCCGCAGGTAGTTCGCTCCATGTTTCCTGGAGCGTAATTATATCACATTTCTGTAGATAGGCTAGCAGTTCTGGGTCAGAGGTCTTGTCTCCCAGCCCGTTGATATTCCAGGAACAGATTTTCAATGAGCTCTTGTGTGGGGGTTCATTATGTTTAATGTGTCATGGTCTTCCAGTTTTGGTGTTTATTGTCCTGGAGACCCTGCTCCATTCCAGTGTGGACCTGCTTCTGTCCACGGGTACCCTCAGTACATTGTGTTCTCTGTTTGCCCTATGTTCTATGCTTTTACTGCGTGCCCCTCGCAGAACTGAGAAAATTCGTGGGCTCAGAAGTTCATGACCGAAGTTTTCTTCTTGGTACATTAAATCGGCCAATAGGGGATCGGGATACCTTGGTTTTGGTAGTGGTTGAAGTTTGATGCCCCATTCATTGAACCTGTTTTGTTCCTTTAAGACCCTCTCGGCTAAGTCTGGTGAGGCCCATACTGTTTTTGTTAACTCTGATCCTGGACAGTCAGGTGACTCTATAAACTCAACTGACTCCAGGTCAGAGGTTTTTATGTTCTCGAGAGTGTTAATGGACCTCAGTAAATGCAGGATGTTACCCCTGTTTAGTATGTCGACCCGACCCCTTGATGTATACTCAGGGTGAAACATGATTGCTGTCATAGCGTCTAAGCGCGCTGTTTGTTGAGCCATGATGGGCTCTGCCGCTGTTGAGGTCTCTGTTGGCAGTGAAAGTCCACGTGTTGTCATAGTCAAGCCTAATGACTGGCTATCGCTTACTGAAGCTTTCTCCAAATTCAGTGCTGATGTATTAGTTATCACCTCCTCCATGCCAATGCTGCACTGTGGGGCTGTTTTTTCTCCTACTAATTCCCTCGAGCCATTAGTTGATGGTGAAGCTGGGCCTTGCATTACCCTATTGAGAGTACAGTCCATTGTTTTTAGTATTGGGGGTTCCCCTGTAGAACTCTCGCTGTTGTTTCCTGGTTTCTGCCCCAGTCCATCACTAATCAAATCAATGGCAATGGTTTGTGCAATAGTTTCTAGTCCGTTTTCCTGTCTTAGGCTCTTTTTTTCCTCCCGCGCCAGGGCCATATCTTCTCCCTCGCTGCACATTTGCACTGGTTGGGCTTCCCTTGGTTCAACCCGGGTCCTATCGGTTCTGTCCTTTTTGTGTGGCGATGCCTGCATTGGATTTTGGTTTCTCCCCTTCCTTCTTTGTTTCCTCTGCTGTTTAGCGGATAGTTGTGCCCCCTCGATTGGTGCCCGTTTTTCCAGAGAGTCGCTGGATTGGGCAGTGTTACTCTTCTGTGCTGCTGTTGCTCCTTCAGATAATGCGCTAGCGTTTGGCACTAGTATGGATGAGTCCCCATCCTCGCAATGCTGGTTACCATCTGATGTTGATGCCGCGCTTGCGGTTTGCTTAACCTGTGCCTTGCGTTTTTGAGGTTTGCTTAACTTGGTCATTTCTTGGCCAATAACGCTGGAGGGGAACTCTCCTTGCAATGATTGGGCAGGTACTGCTTTCCTTATGTCAGCAAGGAGATTATCCAGTGCCGATGGTAATGTTGCTAGCTTATCTACAATTGTTATGCAGGTGCAGCTGGCTTGGGTGAATTTTGTCTCTGACTGTGCCCTCTTTATCAAATTGTTGAGGTCAGCCAGCTTGTCATCAATACCAGCGACAAAGATGGAGAGTGAGTTGAGGACTGACAGCTGGAGGTCCATCTTGTCTGAGTGGTACTGCAGTGCATTCACAGACATTTGCATTGTGTGCAGTAGTGTGGGCCAGATGTCGTCCTTATCCAATGATGTGTCTTTCCCTATGTGGGATTTTGGAGAGTTGATCTTTCTTCTTTCTGATTCGCCTCCGTTAGCAGCAGAATAGGACGCGACTAATCCCTCCCATTCCTCGGGTGTAAGATATGATGTTTCTAGTTCAATTTCCTGTGATATTGGTGGTCGTTCTATAATACCCTCAAGGTGTGGAGTGACAGGGCTGAGTTGGGTATTGGATTTTGCCCGGGGTAGTTGAGTGTGCACGACTTGTGAAGTTGGTGATATTTCGGCCTCTGTTTGTTTGATCGCATTGTGAGAGTCTATGTTATCTACTTTGCTCACGTTAGACGTGGTCGTCTTAGCTTTGCACTCCTCCGGGTACTTGCATAATCCAAGTCTATCCAGTGCGTCCGATGAGTCCTGTACAGAAAAAAGACCCAGATTGGCACAGTTATCCTTGGGGTCATCTTCAGTATTGGCCCACGATGGCATATCCGGTTGCTGTAACGAGCCGTGAGCCACAGGGCTATGTTTCTGATTCCCAGGAGCCTTCGCCTCCCCTCCCAATTGCGATGGTAACATTTTGGACAGAGTTCCATCCTTATCTTGTTTGTAGTGGGTGGTGTTGTTAGTGCTTTCCCCCTTTTTTCCCTCTCTGCCTTCAATTCCTCCCACTGCGATGTCATCAAGTCCCAGGTAATTATCTTCCTTGAATACCTGGGTCCTTGCCTCCTTGGTTATGGCTTGTATGTCTTTTCTCTCTTTAAGGCTTACATCGCAGATGCCCATGTCGCAGCTTTTTCCAGTAGCAGAGAGGTCTCTCCCGCCTGACCCCTGCTGCCACGCATTGAGAGGTTGAAGTGGGACCGGGAGGTTGGTTACTTTGCTACTGTTTAAGCACAGCACCGGCCCGGCATCTTTTAAAAAAGAGAATTTTGTGTATATTTTTGGTTGATATGTTAACTTGGGCCATCTGGAATCACAGCTTGCGCTGCTTGTCATTCCGCTTAATGAAGGTACGGGGCTGGTAAGGAGCGGGGAGATTAGATGCTGGGCTTCATCTATAGGTCTCATGAGTGCTTCGGTACTGCTCTTGTTTATGGACTTCTTGTTTGCCCTCCTGCTTCTTTTGGCAGGGTTAGCAGGTTCCTGTTGTCTTATCCTTCCGGATCGCATTCTGTGCGGGATACTGAGCACCGGTTTTAAGTTGAAACTACTATAAAATTTCCTTGTGCTGTATCTTTCATAAATTAATGTCCCCTCTTGATAGGTTGCATTTGGCGCACCTCGCAGCAATTAGGGGGGAGGAGGGAACGTGAATGACGTTTCTGCGTTTTTTCGAGTTTATACTATGAGCCAGCGGATCAGTAACCAGTAAGGCAGTAAGGTAGTAAGATAGTAAGTTGAAGTGCCTCACCATACAGTCCGCTGTAACTTATGCGCTGTTCTCCGTTTTCCTCCTCCTCCACCGACTCCACCTTTGTTGATCCATCTAAGGTCCTCAGGTCCATGGGCCTCGAATATCCCAGCCCCCTGGAGGCTGCCACAGCCTTTCAGCCTCCCAGCCTTCCCAGCCTTCCTCCGCTCCTTTCCAGCCACTGCTCCAAACACGGCACAGCACAGCGACTCTTACGGCTGACAGAAAAGATGGGAGCGAGAGAGTGAGAGAGCTCCAGCTCCAGCTCAAGCTCCAGTCAAGCAGTCACAGCCGTCAAAGCCCAAGTCCCGGTTCCGAGCTTCCGTGCGGTGCGCTGCACTCAGTCTCTGGCTCCTCCCTTCTGGCGGCCTCCTGGCTCAGGATCAGGCGTCCCAGGCGCTTTTTCCAAAGCCCCGTGCTGCCACCCGGGCTCCGCTCTGCTCGCCTCAACCCTGCCACTGCCGCCTGGATTCACAGCTCTGCCCCACTCTCACCAGCAGCTCCAGCGCTACTCCAGCGCTTAGCCCCGTGCGCTTCTCTCCACGTCGTGAGGTTCGATTACGGTCTGCTCTCCGCAATCTGCTCTCTGCCTCACTTGGCACTTGACTAATTACCTCCGCGGCCCGGTCTGACCCAACGGTCGTCCAAAGGCAGAAAAGTCAGCGGAGGTCAAGGGGCCAAGGGGCCAAGGGGCCAGGGGGCCAAGGAGCCAAGGAGTGAGAGCCGATAACCGGCAGCTGAGTGCTGGGAGCTGGGAGCCGCCACCGTCGCCGTCCTCACCTACACGCCTACACGCCGGACTGCTCGGCTCGTCTCCAGTAAATGTATACACAAATACAGCTGGCAAAACAAAATACAATCTCTCCTAACAGGCTTCAATAAGGATTCTCGCAGTGCAAATCATCTATACCGATGGTTTGTCAGAGGGGATAACCAACACCAAAACCTTTACTTACTAAAGTAATCTATGAGATTCCTTCCAACAAGATACCCATATGTAAGTTTTAATACAGAGTAACACAAATCTATTACTAAATGCTGATTTATTTTAACATATTCTTACCGCAATAAGTATGCCAGGTCTCGTGCCTTTATCATAACATTTAATAATAAACAGATCAAGCTCACAGTGCAGGGTGCATTGTATTTAAAAGAAGATCATGTGTACTTAAGTTTTACATGTCCTGGCAGTGAAAAACTCTTTAAGTCATTTGTTATTGTTGTAATACATATTTCTCCTATTGACACTGGGATCCTGATTTACAAAGGTAAACTTACACTTCTGTGTAAGTTTATGATTGTTTGCTATTCACAAACATGTTTTACTAGTAGTAGCTTTACGACTGCAGTCTCTGCACATAAAAAGACAGGACTGTCCTATCTTTTTATGCGCAGAGACTCTTCAGCCATAAAGATAATACTAGAAAAATACCTTTTATGAATAGCAAACAATTATAAATTTGCCCAAAAGTGAAAGTTTACCTTTGTGAACCAGTCCCTGAGTTCCATATTACATTTAATAAGTGCTAACTTTAGCTTGGGAGCAGATAGGGATATGCTGTTTACACTCAAATGAATTGTAATTTTAAATCCCCTTTAATTGTAAAGTCTTAATATTGTACACACAAAATGAGGAAAAGGAGGAAGAGGTCCGTGAACAAATTTCCATTCATCTCTTGGAAAACGTGAAGTTGTTTAAAATTGCTCCAGGTGGGTGGAGAGGGTAATCAGGCGCTCATATAGCAGTCACACAATTTTGTTAGCAATTCAAAGTATCTTGTGGTGCATCCAAACGGGGGAACAACACCCTGAAAATTCAATCAAGAAATTTAGTAAAGCAATTTACAATTTTTGAAGCACATGCATGTTATAACCAAAATTAATACATTATTTGATAAACCACAGGAAAAGAGTAAATTGGGCTTTGTCTCTTCTTTAATATATTTCAGTCTTCCACTCCCTTGTGCCCACGCGTTTCGTCGATAAGGGTGAAACCCTACGACTTCCTCAAGGCTGAAAGTGATACAAATATCCAGGTTGTAATAAACATTTGCTGTTCTTACAGATGACATTATTACATAGTGCAAGCCCACACAACAAAGCTAGTGCAAAGGGACTAGTAAAAGTAATATTCGTGCCAAACAACAGAAATTTTGTGACTGTATAGATTAAACAGTAATCCACACATCATTATCACAGTTTTGTAAATACAATTCAAAATATATATGCTACACTTAAGATTACCCTATGGTGTGTGTGAAGTTACTTATCTGGATTATGATTGAGGTGATATTTAAGGTATCACACCCTAGTGAAGCTCATGCTCCCTTTGTAAATAATGACCAATGA
The DNA here is from genome assembly GCF_964204655.1 of Triturus cristatus. Lineage (NCBI taxonomy): Eukaryota > Metazoa > Chordata > Amphibia > Caudata > Salamandridae > Triturus > Triturus cristatus. The sequence goes on from NC_140580.1 coordinate 502,690,797, forward strand.
GATATATTGTACCTTATACGTTGATTGTGATCCAAATCTGTGGGTAACAAATATTCATGCCCAACTAGCATAATTCGTAATGCAAAAAACATGAAGTCAAAGTTTATCAGTGTTATACCAATTCCTGATGTATTCAAGACAACTTTTACCTCTAAATATTATTTCTCTAAAATATATCCAGTTTCCACTTTAAAGTCAAGTACTCTTAGTATTGAATTCTTAACCAACAATCGATCCTGCAACAATATGCAAAATCATCACAATTAAGCCACCCCTTAGATGTTAATAAACCTTTATGCAAAAAAGAAAAGAAAATTATCGCTTACCGCCACATAAAATGATATTCAACTAGAGTATTCCATTAAATGCAATAGCATGTTTGCTTTCAAACCTTTTTCACGAGCACAGAGAATTAATTCCAAAAGCACCTAATGTCCCTGAAGTACGGGGAACACATACGAAAGATTATAAATAGTACTTAGTTACTCGATTTCGGTAGAGGATTGAGTCTCTCTCGTAAAGGCTCTCTAATATATTTACAAACGTACCTGTAGCACTGTTGTCCACACCCGGGTACAGGCGAGAACGCTCACTCAGCCTACTCAGTTTCTTAAGTAACACCACTGGTGAAGATCAATGAAGTGACTAGCGCTCTCAAAATCTGTCAGCGCCATCTTTTTGTGGTGAATAGGTAATAAACAAGGTTCACACGTCTTGTTTACGCGTGCGAACATCCCGATAATTCCAACATATAAAGTAGCTAATATCATAGATATTGTGTAACAAGAAACACGGTAATCGATTCAAAGATTATCAATATACTTTGTAAATAGTGCAATTCAGCCTTATCGATGAAACACGTTGGCACAAGGGAGTGGAAGACTGAAATATATTAAAGAAGAGACAAAGCCCAATTTACTCTGTTGTTTATCAAATAATGTATTAATTTTGGTTATAACATGCGTGTGCTTCAAAATTTGTAAATTGTTTAAAATTGCCCTTACCCACTATGCAGTGGCATGCTTCATCATAGGGCTGCTACGTATCAGAGCCGATCAAAATAACACGCAGCACAAGACAGGGTTGTCCCCTCTCACCACTCTTGTTTGCCGTAGCATTAGAACCACTGGCATGCAAAATAAGACAGTGCCACAAATTTGCAGCCCTACAGTTCCCTCAAAGACCCTTAAGTATTTCACTATATGCAGACGACATGGTGCTGTATGTCTGTGATCCCATCAATGATTTATCACCTCTGCTACGGGAATATATTAAATTTGGACGACATGCCGGTCTCCAAATCAACTGGAGTACGTCTACAATTATCCCCTTAACAGATATCACACAACCACACCCTGTTGAGTTCCCACTTGACTGGCAGAATGACCCGGTTAAATATCTAGGCGTTTGGTATCACCGTGACCCGGACACAGTTATACAAACAAATTATGGGACGGCCATCATCAAACTCGAAGAGAAGGTGGAGTGATGGATCCATTTGCCGCTTTCCCAAATTTCTCTATCTCTTCAATAATATTCCAATACCTCGACCAGTGGCTGTATTCCAAAGGTTGACAACTAGTATCACTCGGCTTATATGGGCAGGTAAAAAAGCACGCATTGAGTTGCGCATGCTAACGTTACCCTATTCAAAAGGTGGATTTAAAGTACCATATTTACTTCTTTATTATCTATGTGCCCAAGTGCAGTATGCTCATTATTGGTTTCATCCAATCCACTACCTGCCACATGTGGGGGTTGAAGACGGGGACACGTATCCAGTTCCGTTACGCAATATGCTGCCACACCCATGCACACATGTGCCTAAACACGAGATAAATACAATACGCACTACAAACATGGCATGGCAGCGAATGGGAAAACTAGCACATAAATTGCCATTATATGCGCCAGCGATGCCACTACAACACCACTTTGCCTTGTCAGTCACTCAAGAAAAGGTTGGCATGGAGTTATTACAGCGAGTAGGTATTGATACGATGGAAGATCTATATGAGAATTGCACTTTCATAGAGACTGATGACCTTACTTATATTAGCAATCAAACTGCATTTTAAATGTACATATCACAGGCTGCGCGGTGCCATTAAAAACCTATATCCTACTTTCCCCAAGGAGCCGCCTGTGCTGAAAGCGCTGCAAATGATTATCACTAACCCCCAAAATGTACACATCATGACAAAGCTGTATGCGCTACTCCAGGAAGACATAGAGGGCAACACATATAAAGCACTGGAGCGATGGAATAACCTGCTGGAGAGACATCTCACTGTAGAAGAATGGTCTATTTGCTGTTCCCTGACTGATGCGCTCACCCCTAACGGTAATCTGCGCATCATACATTATAAATATTTACATCAAACTTACCACACGCCTAGTAAGCTACACAAATGCAGACTCATGCCTGATGCACGATGTCAGAGACGTGGAATGGACAGTGCCGACTTTGCTCATCTAACGTGGTGGTGCCCCCACATCAGGAATTATTGGGAAGACATTACTAGGATACTAAGTGAAATATTGAGAACAAAAATAGACTGTACAATTCGAACATGTCTTTTAGGCCTGGTAACTGATTTGCGATCTGTCAGGTGAATATTCTGTACGATAGCCTTATTACTGGCAAAGAGGAGAGTATCAATGTCCTGGGGGGCAAACCCTATCCATGTGGTAAACAATGACTCCAAGATATGGCATATTGTAGAGATAGTTTGAAGACATATGAAGAAGAACTTCCTACTAGATCCAGACCCAGAGACTACTGGATGCCTCTGACGGACTACCTTCATTCTCACCAAACTGCACTGACACCTTCAAATGAATAGACACTGTAATTTGTTTGGAAACAATCTAAAAATCATGTGATGTACTGTGCTAATTACCAATGTCATTGATACCACTCGCAGTATTGTATTCTGTGTAGCGAAGTGCCATCGAAAGCCTGTATTGTTGTTGTAAGGTTATGAGAATATAATAAAATCATTTAAAAAAAAAAACACATTATGACTCTCATCTGAACTGGCTAGTAATTTCATATGGGAAATTATGTCCAACTGCCTACATGCTTAACTTTGACTCTTTGAAACCTGCTGACACTCCAGCTGATGCGACTATGATTTGGTTTGATTCCAATAAAAGTCTATAGATGTGGCAGACTGATGGGACTTATGGACTCTGACTGTCTCTTACGTAATAGAATCACTGAACCACACTGTGTATTTGTGAAAGCTTTCTTCGCACCGAAAACCTTGGTTAAGGCCGATGCTTAGAATCCTTAACACCAGTACTTGTAACGCGGCGTTGTAAGCCTGCCTTAAGGGAGAATCCACACAACTGAGGTGAAGATTTGACTTAACATCCAAAGCAGCCGATTTTGAAGCTGGGGAACAAGGTTCCAGTCTGGTGGGAGGCTCAAATATCTTGTGGTTCTGGGCAAATGAAATCACTTAATCTCCCAATGCCCCCAGAAATTGAATGTGTCTGTCTGTAATGGAACTAGTGCTCATGTAAAGTGCTCTGATACCTGCGGGTCAAGTTTCAGCTATATAAAATTGCCGAAAAAAAGAAGATTTTTGAAATTTTTGATGACTGTAACAAGTATCTTGGGCCTTGGGGATAGTAATTAACTTTATGAATGATACAGTAAGGATTGAAATTGCTGTGGTATTGTTTTCAAAACCTTACATTTTAGCACCTGGGTGACAACCTTCGGTCAATTAACTAATGGATTGTGCCTTAATTTTATTATTACAAATTCTATAGTTATTGGCATGGTAGAAGTGTAAATTGTAATCCTATAGTGTTTTATATCTTATTCTGTAATTCGTTTTTAATGTTTTTCTCTGCTTTCAGTTTTACTGCACAAAAGGTAGACCTCAGACTTTACCCCCATTATTTGAAGCCTTGAACTCTTCTCTGCAGATTCTTATGGTTGTTGTTTCGATATGATTAACGTTGAACTTTTATATGTTATAATTTTTATACCATTTTTATCCGATTATGACAATGATTTTTATAAATGTTGCCAAATAAAATCAATCTATCTATCTATCTATCTATCTATCTATCTATCTATCTATCTATCTATCTATCTATCTATCTATCTATCTATCTATCTATCTATCTATCTATCTATCTATCTATCTATCTATCTATGTGCCTATCTGTCTGTCTGTCTATGTCTATCTATCTAATAGTAAAACGATCCAGGAGAAATACTATTCCTGGGAACTCATGGTTATCCCATGTCCAATGTTTCCACCAAGTTTAAGATTTCCCACAGAACTCAGAATCAGTCTATATATATTTAAGGCTCTATATATTTTTGTGATATGTTTCCATTCAGAAGAGGGTCGTTCTAAACAGCTCCACTATACAAGTGGTGCAAAGCGTGCTTTGTATTGTGTTATAACATGGATATAGCATAGTCTGTATGTATTTATCCATTTATAGTGGCCTTAAACTCTGAAAATATAGACTGAATACTTCATTTTCAACACCAAAAACATCTCCTTGACTCTTATCCTTATGACCCGAGCTGCATAAATATGTATCTTAAATCATTCCTTACTTCACCTCATAGCTTAACTCAGTTGCTAGATGGTGTCATCATAACAGGCCATCAAGTGTAACAAAATACCTGTCTGAATGCTTTAAGACAGAGATGTAACAATCAACCCTTAAATACCTGATTTTCAACATATGTTTTTGACAATCAATATGTCATCTCTAATGCGCATAGCATAGCTTTTCATAATAAACTGATTAGACCTATGCCAATAGAAATATTTGTTCCTAGTGAACCAATCACATCCATCGATGTTATCAATGGTTTATCAACATAACTATTCCAGGCCTCCTATACTGAGCATAAGCTTTCTCACAAGGCATATTTCGGCCATACAGTCATAAATTTGCATTGAGTAAAAAATTACAGTTGACAAAGCAAAATGCTATCTCACTTAAGAGGGCATAACAAGAATTCTGCATGGAAGTCATCTTTCCCCATGGTTTGTTTAGGTGATTCACCAAAACTTTGCCTGTTATAGTAACCTGTGCGATTCAATGAACCAAACTACCTGCCTACAGGCTTTAGCAGAGAGAAATGCAATCCAGAATTTGAAGCCTATTGCTTTTAATACATGTGTTTTACAATAAGTAAGTAAAGCCTACTTGCTTTGCAATGACGTTTCATTATAAACAGATCCCCTTCGCAGACCCAACGGACCTCAAGAACTACAGACCCATCTCTCTCCTCTCCTTTCGCTGCCAAAGTTGCAGAGAATATCATCAACAACCAGCTCAGGAACTTCATAGAATCCAAGGCAATCCTTGACACTCCTCAATCTAGATTTTTCAGCAACCACAGCACAGAGACTGCCCTCCTAGCCGCAACGGATGACATCCGTACTCTCCTCGACCAAGGCCACTCAGCAGCCCTCATTCTACTAGACCTCTCAGCAGCCTTCAACACCATCTCCCACTACACTCTAGCTGCTAGACTCCACTATGCTGGCATACAAGGAACTGCCCTAGACTGGCTCTGCTCCTTCCTCGCCGGCCGAACCCAAAGAATCAGACTCCCACCCTTCCTCTCTGAACCCACAAGGATCAGATGCCCAGTACCCCAAGGATCCTCACTCAGCCCTACATTCTTCAACGTCTACATGGCCCCTCTTGCAACCATCATCAGAAAACACGGACTAAGCATAGTATCCTATGCCGACAACACCTAGCTCATCCTCTCCCTCACCAAGGAACCCGGCATCACCAGACACAGTTTCCAGGAAGGAATGAAGGACGTTGCATCCTGGATGAGCAGCAGCTGCCTGAAGCTCAACTTAGAGAAAATGAAAGTCCTCGTCCTCGGATCCACCCCCTCTGCGTGGGACAACACCTGGTGCCCCCCTGACCTCAGCAACCCTCGTCGAAAAGAGAGTGACTTTCAAGCTGCTCACTCATGCCTACAAATCCCTCCACAACACCGGAACCCAATACCTCAAGAAAAGAATCTCCTTCTATGCCCCCAAGAGAAACCTCTGCTCTGCTGACCTTGCCCTGTCCGAAATCTCTCTAATTCATAGAGCCAGAATGGGAGGAAGACCCTTCGCCTACATCGCGGCCAAGACCTGGAACAAATTCCCCCTCAACATTAGACGAACCCCCACACTACAAGAATTCAGGAAAAGCCTCAAGACCTGGCTCTTCAGTTGAATTGCAGCTGCCCGAATTTCCCCCTCCCCTCCAGCTCCTTGAGACCCTCACAGGTGATTAGTGCACTTTACAAATCCCTGATTGATTGATCACGCCTAAGGAATCTGACATAACTTTCCTCAGTGAATTGCTAAGACTTCTAGCCTTTACCAATGGCTTGACACTATATACAACCCAGTTCCATACAAGTGCGCAGAAACTGGCAACCATCAGGCATTCATCTATAAAATCACAAATATGAACAAAAATTACAGTATTCAAAACAATAGGGACTAACAAGAACCATCACAGTGAAATTCTATTCCCTGGGCTTAACAGAGTGGGTGACCAACACCACTACTGTGGTAATCTGTGATTACATGTAAACAAATAAGTTTCTATGGTATACCATAATGTAATAAATACCCACTGTTAGAGGCCTGTAGGCTTTACCATACGCTTTTCACACTAAATAAACCAGCACTACTGCCTTTGTAATAACTTTCCATAATAAACAGCCAAGACCTATGGCATCTGGCGTAAAAGTTCCCTGCACACCAATCAATCATATAGCTGTTATTATTGGTTTTTCACCATAACCAACTCAGGTCAACTGTACTGAGCATAAATTTTCCCATAAGGCAATCATCTGGCATACAGTCATAAATCAGTAAATGTATACACAAATACAGCTGGCAAAACAAAATACAATCTCTCCTAACAGGCTTCAATAAGGATTCTCGCAGTGCAAATCATCTATACCGATGGTTTGTCAGAGGGGATAACCAACACCAAAACCTTTACTTACTAAAGTAATCTATGAGATTCCTTCCAACAAGATACCCATATGTAAGTTTTAATACAGAGTAACACAAATCTATTACTAAATGCTGATTTATTTTAACATATTCTTACCGCAATAAGTATGCCAGGTCTCGTGCCTTTATCATAACATTTAATAATAAACAGATCAAGCTCACAGTGCAGGGTGCATTGTATTTAAAAGAAGATCATGTGTACTTAAGTTTTACATGTCCTGGCAGTGAAAAACTCTTTAAGTCATTTGTTATTGTTGTAATACATATTTCTCCTATTGACACTGGGATCCTGATTTACAAAGGTAAACTTACACTTTTGTGTAAGTTTATGATTGTTTGCTATTCACAAACATGTTTTACTAGTAGTAGCTTTACGACTGCAGTCTCTGCACATAAAAAGACAGGACTGTCCTATCTTTTTATGCGCAGAGACTCTTCAGCCATAAAGATAATACTAGAAAAATACCTTTTATGAATAGCAAACAATTATAAATTTGCCCAAAAGTGAAAGTTTACCTTTGTGAACCAGTCCCTGAGTTCCATATTACATTTAATAAGTGCTAACTTTAGCTTGGGAGCAGATAGGGATATGCTGTTTACACTCAAATGAATTGTAATTTTAAATCCCCTTTAATTGTAAAGTCTTAATATTGTACACACAAAATGAGGAAAAGGAGGAAGAGGTCCGTGAACAAATTTCCATTCATCTCTTGGAAAACGTGAAGTTGTTTAAAATTGCTCCAGGTGGGTGGAGAGGGTAATCAGGCGCTCATATAGCAGTCACACAATTTTGTTAGCAATTCAAAGTATCTTGCGGTGCATCCAAACGGGGGAACAACACCCTGAAAATTCAATCAAGAAATTTAGTAAAGCAATTTACAATTTTTGAAGCACATGCATGTTATAACCAAAATTAATACATTATTTGATAAACAACAGGAAAAGAGTAAATTGGGCTTTGTCTCTTCTTTAATATATTTCAGTCTTCCACTCCCTTGTGCCCACGCGTTTCGTCTATAAGGGTGAAACCCTACGACTTCCTCAAGGCTGAAAGTGATACAAATATCCAGGTTCTAATAAACATTTGCTGTTCTTACAGATGACATTATTACATAGTGCAAGCCCACACAACAAAGCTAGTGCAAAGGGACTAGTAAAAGTAATATTCGTGCCAAACAACAGAAATTTTGTGACTGTATAGATTAAACAGTAATCCACACATCATTATCACAGTTTTGTAAATACAATTCAAAATATATATGCTACACTTAAGATTACCCTATGGTGTGTGTGAAGTTACTTATCTGGATTATGATTGAGGTGATATTTAAGGTATCACAACCTAGTGAAGCTCATGCTCCCTTTGTAAATAATGACCAATGAGATATATTGTACCTTATACGTTGATTGTGATCCAAATCTGTGGGTAACAAATATTCATGCCCAACTAGCATAATTCGTAATGCAAAAAACATGAAGTCAAAGTTTATCAGTGTTATACCAATTCCTGATGTATTCAAGACAACTTTTACCTCTAAATATTATTTCTCTCAAATATATCCAGTTTCCACTTTAAAGTCAAGTACTCTTAGTATTGAATTCTTAACCAACAATCGATCCTGCAACAATATGCAAAATCATCACAATTAAGCCACCCCTTAGATGTTAATAAACCTTTATGCAAAAAAGAAAAGAAAATTATCGCTTACCGCCACATAAAATGATATTCAACTAGAGTATTCCATTAAATGCAATAGCATGTTTGCTTTCAAACCTTTTTCACGAGCACAGAGAATTAATTCCAAAAGCACCTAATGTCCCTGAAGTACGGGGAACACATACGAAAGATTATAAATAGTACTTAGTTACTCGATTTCGGTAGAGGATTGAGTCTCTCTCGTAAAGGCTCTCTAATATATTTACAAACGTACCTGTAGCACTGTTGTCCACACCCGGGTACAGGCGAGAACGCTCACTCAGCCTACTCAGTTTCTTAAGTAACACCACTGGTGAAGATCAATGAAGTGACTAGCGCTCTCAAAATCTGTCAGTGCCATCTTTTTGTGGTGAATAGGTAATAAACAAGGTTCACACGTCTTGTTTACGCGTGCGAACATCCCGATAATTCCAACATATAAAGTAGCTAATATCATAGATATTGTGTAACAAGAAACACGATAATCGATTCAAAGATTATCAATATACTTTGTAAATAGTGCAATTCAGCCTTATCGATGAAACATGTTGGCACAAGGGAGTGGAAGACTGAAATATATTAAAGAAGAGACAAAGCCCAATTTACTCTGTTGTTTATCAAATAATGTATTAATTTTGGTTATAACATGCGTGTGCTTCAATATTTGTAAATTGTTTAAAATTGCCCTTACCCACTATGCAGTGGCATGCTTCATCATAGGGCTGCTACGTATCAGAGCCGATCAAAATAACACGCAGCACAAGACAGGGTTGTCCCCTCTCACCACTCTTGTTTGCCGTAGCATTAGAACCACTGGCATGCAAAATAAGACAGTGCCACAAATTTGCAGCCCTACAGTTCCCTCAAAGACCCTTAAGTATTTCACTATAGGCAGACGACATGGTGCTGTATGTCTGTGATCCCATCAATGATTTATCACCTCTGCTACGGGAATATATTACATTTGGACGACATGCCGGTCTCCAAATCAACTGGAGTACGTCTACAATTATCCCCTTAACAGATATCACACAACCACACCCTGTTGAGTTCCCACTTGACTGGCAGAATGACCCGGTTAAATATCTAGGCGTTTGGTATCAACGTGACCCGGACACAGTTATACAAACAAATTATGGGACGGCCATCATTAAACTCGAAGAGAAGGTTGAGTGATGGATCCAGTTGCAGCTTTCCCAAATTTCTCTATCTCTTCAATAATATTCCAATACCTCGACCAGTGGCTGTATTCCAAAGGTTGACAACTAGTATCACTCGGCTTATATGGGCAGGTAAACAAGCACGCATTGAATTGCGCATGCTAACGTTACCTTATTCAAAAGGTGGATTTAAAGTACCATATTTACTTCTTTATTATCTATGTGCCCAAATGCAGTATGCTCATTATTGGTTTCATCCAATCCACTACCTGCCACATGTGGGGGTTGAAGACGGGGACACGTATCCAGTTCCGTTACGCAATATGCTGCCACACCCATGCACACATGTGCCTAAACACGAGATAAATACAATACGCACTACAAACATGGCATGGCAGCGAATGGGAAAACTAGCACATAAATTGCCATTATATGCGCCAGCGATGCCACTACAACACCACTTTGCCTTGTCAGTCACTCAAGAAAAGGTTGGCATGGAGTTATTACAGCGAGTAGGTATTGATACGATGGAAGATCTATATGAGAATTGCACTTTCATAGAGGCTGATGACCTTACTTATATTAGCAATCAAACTGCATTTTAAATGTACATATCACAGGCTGCGCGGTGCCATTAAAAACCTATATCCTACTTTCCCCAAGGAGCCGCCTGTGCTGAAAGCGCTGCAAATGATTATCACTAACCCCCAAAATGTACACATCGTGACAAAGCTGTATGCGCTACTCCAGGAAGACATAGAGGGCAACACATATAAAGCACTGGAGCGATGGAATAACCTGCTGGAGAGACATCTCACTGTAGAAGAATGGTCTATTTGCTGTTCCCTGACTGATGCGCTCACCCCTAACGGTAATCTGCGCATCATACATTATAAATATTTACATCAAACTTACCACACGCCTAGTAAGCTACACAAATGCAGACTCATGCCTGATGCACGATGTCAGAGACGTGGAATGGACAGTGCCGACTTTGCTCATCTAACGTGGTGGTGCCCCCACATCAGGAATTATTGGGAAGACATTACTAGGATACTAAGTGAAATATTGAGAACAAAAATAGACTGTACAATTCGAACATGTCTTTTAGGCCTGGTAACTGATTTGCGATCTGTCAGGTGAATATTCTGTACGATAGCCTTATTACTGGCAAAGAGGAGAGTGTCAATGTACTGGGGGGCAAACCCTATCCATGTGGTAAACAATGACTCCAAGATATGGCATATTGTAGAGATAGTTTGAAGACATATGAAGAAGAACTTCCTACTAGATCCAGACCCAGAGACTACTGGATACCTCTGACGGACTACCTTCATTCTCACCAAACTGTACTGACACCTTCAAATGAATAGACACTGTAATTTGTTTGGAAACAATCTAAAAATCATGTGATGTACTGTGCTAATTACCAATGTCATTGATACCACTCGCAGTATTGTATTCTGTGTAGCGAAGTGCCATCGAAAGCCTGTATTGTTGTTGTAAGGTTATGAGAATATAATAAAATCATTTAAAAAAAAAAACACATTATGACTCTCATCTGAACTGGCTAGTAATTTCATATGGGAAATTATGTCCAACTGCCTACATGCTTAACTTTGACTCTTTGAAACCTGCTGACACTCCAGCTGATGCGACTATGATTTGGTTTGATTCCAATAAAAGTCTATAGATGTGGCAGACTGATGGGACTTATGGACTCTGACTGTCTCTTACGTAATAGAATCACTGAACCACACTGTGTATTTGTGAAAGCTTTCTTCGCACCGAAAACCTTGGTTAAGGCCGATGCTTAGAATCCTTAACACCAGTACTTGTAACGCGGCGTTGTAAGCCTGCCTTAAGGGAGAATCCACACAACTGAGGTGAAGATTTGACTTAACATCCAAAGCAGCCGATTTTGAAGCTGGGGAACAAGGTTCCAGTCTGGTGGGAGGCTCAAATATCTCGTGGTTCTGGGCAAATGAAATCACTTAATCTCCCAATGCCCCCAGAAATTGAATGTGTCTGTCTGTAATGGAACTAGTGCTCATGTAAAGTGCTCTGATACCTGCGGGTCAAGTTTCAGCTATATAAAATTGCCGAAAAAAAGAAGATTTTTGAAATTTTTGATGACTGTAACAAGTATCTTGGGCCTTGGGGATAGTAATTAACTTTATGAATGATACAGTAAGGATTGAAATTGCTGTGGTATTGTTTTCAAAACCTTACATTTTAGCACCTGGGTGACAACCTTCGGTCAATTAACTAATGGATTGTGCCTTAATTTTATTATTACAAATTCTATAGTTATTGGCATGGTAGAAGTGTAAATTGTAATCCTATAGTGTTTTATATCTTATTCTGTAATTCGTTTTTAATGTTTTTCTCTGCTTTCAGTTTTACTGCACAAAAGGTAGACCTCAGACTTTACCCCCATTATTTGAAGCCTTGAACTCTTCTCTGCAGATTCTTATGGTTGTTGTTTCGATATGATTAACGTTGAACTTTTATATGTTATAATTTTTATAACATTTTTATCCGATTATGACAATGATTTTTATAAATGTTGCCAAATAAAATCAATCTATCTATCTATCTATCTATCTATCTATCTATCTATCTATCTATCTATCTATCTATCTATCTATCTATCTATCTATCTATCTATCTATCTATCTATCTATGTGCCTATCTGTCTGTCTGTCTATGTCTATCTATCTAATAGTAAAACGATCCAGGAGAAATACTATTCCTGGGAACTCATGGTTATCCCATGTCCAATGTTTCCACCAAGTTTAAGATTTCCCACAGAACTCAGAATCAGTCTATATATATTTAAGGCTCTATATATTTTTGTAATATGTTTCCATTCAGAAGAGGGTCGTTCTAAACAGCTCCACTATACAAGTGGTGCAAAGCGTGCTTTGTATTGTGTTGTAGCATGGATATAGCATAGTCTGTATGTATTTATCCATTTATAGTGGCCTTAAACTCTGAAAATATAGACTGAATACTTCATTTTCAACACCAAAAACATCTCCTTGACTCTTATCCTTATGACCCGAGCTGCATAAATATGTATCTTAAATCATTCCTTACTTCACCTCATAGCTTAACTCAGTTGCTAGGCAGTACTTAGAAGAGCTTCAGTCTCTTATGCAAATGAGAGCCATCAAACTATTGGCATTGTGTTATCAGATACATTTCCAAAATAGATAAAGTGGGGGAGAGGGGCATGCAGCGATTTAAAAAAAAACACTTGTCTTGCCTTGCCGAGCGATGCGACGAGCGCAAGGTAAGTGTTTTTAATTTCTTTTATTTTACTTTCCCTATCCCGTCGTCTGTCCACTTCCCACCCACCACCCCGCCCCACCGCTGTTACCTGTGCCAGCCGAGCCTGGGGCTAGAAACTCAATAAGTCATCATACACGCACTCTGTCACTCATCTTTGCAATCATTCATCCATTCTTCAATCTACTAACTCATCCTTCCATTCGCCCTCTGACATTACCACAAGAAACCACATGCAAACTCAGCAACACATGCAAGAAAAACTAAAAGAATGCATGTAGAAAAAAGAAAACATGCTGTTTTCTAAACATGGCAGGCATATCTTTGCAATAACAAAAACTAAACATGGCAGCAGGTGTTTTTCTTGGAAAGGTATTATAAACAATCTATCATTATTTTAAATTACAAGAATGGCTTAAAAAATTTCAGGTGAATGCACACGTGATCAAAAAATGCCATCATTTGCAGGGCAAAAAAGCCAATGACTGATGCAAACTGAACCATTACACTATGCAGTTCACTGTCTTGGATGGAAGCAGAGTGTAACTGACACTCAGACAGGCCAACTGCAGAACAGAGAGGACCCAAAGGCCGACAATGTATCTATATCGATTTAAATTTGTATAGATAAATGTATGTATTATATAATGATTAAATGATTTAAGATCCTGGCAGACACCTAAGAAGAGATTCTAGCAAGAATTATTACAATGCAAAGAACCCTCCCCCCATGTTTGTCAGAACCAATAACCAAAACCAAAATCATTTCCTACATAGACAACTTAACATTTTGGGTCCGATTACGATGCGGCCCGGAAAGGCACAGACCGACGGGTGGCATCTCGGTTTACTTTCAGAAACTAAACCAGCTGGTCATTCTGACTGGCTTCCGACGGGCTCAAGGAGCCCATCGGGCAGTAGGAGGCCGGCCTGTAAACCCAAAAGGTGGTCTTTACGCCCTTGGGATTACGGTGCACAGTTTTCAGCAGGGTTCCATGCCAGCCTATCCGACATGGAAACCCTGTCAGAAAGTGTGTTTGGGGGCCCCTAGCAGGGCCCGCTTGTGTGCACAGCCTCTGGTTGGGGGCCGAGGGGGCACCTATGGTGCCCCCCTGTTAATCCCTGCACCCCATGGCAGGCTCCTTGACGTGCCTGCAATGGGGTGCAGGGATTAACACCACCTTCCATTTCCCTATGGGAGCATGTACTACAGCCGGTTTATGTCATAATACATGCTCTCATAGGGATATGTCAGAATGCGACTGAACAGTGTTCGGTCGCATCCTAATCTGGAGGTCAGGACTGCCAACCGAAGGTCGGTCTGTAGCAGTTCCAAGATGGTGTCATCATAACAGGCCATCAAGTGTAACAAAATACCTGTCTGAATGCTTTAAGACAGAGATGTAACAATCAACCCTTAAATACCTGATGTTCAACATATGTTTTTGACAATCAATATGTCATCTCTAATGCGCATAGCATAGCTTTTCCTAATAAACTGATTAGACCTATGCCAATAGAAATATTTGTTCCTAGTGAACCAATCACATCCATCGATGTTATCAATGGTTTATCAACATAACTATTCCAGGCCTCCTATACTGAGCATAAGCTTTCTCACAAGGCATATTTCGGCCATACAGTCATAAATTTGCATTGAGTAAAAAATTACAGTTGACAAAGCAAAATGCTATCTCACTTAAGAGGGCATAACAAGAATTCTGCATGGAAGTCATCTTTCCCCATGGTTTGTTTAGGTGATTCACCAAAACTTTGCCTGTTATAGTAACCTGTGCGATTCAATGAACCAAACTACCTGCCTACAGGCTTTAGCAGAGAGAAATGCAATCCAGAATTTGAAGCCTATTGCTTTTAATACATGTGTTTTACAATAAGTAAGTAAAGCCTACTTGCTTTGCAATGATGTTTCATTATAAACAGATCCCCTTCGCAGACCCAACGGACCTCAAGAACTACAGACCCATCTCTCTCCTCTCCTTTCGCTGCCAAAGTTGCAGAGAATATCATCAACAACCAGCTCAGGAACTTCATAGAATCCAACGCAATCCTTGACACTCCTCAATCTAGATTTTTCAGCAACCACAGCACAGAGACTGCCCTCCTAGCCGCAACGGATGACATCCGTACTCTCCTCGACCAAGGCCACTCAGCAGCCCTCATTCTACTAGACCTCTCAGCAGCCTTCAACACCATCTCCCACTACACTCTAGCTGCTAGACTCCACTATGCTGGCATACAAGGAACTGCCCTAGACTGGCTCTGCTCCTTCCTCGCCGGCCGAACCCAAAGAATCAGACTCCCACCCTTCCTCTCTGAACCCACAAGGATCAGATGCGCAGTACCCCAAGGATCCTCACTCAGCCCTACATTCTTCAACGTCTACATGGCCCCTCTTGCAACCATCATCAGAAAACACGGACTAAGCATAGTATCCTATGCCGACAACACCTAGCTCATCCTCTCCCTCACCAAGGAACCCAGCATCACCAGACACAGTTTCCAGGAAGGAATGAAGGACGTTGCATCCTGGATGAGCAGCAGCTGCCTGAAGCTTAACTCAGAGAAAATGAAAGTCCTCGTCCTCGGATCCACCCCCTCTGCGTGGGACAACACCTGGTGCCCCCCTGACCTCAGCAACCCTCGTCGAAAAGAGAGTGACTTTCAAGCTGCTCACTCATGCCTACAAATCCCTCCACAACACCGGAACCCAATACCTCAAGAAAAGAATCTCCTTCTATGCCCCCAAGAGAAACCTCTGCTCTGCTAACCTTGCCCTGTCCGAAATCTCTCTAATTCATAGAGCCAGAATGGGAGGAAGACCCTTCGCCTACATCGCGGCCAAGACCTGGAACAAATTCCCCCTCAACATTAGACGAACCCCCACACTACAAGAATTCAGGAAAAGACTCAAGACCTGGCTCTTAAGTTGAATTGCAGCTGCCCGAATTTCCCCCTCCCCTCCAGCTCCTTGAGACCCTCACAGGTGATTGGTGCACTTTACAAATCCCTGATTGATTGATCACGCCTAAGGAATCTGACATAACTTTCCTCAGTGAATTGCTAAGACTTCTAGCCTTTACCAATGGCTTGACAGTATATACAACCCAGTTCCATACAAGTGCGCAGAAACTGGCAACCGTCAGGCATTCATCTATAAAATCACAAATATGAACAAAAATTACAGTATTCAAAACAATAGGGACTAACAAGAACCATCACAGTGAAATTCTATTCCCTGGGCTTAACAGAGTGGGTGACCAACACCACTACTGTGGTAATCTGTGATTACATGTAAACAAATAAGTTTCTATGGTATACCATAATGTAATAAATACCCACTGTTAGAGGCCTGTAGGCTTTACCATATGCTTTTCACACTAAATAAACCAGCACTACTGCCTTTGTAATAACTTTCCATAATAAACAGCCAAGACCTATGGCATCTGGCGTAAAAGTTCCCTGCACACCAATCAATCATATAGCTGTTATTATTGGTTTTTCACCATAACCAACTCAGGTCAACTGTACTGAGCATAAATTTTCCCATAAGGCAATCATCTGGCATACAGTCATAAATCAGTAAATGTATACACAAATACAGCTGGCAAAACAAAATACAATCTCTCCTAACAGGCTTCAATAAGGATTCTCGCAGTGCAAATCATCTATACCGATGGTTTGTCAGAGGGGATAACCAACACCAAAACCTTTACTTACTAAAGTAATCTATGAGATTCCTTCCAACAAGATACCCATATGTAAGTTTTAATACAGAGTAACACAAATCTATTACTAAATGCTGATTTATTTTAACATATTCTTACCGCAATAAGTATGCCAGGTCTCGTGCCTTTATCATAACATTTAATAATAAACAGATCAAGCTCACAGTGCAGGGTGCATTGTATTTAAAAGAAGATCATGTGTACTTAAGTTTTACATGTCCTGGCAGTGAAAAACTCTTTAAGTCATTTGTTATTGTTGTAATACATATTTCTCCTATTGACACTGGGATCCTGATTTACAAAGGTAAACTTACACTTTTGTGTAAGTTTATGATTGTTTGCTATTCACAAACATGTTTTACTAGTAGTAGCTTTACGACTGCAGTCTCTGCACATAAAAAGACAGGACTGTCCTATCTTTTTATGCGCAGAGACTCTTCAGCCATAAAGATAATACTAGAAAAATACCTTTTATGAATAGCAAACAATTATAAATTTGCCCAAAAGTGAAAGTTTACCTTTGTGAACCAGTCCCTGAGTTCCATATTACATTTAATAAGTGCTAACTTTACCTTGGGAGCAGATAGGGATATGCTGTTTACACACAAATGAATTGTAATTTTAAATCCCCTTTAATTGTAAAGTCTTAATATTGTACACACAAAATGAGGAAAAGGAGGAAGAGGTCCGTGAACAAATTTCCATTCATCTCTTGGAAAACATGAAGTTGTTTAAAATTGCTCCAGGTGGGTGGAGAGGGTAATCAGGCGCTCATATAGCAGTCACACAATTTTGTTAGCAATTCAAAGTATCTTGCGGTGCATCCAAACGGGGGAACAACACCCTGAAAATTCAATCAAGAAATTTAGTAAAGCTATTTACAATTTTTGAAGCACATGCATGTTATAACCAAAATTAATACATTATTTGATAAACAACAGGAAAAGAGTAAATTGGGCTTTGTCTCTTCTTTAATATATTTCAGTCTTCCACTCCCTTGTGCCCACGCGTTTCGTCGATAAGGGTGAAACCCTACGACTTCCTCAAGGCTGAAAGTGATACAAATATCCAGGTTGTAATAAACATTTGCTGTTCTTACAGATGACATTATTACATAGTGCAAGCCCACACAACAAAGCTAGTGCAAAGGGACTAGTAAAAGTAATATTCGTGCCAAACAACAGAAATGTTGTGACTGTATAGATTAAACAGTAATCCACACATCATTATCACAGTTTTGTAAATACAATTCAAAATATATATGCTACACTTAAGATTACCCTATGGTGTGTGTGAAGTTACTTATCTGGATTATGATTGAGGTGATATTTAAGGTATCACACCCTAGTGAAGCTCATGCTCCCTTTGTAAATAATGACCAATGAGATATATTGTACCTTATACGTTGATTGTGATCCAAATCTGTGGGTAACAATATTCATGCCCAACTAGCATAATTCGTAATGCAAAAAACATGAAGTCAAAGTTTATCAGTGTTATACCAATTCCTGATGTATTCAAGACAACTTTTACCTCTAAATATTATTTCTCTCAAATATATCCAGTTTCCACTTTAAAGTCAAGTACTCTTAGTATTGAATTCTTAACCAACAATCGATCCTGCAACAATATGAAAAATCATCACAATTAAGCCACCCCTTAGATGTTAATAAACCTTTATGCAAAAAAGAAAAGAAAATTATCGCTTACCGCCACATAAAATGATATTCAACTAGAGTATTCCATTAAATGTAATAGCATGTTTGCTTTCAAACCTTTTTCACGAGCACAGAGAATTAATTCCAAAAGCACCTAATGTCCCTGAAGTACGGGGAACACATACGAAAGATTATAAATAGTACTTAGTTACTCGATTTCGGTAGAGGATTGAGTCTCTCTCGTAAAGGCTCTCTAATATATTTACAAACGTACCTGTAGCACTGTTGTCCACACCCGGGTACAGGCGAGAACTCTCACTCAGCCTACTCAGTTTCTTAAGTAACACCACTGGTGAAGATCAATGAAGTGACTAGCGCTCTCAAAATCTTTCAGCGCCATCTTTTTGTGGTGAATAGGTAATAAACAAGGTTCACACGTCTTGTTTACGCGTGCGAACATCCCGATAATTCCAACATATAAAGTAGCTAATATCAGAGATATTGTGTAACAAGAAACACGGTAATCGATTCAAAGATTATCAATATACTTTGTAAATAGTGCAATTCAGCCTTATCGATGAAACACGTTGGCACAAGGGAGTGGAAGACTGAAATATATTAAAGAAGAGACAAAGCCCAATTTACTCTGTTGTTTATCAAATAATGTATTAATTTTGGTTATAACATGCGTGTGCTTCAAAATTTGTAAATTGTTTAAAATTGCCCTTACCCACTATGCAGTGGCATGCTTCATCATAGGGCTGCTACGTATCAGAGCCGATCAAAATAACACGCAGCAAAAGACAGGGTTGTCCCCTCTCACCACTCTTGTTTGCCGTAGCATTAGAACCACTGGCATGCAAAATAAGACAGTGCCACAAATTTGCAGCCCTACAGTTCCCTCAAAGACCCTTAAGTATTTCACTATATGCAGACGACATGGTGCTGTATGTCTGTGATCCCTTCAATGATTTATCACCTCTGCTACGGGAATATATTAAATTTGGACGACATGCCGGTCTCCAAAACAACTACAATTATCCCCTTAACAGATATCACACAACCACACCCTGTTGAGTTCCCACTTGACTGGCAGAATGACCCGGTTAAATATCTAGGCGTTTGGTATCACCGTGACCCGGACACAGTTATACAAACAAATTATGGGACGGCCATCATTAAACTCGAAGAGAAGGTGGAGTGATGGATCCAGTTGCCGCTTTCCCAAATTTCTCTATCTCTTTCAATAATATTCCAATACCTCGACCAGTGGCTGTATTCCAAAGGTTGACAACTAGTATCACTCGGCTTATATGGGCAGGTAAACAAGCACGCATTGAGTTGCGCATGCTAACGTTACCCTAATCAAAAAGTGGATTTAAAGTACCATATTTACTTCTTTATTATCTATGTGCCCAAGTGCAGTATGCTCATTATTGGTTTCATCCAATCCACTACCTGCCACATGTGGGGGTTGAAGACGGGGACACGTATCCAGTTCCGTTACGCAATATGCTGCCACACCCATGCACACATGTGCCTAAACACGAGATAAATACAATACGCACTACAAACATGGCATGGCAGCGAATGGGAAAACTAGCACATAAATTGCCATTATATGCGCCAGCGATGCTACTACAACACCACTTTGCCTTGTCAGTCACTCAAGAAAAGGTTGGCATGGAGTTATTACAGCGAGTAGGTATTGATACGATGGAAGATCTATATGAGAATTGCACTTTCATAGAGACTGATGACCTTACTTATATTAGCAATCAAACTGCATTTTAAATGTACATATCACAGGCTGCGCGGTGCCATTAAAAACCTATATCCTACTTTCCCCAAGGAGCCGCCTGTGCTGAAAGCGCTGCAAATGATTATCACTAACCCCCAAAATGTACACATCGTGACAAAGCTGTATGCGCTACTCCAGGAAGACATAGAGGGCAACACATATAAAGCACTGGAGCGATGGAATAACCTGCTGGAGAGACATCTCACTGTAGAAGAATGGTCTATTTGCTGTTCCCTGACTGATGCGCTCACCCCTAACGGTAATCTGCGCATCATACATTATAAATATTTACATCAAACTTACCACACGCCTAGTAAGCTACACAAATGCAGACTTATGCCTGATGCACGATGTCAGAGACGTGGAATGGACAGTGCCGACTTTGCTCATCTAACGTGGTGGTGCCCCCACATCAGGAATTATTGGGAAGACATTACTAGGATACTAAGTGAAATATTGAGAACAAAAATAGACTGTACAATTCGAACATGTCTTTTAGGCCTGGTAACTGATTTGCGATCTGTCAGGTGAATATTCTGTACCATAGCCTTATTACTGGCAAAGATGAGAGTATCAATGTACTGGGGGGCAAACCCTATCCATGTGGTAAACAATGACTCCAAGATATGGCATATTGTAGAAATAGTTTGAAGACATATGAAGAAGAACTTCCTACTAGATCCAGACCCAGAGACTACTGGATGCCTCTGACGGACTACCTTCATTCTCACCAAACTGCACTGACACCTTCAAATGAATAGACACTGTAATTTGTTTGGAAACAATCTAAAAATCATGTGATGTACTGTGCTAATTACCAATGTCATTGATACCACTCGCAGTATTGTATTCTGTGTAGCGAAGTGCCATCGAAAGCCTGTATTGTTGTAAGGTTATGAGAATATAATAAAATCATTTAAAAAAAAAAACACATTATGACTCTCATCTGAACTGGCTAGTAATTTCATATGGGAAATTATGTCCAACTGCCTACATGCTTAACTTTGACTCTTTGAAACCTGCTGACACTCCAGCTGATGCGACTATGATTTGGTTTGATTCCAATAAAAGTCTATAGATGTGGCAGACTGATGGGACTTATGGACTCTGACTGTCTCTTACGTAATAGAATCACTGAACCACACTGTGTATTTGTGAAAGCTTTCTTCGCACCGAAAACCTTGGTTAAGGCCGATGCTTAGAATCCTTAACACCAGTACTTGTAACGCGGCGTTGTAAGCCTGCCTTAAGGGAGAATCCACACAACTGAGGTGAAGATTTGACTTAACATCCAAAGCAGCCGATTTTGAAGCTGGGGAACAAGGTTCCAGTCTGGTGGGAGGCTCAAATATCTTGTGGTTCTGGGCAAATGAAATCACTTAATCTCCCAATGCCCCCAGAAATTGAATGTGTCTGTCTGTAATGGAACTAGTGCTCATGTAAAGTGCTCTGATACCTGCGGGTCAAGTTTCAGCTATATAAAATTGCCGAAAAAAAGAAGATTTTTGAAATTTTTGATGACTGTAACAAGTATCTTGGGCCTTGGGGATAGTAATTAACCTTATGAATGATACAGTAAGGATTGAAATTGCTGTGGTATTGTTTTCAAAACCTTACATTTTAGCACCTGGGTGACAACCTTCGGTCAATTAACTAATGGATTGTGCCTTAATTTTATTATTACAAATTCTATAGTTATTGGCATGGTAGAAGTGTAAATTGTAATCCTATAGTGTTTTATATCTTATTCTGTAATTCGTTTTTAATGTTTTTCTCTGCTTTCAGTTTTACTGCACAAAAGGTAGACCTCAGACTTTACCCCCATTATTTGAAGCCTTGAACTCTTCTCTGCAGATTCTTATGGTTGTTGTTTCGATATGATTAACGTTGAACTTTTATATGTTATAATTTTTATAACATTTTTATCCGATTAAGACAATGATTTTTATAAATGTTGCCAAATAAAATCAATCTATCTATCTATCTATCTATCTATCTATCTATCTATCTATCTATCTATCTATCTATCTATCTATCTATCTATCTATCTATCTATCTATCTATCTATCTATCTATCTATCTATCTATCTATCTATCTATCTATCTATCTATCTATCTATGTGCCTATCTGTCTGTCTGTCTATGTCTATCTATCTAATAGTAAAACGATCCAGGAGAAATACTATTCCTGGGAACTCATGGTTATCCCATGTCCAATGTTTCCACCAAGTTTAAGATTTCCCACAGAACTCAGAATCAGTCTATATATATTTAAGGCTCTATATATTTTTGTAATATGTTTCCATTCAGAAGAGGGTCGTTCTAAACAGCTCCACTATACAAGGGGTAGCCTGCTTTGTATTGTGTTGTAGCATGGATATAGCATAGTCTGTATGTATTTATCCATTTATAGTGGCCTTAAACTCTGAAAATATAGACTGAATACTTCATTTTCAACACCAAAAACATCTCCTTGACTCTTATCCTTATGACCCGAGCTGCATAAATATGTATCTTAAATCATTCCTTACTTCACCTCATAGCTTAACTCAGTTGCTAGGCAGTACTTAGAAGAGCTTCAGTCTCTTATGCAAATGAGAGCCATCAAACTATTCGGCGTTGTGTTATCAGATACATTTCCAAAATAGATAAAGTGGGGGAGAGGGGCATGCTGCGATTTAAAAAAAAAACACTTGTCTTGCCTTGCCGAGCGATGCGACGAGCGCAAGGTAAGTGTTTTTAATTTCTTTTATTTTACTTTCCCTATCCCGTCGTCTGTCCACTTCCCACCCACCACCCCGCCCCACCGCTGTTACCTGTGCCAGCCGAGCCTGGGGCTAGAAACTCAATAAGTCATCATACACGCACTCTGTCACTCATCTTTGCAATCATTCATCCATTCTTCAATCTACTAACTCATCCTTCCATTCGCCCTCTGACATTACCACAAGAAAACACATGCAAACTCAGCAACACATGCAAGAAAAACTAAAAGAATGCATGTAGAAAAAAGAAAACATGCTGTTTTCTAAACATGGCAGGCATATCTTTGCAATAACAAAAACTAAACATGGCAGCAGGTGTTTTTCTTGGAAAGGTATTATAAACAATCTATCATTATTTTAAATTACAAGAATGGCTTAAAAAATTTCAGGTGAATGCACACGTGATCAAAAAATGCCATCATTTGCAGGGCAAAAAAGCCAATGACTGATGCAAACTGAACCATTACACTATGCAGTTCACTGTCTTGGATGGAAGCAGAGTGTAACTGACACTCAGACAGGCCAACTGCAGAACAGAGAGGACCCAAAGGCCCACAATGTATCTATATCGATTTAAATTTGTATAGATAAATGTATGTATTATATAATGATTAAATGATTTAAGATCCTGGCAGACACCTAAGAAGAGATTCTAGCAAGAATTATTACAATGCGAAGAACCCTCCCCCCATGTTTGTCAGAACCAATAACCAAAACCAAAATCTTTTCCTACATAGACAATTTAACATTTTGGGTCCGATTACGATGTGGCCCGGAAAGGCACAGACCGACGGGCGGCATCTCGGTTTACTTTCAGAAACTAAACCAGCTGGTCATTCTGACTGGCTTCCGACGGGCTCATGGAGCCCATCGGGCAGTAGGAGGCCGGCCTGTAAACCCAAAAGTGGTCTTTACGCCCTTGGGATTACGGTGCACAGTTTTCAGCAGGGTTCCATGCCAGCCTATCCGACATGGAAACCCTGTCAGAAAGTGTGTTTGGGGGCCCCTATCAGGGCCCGCTTGTGTGCACGGCCTCTGGTTGGGGGCCGAGGGGGCACCTATGGTGCCCCCCTGTTAATCCCTGCACCCCATGGCAGGCTCCTTTTGGTGCCTGCAATGGGGTGCAGGGATTAACACCACCTTCCATTTCCCTATGGGAGCATGTACTACAGCCGGTTTATGTCATACTACATGCTCTCATAGGGAAATGTCAGAATGCGACTGAACAGTGTTCGGTCGCATCCTAATCTGGAGGTCAGGACTGCCAACCGAAGGTCGGTCTGTAGCAGTTCCAAGATGGTGTCATCATAACAGGCCATCAAGTGTAACAAAATACCTGTCTGAATGCTTTAAGACAGAGATGTAACAATCAACCCTTAAATACCTGATGTTCAACATATGTTTTTGACAATCAATATGTCATCTCTAATGCGCATAGCATAGCTTTTCATAATAAACTGATTAGACCTATGCCAATAGAAATATTTGTTCCTAGTGAACCAATCACATCCATCGATGTTATCAATGTTTTATCAACATAACTATTCCAGGCCTCCTATACTGAGCATAAGCTTTCTCACAAGGCATATTTCGGCCATACAGTCATAAATTTGCATTGAGTAAAAAATTACAGTTGACAAAGCAAAATGCTATCTCACTTAAGAGGGCATAACAAGAATTCTGCATGGAAGTCATCTTTCCCCATGGTTTGTTTAGGTGATTCACCAAAACTTTGCCTGTTATAGTAACCTGTGCGATTCAATGAACCAAACTACCTGCCTACAGGCTTTAGCAGAGAGAAATGCAATCCAGAATTTGAAGCCTATTGCTTTTAATACATGTGTTTTACAATAAGTAAGTAAAGCCTACTTGCTTTGCAATGACGTTTCATTATAAACAGATCCCCTTCACAGACCCAACGGACCTCAAGAACTACAGACCCATCTCTCTCCTCTCCTTTCGCTGCCAAAGTTGCAGAGAATATCATCAACAACCAGCTCAAGAACTTCATAGAATCCAACGCAATCCTTGACACTCCTCAATCTAGATTTTTCAGCAACCACAGCACAGAGACTGCCCTCCTAGCCGCAACGGATGACATCCGTACTCTCCTCGACCAAGGCCACTCAGCAGCCCTCATTCTACTAGACCTCTCAGCAGCCTTCAACACCATCTCCCACTACACTCTAGCTGCTAGACTCCACTATGCTGGCATACAAGGAACTGCCCTAGACTGGCTCTGCTCCTTCCTCGCCGGCCGAACCCAAAGAATCAGACTCCCACCCTTCCTCTCTGAACCCACAAGGATCAGATGCGCAGTACCCCAAGGATCCTCACTCAGCCCTACATTTTTCAACGTCTACATGGCCCCTCTTGCAACCATCATCAGAAAACACGGACTAAGCATAGTATCCTATGCCGACAACACCTAGCTCATCCTCTCCCTCACCAAGGAACCCGGCATCACCAGACACAGTTTCCAGGAAGGAATGAAGGACGTTGCATCCTGGATGAGCAGCAGCTGCCTGAAGCTCAACTCAGAGAAAATGAAAGTCCTCGTCCTCGGATCCACCCCCTCTGCGTGGGACAACACCTGGTGCCCTCCTGACCTCAGCAACCCTCGTCGAAAAGAGAGTGACTTTCAAGCTGCTCACTCATGCCTACAAATCCCTCCACAACACCGGAACCCAATACCTCAAGAAAAGAATCTCCTTCTATGCCCCCAAGAGAAACCTCTGCTCTGCTGACCTTGCCCTGTCCGAAATCTCTCTAATTCATAGAGCCAGAATGGGAGGAAGACCCTTCGCCTACATCGCGGCCAAGACCTGGAACAAATTCCCCCTCAACATTAGACGAACCCCCACACTACAAGAATTCAGGAAAAGCCTCAAGACCTGGCTCTTCAGTTGAATTGCAGCTGCCCGAATTTCCCCCTCCCCTCCAGCTCCTTGAGACCCTCACAGGTGATTAGTGCACTTTACAAATCCCTGATTGATTGATCACGCCTAAGGAATCTGACATAACTTTCCTCAGTGAATTGCTAAGACTTCTAGCCTTTACCAATGGCTTGACAGTATATACAACCCAGTTCCATACAAGTGCGCAGAAACTGGCAACCATCAGGCATTCATCTATAAAATCACAAATATGAACAAAAATTACAGTATTCAAAACAATAGGGACTAACAAGAACCATCACAGTGAAATTCTATTCCCTGGGCTTAACAGAGTGGGTGACCAACACCACTACTGTGGTAATCTGTGATTACATGTAAACAAATAAGTTTCTATGGTATACCATAATGTAATAAATACCCACTGTTGGAGGCCTGTAGGCTTTACCATACGCTTTTCACACTAAATAAACCAGCACTACTGCCTTTGTAATAACTTTCCATAATAAACAGCCAAGACCTATGGCATCTGGCGTAAAAGTTCCCTGCACACCAATCAATCATATAGCTGTTATTATTGGTTTTTCACCATAACCAACTCAGGTCAACTGTACTGAGCATAAATTTTCCCATAAGGCAATCATCTGGCATACAGTCATAAATCAGTAAATGTATACACAAATACAGCTGGCAAAACAAAATACAATCTCTCCTAACAGGCTTCAATAAGGATTCTCGCAGTGCAAATCATCTATACCGATGGTTTGTCAGAGGGGATAACCAACACCAAAACCTTTACTTACTAAAGTAATCTATGAGATTCCTTCCAACAAGATACCCATATGTAAGTTTTAATACAGAGTAACACAAATCTATTACTAAATGCTGATTTATTTTAACATATTCTTACCGCAATAAGTATGCCAGGTCTCGTGCCTTTATCATAACATTTAATAATAAACAGATCAAGCTCACAGTGCAGGGTGCATTGTATTTAAAAGAAGATCATGTGTACTTAAGTTTTACATGTCCTGGCAGTGAAAAACTCTTTAAGTCATTTGTTATTGTTGTAATACATATTTCTCCTATTGACACTGGGATCCTGATTTACAAAGGTAAACTTACACTTTTGTGTAAGTTTATGATTGTTTGCTATTCACAAACATGTTTTACTAGTAGTAGCTTTACGACTGCAGTCTCTGCACATAAAAAGACAGGACTGTCCTATCTTTTTATGCACAGAGACTCTTCAGCCATAAAGATAATACTAGAAAAATACCTTTTATGAATAGCAAACAATTATAAATTTGCCCAAAAGTGAAAGTTTACCTTTGTGAACCAGTCCCTGAGTTCCATATTACATTTAATAAGTGCTAACTTTAGCTTGGGAGCAGATAGGGATATGCTGTTTACACTCAAATGAATTGTAATTTTAAATCCCCTTTAATTGTAAAGTCTTAATATTGTACACACAAAATGAGGAAAAGGAGGAAGAGGTCCGTGAACAAATTTCCATTCATCTCTTGGAAAACGTGAAGTTGTTTAAAATTGCTCCAGGTGGGTGGAGAGGGTAATCAGGCGCTCATATAGCAGTCACACAATTTTGTTAGCAATTCAAAGTATCTTGCGGTGCATCCAAACGGGGGAACAACACCCTGAAAATTCAATCAAGAAATTTAGTAAAGCAATTTACAATTTTTGAAGCACATGCATGTTATAACCAAAATTAATACATTATTTGATAAACAACAGGAAAAGAGTAAATTGGGCTTTGTCTCTTCTTTAATATATTTCAGTCTTCCACTCCCTTGTGCCCACGCGTTTCGTCGATAAGGGTGAAACCCTACGACTTCCTCATGGCTGTAAGTGATACAAATATCCAGGTTGTAATAAACATTTGCTGTTCTTACAGATGACATTATTACATAGTGCAAGCCCACACAACAAAGCTAGTGCAAAGGGACTAGTAAAAGTAATATTCGTGCCAAACAACAGAAATTTTGTGACAGTATAGATTAAACAGTAATCCACACATCATTATCACAGTTTTGTAAATACAATTCAAAATATATATGCTACACTTAAGATTACCCTATGGTGTGTGTGAAGTTACTTATCTGGATTATGATTGAGGTGATATTTAAGGTATCACACCCTAGTGAAGCTCATGCTCCCTTTGTAAATAATGACCAATGAGATATATTGTACCTTATACGTTGATTGTGATCCAAATCTGTGGGTAACAAATATTCATGCCCAACTAGCATAATTCGTAATGTAAAAAACATGAAGTCAAAGTTTATCAGTGTTATACCAATTCCTGATGTATTCAAGACAACTTTTACCTCTAAATATTATTTCTCTCAAATATATCCAGTTTCTACTTTAAAGTCAAGTACTCTTAGTATTGAATTCTTAACCAACAATCGATCCTGCAACAATATGCAAAATCATCACAATTAAGCCACCCCTTAGATGTTAATAAACCTTTATGCAAAAAAGAAAAGAAAATTATCGCTTACCGCCACATAAAATGATATTCAACTAGAGTATTCCATTAAATGCAATAGCATGTTTGCTTTCAAACCTTTTTCACGAGCACAGAGAATTAATTCCAAAAGCACCTAATGTCCCTGAAGTACGGGGAACACATACGAAAGATTATAAATAGTACTCAGTTACTCGATTTCGGTAGAGGATTGAGTCTCTCTCGTAAAGGCTCTCTAATATATTTACAAACGTACCTGTAGCACTGTTGTCCACACCCGGGTACAGGCGAGAACGCTCACTCAGCCTACTCAGTTTCTTAAGTAACACCACTGGTGAAGATCAATGAAGTGACTAGCGCTCTCAAAATCTGTCAGCGCCATCTTTTTGTGGTGAATAGGTAATAAACAAGGTTCACACGTCTTGTTTACGCGTGCGAACATCCCGATAATTCCAACATATAAAGTAGCTAATATCATAGATATTGTGTAACAAGAAACACGGTAATCGATTCAAAGATTATCAATATTAAGCCTGGGCAAAGCACTACGCTACGCTCGCGTAGTTTGCGAAGTTCGCGCTACTTCGCACTACGCGAACTGCACGTAGCACAGTGCGAACACGCGTAGCGTAGTGTTGCGTAGTGCTGCGGTCATTTTTTGCTTTCTCGCAGGCCTCAATGTCAAGTTGGCGACCGCGAGCAAGCAAAATGACATCCCGGCGAGACTTTTTCCTTGTTCGCGATCAGCAACTGCAAGTTGGCGATCGCGAGCATGGAAAATAAACCTCCCGGCGAGATTCCCAACGCGAGGAGGTCAGGTTTCTCATTGCGAGTGGTCGCGTATGCACGCGACTGCTCGCGATGAGAAACTATCAGTTCGCGTTGAGAAAGCTGAAGCTCGAGTAAAAATCTACTCAAGCAGCAGAAAACTACAGCTCGCACTGTGCAAGAATGATGCCATTTTCAATGATTGCACAGTGCCGGTTGCTTGTCCGCACTGTGCAATCATTGAAAACGACATCTGGCACAGTGCGAACAAGGTACTACGCAGTTCGCGAAGTGCTACGCGTAGCTCGCGTAGTGCGAACTTCACTTTGCGTAGCTTCGCGAAGTGCTACTTCGCGAACTACGCCCAGGCCTAATCAATATACTTTGTAAATAGTGCAATTCAGCCTTATCGATAAAACACGTTGGCACAAGGGAGTGGAAGACTGAAATATATTAAAGAAGAGACAAAGCCCAATTTACTCTGTTGTTTATCAAATAATGTATTAATTTTGGTTATAACATGCGTGTGCTTCAAAATTTGTAAATTGTTTAAAATTGCCCTTACCCACTATGCAGTGGCATGCTTCATCATAGGGCTGCTACAACATCCCTGCGCAGACCGATGCCTGGGATGGAGTAAAGGGACGGTATGATAAAACAAACATAAATGGTATGGGATTTATGCAGTGAGTGACAGATAGACAGATTGTTATTGTGTGAGCATAAAACTATCTCCGGGAGACTCTTCCAAAATGTGTATTTCATCATGGGATCACGGGGTAGGATTAAAAATTAGAAAACAGAGATGGTCTGGGGGAGAGTTAGGACCCCTTTTCTCTCTTATACCGCTTCTATGTCGACATGTTTCGGCCTTAATCTTTGCCCATAAAAGGTCAATTGGCCTTCTTCAGGACTAGCGATCCCGTACTTTTCAATTCCCTTGGACACTCTCCAGCTATTCAGGGAAATATAAGGTTTAGAACAAAGTATTTCTATGTATAATGACCTTGCGTGTCACTTTCTCTGTAGACACACTCGTATGTTTCTGAAATGAAAAACAAATAACAAAAGTACAATAACAACACAAAACACAACACAACCCACGTTCTCATATGTAAAAAAGGTTGATTTGGTATAGAGGGTAGTTCACCTCTATATTTTTACCATTGTGAAAAGCACTCTTGAGTTAAGTTGTCGTAATTTCCTGACCACCAACGATCTCTTATTGTTACTCCTCATCCATTACCACCTCTCAGTAGTGAGCAAAGTAGCGTTGGTACAGGCGAATCCCACAAGACGGAGAAAGAGTTAGAGAAATCTCTGAGCACATTGTATCTTACTGGGTTTCATCGATCTGACTCCTTGAATTAGGATGCAAGCGGGAGCATCCCCTGTAGTCACACTCTGTATTTATGGAAAAATTGAAAATCATGTAAATCGCATTCCTTCAAAGATTCATAATTCATAAAAATGGTTTTACCCTCCCTTAGTATCCACCACTGCTTGATGGCTAGATGCGCGTATGTATTTCTTGTTCCCTGGGTTTATTTAAAAAAATACATGTGAAAGTTACAGACTCAGCAATGCTTTTTAATCTACATTTCCTTGCTCAGCTAATGCATCAGAAGGGGAATGACCCGATCCCGATTTTATTCCTGTACCTAAGTTCCTCTGAATCTCTGCCGTACACACCAACCATACTGATCTATATCTTAATAATGTCCTCAATTTGAGAATTCCCCTTTTGCTGAATCTCATTCATTTGGAGCAATAAGGTTCCGTCACTTGAACCTCTCTCTGCTCGTTGTCAGTGATATGGTCCCGTCACTCGGATCTCTCTCTACCCCGTTCTAAACCACTTACTTCTCCAAGGGTTGGATGCCATCTCTATGAGCCTCTCGCCACCCCATGTAGTTACAGTGGAATTCTGCTGCCCATCTTAAATCCTGTTGGACCTTTCACTCAGTACTTCCACCTTTCGGTCACATGGGCTCGGGTCAGGCTGAAGTTAGAGCTAGACTGCTAACCTTCTACTTATGAGACTCTAAACAAAAAGACAAGCGGAACCATGATCAGCACTTAGTTTACTGGACATTTTCTCCATGTTTGCTAAATTTGCAATCTTCATTTATTTTACTATGTGGCCTATTCTGCAAATGTGGCATCTAGCCAGTAGGCCCAGTACTAGTCATGGACACATGAAACAACTGTTTTTGCGGTATATGATGTTTTAAAACATCACTTACTGTAGGGTTGGCATTGAATTGAATAAAAAATCTGCTGTATTTTTTTGCATTTCATGTTTTTTCCCTGCAAAAAGTGTATTGGAGGAGTAATATTTGATGCCTTTGGAGGATGTGTGTTGTTTTAAAGATGTTATAGCCCATTACTTTTTCATTTTTGGCATTGCTGAATTAATGGTAGTGTTACAATGCCTCCTTTGTTTGGCCCATGTGTGTGTGTGTGTATTTGCCATAGGCCACCATTTGTCGTTGTTCTCCATGCCAGGTGGCCGGTGGCCATTTTGTGTGGACAGTGTGCATAGGCTGCATGTGTTCCCTGTTGTCCATGCTTCCTTGCTTGTTGTTAGACCATGAGGCAAGCAACCATTATATGTAGCCAGCCAGTGTGCTTTTGCCATAGTCCTGAGTGTGTTCTTTGTTGGGGTCCATGCCTCCTTTCTTGCTGTTGTTGTTTGACCATGTGACTAGTGGCTATTTTGTGTAGCCAGTCAGTGTGCTTTTGCCATAATCATGGATGTGTTCTTTGTTAGGGCCATGCCTCCTTTCTTTCTGTTGTTTGACCATGTGGCCTGTGATCATTTTGTGTAGCCAGCCAGTGTGCTTTTGCCATGGGCCTGCATGTGTTCTTTGTTGGGGACATGCCTTCTTCCTTGCTGTTGTTGTATGACCATGTGGCCAGTGGCCACTTTGTGTAGCCAGCCGGTGTGCTTTTGCATAGGCCTGCATGTGTTTTTTGTTGGGGCCATGCCTCCTTGCTTGCCGTTGTTTGACTATGTGGCCGGTGACCATTTTGTATAGCCAGCCAGTGAAGTTTTGCCATAGGCCTGCATATATTCTTTGTTGCGGCCATGCCTCCTTGCTTGTTGTTGTTGGTTGACCATGTGGCTGGTGGATATTTTATGTAGCCTGCAAATGTGTTAATTCATTTTTCCAGTTTTCAAAGCCATTCTCTAGGGAGATTGAAAGAAGAGGGCTTTGCCTTTTTGTTTTTGTTAATTTTTAATTTTTAATTTGACTTGATATGAAATGAAATGAAATGAAAAGAAAGGTTTGTATAGCGCAACTGTCACTCCTGACGGAGTCTCCTGGCGCTGCAGATAACTAAACTAACTGTAACTGTCCAGACTAAATCATAGCCAGAGAGCAGACATCTGTTAGGCCGAAGACCCGGGTCTTAAGGGCTCGTCTAAACAGGTCTTCACGTTGAATTGCTCTCAAGTCCTTAGGCAGATTATTCCATGCTTTTGCTCCCAGTACCATGGCTAATTTCCCTCCTTTTGATGACAATTTAAACCTACTTATTGCCAAAAAGTTTGCAGAACTTGATCTTAATGTCCTTGTTGTAGTGTATGGTTTAAATCTGATAGAGAGATAAGCGGGGCCCACTCCCCGGGAAGCTCTAAAAGTCGTCAGAAGTAGCTTAAACAAGATTCTTTTATGAATCGGAAGCCAGTGCAGAGTCTTTAATGCAGCAGAAGCAGATGATCTACGAGGAAGTCCCAAGACCAATCTGGCCGCTGCATGCTGGACTACCTGAAGCCATCTCAGGGAGGATTTATTCGTCCCAACGAGGAGGCTATTGCAGTAGTCCATCCGAGACAGTATAAGAGCTACTGTCACCGTTTTCCTAGATGCTGATGGGATGAGATTGAAAAACTTTTTCAATGTACGGATATAACTGAAGCAGATCCCTGTTAATTTTAACACATTGGGTTTGAAGGAGAGGGAGGAATCAAACAGTACCCCCAGATTTTTTGCGACCTCAACTGTTGAAGGAGGGGCTGCAATATCATCTGGCCACCAATCTTTGGGTTGAAACAGATTGTTTTTACCAATGGGAAGAATCTCTGTTTTGTCGGTGTTACAACAGAGATGGTTGTTGTTCATCCATTTAATGATTGCCAAGAGACAAGCTTTGAAGTTTTCTTCCACTGTTGTTGATCCATCTTCCAGAGACAGAATAAGATGTAGTCTCAATTCCAAAGGACGAGATTAATGAGATCAGCGGAGCCATATATATGTTAAACAACAGGGGGCTGATAGAGGCCCCCTGTGGGACACCCGTAGAGACAATGTGTTCAGATGACACGCAGGAACCCAGGGAAATGACCTGTTTCCTGTTAGACAGGAATGATGTAATCCAGGCCAAAGCCAGGTTAGTAATGCCGCATGATTTTAATCTGGCTAACAGGATGTCATGGGAGATGGTGTCAAACGCGGCAGACAGATCCAAAAGGATCAAGACTGCTTTCCTGCCATTATCCATGATGAATTTTAGGGTGTCAGATATCTCAAGTAAGGCTGACTCTGTCGAATGTTTTGGACGAAAACCAGACTGTCGAGGATGAAGAATGGATGCAGACTCAGTGAAACTGACAAGTTGTTTATACACTATTTTCTCTGTAATCTTACCCAAAATTGGTAGGAGAGATATAGGCCTATAGTTAGATAAAACTGATGATTCCACATTCTGTTTCTTTTTTAGGGGTTTTACGATTGCAAATTTCCAATCCCTGGGAACAATACCGAAGGTGAGAGAGGAGTTCACTATACTATTGATAACTGGGTTCACCACATCGATGATATGATGTAAAATAATTGGGGGACATGCGTCCAATGGTGAGCCAGATTTACAGGCTAAAATAGCCTCTTTCGTTTGAGCTAATGTGGCGGCTTGAAATGATTGCAAGACAGGGAAGTTCAGACCAGGATTTGATATTCTTTCGTCGAAAAAATCTTGTGGCCTGAAAGTCTCAAAGTTCTTTTGAATGTTTTTAACCTTGTTGTCAAAATAGCATGCAATTTCATTACAGAGTGCCACGGATGGAGGGATAGTTGTATGCAAGA
The DNA here is from genome assembly GCF_964204655.1 of Triturus cristatus. NCBI lineage: Eukaryota > Metazoa > Chordata > Amphibia > Caudata > Salamandridae > Triturus > Triturus cristatus. The sequence goes on from NC_140580.1 coordinate 502,725,188, forward strand.
CTTTAGGATCTGTAAAGGATTTTACAATTCTGAATATTTCTTTTTGATTATTCTTGGCTATGATAATTCGATTGTAAAAGTATTCCTTTTTTGCAACTTTAATGGCCAGCTTATATTTCTTCATGAAAGCTTTGAAGGTTTGCAGGTTAGATGTTTCATATCCCCTTCTCCACCTACGCTCAAGCTGTTTACTGTGTAGGTGAAGATCCACGAGATCCCTTGAGAACCAAGGGTCATTGTGGATTTTCCTTTTAGAAATTCGATTGCCTCTTCTTGGGCGTTCCAGTTTATTCCCTATAGATGTAAGCCAGTTAGACAATCTAACTGAGTCCTCTTCTGGTTCCCCAGTGAGTACAGGCACCGTGTCTTGAGCCGTAGCTAACAAGAGGGGGTTAGAGACTAGTGAAAGCCATTTCCGCTTGGGAACATTGGTAGTGTCACTATCACTTATACCTATACTTGGTTTTTGGGGAATTGAGAAGGCAAAGGGAATAAAACTGTGGTCCGACCAAACCTGTGGCAATGAATTACTAATCTGTAGGGACTTTAAGTTGGTACAAACGGTGTCAAGTGTGCGCCCTCCGCAGTGCGATGGACCTTGGACCATCTGTTTAAGTCCCAGGATGGAGATCATTTCTAGAAAAGATGAGACTCCTGGGCTGTTTTCACATTCTAAGTGAAGATTAACATCCCCAAGCAGAGTAAAGTTTGTACCATAAGCACTACCTCACTAAGGGCATCTCCCAGAGATTCTACAAAAGTGTTGCTGTTACCTGGAGGCCGATACAGCAATACCCCAGAAAAGGAAAAGGAGTTATGCATGGTACAACAGAAGCCCATATTTTCTGCTCCTTTTAGTCCTTGTAGGGTAAAGGTCTTCATCTGCATGGTCTCCCTATGTATAATAGCTACTCCCCCTCCCCTGCCATCCTCTCTATCTTGCCTGCACATGGTAAAATTCGGAGGCAGAGCAACCACTATGTCCGGATTGCAATCTTCCCTCAACCAAGTCTCGGTAATGAATAAGAAATCCAGCTTATTGTCAATGATCAATTCCTTAATGTCCAAGGCATGCTTACTTAAAGATCGTGCATTTATTAAGCCACCTTGGATGAGATCCGGATGACTGCCTACAATGTCTGAATCAGTCATGATATGATGATCTATAAAATGTATTTGTAACTGGCATTTCCAGCAGCTTATCGGGCCAATGACACTATTGACCTCTAAAAGATGACCACATTGTTTACTGGTATTCAATGTCTCCATGTAACAAGAGGTCATGGTCTGGTTGGGGGGGAAACGAGCAGCATGGCTGGCGCTGGACGCGCAACGGACGCGGACGGGCGCAGACGGGCGCAGACGGGCAGCGCGTCAGCGCCATAGCTTGCTTAAGTACCGTGCTGGAGAGAGTAGGTCCGCAAACTAGACCGACACCCTATCAAAATGGCGGCCAAAAATGTCCCACCGGAAGTAGGGGCGGGTATGTTGCGTAGGTCCTCCCTCTACACAACCAGCACCAGCTGTGGTGGACCGGGGAGTAAACGCGGGAAACAGCGTTGTACAGAGGTAAAATTTAAACAGTACAAAATACGGTCACTACAAACTATTTTATCACAATTTAATATCAGTTAAATATGCTTGATTGTAGCATATAACCATGAACAGTGTTTAATATTATATGGATTTTGTTAAACCCATAGTCCACTAGTACAATATCAATTATTACTTTTTTCTTTTTAAAAATTGTAAAACATGTTTTTAATGTATTAATGTTTTTTTTACATTTTCCCTCCATCCACTCCCTGCCTGCCATAGGTGCCTGCTGCACCCCAGCATTCATTTTTTGAAGGATTGTCATTACTTGTTTCCCTTTTTCCCCATATCTGGTGGGGATTATTCCAATGTTCTCCTGCCTGCCATAGGTGCATACGCATCAGCATTCATTTTTTAAGAATCATTGCATTCCCCACTCAACCCCCTTGCCTTTCACACCAGCATAAATTTTTTAAGGATTATTGCACCAATGAGTGATATATTATTGAGTGATTGTGAGTGATGATCGATGATTCACGTGGTGTCAGATGGTAAGGGAGGGAGTGCAACACATTTTTTAACTTAATTTTGATGATTTGAAATGTTTGGGGCTCGATGGGTGATCATTTTTCCTGAAGGTGATTGGCTCTTTCACACTTAGCGAGATTTACTTGCAGGGTCCCCTCTTTTTCTCTGTTTTTTCAGAGACCAGACCAGTAACTTTACTTAACAAACACAAATCTATACAAAATACTCAGATTCTGTTTCTCCTCATGTTCTTCAACAGCAGGGCATTATAGGTCTATCTCGCTCGAATCGGACGGAGTTAGACTGATTCATTGCTCGAAGTCATGATGAAGATTTAAAGACTTAGGGTGGGACTACCTCACCAGCCAGATGAAAGAATTCATTGAGTGGAACATTTCTGGAGCAAGGTGTGGCAGAGATTACTGGTCCCAGACATCAAAGGGTCAAGCAGGAGGAGCCTTGTCATCTCTCACAGCTGTGTTTCCTGTGGGTGCTATACAGTGTGTGGCTGCAATCTCGCTGCGTGGGATGTTCCTGGAGCAAGAGGTTGCAGGGACTACCATCCCATACATGAAAGGGGAAATCAGAAGGAGCCCTGTCATCGCTCCCAGCCGTGTCTCCTGTAGGTGCTACATAGCACGTGGCTGTAATTCTGCTGTGCAGGACATTTCTGGAGCTGGGAGGAGCATGGATTGCTGGTCCCAGACATCAAAGGGGCAAGCAGGGGGCACGCCATCATCCCTCCCAGCTGTGTCTCCTATGATCTCTTTATAGATTGCGGCTACAATCCTGCTGCCCAGGACTTTTCTGAAGGAAGGAGCTGCAGGGACTACCGGTCCCGGACATCAAAGGCGCAAGCAGGAGGAGCCAAGTCATCTCTCCCAGCTGTGTCTGTCAGCACCAGGAGAGTCAGGTCAAGGCCACCCCCCTTTGGGTTTTTCTTTTCGACTCCATTACATGCTGTGGTGAGCAGGATTCCCAACTGCCTGTGAGTGTTTTGAGTATGTAACATGTGGAAGAGAAAGCTACGGAGCCCATAAGAGGACCACAACCAAAACCCAAGTCTGCTAAAGACATGCTGCAGAAAACCACACAGTGGCTTTTATTGACACTTAATTGAGGAGGTGGAAGATTTGTTAAACAAAGGGCAAGTGCATGCTGAGAGGAAGGGTGAAAGATCCCCAATGCATTCCTATGAGAGGGCAGCCTCACAGCAGTGTAAAATCAAAATGGCTGTTTGTCACTACCAGGACATGTCACACACTTAAGGTGCATGTCCCACCTTTTACCTACAATGCACCCTGCCCATAGGGCTAGCTAGGGCCTACCTTAGGGGTGACTGACATGCAGTAAAAAGGGGGTCACAGACATGGCACACACTTTAGGTGCCACATCACAGCGCCAGTGAACTGCACGCACAGGCCCTGCAATGGCAGAGGCCTGAGACATATTTGAAAGGCTTCTTTGGTGGGTGGTGCAATCAGCGCTGTAAGCCCACCAGTAGCATTTAATTTACTGGCCCTGGGTATCTGAGATACCACTTTGCAAGGGACTGACAGGTAAATTAAAGACGCCAAACAGGTGTAGACTAATCCTACCATGTTTACTACAGAGAGCACACACACTTTACACTGGACAGCAGTGCTAAAGTGCCCAGAGTCCTAAATCCCCCAACACCAGGTCAGAAAAAAAGACTAGGAGGAAGGCAAAAAGTTCAGGGATGACCCTGCAAAAAGGGCTAAGTACAACAATCCAAAATGACTTCCTAAAAAATAAAGAGGCCAAGACTAGTGAACTCACTATTAACCATGAAATGAATTTGCATCCCCGGAATTTCCAGAGCCTGACTGTCAAGCAAATCTTGTACCAACTTAGTCATCCACTGACATTGACCCACCATTTCTTCACGAAACACTAGATAACCAAACAGCTCATACCTCCCATATCTCTCATTCCCTAATATCACGAGCAGTAATCGTTTTACCACTTTAACCGATCTAACAAATAATCATTGTTTAGCCTCGACTACAAAAACACAACCATCAGCTACCTGTTTGGAGAATACAACCCAGCTCATTCACATCCTAAGGAGGAAAATTATGGATCTGAAGACCATTCTGCAGTCAACAAATCAAATGGTAGCTGGTCTTTATGAGCTGAACACAGACCTTCTGAAAGAATTAAAAAACATCTAACCAGAACATTAAAGACAAGTCATTTTTGCTAGGACTGCCGATCTTGTACCAAGAAGGAGGGGGAGATAATTGCAGGGAACAGTTTAAATCCATCTTACCTGAATGTCCAACAACTGTAAAAGTGTATCATGCAATCAATTCAGTGCACCACAGTGATAGAGAAGGTCCATAAAACATCATGCCGCCCACTGCACTGCGAGAGCACTGTTCAACCTGAGGCCAGACCTTCCCCCCCAGGCTCCCAAGAATTCCCCATTCACTGAGCAGCAGTACATATTCCCTATGGCTCTCATAATAACACTATGAAAGAAACCAGGCTAAATCACCTCAAGCTACCAACCGGATGGTTTCATCATCAGGACTACAGCAGATGCTCAGTCTCCATGATCAATGTTCTGAGACTAAAGCCAGATCAAAAGAAGCCTCCAGATTCTTTGGAGAACAAGTTGACTCACTGGATTAGAACACAAAGACAGCGCCTTTGAATCAAGCACTCAGACATTGTTTTGGTGCAATGCTTATCTAACCCTAATGATTCTCTGGATACAATTAAGTTTGTATTGAGGGATACATCTCCAGTTAATGACTTACTAACTCTGGATGTCCACTCTTATCCTCCTGCAGTTTCTAAGATTCAATTCAAGAGTGCTTGGGTTACCAATCTAATAGAATCCCCAGTTCCCCTTCTTCACATGTTTCACAACTCCAGGCTCAAGTTGGGCAGGGCAGAGCAAACGTGTTTGCTCAACGAGAGGCAATTAACCTAAGGAGATCAGAGCTCCCACTAGAGCGAAGTCAACGGACTGAATGGCATTCCACTTTTCACTAGCTCTACACATCCGACCACCTCTCCATGTTTACACACATATGGTCATGCATTAGCATAATCCGGTAGTACCCATGCTCTATCCACATCTATGCACACTGAGAGTAACCTAGATTAGCCTGAACAGCTCCAGCAGCCTCCTATATCACCCGGCACACTTGTCCATCTAACTGCTGCTGTTGCGTATTTACACGAATCTGTAGTGATAAGCCCTGATCACGTCACCTTAGATATAACCCAATCTGATGAAAGGAGTCCCACACTGTTTACAGTACTGTCACGGAATGTAGCAGGTCAATGCAGGAAACTTGCAGGTCCAGATTGAGGTGCTTTTAGTAGTCATTTTGATGTGGTCATATTACAAGAACCATGGGCCCTGAAAAAAATCCTTCACGCAGGGGTTTACTAACTATAACGATGAGGCAGTACCATCTAGGGCAGGTGGACAATCAGGTAGGCGATTGGTCTGGGGTAAAAAAAATGCTGAATGTCACCATATAAAGATAAAACAGTGGTTGTTTATGTGAAGAGTGGCACAGAGGAAGTGTAGGTCAGCTCTATTCAACTTCCTCTGAGTGATTAAGTTCCACCCATACTGCCGGCTTCCATCTTTTCCAGACCCCAAAAACTAGCATCAAGGACTACCAAAACTACAGTCACACCTTGCCCTATTGAAAGGCAAACAAATCCACCTAGCTCCGCCTCAACAAGTTCTTCAGACTTTGCCACAATAAGAAAGCTCTCCTCTCTAGTTTGGGACTTTGTTAGACTAAGGCCACTTTAGAAACAAATTGCAGAATGCTCAACTTGCCGCAAAAATATTAGTCTTAGTGAGCCTGGGGAGCACTATGGTGCCAGGGGGCCAAGTTGACCATTTGCAAAATTAGCACACAATTATGTGGGAATAGCAGCTTACAATTATAACTTTAAGTGAGAGAGAAGAAGAAGCTGAACTGATAGAAGGAGGTGGTGGTGAGGATGGAAGAAGAAGAAGAGGATATCAGTGTAATGTAATACAGTGCTGTGACTGTTGCTCATAGTGTGCAGTCATAACCACAACAAACTCAGAACTACACAAGGGTCAGAGAGATACAGTCACCCCAAAGTACCCATCTGCCTACCTGCTACCCATTGGTAACTTTGGGGAATATCACAAAGAAAATTGTCACAGCAACTATCGAGGTTCTGTTCACCAAGGATTCAACCTATGAACAAATCCATGATAATGCCTGTTTCTACAATGGGAAGCTGACCAAAATGTGAGCGTTTGACTTCCTCCCTTTTTCTGTCATGTAAGGAATGGAGTTTTTTTAATTTGTGGAGATCTTGCGTCCCAAATGGACAGTTCCCAGCTGCACAGTTTTTTCCAAACCTGATGAGCCAGCGTTGCACCTTCAAGTGCTGCAATTGGTTAGTGAAGCTATGAAGAAGAGTGCTGTTCAGTCCATTCACCTCATGACAGACATGTGGACAAGTGGACCTAAACCTTCTTTAATGGAGGGAAGCCGAGGCTAGCAGATGGTCTCACCACTGCTGATGCTTTTTTAAACATTTGGCGCCATGCAATAATTACGATATTCACCATGGAGAAAACTCACACATCCGCCAACATCTTGGACAAATGTAATGCCAAAGTCTCTGAATGGCTTAAACTGAGAGGTCCCAGCATTGTATACATTGCCATTGATGATGGCACTAATGTCAAATTTATTATTGGCAGAGGGTACTTCAGAGTCCTGTGCTTAACTCATCGCATGAATCTAGCTGTGCAGGACTTCCGCAGAAAGAAGTCAACAACATACTGGACTCCTTTTGCAGAACTTGCATTAATTTTAGTCGTTTGTTCAAATACCAGAAGCAGTTGAGGATCATTCAGCATGCTAACAGAGACCCTCAAAAAGCCCTCATACAGGAAGTGCTAACATGTTGGACAGCACCTACTACATGTTGCAATGCCTATTTGAGCAGTACGTGCCTCTCAATGATTATGCACTGCAAGGGAATGGAACTGCTAAAGTCTGATGATGAAGCTTGACAAATAGGGACTAGTGGAGTGCCTGATCCAAATGTTACTGCTTTTTCAGATCATGACACAGGAAATCAGCAAGGAAGAACATATCATGAGCCAATCGATAATGTTGTTGCACCTGCAACAGGAAGGTGGAACATACATTCAGCTAATCTAATGAGGCTGCATCTGCTTTGGTCAACAGATGAATACTTTGCTTAAACACAAGCCAAAGCTTGCAGAAAAAAGTTGTTCCCTCCCAAAGGTACATTGGTGCCATGATACTAATCCATAATAAAAAAGAGGCTTTCATTTCCTTCTTAAAAGTAGAGCTCCAAATTTACAAGAAATGGATCATCAGGAAAGCTAGTGATCTGAAAGATGAACAGTTTTAAGGCCAGGGTAGAAATGATGTGCAATCTTCAACCTCTTGAGAGGGCAATGGTGTTGAGTTGGAGTCCTATACATCATGTCGCAACTGCAGCAGCAGCACCCAAAAGCACAGCCGCTACTACTATCGCAACAGGAACAACCGCTTCACTTCCAACATCTGAAGTGGGTTGGTTTTGTATGTCAGAACTCAAATCAAGGTCACAGGTGTAGACAAAGCAGACACAGCAAATGTCAACAACATTGTCAAATAAGAGGATAGTCCAAGACTATCTAGATGAACCTACAAAGGTGAACCAGGATCAAGACCCATTGATGTGTGGGCACAGAAAGAAAGAACAGTGACCAGAAGTAGGAGGTTGGCAATAAAGTATCTAGCATGTCTGTAGCCAGTGCATCTTTGAAGCGTATGGTCAGTGCAGCTGGATTACTTGTTATGGTAAAAAGGATCAGTCTCTTTTCTTAATTATAATGAATAAACATTTAATACCCCAATAATATAAAGCTCCAGAAGACATATCAGTGTATGAGGGCAATTGGTTGGACATCAAAACTGTGGTGCGTGATGACACCACCTTTGAGTTTGAGCCTGAACTCTACTCTAAATTCCAGATTAAAATTGCAATAGAACAGTATGTATATACAAATATAGGCCTGTGTTTCCATAGGAACATAATTTTTTAGTCTGATAATAACTTTGGCGCTGTTTGATGAATCTTCACGACACTTCAACAAAGAATTTTCATCCCCCTCAGGCCCATTCTGGAAAGTTTCGAAGTGGTTTGTCAAGTGGGGGCTGAGAAAAAATAAAATAAAATTCTCCATGGATTTTCTGTAGACTATTTTAGGCAATGCTATCACAAAAGCTGCTGAATAAAATTACATCATTTTGGCAGGAAACTACATCTTGGTCCAGAAAGTGTGCTTTTTGTGATTTTGTGTAAACCCATTTAGTAATTTTAGAGTAATTAGTGATCAAAAATATTTGTATATCTGGATGTTTGCGTTTGAGTGATTCTCGTCAGAGTCCCTTGAACCCCAGTTTAAAATAGAGCATTGAGCATTCCTATTTGCCCAGGAGGCTTTTATTCCCTTTGGTCCAACTCGTTTCTTTGGTAAGACTTCTGTGGGAGCGAGGGCTCTGATTGGCTGCCTGCAACATGAGGAAAAATATTGCTGGCAGTCATTACAGTCATCGGGGACACAGTCCCCTATCCGCAGTATTTTAAAGCAAAAGAATATTCAGAGACAGGGTAGGGATACCCTACTCTCCTTGCCCTTGTTGGGGCCAAAATAAATGTTGTGATCCCACAGCAGTCCTGCGGGAGTCCTACAGGAGCATGGCATTTAAAAACAAATGAAATGGCGGCTTGGGGTAGCTGTGAATAAAAATTGGAGGGGGTGCACAGCTTCCCTAAATTCGCCTCAATGAGCCCCGAGGGACCCATGGCAGATTTAAAATGAAAGGAGAGGTTGGTGCATGGCCCCTCTCCCTGAGCCTGTCTAGGCCCCAGATACCTCATCCCCTAGGTCCGAGATAGATATTTATAGGGAAGTGGCTTGCAGCTCACCTTCTGTGCCTCACTGAGACACTGGGCAACCCATCCCTTGGGCCAATTTAAAATTAAAGGGCACTTGTATATGCCCCAGGGACCTCATCTCCTGTGGCTGACATAGATATTTATAGGGAGGGAGGGCGTGCTGCCCCCTTACCTGAGCCACTAATGGACCCCAGGGAATGCATCCCCTGAGCCAATTTGTAAATAAAAAGGGATGTAGCATGTGGCCCCCTCCGTGAGACTTGAAAGGGTCCAGGGACTCCATTCCTTGAGGTCAGCTTTATCACTGTGCCCCAGGGAGTCCACCCCCCGGGACTCAGTAATTTCCCCACCTGCAAGAGTGTCCTCAGGGAATCTTGTCTTGTCCTGGCAGGGCCTTTCAAAATGCTCCCTCCACATTGAAGAAGCCTTTTGATTCCCAGGCAGTGCTGATGTGGGTAGGCAAACCACTGCGTCCCGTAGTGGGCTCCCACTGTGACAGAATAAGCAAAAACAGCTGCTTCACCAATGAGCAATACTGGCTCCCACAGCACCCAGGATAGGCACATGTCAGCAGCCGGTGGGGCCATGGAGGCCCTGGGACTCCAGCTGCTGCCCCATAGTGTGCTATGAGTGAGCAGCCAAGTAAAGCCCTGGAGGATGGGGTCCCTGGAGACGTAAAGGCTTTAGGAGGTGGTCAATTGGTCCCTCCTCATATTTAAAATAAAGGCCACCTGGATGGGGTACCCAGGGACCAGAGTGGCTCGGCGACTGGAATAATATGCTCCTTCACCTAATTTAAAATTTCAGCCCGGGGATGAGGGTCCTCAGGGCTATAAAGGCTTGGGGAGGGAGGCCCCACTCCCCCTAAAAAAATAAATAAAAAAAAATAACATCTGGATGGGGTACCCAGGCCATACAGGCTTGGGGAGGAAGGCCACATGTTCCCTTAACATAATAAGAAGGAAATTCCACAAGAATTGGGTCCATAGTGCTATAAACTGTAGGGGAGAGGGGTGTAAGCCCCCCTCCCCAATAAATACAAAAAGGGTGTCCCAGGTGGGCACCAGGACATCAAAAGGAATAATTTATGAGTGGCAGGAGCTGCTCATTTATTATTCACTGCTCATTTGAAGGAGCACTCCACAATGCCCTGCAAGGGTTTTATTTTTTAATAGTTTTACTGTGTTTGGTGGTGCCCCTAGAATAGGGAGGGAAACAACCAAGCCTTTTTGTTAATGTTGTTGGGGGCTGTAGGGAGTGCAACAGTCCCCCAGCAACATTAAAAAAAACAGTAAATCTCTTGGGTTCCTTCTTAATGAGAGCTTATCATAGTTTTTTAAAGCACTCCTCTCTAGAGTACCATGCTATTCAGCTGGTGTGCAAGACCCTCTTGTGGTTGTTGTTATTATAGCATTTTCTTGGCAAAAATGTTTTTCAAGACAGACTCAGAGATGTGGGTTGTATATATATATATATATCCTCCTACTGGCAGTCGCCAATAGGTAGTTATAGTTTTGACCATGTTTCCAAAGTAAAAGCATATGTTTGACTTGCCTATATCTTTGGCACCGGTTGACAAATCTTCACAAAATGTTTCCATGTGCCGGTGATTCTAGTCGTGCATGGAAAGTTTGGAAAGGGTGATCCGTCAAGCAGGAGCAAAATAAAAGGGGGGTGAAAACAAGTGCATTTCCCATGTTAATTATCATGGAGGCTTTAGACACGCCTACAGCCCGAACAACTAGACAGATTTACACCAAATTTGGCAAAAAAGTAGCTTTTGTTTTAGAAAGCTTGTTTTTTGTTATTTGGTGTAATTTCTGCAGTTTTTGAGATATTTAAAGAAACCAAATATGAATATCTATGATTGCAAAGCTTTCGCAAATAATGCTTGTGCAAAGATCTGCAAACCTCTGATTGGCTGCCAACACTTCAACCAGGAAGCATTTGGAGCCATTTGAGCCCTCAATAAATGCCAAAAAAAGAAAAGGGGGAAGAGTACAAATACTCTAACCCCAAAGCCTAGGTCCTGGGGTCCCACAGGGAACCCGCGAGGGCAATAAAGCATTTTTCTTGTTAAATCACTGTGAAATTTGCAAATATTCATGAATATCACTGTGAATCCCAAAAAATATACAAATGCTGTCTCCAGCGCTTGGAATTTTTTGTAGGCCGGGCTAAAATTCCGTCCCGCTCGCAGAAATTGCGATAATTTGACATTTTCGCGTTCCGCGGAGAGCGCGAAAATGTCAAAATTTCCGCAATCCGCATTTTACTGGAAATTTTTTGCTTGCTCGCGCTGTAAAATAATACATTCTCGCGTGCGTGCGATCGCCTTACCTGAATCCCTGCGTTCGTCGACAAGTTTTCCCGATCCGGTCGCGTTCTCCACGAGATGTTGGATTGTTGGTAGCCATTTGCACTGTCTCGCGACAGTTCGCGCCCACAGTAACGTGAAAACAAGATGGCCGCGCCCGCGAGCAACCGCATGGGTAAGTTGGCCGCGACCACGCAGAAAATACCGCGAACGGGCAGGAAAAAAACTTCCGCATCTTCGCGATATTTCCGCGTGTTTGCGGAGAGTTTTAACATTTTCGCGATAATTTGCGAAAGTGAATTTCGTAAATTCCGCCCACCCCTAATTTTTTGCAGCCTCCAGGTGGGTCAGGTCCCAGGGGCATGCAAAGTTTAATTAAAAAAAATTAAGGGAGGTGCACTGGGTCCCCTTCCAAGGGCTTAATAATGCCCCTGGGACTACCACCTCCCCGGGGCTAATGTCAAAATTAGGTTGTGGACCGCTTGGACCCCACCAGGCCCTCAGGACTACCACAGCCAGGAGCTAAAATAAAGATTAAAGGGTGGTCCACGCAGACCCCTGCCCTGGGTAACTCTACCTCCCCTGGGCCAATTACTTTTTTTAAATAGGGCGGGGACCATGCAGCCCTCTCTCTGGCCTTTTACGGCCCCATGTACCACCCCTCCTGGAGGCATATATGGCCTATGGGACCACCACCTTTCAGGCCCAGCTCCTGCTATGCCCACCCTCGGGAGTTAGCTGTTTACGTTTGCTTGGTGATAGCGGTGACAGCTCCTGCCAAGCAAAATCAAAAACCCTGCTTCAAGCAAGTGGGAGCTGTCAGTCATCAAAATATCTAATTTCGTCAATTTTGCCATAAAAGCATATAAAAGATCCAGTGATAAGCAATAATCCATTCTTACAAAGTGGTTGATAAAATAATGTAATGAATAGGCCGTGTTTATAATAACATTCTAAAAATGTGTTCTTCATAAAAATTTAAAATGTAATCATAGTAAACAGGATTTTATACATAGCGGTAAGAGTACCTATTTAAATGTAACAAGCTCATGATGGGCTAAGCAGTCTCACATGCACGCTCTCATCAATTGTGCTTCTGGATTTTGCCAACATTTAATCCATAAGAGGAGTGGTGTACTTTTTATCTACTCCCCTAGAAAAGGTAGGCCCAACTCCTCATGTCAGATGAAGTTTGCACTGTTATTAGGGACTGCAATTGTGCATTGGAAAGCATCAGCTTTTAGGTACCCCCACACCCCTGCCCCATAAAGAGCTGAAATACATTTTGATTAATACAGGGCTATCACCTCCGCCAATGGGGAGCTGTCAAAATGCTCCTGCTTCTTGAAAGCAGAGTTTTCACTGTCACTTACCATGTTGTGAGTTATTTAATCTGTGAGGTCAGAAACAGTGCATTGTGGCGGTGTAAGGTATAGTTAGCTCAGGTAACTATAACTGCTATAAAATTATTTGTAACATTTTATAGGTTTAAAAAAAATATGGAGTACTGGGGTACTTCCTAATAAGTAATGAGATACTTAAGATAAATAAAAATTAAATAAGTATGTTAAAATATTAAAAACACACTGTACTACACTTTATTTTATAAATATAGTGTACTACAGTGTATTTTATTATTTTTTTCAAATTTAATTCTACAGAGTACCTCGGTAATACCTAAAAATTACTATGCTACTTACAAAAATTAAGAGAAAAAACAGCAGTTCTCCATAAAATGCTGTAAACATATATATAAAAATATAAATAAATGTATCTACCTATTACCACTTTAATAAAATGGTAATGGTTAGGGAACAACAATGAAACCTACAACTTACTTATATATAAGGCCCTAACTCAGAACACAGAGAAATGCATTTTGTGAAGGCAGTCATTAGGCAATCAGATACTTCCTTCTCATTGGCGTGTACCACGGTATTCCGCAAACTTACTGAGATATACCATGGCACAATACATAACTAAGTATTTTTACGCTTATAACTTTAACACTACGTACACTGTTTACACAGCCTACCAGAAATTACCATTTACACCTCTTAATATATTTTCCTGCCACATTACAATTACAATCTGTTTCAAGTACCACACTCCACTCTACACTTTTCCACACTACTCCACTCTACACTATTAGACTCCACACCATTCCACTATATGTTACTCCATTATAGGCCACTCCACTCTGTGCTAATTCACTGTATGCCACTTTACATTACCTCACTCCACTCTACACCACTCTGCTGTACACTATTATACTTCACTCTACTCCATTCTAAGACACTCCAGTTTATGCCACTCCACTCTATGCCCCTCACTGTATGCTACTCCACTCTACACTATTACACTGTACACAACTCCACTCTATGAAAAAACACTCTATGCCACTCCAATGCAGACCACTCCACTATATGCTATGCCACTGCACGCCACTCTGCTGGATGCCACTCCACTATTTGCCCCTCCATTCTGTTACAATCCACTGTACGCTATTACATTGTACACCACTCCATTCCATGCCACTCCACTCTGTGTTGTTCCACTGTATGCTACTGCACTCTAAGCTATTCCACTTTATGCCACTCCACTTTACACCACTCTCTGCTATGCTATTCAAATATATTGCACTGAACATTCAGTTAGTACACTCAGCATTATTCCACTCTACACCACTCCACTGTACACTACTCCACTCTACCCCACTCCACTCTACCCTACTGCCCTCTACTGTACTCTATTACACTCTATGCCACTCAATTCACAGACACTGCACTCTATGCTATTACACTGTATGCAACTCCACTCTACAACACTACACTCTACGCTAATCCACTCTATGCCACTCCAGTGTACACCACTCCACTGTATGCTATCCCACTGTATGCCACCCCACTGTACTCCACTCCACTGTAAGCCACTCCACTATACGCAGGGCCCATAGAATTATGTAATTTTTCAGCTTCAGATTATTTTTTGCATAATTATACATTTGCCGAATTTGGCACACAATCCATCATCTGCTTCATAATCTGCAGATTTTTACCAAAAAATATGTTTCTAGCTCAAATGGTTCAAAAGGTACTAAAACCTTAGTGACGCGTGTTACAGTGGAATCTGTAGATTTGTACCAAAATATGTGTTTCTAGCCCAAACAGTTCAAAGGATACTAAAAACTCAGTAACACTTGTTATCATGTGCAAAGGTTGACTGGTCTCCTTTTTGGAGGCTATTGCTATATTTGAGTGTTAAACTGGTACTTATGAAGTTCAATCTATGCACAGACAGTTATCACAAGTGTAAAAATGTCAAAATAATAAAGTAATGCTCTTACAAAATGTGCCGCATTACGTAGTATAATTGTCTTTCCTTGCTGCTTAATTAACTCAACCCTGATGCATAATTTGCCCCCCCGGCTGCATAATACCAGTGGCTCTGACTATATGCTTCTCTACTCTGCGACAATCTATTACACTGTACACCACCCCACTCTATGCCACTCCATTCTACTCTACTCTATTCCACTATATGATACCCCACTCTATGCCACTCCACTCTACACTATTCCACTATATGGCACTCCACTCTACATCACTACACTTAATGCTATTCCACTCTACACCACTCTACTGTACGCTATTCCAATGTATGTCACTCTACTCCAAGCCACTCCACTCTATGTTATTCCACTGTATGCCACTCCACTTTAAAATACTCCACTCTACGCCACTCTGCAGTACTTTGTTAAATGGTATGCCACTACAGTCTACCCCACTACACTCTGCCCTGCTCCACGCTATACCACTCCACTCTACGTCACTCCACTATATAACAATTTAGTCTACACCACTCTAGTCTATGCAATTCACTGTATGCCAATATACTGCACTTCACTCCACTCCCCACCACCCCAATGTATGCAACTGCACTATACACCACTCCACTCTACTCTGTTGCACTCTATGCTCCATTCTATGCCATTCTGCTCTACCCAACACCAGTGCACGCTATTCCACGGTATGCCACTCCACTGTCTGCCATTCCATTGTACAACACTGCACTCTACGCTATTTTACTGTTTGCCAATACACTCTACCTCACTCCACTCCACCCCAGTCCACTCTACACCACTCCACACCACTCCACTGTATGCTACTCCACTCTGCACCATTTCACTCTACGCCATGGCACTCTACACTATTCTACTTTACACCACTCCACTCCATGGCACTCCACAGTACTCTATTACAATGTACGCCACTGCAGTCTACCCTGCTACACTCTACCGTACACTCCTCTAGAACACTCCACTCTATGATATTCCAATCTACACCACTCCACTCTGCGTCACTTCACTGTATGCCACTTTAGTCTACACTATTCCACGGTATGCCACTACAAGGTACCTCACTACACTTTATGCCATTCCACTCTATGCCACTCCACTCTATGCTATTCCACTCCACGCCACTCCACTCCACAGTGCTCCACTCTGTGCCACTCCACAGTATACTATTACACTGTACGCCACTTCAGTCTACCCTGCTATACTCTACCATGTACCACTCTACAACACTCCACTCTATGGTATTCTATTCTACACCACTCCCTTTTATGCCACTGCAGTCTACACTATTCCACTGTATGTCACTATACTGTATCTCACTACACTTTATGGCACTCCACACTATGCCACTTCACTCTAAGCCACTCCATTCTATGCTATTCTACTCGATGCCATTACACTCTACTCCACTCCAGTGTATGCTATTCCACTGTGCTCCACTACGCTGTAAGCCATTCCACACCACTCCACTCTACGCTATTCCGCTATAAACCACTACACTGTACCTCACACCACTCTATGCCACTCCACTCTACCCAACTCTGTTCCACTGTGTATCACTTCACTGTGTGCCACTTCCTGCTACCCTACTCCACTCTACACAATTTCACTGTACGCCACTACATTGTACCTTACTCCACTCTATGCCACTCCACTCTACACACTCCAATTTTTGCCACTCCACTGTATTGTCACTCCAATATATACCACTCCACTCCATGCCACTACACTCTACCCTATTTCACTGTACACCACTCCACTCTACAACACTCCACTCTATGCCGCTTCACAGTACACTACTCACTGTATGCCACTACAGTGTACCCCGTCGCATTCTACCTTGATCCACTTTAGAACACTCCACTCTATAGTATTCAAACAACACCATCTACTCTACGCCACTCCACTTTAAGCCACTCCACTTTATGCCACTCCAGTCTACACTATTCCACTGTACTCCACTACCCTGTACCGCACTACACTTTACACCACTCTACTATATGCTACTCCACTCTATGCCACTCCACTCTATGCTCTTCCACTCTATGCCACTCCACTCTATGCCACTCCACTCTATGCCCTTCCACTCTACTCCACTCTTGTGTACACTATTCCACTGTACTCCACTACACAATACCTCACTCCACTGTACACCATTCCACTCTACACTAAATCACTCTACCCCACTCCACTCTATACCACTCCACTCTAAGCCTCTGTATGCTAATCCACTGTACGCCACTACACTATACCTCACTCCACTCTACACCACTGCACTGTACACCACTCCACTGTACGTTATTCCACTTCATGCCACTCCAGTCTACGCAACTCCACTGTATGCAAATCCACTCTATACTATTCCACTGTACGCAACTGTACTGTACGCACCTCCAATCTATGCCAATCTAGTCTATGTGACTTTACTATATGCAATTCTACTCTACACCACTCTGCTATATGCTATTCCATTGTACGCTACTTCACAACAAAACAGATTTAAACTACACAAAAATGTAAAATTCGAAACTTATACATTTTATTTTCAATTTACACAACACCTTCAAATTATTATAACTTGTGGACCTTTATACACAGAGTATTCAACTTGGTAGCCAAACTACATTGACTATAACTCGTCACTCTGCCAGGCACTGTGTTCTTACAAAAGTTGTGACTTGGGATATCATAACTATTATTGTAAAAACTATTATTTTAGATGGTATAAGTGAAAAAATATAAAAGGGCATAAGCAGTGTATGGAGAAGGCGTGAGTTATAGTTAATATAGAATGGCTACCAAGTTGAACATACTCTGTATGGAGGTGCGCACGTTATAATAATTCCATTGTGTTGGGTAAATCACAAATTAAAAGTACTAGTATAAGTTTCAAATGTATAATGTTAGTATAGTTTATATTTAGTTTGTAGATAATGAATAGATCAAGTTGCATAAATTTAGAGATGGTGCGTAATTTATAAATTTCAGGTATAACTATAACTTTAGTATTTGTAATGTTCGTATATTTTAATTTTGATTTGTATAGAAAGAATGAATAAAGTTTTCCTAACTATAACAAAGGTTTAACCTTTGTTTTTTTCTGTAAATGAATATATATTTGGCATGTGGTAGGGTGGCTTAGACCAGCTTTTTAATTAAACTTAAATGGACCACTATGCATATCAAAGGTAGTCAGTCATTGAGGAAACAGCAATTGTTAATCCACGATTGACTGAAGCAGCGAGAGGTGACAAAGACTAACTTGACCTTTGGTTCAACTATAGATTTTGAAATGAGAAATGGCATTGAAGTCTCCATTTCATAAAAGGAACAAAAAGATGCTCCCTATCCCTGTAGTTGGTTTCTTTCCCATGTAGGCTTCCAATGAAGATTCGAAATGCTGTGCTTCTTAAATGTACAGTGTATTGCTTACATGGAAATTGTGACACATAGGTAAATGGACGAAACCACATTTGGAACAGGTAACTTGCACGGATGCATACCAAATGATGATGATTCATGTGAGGGTTGGTAGAGTCTCTATGGGTAAACTAAACTTGGTATGTAATGTCTGGATGATTATTCTGTATCAATGATTCCAGGTGTCACTGAGGTTGCTATTTTCTATGATTCTCCTTTCACTATCTTAAGTGCATTATCTATAGGTTCTCTTGAGACCACTCCGCTTACCTAGACTAGACAAATTCTCAATTAGGTTTCATTTTCAACAGGTCGATCTCTTTTTGGGAGAAATATAATCTGCAACTACTGTTGCAACAGCAAGAAGAATGGCCAATGCCTATCTACTTCTGTGGGAAACAAAAAGTCAGGTATATTGTCTTTGTCAAGAGGGGCCACATCAACGTGCACATTATTATATAAAGGCAAATTGTTTGGATTTGTCAAAGAAAAACCACATCAATATTGAAGGCAAGTCTATTGGCGTTGTAAGGAGGTCACCAGAGCATTGTTGTAAGACAAGCCTATAGGCTTTGTCCAGGGGTGGCAAAATCATTATAAAAGATAAGTCTATTGGTTTTGTCAAAGGGGGACCACATTGTAAACGTAACACCAACCACACACCGTGCATGGCCTTTGGCAGTGTAGCGTCAATGACCTATGCAACTCCTCCATCAAAGCTAGCATTCCTACTAGCGTCAGCATGGAACTTTTGGACAGTATGCCTATCAATTCTGCTATTCTGGCTCACATTCCAGTCATATGTCCCCAGATATTATCTGAATTAATGACCCGTGTAAAATCTGGGTCCTCGAACGACTGCTGTCCCCCTCAGGTTTTGAGGGCTGCCTTTTCCATTCTTTCTTGTCATGTGCTTCCCTTCTTGAATGAGTCTCTTGTGCAGGGCAAGGTTCCCACAGCCTTTAAGAAAGCTATTGTAGTCCCTCTATTAAAGAAGCCAGGGGCTGACCCTCTACATCTTTCGAACTATCGTCCTATTTCTCTCCTTCCTTTCTTGGCTAAGATCTTAGAGGCCCATGTGGCCAGCTGTCTCTCCAATTTTAACAAACAGACTACCTAGAGCCACGTCAAGCTGGCTTTCGGCCTGCTCATTCTACGGAGTCTGTGATCCTTGCAGTATTGGACACTCTGAAAGCGAACTCAGACAAGGGCATTTCCCAGGCCTTGGTGCTTCTGAATTTGTCGGCCGCATTCGACACGGTCGATCATAAAATTTTGATGGACGGTGTTGCGCAGGCTGGCATACAGGGCCTCGCATATCATTGGATTAAGTCCTTTCTTGAAGGCAGGACACAAGCGGTCTGACTTGGTCCTTTTACTGCCTCTAAGCTCGCCACTACATGCGGTGTGCCACAGGGCTCGTCCCTATCCCCACTCCTTTTCAATCTCTATCTTAGGCCCTTGATTAATTAATTAAAGGATAGAAAGATATCGACCTTTAACTTCGCTGACGATCTTCAGCTTGTCTTTACCTTGGATTCCCCTGACTCTGCTCTTGAACTTCAAGCCACCATGCTTCACATCCAGCATTGGATGGACCTCAATCACCTCAAACTCAACCAGGGCAAGACGGAATTAGTTTTGCCTGGGAAGAGTGAGATCTTTTGGGGTCATCATTACTGGCCAACGGAATTAGGTGTTCCCCCCACTTCTTCATCTGCTGTGAAAAGCTTGGGGGTCATCATTAACACTGATCTGTCACTCAAAGGACAAGTCGGGGCAGTGGTCCCGGCCTGTTTCTTTCAAATGCGTAAAATCTGTAAGGTCGCCCACTTGCTGTCTCACTCAGCACTTATACAAGTTGTGATCGCCTTGGTCCTTTCGCGTCTTGACTTCTCTAACTCCATTTATCTTGGCTTGCCCCTGTTTTTACTTAAAACGTCTTCAATTAGTGCAGAATCAGGCTGCAAGATTAATTCATAAACAACCTAAATGGCAATCTGCCAGACCATGGCTATCTAAACGTCATTGGCTACCAATTGCCCAACGTGTAGCTTTTAAGACAGGCTGCTTGATCTTTAAAGCACTGCATGGTAGAATTCCTAAATTCATTAAGTGCATGATTGCAAAGCATGCCCCACTGCATAACTTACGTTCTGCTTATCTCCATCTATTGACTACCCCTACCTTTAAGCTCAAACGTCAAGGAGGGTGCAGGTTCTCCTACCTCGCCCCTAAATTTTGGAACGCTTTGCCTCTAGCAATCAGGATGTGCGACAATCTCTTGGGATTCAGAAAGGCGCTTAAAACTTGGTTGTTTGAGCAAGCTTATGCATGAGTTCCTGTGCCGTAACACGACCCAAATTTAGCGCCATGAAACCTTTCGGTGACCGTGCGCTTGTATATGGTTTTGATAACATAACATAACATAACAGCGTGTGGTTGGCCACAGGGCCAGGATTGTGGCCACACCCTGTTTCTTACACCTCAGAGGCAGCCAACTCCATGCCATGCAAACTCAAGCCAAACATGGCCAGGCCCTGCACCCAACCCCTCACAGCCAGTGAACCTCACACCACTCATGACCTTCGGCCATGTGAAGCATGGGTTTAGACATGGGCCAAAATATAAAAAGTGAACATATTGCCTTTGTCAAAAACTCACCAATAATCAAATGTATATTTAATTGATTCACACAGTGCAATGTTTTATCACTGTCTTAAGAAAATTATATATAATGTTTCATTTAAAAAAAAAGTCTTTGAGACTTTTTTTTTAGTTTCCAAGCTACAAAGTGCTGCCATATAATACATCACAAGTGGGCTCTTCACTCCAGCTAAAGAGCATAGAATTCCAGGAGTGCATTAAAAATATGGTAAACTCTCCTGGGGCCATGGATTTATTGGCCCTGGGGATTTAGGGCCTGATTAAATCTTGGCAAACGGGTTACTCTGTCACAAAGGTGATGGGTATCTTGTCCGCCTAAATATTAATCTCATAGGATGTAACAGGATTTATATTTCGGAGGATGAGATATCAGGTATAGTGGTGACAGAGTAACCCATCCACCAAGATCTAAATCAGGTCTTTAGTTTTTTAGTGACTGACTCTGGGAACCTCTGGCATCCATGTCAGCAGCTTATCAATAAGCATGCTCTTTAGCTCTGACAGCCATGAGTACTCGTTCCAGACTAAGAGATTCTCTCAGCATTTGTCGTCTGAAGAAGTCTGACTGGCATCCGTCAAATCACTCTGAGGCGTAGAGCTTCCTCAGCAATAAATTAAGTGATCTTACAGTGTTCGATGAGCGTATCCAGTCTCTCAACAAATGTGTCAGTAGTCTCACTGGATTTCTGTCATTCTTGACTGAAGATGTACCTTTTGTCATCTACATTTTATACTGGATTGAACTTGAGATTCAAGACTGCTTTGATTTGACTGTATATAATTTTGTCAAGCTTGCAGCATTTTCTTTATGACCTCCACTACACCATCACCAGCAAGATTATTAAAGTACTAGATAATCTTCTTGTTATCCGCTTCTTCAATTGCATCAATTAAATCATCAAATGTCTCTATCCAGGCAGTTCGCCTGTTGCCAATATTCAGCCTTTTGACGGTTTTGAATGACAGTGGAGGTTTCAAGAAGGTGGCAGCATTGCAACCATTGACGAGATTCAGTTCTTGCAAGCAGATGACTGTTTCTTGTATTGAGTTTTGTTGCTTGTAAGCATCTCTTTGTGTTTCCCGGCACCTGGTAGATGTTTGCCTCACAGTGCTTCTGCTTGCAGCATTATCCCTGTATATTATTTATGGCTTTAGGTTGTGTAATAGTGCAGTACTTGTTTTTGTGGCCTTCCCAGCAGGTTTTTGGCCAACAATGCATAAACGTCTTAGTGAAGCTTCTAAAATCTTGAAATGCTTTACACACACTGGGGTTGTGCTTTGACCTCATATATGCCAAATGTCAATTACGCACTCCGGAGGCACATGTGGCATACATACTGCACAACCAGTTTGCTAGACCATGTCAAACTTTATCTTCGGGTTACTTATCCCCTATCTCGTCATCAGTTGTAGCATCCTCTCCAGCCCGGGTACTCGCCAGTGACTACACCACATTCGAAACATAGTATAACATGTCTTTATACCCGTTGCATGTAACCATGAACCCAACATTCTTAACCTGCCTTCACTACACTACACTCTAATGCTTACATCACAGTTCTACGGAGTCCATCAGGAGTCACAAAGGTTCTGTCATTACAAACTAACACAACACGATAGGGAGACTAGATTTCTCAGCAAAAAAATAGTTCTCTCTCCTCTGATAATAAGATAAAAAAATCTGGTGAATTAGATTTAGCCTGCACAATTTATTTCACTATAAATATTGTGCAGCGTTAATTTAGCTAACCTAGCAGGGCAGCGTGTGTTAGTTTTTGGACAACAAATGATAATAATAATTCCAATTGCCCTGCACTTACCCTACTCTCTCCTGAGTACCGCCCTGAAGTGACGCTGAATCCCACACTCCACCCTATACTCCATATTCATTAAATATACAAGAAATTAACTTTAGATGCAACACATTTACATGGATAATCAAATGTCCATGTGCTATGGAGCAATTGAGTGCTAGGTAAAGTAAGATTGGATAAAATGTAAGGACTTGAGTTAGGTTTAGATTTATCTATGGGCAATTTGGGTCATAAATACTAGGCTTGTTCAAGTGGTTTATGGAAGGTACAAGATGAAACAGTGGAATGGAGGTCATAAGAAGAAGAAATTAAAGCAGAAACTGTGAGAGAAATATGTAATGCGTCCAGATGGAATTTTGGTCTAACTGGGACAGAATGGGGAGGTGGTAGGTAGAAATTGGCACAGGGCAGCACATCATTTCTTCTCTTCATTACTTTCAATAACAGAAAGTCTGAGACAGAAACATAGTAAGATGGATATTTTAAAAATAATTGGTGTCCACACTTGGAAGGAGTTCCTTAAAAAATGTCACTGAGAGAGGAAAGTGACTTATCACTCGTCCCACCGAACCGGATGGTCCTTGCCCTTCTTCGCAGAGTGGTTGAGATTGTAAAATTGCAGTGAGGAGGTGGGGGCAGACTCCTTTCTGCAGCAGTGACTGCGGCAGCACAGCCGCCACTGACACCACTAGTTCGCACCCGGAGGTGCCTTTCAAACCAACACTGGTCTCCCACAGTGTGGAACATGCAGCTAGGAGGAGGGGGCAGACTCCAGTATCCAGCAGTGACTGCAGCAGGATAGCTGCCACCGACGCCATCAGTTCGCACCCGGAGGCGCTTTTTAAACCAATGCTGGTCTCTCGCAGTGCAGATGCACAGTGAAGAAGTGGGGGCAGACTCCATTCCCCAGCAGTGACCGTGGCAGGACAGCAGACTCCACCAATTTGCACCCAGAGGCGCCTTTTAAACCAACGCTGGTCTCCACAGTACGAGACGCGGGTGGGTCATGTCCATGCGTGGTTCAGGAAAAGACCGGGCCAAGAGCAGGCCCGACTGTGCCCATCTGCGGCCGGCCAAGGCTGGGCTGGGGTCTCCTTCTTTCATTTGTTATCTCAGGTCAAGCAGCAAAGGGTGAGTGACACACCTTCATAATACATTTTGTTTGGCTTTCATTGCTAAATGCTTTCATCGCTTGGGATCTCTTAAATAAGGTTCTGGTCGACTTTGTTGGATTGTTGGACTTTAGCGGACCTTTAGGGCCTTTATAGCCTAATTACTTTTGACTCAGTGCTATCATGGGGAAGAGGAATTGTCGAGGGAGAACTGCGTTATAACCCAGGCCCCCCAAAATAACATCCATTGGCAGGATGCTTCAAAAGGCGATAGGGGTTGTGGCCACTGAGATCGAGCGTACCGAAAGGTGGATTTTGTTGACTACTGACTACCTTGGAGGTAAGTCTGGTCTACACATCTCTCCATCTAGCCCTGATAGGTCCACCGAGGAGGAGGATCTAATGGTACAAACTCATGTTGCTGGTTCTCAAGCGGATCGTATTAGTCCTCAAAAGGAGAGCAGGCCTGCTAGGGGAGCCGCTAAAAAGGAGCCTGTCCAACGCTGTATACTGAAGTCTAATAAAACGGCGGGTGGACCCAGGAAGGCCAACATATTACCTGGTGTTTCAAATAATATGAGTGATGATGAGCAATCTCTCTGGTTGGACACCTTCACTAAGGTTATTTTGGTGAAGGTCAAAACCATCATCTGTGAATGCTTGAGTTCCTTCTCGATGCAATTTGACCTATTGAGCCAGCACCATGAGGAAGCTAAGCATATAAAATGTGGGGGATTAAATGGTTGCATGGATGTAGGATGTAGGATGTCAGACTGCTCAAGCTTTAATTGCTGAGCCTGCGGGCTGTGTCACTGTACCATTAAGGAAGGGTGTATTAGCAACACTGGTGACAGGGGTGAGATGAGATCAAAGTGTATGCAATTGAGGCCGCCCTTGTCGACAGGTACTGCTACCGCAAAGCAGAGGGAGAGCCCCAGCAGTTCTCCAGGGTTGTTGCTATGAAATTACCAATTAATAATTTGACCCCAGAATCATGCTCCTATGTAGTGGATATACCGGGGTCCCAGAACTGAACAGCCACCAGAGAGAATCGCAAAAGGACCTTAAAAATAAATGTCTACATTTCCATTTCAAGACACAGGTGTTTTCCCCTTACCAGAGTAGGGGATAACATTTTAACCCCTCGGGTCTGCTGGATTGAGAAAGGCCCAAAAGACAAACGTAGAGACTGCATTGGTATTACCTTCAGTGACCCAAATCTGGTACTGGATTTGTTATCAAGGGATCGATCTATACAGCCTCAGAATTCAGCAATGTTGATTCTCCTGCTAACTTATTTTTATAGACCCTCGGTAGGTATGCCTCATTTTCCTCCTCGGTACAGCTGGATTCTTACTCCATGCCTGCCCATAAAATTCCTCAGATACCCGACCCTCGCATCTATGCCATACCTATGTACAACAGATTTGAGGTCTTGGATGGGGTGGATTGCATCCCTGAGCCTAAGGAGTCTGTGACTCTCAGACCTCGAATGTAGATCCACACCCGGTTTGGTCTCAGGGAGTCTCTGGTGCTCCAGGCAGAGTGCATCACCAAAGTGGGGCTGAACAGGGAAAAGCTATGACTGATGCTCGGTTGGTCTGCACTGTGGCATGGTGAGGCTCGAAGGAAGCTCTCATGTAGTCCCCTAAGTTCCTTCTCACAATAATGAGGCTCTTTTGAACTTAGAGGGGAGAGTGGGATGGAGGATGGTGGTTTATAGGGCTGGAGAGAAACTGGGGGTAGTAGACAGGTGTTCTGTCCCTAAAACCAACAACACAGGACGTCTGCACGGGGAGAAAAAGCAGGAGTCTAAAGTGGACATGGCCCTGCTAGATATCAATATACACTCAAATATTATCAAGGCAGCCTCCTTGAATGTTGTAGGCCTAAGAAACAAGCTGGATCGCAGTGACTCGGGGTCATTTATAGATAACTATTATCTGGTGTTATTTCAGGAAACCTTATCAAAAGAGGTGGTAAGTGTACTGGCTATGTGGCCTTCACCAAGCCTGCTGTGACTGAGGGGGGTGGTAGACCCTCGGGGGGCTAACCATCTGGATTGCTACCCTTTAAGGCTGCTTGCAAGGGGAATTCAGACAGAGTCCCCTGACGTATTGTGTGTTTTGCTGGAATTCACCTTTGCAATAACTGGTGAATGTATATTCAAGATCAGTCAGCAGTGGCCAAGAATCCCCAGCAGTGGAGCAACTATCATCCCTCCTATCCTCCATCCCAGGGCATGTTTTTAAGATTATAAAGGGTGATTTTAATTGCAAATTTGAGCCACTGGGCCTTAGACAGAGTGATATTTTAGGAGAAGGTAGACAGTGGGCCATACCAGCCTTAACAATACCTCCCTTGAAGCAGTGCTCCTCTATAGCTCTACAAATGTATGCTCTCACACTAAATCACTCAATATGGGCTTTTAATGGGCGAACAAAGTCAGACAAACATGGCCAGCCCATGTTTAACCGGGTTAGGTCTCAGTCCCTTATTGATTATGTCTTTGTGGATAGCAAACTGTGGTCTTCGGTTTTGGATTTTGCCATCTTAACTTGTCATGATAGTGACCACAAT
This sequence comes from Triturus cristatus, assembly GCF_964204655.1. Taxonomy (NCBI): domain Eukaryota; kingdom Metazoa; phylum Chordata; class Amphibia; order Caudata; family Salamandridae; genus Triturus; species Triturus cristatus. Next base: position 502,751,480 of record NC_140580.1, read on the forward strand.
GTTTTGCCACTAGACCTGTTACTTCAAGATGGGAATAAGCAAGAAAAGTGTATGGCTTCACTTGAACCTAGATTGTGTCTGTTGACATCTCAGAGATGAGCTAACATACAGGAATCCCCCAATTCTATTCTCATCAATAAAGCAATGGGGATTGCTATTGAAGATTTGAGTGTCTGCATGGAGGTAAAAAATACAGAAAATTGATTCAAGGTAGTGGCTGAGATTCATTCACAGCTCATAGCTGCACTGAGGGATCTCTTTTATGTTGAAGTAAGTCCCAGAGGGCACAAACAAATGATTCCATTCTGGTTTAATGAGCTTTGTAGAAAAGCCAAATCTACCCTAATACTAGCAATAAAACCTAAGGCTAAAGCCCAGACCTCAAGGGCTAGAACCCTGTACAAGTTTGCTATTAAACAGTCTCGGATTGACTGGGACATGGCCAAATGGGAGTCTCCCCTACAGGCCCTTAAATATAAAGACCCATGGGCTTTTTAGAATATTTTTAAATTTGGTAACAGGGAAGGGAGAAACAATTTAGAGCCAAACATCGTGGCCAAAGTTTGGAATGAGCATTTTTGCTCCTTATACGATGCGCAGGGCTTTCTTGATGAAGCGGTGGTCACAAATCTAGATCGACTAACAACTGCCAGAATCTGGCTGATATAAAGGGCAAGGAGGATTTCCCCACTATTTCCCCTGAGGAAATACGCAGTGGTATATCCAAAAATGCTCCTCACAAGGTGCTCAGCATCTACAAGATACCTGGGGATGTATATCTCTCAGAACCTGATGTTTGGGACCCCTATTTGTTAGTTATCATCAATGCCACACGGGGCCATGCCCATCCCTGAGACCTGGGCCGGTGCAGAGATAATTCCTATGTAGAAGAAAGGCTTTCCCCTTCTACCGTGAAACTACAGGCCCATCAGGCTTATAGATGTGATGCAGAAGGTCTTCTCCAGGGATATCTTAGAATGGCTCCAAGAGTGGATAGAGGACCATGATGTCTTTAGCACCTTACAAACAGGCTTTAGAAATCGAACTTCCATCATTGATTAGGTATTTTGCCTCTAACTCCTTTATTGGAAACTGTGGTGCTGGAGGGTGGCAGCTTGCATCGATCTTCGTGGATCTAAAATCTGCTTTTGATTTAGGGCCATATGTATCAAGCCTTTTTCCCATTTGCAAACGGGCAGATTCTCAGAATCTGCCCGTTTGCGAATGAGAATAAAGCCTTTTGGGATGTGTCATCCCAAAAGGCCATTGCAAAATAGAGAATCGCAAAATTTGCGATTCTCTATTTTGCAAATGCAATTAAGGAATTGCAAATTGCGATTCCTTAAATGCAATTCTGGAAGCACCAGAAATTTGCTATTTGGCCTTCAGGAATTGCAATTTACCACCAACTTCAAGTTGGTGGTAATTTGCGATTTTCTTTAAAAAAGCGCTTAGGGCATGTATGTGTGCAAATGTGCACACATGCATATTTCATGGCACCACTGCAACCTTGAAATTGCATTCTCAATTTGCGATTCTCTAGATGGTAATCGCAAATTGAGAATGTCTTCCCATTCATTCCTATGGGCCTCCTAGCCCATAGGAATGAATGGGAAGGTATTCCTTAAATGCGAATCTCAATTTGCGATTCGCAAATAAGGAATATGTAGGATTCGCAAAATGTTTAGCAAAACTTACATTCATTGCATTTTGTGATTCTTCAAATGAGATTCGCTAAAAATCGCAATTTGGGAATCGCAAAACTCTTTTTTGATACATATGGCCCTTTATTCCTAGGTCTAAACTTTGGTCAGTCCTGACTTATATGTTGTGGGAAACTAGATGAGCTCTCTAAACTGTTTCTGGTGACTAGCGGTGTATTCCAGGGCTTTGTGTTGGCTCCCACTCTATGCTGTTTGTACATCAATGGGCTGGTGGACACTCTGAAGGAGGTTAGAGACAACTATGCTCCCAAGATTTGTTCCGTTAAAACTCCAGCCTTGATGTTCGCTGACGACACCCTCCTTCTATCAAAATCTCCCATGGTATGCAAAGGGTACTAGATGGGTTTAACATCTTTTGCTTCTCGCAGGGTCTTGAGCCTAATGTCGCTAAGACGAAATTCATGTTTTTTTATCCTGTGCATTCCACAAGAACTAATCCTGTGCTGAATGGAATTCCATTAGAGAGGATCGCCATCTTTGAGTATTTGGGGCTCACACTCAACAAGTATATGGGTTGTTATTTTCATATTGGAAAACAGAGGTTGAAACTAGCGCAGAGTACAGGTGGCCTGACCAAGGATCCACAGGACCTCCTTTTCCAAGCTCTACAGCCCTTTGATGGAAATTTATAAAACACAATCCCTGGGAGTAATTACCTATGGGGCAGAGTTATGGGGCACAAGTCTGTTAAAAGCATTGTACTGATAGAAAATAATTTCATTAGGGAGCTAGTGAATCTTCCTTTCAGTACCCCCCGATCCCGCTACATCTAGATCTAGGCTGAGATCCATTTTGGAGGTTATCGGTTGAAGACCTCTCCACTTTTGGAGGAGAATCTGGTCTACCCTAGAGCTGACCTCCTACAGACAAGCTGTAGAAGAACTTTTGGTGATACCGGGGGCAAAATGTTTACCGTGGTTTTCCTATCTTAGGGATACTCTGACAAGCATAGGACTAATATCCCTGTGGGAAGACCCTCTAGCAACTTCTCTTGATATAACCAATAAGAAACTTGTGTACTGTTTTAGGGATTCCAGACTTTCTTCTATTTTGATGAGAACAACCTTGGACACCTTAACCAAGAACTTTAAACAGATCAAAGCGACTATATTTATGAGACCTTCCTGGACGAGATCAAGCCAGTTCTTGCCAGGAAACTGTATTTCCAGTTTAGACATGAAACCCATGCACTCTTTTTAGTCCAGTATATAAATGACAAAGACAAAAGTGGATGGCATAGATTTGTAGGAATCTAGGAATCTCCAATCATCAAGAGGCTCTTAGAATACTGAAATATGACCCCCACCGCACGATCGTCTTCACGGTTTCCAGATACTTCTTTTCTATACGGTGTGTAAGGAAAAAGCTTCTAAGATAAGAGATGGATAGTTCACATGGTTTTAGGATTCAGGGTTTTATAGTGGTCAAAGCTGGGTCTTTTGTTTGTTTGGCAACTGGTGCTGGCACTTTGTGCAGTGGACACAGGAAGTAATCAACTTTATTTGTTGATTCTGTGTTATCTGGTTCTAAAATGTATTTAACTTACTATTATCCAGTTTTATATGTTTTTTTAACCTATTTTACATGTCTGTTAATTGTATTTATTAACTTTTATGGTTTTTAAAACTGAAACAAAGATCAAAATGGAATGGTAGATACAAAACACACACCTATCTAGAATATCAGTACCCCCCCCACCCACAGTCTTTGCACAATTTAAAAAACAATATCTAACAAATGTGAAATTATTCTGAGCCAAAGTATCTCTTGGAAAGGTATGCTTGAAATTTTAAAAATCAAGTAATCAACAATTCAAAGCTATTAATTTATTTTTAATAAGGGAAGAAAATAACTTGAAGGAAGGGAATTGAATGGAAAGGATTTATGTGAAACAGGGGTGAGGGAAATGTTTCTGCCACAGTAACACAAAAGAGGGCATGAAAGCTGCAAACAGGAGGAAGTCAGCAGGGCATACTAAAGAAAACAGGAGGACATATGTGGGGTTAATGGACTTTAAAACAGAAAAGGGGCAGTTGGAATAAATGGAAAAAAACAGACGGTAAAAATGCATACTAGGTAAAAAGTGTTAAGAAATAATAAACATGGCTTACAAGCACTAGTGGGAATGACTGGTTTGGAGACTGGATTCGTCCTTGGCTGTTGTGGGCTTCCTGGCCCCATTAATTATTTCTGTGTGTCCTGAAAGGAGGAACGATAGAGAGGCACAGATCAGTTCATAAGGGTATTTTACAGGCAAACAAATCTGCTGACTGACTAACCAATCCTATTCCTCTCTTTAGCCTCAAACCTAAAAATAGTTCCCTGTCCTGAACATTGTTACAAATGATATTATTCCTCAACTAGCTTCATACACTTTTTCTATTGCCACTCTGAAAGCTATGTTCAAGTCAGTGTACCATCTTGCACATCACAGAAATGGAGACTATACTAGTGACTGAAGAGCCATGGAGAAACTCCAACACCCTTAACATCAGACTATCCTTCTGACATCCTGCACATCAGCCAAAAAGTTCCAGACTAACTATGAACAGAATCCAGGCAGTATGATTCACATTATGTCCACTCCCCTTCATCCCAATCCTCCAGGCCTACACCCTCCCTGTCAGGCTGACATGCCCCACTACTCTCTGTGAGTCACAATTCCTTCAAAATTACAAACTGTATACAGAAACCCTAATCTATATGTAGTCGCTAAAAATAACAATGGTTAAAGTGAAGTTATAGTTTTGTATGGGTATTAGATTTTAGCTTTAATTAAAAAAAAAACAATAAATTCACCAAAATACAAAGATTAAGGTGACAAAATGCCACTACAGTTCAGCAGTTATATTTCATTGAGCTAAATATAACTCTTGCCCCTGTCATTCACTACTTATTCAAATATTATATAACTAATGGCATGTTTAATTACATCATTGATAACATCACTGGTGGGGGTTGGCCATGCTGCACAGCCTACTGCTTGTGGGTGCCCACATCCACCACTGTGCATGGCCAGCAGCCAGGCCCTGCAGCCAACACCTGTGGGCATCCAACCTTATGCTACACAGGGTTTTGGCCATAAATTACTTGGGGATGGCTGCAGGGCATGACCCACCAAGCTCTTCACCCCCCATAGGTGGCCACCCCCGGTGCCTGCAGCCTTCAACAGTGCACAGCTAAAGGTTGAGCACAGGGCTTGACCTACAGCCAGGCCCTCTTCCATATCCTCTGCTGGAACAAATCCCATGCAGACCCTCACCCCCAAGTATATTTATTATTATTATTATTTTTGATTTGCGGTACTCTGGTACTCTCATGGTACCTCTGTCAAGTGTCACATCCATGGTATAATGGACTGTTCAAGCTTCAGCCAGTGAAGTGTTCCAGGTTCCACAATTCAGAGCCTACAGAAGTACAGAGTACGTCATGGGAGGGCTACGCTGGGTCTCACAGCAGTACCATGATACCCATGGTATAATAAATGGTTTAGCCCCTGGGTGGGTTCCTCTAGCCCCCCCCAATCCCCCCCCCGGCACTGCAATAGGGACAGGATGTCCCTGCTCTGTCCCCTTATATGTTTTTTTTAAATAATGGCAGCTAGAATATGTTTATTCAAGTTGTGCTCAGCCAATGAGATTATTCATCCAGCAGGAACTAGTACCGGACCAAAAAGGCAAATGGGAGAAAAGCTCTCTCAGCCAATAAGAAACCCTAATATTTTAAATGTATGGTACTGCAGGATCTCCACAGAACTCTAGTGGGAACAACCTGCCAGATAGGTCTATTTTCTAACCCTTTAAAACCACCCTGAGCACTTCTTTAAATGTGGAGCTCCTGAAAAAGCCTAAATGGATTTACACCAAACCATGAAATGAGTGCTTGTTGAGTTCTACTTTTCTGCCAAATTTGATGTTATTTTTTTTTTTCTTTGTATCACTTCCGAAATTTTCCTAATGGAATTATCACAGGAAAATAATGTTTTGGGCACTCCCACTTAATCCTCGGAAGGAGCTGAGGTGGATGATATTTTGGGGAAATTTGTGGGAAGATTTGTTGAACGACATCCAAGTTATCAGCCAAATAAAACCAAATTTCCTATGGAAACGCTTTTCTAACTATTACTATACATTGGTGACCACATGGGTTCCAGAAGGACATGATAGAGCTGCATCCCTCTGCCTTAGCTTGGATAAATAAAGTAAAAGTGGTGGATATACAAAAATAAACAGGAAAAAAATGAAAAATAAATGCACAGGGGCAGTCAAATAGAAAAAAAGTGAAAATAAAGCTGTAGTATGGATAAAGGTGAACAAGTATGGGGTGGATGGAGTAGGAAAATGAGGTATATCTAGGCAGGAGCAGGGTAGAGTAAACAAAATGGTTGCACGTTTCTGCAGCATGGTTTGCTGTTTCATGCCCATTTTCAATGCAAAATGCATTTCCGGTGTAATTTTTTAATGCGAGATGCTGTAGATGCATTATACATGATTATAAGTAATTCCGCTTAATTTGTTTGCAATTGCTAGTACTTTTCAAAATGGAAATCAAAGTCCATTTGAACACCTCCGACCAACTGCAGGGTTCTGTCTTCTCTGGTCATATGAGGCCTTTGGAAACAAGAACACTTTCTGCTGTTTGTGTCCTGCGGCCAGACAAACAGGGGGCCAACCACTTGACCATTGGAGAGTAGGTCTTGTCCCTGAGTGGCAGTTGGAGGAGTACTTGAGCCTTTGAGTTAGCCCTCTACTTCCAGCATGGATAAGGAGTCAGGAGACCTCTTCCAGTAGGCCTTTTACCTTCAGGCCGAGTTTTCCTGGGTCCCAGAACATTATGAGGAGGGGGTGTTGAGGTGCCAGATTTGTCCTTTACACTGGCCAAGGATTGGAGAAATTCTACCACTCAGTTATTTTAAGCTAGTTCCCAACCTTTCTTTGCAGCACTTCCTTCATGCTTACTGTAAATGTATCCAAGAGATATCAAGAACGATGTGGCTACCAAGCATTCCAGTTTTCAGCGTCTTGGAAACTCCCCTTTTTAGATGAGCTGTCCTTCTACCTGTCAGGGTCCACATTAGTTTTCCACGCACTGTGAATGGAATCTGGCTGTCCAGAAGTCACCTCTGAATAAATAGGAGAAGTCTTCCCTGGCATCGCCCAGTCATATGGGATAGTACTATGGTTATGCTTGATTCTAGCAAGTGTTCTTTTCCACTTCCAGATTGCTAACCCCTGCATTGTGGTCAGAACATAACATGCCCCATTCTTCCTGGGCTCAGAGGCTAGCCCCTTTATTGTGAACCAGGTGATATAAACTATCCCAGTCAAGAATGTGTATTTCAACTTTGGGGGTGTGATGAGTGGCAGAACAGGGTTTAAGCAAGTTCTGATTCAAGCGGCCTAAAGAATAATGTTATAAATGTACTTATAAAATGACACAATCAAAAACCTGATTTCACCATTAAATTAGATTTGGCAAATTATGGGGAACATTACTTTGAAGGACTTTAATGGCATTTTCTCAGGTGTAGAAGTAAATAAAATTAAATATTTAAATCACACAGATGCATGTTCTATGTGAAATGTAGCTGGACCTACACAGTGAAACAGCATTAAACTCCTTTTAAATAGAATAGTCTGCCACTTTCTATGTATGTTAGACATCCTGCCTTGTGGGATTACAAGGTACACAATAGGGGTGGATTATCAATATTTAAAAATACGTTTTTCTGCAAGGTGAAGGCAGTTTCCTTGCATGTGTTGCTACACTGCCTTATAACTGCAGTACGACCAGAGCAAAGTGGTGCTCCTCCCATATATAGATACCTTTGTCATATTTATGGGCAATGTAAAATGTAAATAGACACTGCAGCCCACATATAACATTTAACTCCAATGCTTTTGATGCATGGTCTTTGCCATCTTATACGGCCTTATAAAAAAGTTAAATATCGTAATTGTGTGAAGTTAATGTTACCAATACCATTTTGGAGCTTCAGTGCACACACTGTGGCACTGAATAGCAGTGTCACGGTGCACAGAGTATGAATACCAGCAGAAAATGAAAATTTGAGACATGCCCCATATTGCAAGGTCTAATGTCTAAAAATTGACTTCTTCATACAGTAGGCATGTCTTAAAATCAATTTAATTACCATACAATAGTCACTTGCAAACTTAAGCAGCGGAATGCAATATTATGAATTTGGGAACTAATATCGCACAGTACAACTGCAGCCGCCCACGAGCAAGTGCCACTTGTAGCCTCATAGATCTAGTAACCGCCGCCAATTAATTTCATCTGGCCCACATTTTATCATCTTTTTCATTGCACATTTTTAATCTCTGAACCGTCTTCCCATTACCATAAAGATAGACTTGCTCGCTGTCCAGGACTCCACTCTGCCAGCAATAGCTTTGCAATGATCAACAGGCATGCATAATCTCAGCATGCATAATACAGCAATTTGTAGAGGGTTTCTTTCTGCCATGCACGGCATTCCAACGCCCACTGTGGGAGCAATGTATCTTCTTAATTCATAGTCAGATATTAGCATCAATGTTCAGAGCTGCCTTTTAGCACAAGCTATATTATGTTTGTTTTCGTGATCATCATTGGCCCTTCTGCGATTAAATAGCAATCCAATGAATATTAATGATGCCATCAGGCAATGGGAAAAATTTCTCCCAACAGACAATACATCTTTTGTTCCAGTTAAGTGACACTGGAACTGGACATTTTTTTTTTTGTGAAAACTGAAAACCAAATACTCTTTTCATCTTGCCTTTAAATAATTGCTACATGTGCACCGGATCCTTTGGCATGCCTTCTCAGCAAGAGAGTCCATCATGGCACGCACTATGGATGAAATTAATGAATTGAGCCATCACTGAATATTGCAGCAGATGTGTCTAATGGACTGGAATACCACTCAGTACTTTATCTACTGCAATTTCATTGTTTATCCATGGATTGTCTGAGAGGCATGGGCATACACTAATCATTTCTGCATGCATGGACACTAAAATCGCCACTATAAAAAATAAAAACAGTCATCGTATCCAAATTCATCTGATTTACTGTTTGCTTAATTTACATAGGAGGGCATGCCAGAGGAAAAGTAATCACATCAAAAATGGAGACTACATCTAGTGCCCTGAAAAAGCCTCATGCCATTACTGAACACATCATGGAATGTCTAATTAAGATAGGGACATGGCTGTGTTGTTTTCTTTTTGCTGTACTTCGACTTGGAGGGTCAATTTAAGGTTTGATGAAGGTTCAGTGCATACGCTGAAATGAAGAAACTACACAATGTTGTCTTTTTTTAAAAAGTCGTGTAAACAAATGTATTTTATTTTTCCAGCCAGCCTATTGTTTAGTGGGTTGCCAGCCTTTGCAAAATACATTTTAGGTCTGAAAACTAAAGTCTGAACAACTTTAGCTGTCTGCCTAGGCTCAAGTCAACAAAACCAAATAAACTTGCACATGTGGGCCCTGGGTCAGCCCCATTTAGTTGTTGCTTCATTGAAGAGACTGAACATTTAGATCAACCACGGGTGCGCCATACAGACATAGATTGTGCATTGGGTATTTGCATCGATAATTGCATTGAAAGAAGAACAACCTGAGCGCCAGCTCTTCCGATCAAAGAAACACTGAAACCTGCAGCGAGCCTCTTCACCCTCGACACAAACTTAAACAGCCATGCAGTGTTTTCGCCTAGCCTACCTCTGCCCTCGCTGCGAGCACTGTTATTTTGAGACCACTGAGTACCAGGTCATAGCAGCTCCCTGTACCCCGACCATGGGCCGAACTTCAGAAGGATGGTGCCTATCATCGGGTCCTCAGTCACAGCATTCCTTCCGCCTGGCAGTGGTGCTCCCACAGACAGCTCAGTCAAACTTAAGCCTCAGCACCAAGGACATCTTCAGCATCCGTGGCTGTGTCGCCGCCTACCCTAGCACGGCCCTCAGCCCAGGCACTGCCATCGCAGGGGGCCACACAGCAACAATAATTCAAATTGCTGCAAGATGTAGGAAAAGACACTGCACACTCTGGGCTTCAACCTGGCTTCTGCAATGCGGCTATTACCATAGGAGCCTGGCTCCAGCTCCATAGATGGGCCTGACTGCCAGGCACTGCCATCGCAGGCCCACACAGCAACAATAATTCGAATTGCTGCAAGATGTAGGAAAAGACACTGCACACTCTGGGCTTCAACCTGGCTTCTGCAATGCGGCTATTACCATAGGAGCCTGGCTCCAGCTCCATAGATGGGCCTGACTGCCAGGCACTGCCATCGCAGGGCCACACAGCAACAATAATTGAAATTGCGGCAAGATGTAGGAAAAGACACTGCACACTCTGGGCTTCAACCTGGCTTCTGCAATGCGGCTATTACCATAGGAGCCTGGCTCCAGCTCCATAGATGGGCCTGACTGACAGGCACTGCCATCGCAGGGCCACACAGCAACAATAATTCAAATTGCGGCAAGATGTAGGAAAATACACTGCACACTCTGGGCTTCAACCTGGCTTCTGCAATGCGGCTATTACCATAGGAGCCTGGCTCCAGCTCCATAGATGGGCCTGACTGACAGGCACTGCCATCGCAGGGCCACACAGCAACAATAATTCAAATTGCGGCAAGATGTAGGAAAATACACTGCACACTCTGGGCTTCAACCTGGCTTCTGCAATGCGGCTATTACCATAGGAGCCTGGTTCCAGCTCCATAGATGGGCCTGACTGACAGGCACTGCCATCGCAGGGCCACACAGCAACAATAATTCAAATTGCTGCAAGATGTAGGAAAATACACTGCACACTCTGGGCTTCAACCTGGCTTCTGCAATGCGGCTATTACCATAGGAGCCTGGCTCCAGCTCCATAGATGGGCCTGACTGACAGGCACTGCCATCGCAGGGCCACACAGCAACAATAATTGAAATTGCTGCAAGATGTAGGAAAAGACACTGCACACTCTGGGCTTCAACCTGGCTTCTGCAATGCGGCTATTACCATAGGAGCCTGGCTCCAGCTCCATAGATGGGCCTGACTGACAGGCACTGCCATCGCAGGGCCACACAGCAACAATAAATCAAATTGCTGCAAGATGTAGGAAAATACACTGCACACTCTGGGCTTCAACCTGGCTTCTGCAACGCGGCTATTACCATAGGAGCCTGGCTCCAGCTCCATAGATGGGCCTGACTGCCAGGCACTGCCATCGCAGGGCCACACAGCAACAATAATTGAAATTGCGGCAAGATGTAGGAAAAGACACTGCACACTCTGGGCTTCAACCTGGCTTCTGCAATGCGGCTATTACCATAGGAGCCTGGCTCCAGCTCCATAGATGGGCCTGACTGACAGGCACTGCCATCGCAGGGCCACACAGCAACAATAATTCAAATTGCGGCAAGATGTAGGAAAATACACTGCACACTCTGGGCTTCAACCTGGCTTCTGCAATGCGGCTATTACCATAGGAGCCTGGTTCCAGCTCCATAGATGGGCCTGACTGCCAGACACTGCCATTGCAGGGCCACACAGCAACAATAATTCAAATTGCTGCAAGATGTAGGAAAAGACACTGCAAACTCTGGGCTTCAACCTGGCTTCTGCAATGCGGCTATTACCATAGGAGCCTGGTTCCAGCTCCATAGATGGGCCTGACTGCCAGACACTGCCATTGCAGGGCCACACAGCAACAATAATTCAAATTGCTGCAAGATGTAGGAAAAGACACTGCACACTCTGGGCTTCAACCTGGCTTCTGCAATGCGGCTATTACCATAGGAGCCTGGCTCCAGCTCCATAGATGAGCCTGACTGCCAGACACTGCCATCGCAGGGCCACACAGCAACAATAATTCAAATCGCTGCAAGATGTAGGAAAAGACACTGCACACTCTGGGCTTCAACCTGGCTTCTGCAATGCGGCTATTACCATAGGAGCCTGGCTCCAGCTCCATAGATGGGCCTGACTGCCAAGACGCGTTTTAAGAGTTAAGTAAATATTGCACCTGTGGCGGAGCAATTATTCAATACATTACCTTAAAAGTGAGAAACGCCCACTTATTCAATTGAGGTGCCATATTAGTCAGATGCGGAGTGTTAATGATTTCACAGTGCCCTTGGATAGTTCCATAACGCAATAAATACATTCATGTTGTGAACCCACCAAGAGCCAAACGATTAATTGATACGTTTAAGTAAGCTATAGTGTATTTACATGTCACCAAACTCTGCCAAAAGAAACTACATTGTTATTTTTCCTGATATGGTGTAGGAGAGTGGTCTGTATGCACAGGTAAACTGATAGCCAATTATGTTACTAGACCCTTCTACTGTGATTAGAGGGACATCTGGCAGTGGCTTGAGTTAAGGCACTAAAGATTGTTATTAATGACCTGAGGTGCCATTCACTTCAAGCAGGGCCGGACTGGTTGTAGCGGGAATCGGCGTTTCCCCAGGAGGCTGGAAGGGTGGGGCTGGTTTTTCAGCAGTGGAGGCTGGTTTTGTGACTGGGGGCCGGTTTTGCAGTTGTGCTGCAATATCATCGCCCGTTACAAAAGCAGTAATGCACACTTGCGCACCCCCGGGGGCTAGCCTGACAAAATTGCCAGGGCTGCTTGGGTCCTCAGTCCGGCCCTGACTTCGAGGGACATCACATGCAGTCGACAAGGAAGCACCGTCTCTCCAAGCTTCAGCATACAAGGCAGAACCTCCAGTGTCTTACTCACTCCAAGCTCTGCCCTTACCCAGCAATGAAGTCTAAGGTTCCTCTGAGCAAGACCACAAGCTGCGGCACTTCAGGTCTCAGCCCACCTCTCCCGCTTTCACGCTCTCACACAGGAGGACCCTATACACCTCCAGGGATGCGCAGATTCAGCATGTTTTATCTCTTCTTGCGGATGTATGACGTTACAACGCATGCTGTTACAACACATGCTGTTACAACGAAAGTTTTACAACGCGAGTGCATTGACAACGCAGGACATTACAACGCAAGTCTTTACATCGACTTGCACTAGATGGCGTGCTAACATTAAAAAAGTGTAATTTACTATTCCAACTCCAGTCCACGTAACAGTAGGGAAGGTGTTGGGATAGTAAACTACACTATTTTTAATGTTAGCACGCCATCTAGTGCAAGTCGATGTAAAGACTTGCGTTGTAATGTCCTGCGTTGTCAATGCACTCGCGTTGTAACAGTTTCGTTGTAATGGTAGTGCGTTGTAAAAGTTGCGTTGTAAAGGTTGTTCCCCATTTAAAAAGCTCAGGAGTCTTGCAACGGGTCGTGGTACTACACCCACTTGACCTCAAAGGTAATTCTAGTAACATTCTGATAGTAGGAAATTACTATATTTTGTGTGATGTTCCCCAAATTTTGCCCAACTTGTTTTTCTAGCATTAGAAGTCTGTGCACGTTTCTCCTGCTAATCAGGAGTAGAGTGCCTTTATACCCCCATAACACATGATGAAATTGCCTTAAACCTGATTGGCACCATTCACTTTCTTATAAGGCCATAGCATGGGGTTCAGAAATGTACCCCTGGCATGGAAAGTCAAATGCCACTTGTGGACTGCAGCACCTATTGTGCCATCCACTACATTAACAGTGAAAACTTGGTTTCAGTCCTACTTTGTGTAGCCTGAAGCAGCAGCTTGAACCCAGTTGCACAGATCTGTCATTATTTTGAATGGTAGGAGCACCTGATTTTAAGAATTCAATAAGTCACCACTACTTCCGACCACGGTGTGGGGTCCGGGATCCCGCCGCGACCAGCAGCCGGGTGGGGTCCGGCGCAGAGGCTCCGTCGAGCGGAAGGGCCCAGTGACAGTGTCGTCCTCGAGTGGTGGGCCTGATTTCGGCAGCAGCGGCCTTGCACCGCGGAGGCCTGTGATGCATCCCTCGCCCTCCCCCACCCACAGCGACTAACTTATGCGGTGGCTGCTGGACGCTACGACTGGGAGCCCACTGTGTGGTGGCTGTGACCCGCTACACCTGCGAGGACCCAGGAGGTGGTGAGGCTGTGCCAGCTGCAACCCAACCGGTAGCGGAGATGATCCTGTGGCAGCATCACCACTGAGACGTACAGGTGAGGACCCCACCGGGCGGACTGTAAGGGTGCCGCATCAAGTGTCTATACTGTCCCAGCAAGGTGCCACTCCGGATGCAGGGAGACTCGTGTTTTACTCCCGACTCCAAGTTCTTCAACTGCAGCTCTGCTTCACAGTGATGGGCTCCTCTTGGGGGTATCAAAGACTGTATTGGCTCCCCCTTTGCCTGTGGCATTGGGGTCGGTGGGACCCCGGATTCACCGGCTGGTGGAGTGCAGCTGGAGGTCGTGCGGACGCCTGCCCTGCGTGTCCCGGAAGGGACTTGTCACAGACTAGCAGAGAAATGGATCGCAGTAAAGGCGCTGGGGCCCGGGGGCTCAAAGGGGCGCAAACTAACAAACTGGACTGTTACGCGGTTCCCAAAGAAATGCAACAGGGCCGGTTGTCCGGTGTGGCCTCCCAGGATGGCTCATGTGGGGAGGAGCAGGAATTGTCTCTGAAGGACGTCATGGATGCTATCACCGGAGTCAAAACCTCCCTTGAACATAAAATAGACACCATGGCGATTGAAGTAAACCTCATCAGGGCGGATCTGAGGAAGGTGAATGAGAAGGTTAAGCAGGTGGAGATCACCGCCACACGTCTTGTTGGAGATGTCACACAGCTCCAAGAAGAAGTCCGCGAACTACAAGACTTCCGTAAACTTACAGACTTAAAACTGGATGACTACGAAGGCCGTCTATGACACAATAATCTCCGCATTTTGGGTGTTCCAGAAAAATCAGAGGGGCAAACCCCTGACCTATTTACCGAAGACCTTATCCTAAAACATCTTCAGCCTAAAGGCCTCAGTAAGTTCTTTGTTATCGAACGGGCACATAGGGTCCCGGGCGCTCCCCCTCAGCCGATGTTGGCTAGAGTTCTAAACTTTCGGGACAGAGATGTCATCCTCCAGAATGCGAGGACGGGGGCCCCTCTCTGCTACGAGAATGCAGACATAACCTTTTTCCCGGACTTCACGCAGAGGGTACAAAAGCAGAGGAGGTCGTTCCTCTCAGTGAAACGTGCACTTAGAGACAGAGGCCTGAAATATTCGATGTTATTTCCAGCATGTCTCCGGGTCGAGGCGGATGGGAGGGCCTGGTTTTTTGAACGTCATGAAGCAGTGGCGGACTGGATCGAGAACTATGGACTGAGGAGCCCAGGCAGTCACATCGGAAGGGAGAGTGAGGACAATCGTCCTGACTGAAGGGAGAACACCATCATCATTTCTTTTCGTATTGAGTGCTTTGGGCCTGGGGCGGGTGGGATTGGCTGGGGAATTCCTTATGTCTGATCCTTCACGATGCTAGACTCTCTTAGACTTGCCATTTCTAATTCAATAAGGGTGTACATTTGGCTTGTTTCGGGACAGGGAGGCGGAGCGCTTTATTTCCCCCTTTTCTTCTACTTTTAGTTCTACTTGGGCGACAGGCACTCTGCAAGTTTTTTGATGGGCAGTTTTAGGCCCAGAGTGCAGGGCAGCGGGGTGGAGGGTTGTTGGGAGGGGTTGTTTTGTTTGATTTTGGTTGTATTCATTGCATCAGCATCTTCTATGGTAACTTTCACGGAGGTAGTCGAAATTCATGTCACAATCCCTGGAGAGGGAATGGTGATATTTTCTAATCATTCATGGCCACACAGAGAGACGTAGGGATTAAAGTGTTAAATTGGAAAGTCAATGGGTTGGGGATAAGATCAAACGCAATGTGGTCCTGTAATACATCAAGCGTCAGGCCCCCGATATTGTTTTGCTCCAAGAAACTCATCACGTGGGCAATGCATGCAAAGCCTTACATTGAGGGGGCTATATACTGCTGGCACATGCGGGATTCACCTCTAGCTCCCGAGGGGTGGGTATTATGATGAAGAAATCCCTTCCATTTGCGGTACAGGCCACCTGGACGGATGACCAGGGCCGATATATTGGGGGTCTCGGGCACATGGGAAGGTCACCCCCTCCCTTTTCTTTCGGTTTATGTGCCGCCTGGCCTACAATCCACCACCTTTAGAGATTTAGGGACTATACTATTAGCTCTTCCTGAGAGTCTGTTAATTTTAGGAGGGGGCTTAAACTCGGTAGTCTCAGGTGAGTTAGATCGGCATCCCCCCCAAGAACTGAGCCCCACATCATGTTGGCTTCCTGAATTCCTTGAGACCATGGGGCTGGTGGCTTGCTGGCGGTCCTTTCACCCATTTTTTTATACAAAGGCTGTTGAGAAAAAATGAATTCTCGTGCCCAAAGGGTAGAGAGGATATAGGTCAGAGTAACACCTCCCAATATCAATAGTTACACAAATAATTTTACTCTAACTAACCATACGGTGGTCATTATTAGTACATATAGATGGTCCTTTCACCCAAACACAGTGCAGCACACCTTCCATTCCGGGGCACACGGGAGCCTCTCAGGTATAGATTATTTTCTGATGCCTGCATCCCAGATTACACACATCCATGAGGTTAAACACCTGGCCAGGGGTATATCTGATCATTCACCAGTTTGGCTTCACGTGGTTCTTACTTATAAACAGGTGGGATGAGTGGCCCCCATTAACCCGTGGTATTTCAGAGACCCTAAAATCCGCAAAACACTCCTTACAGCAATAGATAACTACTTTATTGACAATGACGGATTAGTGGACTCCCCACAGACATTATGGGAAGCCTTCAAGACTGTGATTCGGGGTCAGGGTCTATCCCTAATCTCTGGCAAGAAGCTGGATCGCGATAGAGCGATTGTGGCCATTGAGGCGGAGATTAGCCAATTGGAATCCGACCTGGAGTTGGGGGATACACCCGACAAACTCCACTATTTAGCGCTCCGACAGCAGGAATTTAGAGCACTGGCAACGGACCAGGCAAGGGCCTTGGGGAGGGCTACGCAGAGACGGCTATATGAGGTGGGAGACAAAGCTGGGAAACTACTAGCATGGTTGGACAGGAAAGAGTGGGCAAGCCGGCTAGTACCGGAGCTTCGCGGGGAGTATGATACCCCCCTCACGGATCCACAGGGCATTGCTGACAAGTTTGCTGCCCACTTTTGCACTGTCTACTCTTCAGTAGCTCCCTATTCCATAGAGGACTCCCGTCAGATGTTGGCCGACATTACGATGCCCATAGCAACATAACCACTGATGAAATAGCGAAGGCGATCAGGTCCATTAATTCAGTAGCCGAATGGGCTTCCGATTGAACTTTACAAGCTTAAACCGTGCGGGCTGGCCCCATATCTCTGGACCATGTATGAGGACTCAAGAGAAAAGGGGTTCCTGCCGATAGACCAGAGGACAGCCACCATAATCGCTATCCATAAAGAGGGTAGACCTAAAACCGAATGTGGGTCATATAGACCGATTTCCCTCCTGAATGCGGAGCCCAAGATTCTGGCCAAGCTTCTGGACAACCGTCTGATTACAGTGATAGAGACGCTAGTCCATCCAGATCAATCTGGTTTCATTCCCCATCGTAACACCGCGCTTAATCTGCGCAGGGTGCATGGCGTCTTAGACAGAGCGGCTTCGATCGAGGAACCTGCGGTAATAGTATCCCTAGATGCCACCATGGTCTTTGACACCATTGAATGGCCGTATCTGTGGGCAGTTCTGGAGAAGATCGGTTTCGGCCCGAAATATATTCAGTGGGTGCAACTTCTGTATGCTAAACCACTAGCACAAGTAGTAATCAATAACAAAAAATCGGCCACCTTTGAGCTGGGGCAAGGGACCCAAAGATTCAACATATTTCTGCTCAACCCAATCACCCATAGAAAATAGTGTGACATTTTGCACTCGCAACATTTGCAAAATTGTCAGATTTGGTGTTTGAGCATGGAATGTGGCAGTATTACCGAGTGCTAGTTTAAATATGGAAGGAACTGATAATTAGTGAGTAATAGTAAAGATAGTAACATGCATTAATATTTTCTGTGTGATGATTGTGCAACTCTGAACATGCCCATGTATTATAGTACAAGTGTCCCAATGCAGCCAAGTTTTCAAGTCATGGCTTAAATTAGGAATGGGTGGAATTCACAGAATTTCACTCCTTGGAATTCTGTGGCGTTACATAAAAATTCAGTGAATTTTTGCAGAGCTCCTCCAATGGGCAGATATATGCATGTTGCACTGCTCGAGCTGCAATTTAGCACCCGTGGCATGCTACATGATGAATAATCCATGTGAACAGCACCAGCAAGAGCGAGTAACCCTTTGAATTGATTTTGCTGCTGCTCAAGAAGAAAATCTACCCGAAAAGCAGCCCTCTTGCTGCAACTGCTCACTACTGCCCACCTTAGAAAATCCGATCAGAAGACCTCCTAATGATTGGAAATTGTATGAGGGGACACTCACTCATGCTTGTCAGCTCGTATTTCTAGAGCTTTGCAGGAGACAAAATTCTCCCATGCAACAATTGGCTTAATTTGCCCAGACCTTCGCATTACAAAAGTAACTCAGAAACTTCGGCAATTCCACAAGCGGAATGAAACTTCCCACCCACTAGTTTAAATCTGTCCCATATGGACAAATTCTGCTTTGTGAGTCCAGTTCCACTAGGGAAATATTGTACAAAAATGTTGAGGTGTGGGGGCTGGCCCAAAAGGGCAGAGTCAGTCTTTCTACCCCGCAAGGGGGCAGATGGGGCAATGTCCCCAAATGTGCCCCCCCAAGGGGGCAAAAAGACCACTAGATACCAGGAACTGCATTTATGCAGTGTTTTGTTGTAGAGGAGTGGCCTCTCTGGCAATGGGCCTATGCTCTCCCCCAACACTTCACCCAATAGACTTTTTCCCCCTGGTGTGTGGGTAGGGATACTGACACCCAATGTGCTTCCCCCAGGTAGCAGAAAGTCCACTAAACACGAGGGATTTCAAAACAGAGCCAAAACAAACAATAAGGAGGGGGCAGCCCATACTGGCATCCAGTCATACCCTACCCCAGAAGGGCCAATAGTGTCTTTCTGCACTACTGGGGGCAAGTAGGAGATTCCTCCCAATTTGGAAGGATACCCCAAACATGTGCCACAGTGAGGGTAGAAAGTCCACCTGACAATAGGGACTTTGAGTGTAGGCCAAAAGAAAGTGGTGCAGGTATTACACTCCGGTTTGACCCATTTGGGGTGGGGTGTGGCCAATTTCTCAAAATTACTAGTACATCCAGTGCAAGAAGAAAAAAAACTAAGTAAAAGAAAATAAAGACATGGTCATCAAATTACTCGAAATACAAAAAAGACCACTTCAGAAGTAAGCATTATAACCAAAGCATGAAACTAAAATGAAAGTGAAAATCGCATAACATAAACATAACAATAAAAATGCTATATGACATGTATTACCTGCAGGTTTAGTGTACTTGTCTTACAATATTATTATGCCTTTGTAACCAGATTCACTTGTTTACTGGTTTTATTGTTTCTTTTCATAGCATTGTATAGCTTTGATCATTGGTCATTGGACTTAGTAATGGAAATAATATCATGTGTTGTCAAGAGGATTTCAATGCAAATATTGATATGTGTAGTACTGGCATAACCATGTAAATTGAATAAAAAGCTATACAATTTAAAATAAAATAAAGTAAAGCAAAAAAAAGTGTGCTTTACATTAAAAAACAAACTGACACATTACCTCTCAACTGACTGCAACAAATGCAAACGATGCCAAAAACAACACCCAAAATTTTTTGCAAACCAAACATCTATAATTAAAGTACAGACAACATCCATAACATATGTTAAATTGTGTACTTGTAATGTTAACATTTTAAAATGAACATATCATGCATTTTGTCTTTTGAAAAAAGTAATATATATTTTCAATACTCTAAAGCCCAGATAAAATTTCAGAAACAACAAAATATACCAAATCCCAAAATGGGATCCTGTTAAATTGTAGAGGATATACTTATAGTACGGAGAGTACAACAAGCGAGAAAACACACTGGAAGTGCATGGCATATTACTCAAACACGTTATGGTAGTGCGAACACCAAAAATAAAATAGCTGAAAATGTCAGGAAACATAACCATCCTCATAATATCAATGAAATGGAATTCGGAATTTTTTTACAGCCCCTAGGGGCAGATTACGATGGTGGAAGGACTTCTGTACGTCCACCATCATATCCTATTTGGGACTGCCCACCTACAAGGTGGCAGTCCCACAGTAGGAATTACGTTGCGAAGGCCACCGAGGCTTTTCCATTGCCTATCTTTTGTACGCTGCAGGATAAAAAGGGGTCACCACACATATTCCTGAACTACATGGCAGGCACCATGCTCTGTCTGCCACATGGTGCAGAGACGTGCCCCCCAGTGCCCGCAGCCTAGGGCCAGGGGAAAAGGGGGGCCCGCTACAGGCCCCCAGTGTCCCTTCCCACCAGCTTTTTCATGGTGGGTGAATCACCATGGAAACGCTGTCGGGGAAGGGACATCGTACCCCTACGGCGGTGCCTGGTAGGCACCACCACCAATGCAGGGATTGTTCAGCCCTCCATGTACCCACGGGCTTTAGGAGCCCGTCGGATGTGTGGCAGTTGGTGTTTACGACTGCCATCACACTGGCCACCATCCTAACTTAGCGGATGGTGAAGGTGGTCCCAATGGCGGTGAGACCGCCACTGAAAGCCTGTCTGTGGTGGTCTCTCTGCCATCGTAAGGACCCCCTGACTGCCAGTATCAGCTCACAAGACCCAACAGGTGTTGGGTGGGCTCATCGTAATAAAGCCTACTGTGTTCCAAAATTTCGATGTTAGATAGGGAAAAAAGTGTCCACTTCTGGGTTTGTAAATTTTGGGCACTGCAAAAAGTCTCTGGTCAGTGGCGCGTAATGATTAGGCCTCAGCAGAGTTTGTGGAGTTCTACTCTGCGGAACTCCGTCAAGTGCCGAAAATACTCCACTGCACTCCGCGGAATTCCGCCAGTTGCAGTCTTTTAAGTTGTACTGCTCACACTGATTTTAAGCACTGGGAGTTTGTCCCGCACTTTAAAGCCGGAGGGTACTGCTGCTTTCTGCTGTGTGAGTAGACATTCTGCTCAAGCAGGAGCTTCCACAATGTGAGCAGCAGATTTCTCAATGCGAGGGGTCATGACCTGCTGGGACCACCTGCATTGAGAAATCTCGCTGGGAGGAGGTCTAGCGCTCACATTTTTCTTGTGAGTGCTCACCATCTTAATGTTGGTGAGCTGCGCAAGAGAAAAAGCTTGACTCCACATCGGTTTCAGGAGTTTTGTGGAACTCAGCACAGAGTGCGGAGTGGGTAAAACTCTGTGAACCCTGCCAGCGGAGTGGATTCCTTCACCCACCCCTAGTAATGATCTTTTGAGGTAGTAGGGGGTTACCAACCACTGTATTGGAGGAGAGCTTTTGTTATACATCACCCGATGGGCCAGACAGAGAGATTTTAATGTAATTCTCTGGAATACTGGCAACCAATGAAGGGCTGCAAGAGACGAGGAAACCAAATGATGCTTCGGAATCCTTAAAAGAGTGCGCACTGCAGAATTCTGAACCCCTTGTAATTGCTTGACCACCTACAAAGGGTTTCCCAGATACACTGAGTTGCCATAATCCAAATGGGACAGCATTAGACCTTGGACTACAGTTCGAGTGGTAGAGGGAGACAGCTCAAAATCAACTTCGTGTCCTAAGTATGACAAAACAGCAGGCTGCTAATTTTCTTACTTGGACCTCTATAGTGAGATGGCAGTCAATCCAGAAGCCAAAACTTTTTATTGCCATTTTGTGAGGGGGTAGATCACCTGGACAGTTGGGCCACTGTAATTCAGTTCATAGAGTGGGGTTGTTACCGACTACCAGGCCCTCAGTTTTGTCTTTGTAGAGTTTCAAATTACTGCTTGTGGTATCCTAGTTACCGGCTCCTTGGTGACTAGATGCCACAGGTTCCAAAATGATGGGTGGTCAAGGGCAGTTGCTGGCTGTGTCATGCCAGAGGAAGGCTGTACCTGCCTCTTTTCTTCTCCAATAAAGATACTACTACCTGATTCTCTGTACCATTGGTTCTTACACTGCTACTCATCCAATTGGTGACTTCTCTTAGACAGGCATTGAGTTGGGTGGGGAGTGCTGCTGTATCTGATGTTAAGGGAACCATTATTTGAGTATCATCAGAGTATAATCCTATTGAAAATTCATGCCCCGTTATAATGTCTGCCAATAATCGAACATAGACATTGAACAGGGTGGAGCTTAATGATGAACTTTGTGGCATTCCGTATTACAGGGCCAGTGTGTCTGAGCAGAACGATTCCTCACAAACCTGAAAGCTTCAATTCCTTAAAAATGAAGAACTGCTGTATCATAATATTGCTCCACATTCTTTCTTTTCTTTTACATTTCTTTCCAGGGCTAAAAGCTCATTTGCGAACCATGGGGCATGTGCTTCAATGCAGCAACTTTTCTGTAATCTCTTAGGGATTGACTGCTCCAGTGAGTTTTCTATCTATTCTTCAAATGTAAAGTGTATTTCGGCAATTTCTCCTGTTATGATGGTAACAGAGCTGGAGAGGATTACATTCCCAGTTATTGCCGTCTAATTATGCCCAACTTCAGCAGGGCCTAAGCTTCTAATATGAGTTGGTTTGGTTCATAATTTACTAATATGGAATGGGGTCATATAATGATTTGACCAGCACAGAGCGAGAGGAGTTGCTCTTTTTAAATCAGGTAAGTTTTAAAATATGGAATCAAGAAGATGTCCTATTTTGTGAATGGGCAGCATCACTTTTTTAGTGAGATGAATGGCCTCAAGATCCTGAATTAAGTTGTTTGCATTGGTGCATTAGGTATTTTCAAAGCGTAAATTGAGATCTCACCAAAATATCTAGGTTTCCATCTGCATACTTTGACCACTTCATAAAAATGTAATATATATAAACAAACGTTACACCAAATGAATGAACATTGCCCAAGATAACACTTATGATTTCATAGCTGAAGTCCTTGTCAGTAAAACGATGGTCCACAAAAAGCATTCCCAAAAATAAATCAGAGGAAAATTGAATATCCAATATGAACATCAATATTCCAAGGAATCCACCCAAACCCACAAGATGAAAAATCTGTTTTGATTAAAAAAAATCCAACTTTTTTCCTTGAAAAAATTAATAAACACATAAAATGTATCCTGTTTGAACATAAATCGTATTTTTGCAAATAAGCAACTGCAAAGGAAAAAATATATAATCCCACCCGAAAACACTTACTACCCTTGCACTTACAGTCATAGTATAAAACAAATCGTAGTAAAAAATCATTAACAATAATGTTAAACACATAGAAAAAATATATAAAATACAAATCAATGACCAGTGACAAAAAGTAACCTATCTCAGTATACCACTAAACCCTTAAGAAATAAATGTCAAATACTCTTACACGAAACGGAGTGCAGGGATAGGAAACTGCAACCGCAGACTCCAAGAAGAGCCCAAAATGATCAAGAAAGACTGCAAAATGCAAGAAAGTGCAAAAACTGAGAAAATGAGAATAAAAAAAGACTCCATCCCATAGAAATCGATGTTAAAACGTTTTTTCATTTAAAATGTTTATAAAGTAATAAAAAAGTAAAAACTGCAAAAAAAATCTGTTGAAATAAATTTACAGGTTTTATGTATAAATATATATTACAAATACTGATAAAAATACAAAACTATTATTGAATACAATTTAATATATTTAAGATTAAAAAATATAATCAATATACAAAAGTCAAATCCAAGCATAAGTTTTGTTTCTCTAGTTGAGGTGTTTTGAGCACAAACATGAAAGTGTTTCTATATCCCTGATGATGGACTTGCCCTTTTGCAATGTGGATTGTTAAGCATATCTCCTTTATTTTCCAGTGGACCATTGTGGGGCTGTGTGTATCAATTGGGGACTGATACTTAGACCTACTTTCCTTCTCCTTTAACCTAGGACTTTCGTCCCTATTGACACTCGCAGTCAGTTGTGAGCACTGCTGCCAGATAATATATATTGTCCTACTTATTTCCTGCAATTTTATTGTACCGTGAAATGCAAAAAAAACCTAATAAATGGATTCAAACAAAAAATAAAGAAATAGCATAACTATAACATAATGTACACTACAACTATGTCACATTGTAATTGCCATTTTTCTCGAATAAAAATAATATTTTTTTCTTGGAAATCAAAAAATATTCTAAAATAGTTGCTGTATTTATTGAAATATAATTAACAATAGAAAAAACATTATTTATTAAAAGTTATGTTTACATGTTCTTAAAATAAAAATAAAATAGTGATACTTTACAAAAACTATATTAAGAAACATACAATGAATTAATAAATAGTATAACTTTTTAAATCTACTGAATATAAAAGACAAACCAATGCTATCACAATTTGGATATCACATTCACATTTCCCAACACAAACGGAGTAACACTGTTGGCAAAAGTATAATTTACTGCTCCCTTCAAACCTTACCACACTGCAGAAAATGGACTCGGGGGGGGGGGGGCAGATGTACCTTTCCAACTCAAACCTTAACAACATTAGGGAAAGTGTTGGACTTTTTGGATTTCAAATTTACTATTCCAACTCCAAATCTAACCATACTGGTGAAAGTGCTGGACTTTGGGGGTCGGTGGCAGATGTAATATTCCCATTACAAACCGAACAGCATTCAGGAAGGTTTTGGAGTCTTTCTCGGTTGGGGGGTCAGATTTATTATTCCAACACCAAATTTAACAACAATAGGGATAGGGTTGGATGTTGGGGGATTCAGATTTACTATTCTACCTCAACACCATATGACATCAGGAAAGGGGTGGTCTGTGGGGGGGCTGATTTACTCTTCCCACAAATTTAACAACAGTTGGGAAAGTGCTGGACTTGCAAGGGGGATTCAGATGCACTATTCCAACTCTAAGCTAGGGGTAGGTGAACCCGTGGAGTTTCACTCCACGGAATTCCTCGGATTTACATAAAAACTTCTTGAGTTCTGCCATTGGGCGGAATTATACATTTTGCCTTGCTCACGTTGCAATTTAGCCCCAGTAGTGTGAGCAGTGCTGAAAAATTGGCACAAATGGCTGCACGCAGCGAGTATATTTTAGAAAATCTACTCAAGTGGCTGCAAGTGTACTCAATTAGCTGCCCTCTGACCACGACCTCTTACCACCACCCACGACTGTCCACTTTAGAAAATGGAGCAAGGGGATGCCAAATCTCGCTCAATTTTTGGAGCCTTGCAGGAACAAAGATTCCTCCATGCGGCGATTGGCAGAATTTGGACGGAACTCTGTATTACAAGAGTAATGCAGAGTCACCAAATTCTCCTGGTGGAAGGAAACATTCGATCCACCCCTACTCTAAACTTAAGCAGATTGGTAAAAGTTTTGGACTTGAAGGGACATCCGATTTATTATTCCCACCCCCAAGTTAATAATATTTGGTAGAGTGTTGTACTTTGATAGGTGGGTCATATTTACTATTCTAATTCCAAAATAACCACATAGGGGAAAGTATTGGGCTTAGATCTGTTCAGATTTACTATTCCAACTCCAAACCTAACCACATGGGGAAAATGTTGGACTTTGTTGGTTGGTGGATTAGAATTTCTATTCCCACTCCAATTGAAACACCCTGGGAAAAGTGCACTACTTTTAGGTGACTAAATTAACTACTCCCACAAAATATTAGCAGATATTAGACTTAAAATAAAACATTACAGAACACCATTTAAATTATCCCCAAAAAAGAAACTCAATGACATAAATAGAGTTAATTTACAGTACTATCAAAAAGGTTACAACATTAAAAAAGTGTACTTTAACTTGAGAAATATAACTAATTAGTATATTTTTCAATTAAAAATAATACAGAAAGATTAAAAAATGTTTTACATTTAAAATTACATCTCACAAAGGTTTAACTCCTAATAAGAAAAAGATACACATGTTGAAAAGAAACCTCATTATAAAAAGAAACATATATTGCAATTAAGTACACTCATTTCTTTACTTTAAAACATACAAAAAATATGACAAGTAAAGAACATTTGCTTAGAAAATTAAGTTAAAAAAATTATCCCAAATTTCCAAAAGTATACCAATATGGTTATGAAATTTATTTAAAAAATGCCTGTAAGATATAAATCAAAAATAGATACGGCAATAATATATTTTTTTCAAAGAATTAAAAACAATTACTTTAAACATTACAAAACTTAGAAAATTGCAACGTTTGATTGCAATAACTCCCCACCCTATTCCCCTATAAATCCAACATCCCACTCCTAAAATTAATGTGAAAAAAAGCAAACATTTTAATAACAAATACAATATAATAATGTAAATTGAATACACAAAAACACTTAAAAACAACAATATAAATTACAATGATAAAATACACAATTACATTTTTAGTGATATTAAAAATATTTAAAAAACATTATCTTACCTGCGATATTCTGAATTGATATTTTGACTTTATGATATTTCACACACGATATTTGTGTCTCACAATATTTTGCTGGAAGCACTGATTCACAATTACTTCTTACGGTAATGGACCAATGAACTTTGATTATAACTTAGAATCATTTTTCACATGTTGATTTTTAGGGGCATATTTATGAGCCCTTGCAACAGTTTTGCACCGCTCTTGTGTCACTTTTGGTGACGCTGCGGTGGCGTAAAACATGCGCCACGTTGCGACATATTTACAAGGTGACACATCTAGGCAGATGTATCACCTTGTAAAGCCCTGCGCTACATTATACCTGCATCAGGTATAATGTATGCAGGGTGGGCGTTCCGTCACAACAAAGCCTTGTAGAAGTGTCGCAGCGAAATCGATGAGATTTCACTGCGCACTTCTATGCCGTTACTGCGTCAAAACCACCTTACATCTGCCTCATGGCAGGTGTAAGTGTGACGCAGGCCCTTTCACATGGGGCTTGCCACATGTGAAACGAACATTGCTGGAGTTGCGTCACGCTTCAGACACAACTCCAGCAATGCTCCACATTTGCGTCGAAAGATACGTCCGTAATACTGACATATCTGTCATTCCTTGCGACATTGGTGTGGAAAGAGGGTGCACTGAGAAGTGTTGCATCGCTGCTTTCACACAGCGATGCACCACTTCTCATAAATGATGCCCCTAGTGATTAGACATCCTTTCTCCTTTACTGTGTTTTGGTGCAGGGGTCCTTCTTTGATAAGCATGCAGCTTATATCTACCTTTGACATTTTTTAAAGTTTCCTGTTCTGGCTTTTCAATTTACGTTCAAAACATAATTCTATGTTAATTAAAGCTGTAGAATAGTGTTTTACAGTCTTGTAGGGCAGAACTACTATCAGATCATTAATCAATTTACTTTTATTTTCAGTTTGACTTGGGACAAAGTATTAACTTCAGCATTATTTTGACCTGATTTGTAATCAATTACACCTTCATACCCTGAAAAATATAAGGGCAACTGACAGCTAAGCTGTCTGCCAATCAGTGTTGTTACTGATATCTAAAACTGTAAACTCCTGTGATTAGAATGTACATCTAGAGTGTTTGACACAAAATAAATAATGTCTACACTTCTCAAATCCCTTTTTATCACCTAAAGCTCCTTCTGAGTGATTATATAATTCAGTTCTGCTGTGAAGCATTTGAGAAAAATAAGCCACTGGGCAGGCCTGCGCTGTATCTAGATTCCCCTGGGACAGAACACATACCACAGCCTGATGGGAAGTAATCATTTCAGCAATAAATGGATTATCTGTATATGTATGCTTAAAAATCATGGTACTACAAAAACATTTCTTCAAAAAGCAAAAAGCTTGATTGGCCCTTTTGGAGCATACAAAAACTGCTCCCTTACATAGTAATTAGGTAATAGGTCTTTCTATTTCAGAAATCACATGAATGAATCTTCTCTTAAAAGGAAGCTAAAGCCTAGGGGGCTCATGAGGATGGCGGTCCGAAAACCCCCCGACCGCCATGGAAGCGGAAAACAACCGCCTGCCTGTACTGTGGAA
Organism: Triturus cristatus; assembly: GCF_964204655.1. Taxonomy (NCBI): domain Eukaryota; kingdom Metazoa; phylum Chordata; class Amphibia; order Caudata; family Salamandridae; genus Triturus; species Triturus cristatus. The sequence continues at coordinate 502,779,336 of NC_140580.1, forward strand.
AAACCGGGGGCCAAATTAGGATCCTCCGCCAAAAAACACCGACCGTGGCAGAACGGGGCCAAGAAAAACTGCCCGTAGCAGGCGGTGAGTGCCAAAATCCATCTGCGGCGGTCAGATACGCGGCGGAAAAACACCAACCCGCCGCAAGCACAGTAGAGACACCGCATGGGAAATTAGGATATCCCCGACTGTCCCGCGGTACGTACCGCTGTTTCCGACTGCCGCGGTCGCACACTGGGATGAATGGGAGAGCCAGCGGAAGAGCTGCGGCACAGCCACCACTGCGGACGAACCGTGAAAAACATGGTGGACAAAGCCAAAAACCCACAGTAAGTCCAAAAAAAGCACACAGCAAAGTAGCAATGCCCCCCAACACACAAAACACACCCCAATAGCACAACCACATGGCTAAAAGAAAAATACAGCTCCCAGGACAACACACACAACACACCTGACAGCAATACCCCATTTGGACACACCCACATAGCTGACTACAAAACCAGCCCCTTCCCTGACCACAATCCTTTGCAATACTCCAGAACAGAAGGGACACACACCCCAGCTCAAAGGAGAGGCAAAGAACACAACACCACTAGCCACACCACATACAGCACCACCGCCACTTCCACATCTGCACCACTAACCCCCCAGCACATCACACACCACACACACCACAACCACACACACCACTCACACCCCTGCACCCACAACCACTTTGCACACCACACACCATGGCAACACACAAAATGCCCAAATTCACTGAGAGTGAGTTGAAGGTTATGGTAAATGAGATAGTCAGAGTGGAACCACAACTGTTTGGTACCCTGGTCCAACAGACACCTTTAGCCACAAGGACACACATGTGGGCAAGGATAGTCGAAAGGGTCAATGCAGTAGGGACCACCCCAAGATCCAAAAAGGAGATCATAAAGCGGTGGCATGATCTGAAGAGGGTTGTCAAAGAGAGGAGGAGCAAGGACCGTGAGCTGGCTCAGAGGACTGGCGAGGGCCCTCCCATTCCACCAAAACCATTCACACCATGGGAGGAGAAGGTGCTTGCCATACTGCATCCAGAGAGTCTCACAGGAGTAGCCAGGGGAGTGGAGGCTGGTAAGTACAAACAAATGACTTCCACCACACTGACATGTACTGTCTTGCACAACTACAAAGCTAACCACCTAGGACAAATTCCATTCATCTGCACCACACACTCACAAAAACATGTCTCACAGATCCAACAACCACTCACTCCCATTCACCCCAAATGTAGCTAGCAACATTACCATGTGGGCATGTGTACAGGCAGCCAGCAATACAACTCCCACCAGGCCCCCTTGTCCCACAGCATCAGCAAGATGGAGCCCTCCCCCACCCCACCCAGAAGCATGTGTCAGCCATTACATTACCCTCATCAAACCAACAGGTAGGTAGATATCTTCACAGTGAGGGTGTTTGTGGGTGGGAGGCCTGCACCACGACTCCCGCCATGCGCCCTGTCCCACACCTGAGCAGGATGAAGCACTCCCCCACCCCACCCAGAAGCAGTTGGAAGCCATTGAAGTACACCAAACAAACTTACAGGTAGGTAGACATCTTCCATGGGATGATGTTTGTGAGTGGGAGGCCTGTACCACTACTCCTACCATGCCCCCGTCCCACACCTGAGCAGGATGGAGCCCTCCCCCACCCCACCCAGAAGCAGTTGGAAGCCATTGCAGTACACCAAACAAACTTACAGAAAGTAGCCATCTTCCATGGGAGGGTGTTTGTGGGTGGGAGACCTGCACCACTACTTCTACCATGGCCCCTGTCCCACACCTGAGCAGGATGGAGCACTCCCCCACCCCACCCAGAAGCAGTTGGAAGCCATTGCAGTACACCAAACAAACGTACAGGTAGGTAGACATCTTCCATGGGAGGGATTTTGTGGGTGGGAGGCCTGCACCACTACTCCCACCATGCACCCTGTCCCACACCTGAGCAGGATGGAGCCCTCCCCCACCCCCCCCCCAGAAGCAGTTGGAAGCCGTTGCAGTACACCAAACAAACAAACAGGTAGGTAGACATCTTCCATGGGAGGGTGTTTGTGGGTGGGAGGCCTGCACCACTACTCCCACCATGCCCCCTGTCCCACATCTGAGCAGGATGGAACCCTCCCCCACCCCACCCAGAAGCAGTTGGAAGCCATTGCGGTACACCAAACAAACTTACAGGTAGGTAGCCATCTTCCAAAGGAGGGTGTTTGTGGGTGGGAGGCTTGCACCACTACTCCCACCATGCCCCCTGTCCCACACCTGAGCAGGATGGAGAAGAGAAGCCCCCACCCCACCCAGAAGCAGTTGGAAGCCATTGCAGTACACCAAACAAACTTACAGGTAGGTAGACATATTATTCTGTCTTGTGACCCCACTGAGCAGCATGTGAGCCTCCAACACGCACACACAGACGTGTCACATAACAAAGCAAAATGTAAGCACATTACAGGTAAGTAGGCAGTATGTGCACCCTCACATTCGCCCAAAAAGAAATGCTGCCATATGACAACACCAGACCTCCCATTGCACAAATATGCACACCTACCCCATTACCACACACAGTGTGCACACAGGTAAGCTAAGGAAACTGTCACAGCTACCAAAGTGTGACACACCAATGCACATTTAGAAGAAAGGCTGTGCACAATCATGCACAGCACCTATTGACATGGGCATCGCCATGGGGCAAGTGCAACAAGGACCATTCGAAAAACACAAAAGCAGGTCTGGTGGTACAAATCAAGATAAGCACATTACAGGACAAATATATGCAGGAGATGACAGTGACCAGTCCATGGGCAGATGTGGCGCCTGCCAGGTAAGACAAATCAATAGAGTCCTCAATGAAAAACATGTTGTGCCAGTCCCCAGATGGCAACAGGTCCCCGTAATCATGAATTAGGCACGGCTCGCATGGTATGTCTTGACACCTCACACCATGGACCAGTAATGCATGTACCACTGCATCATGTCAGGAAGCACAGTTTTGCACATAGTCAACAATGTGATGATCAGTCAATTGTGCAGTGTACAAAAAGTGAATGACACACAGCTAACACAAAGCTTGCGGGGTTCACTACAATGACCATTTTTCCATCTGATCCACAGGTGACCAAGAACTCACTGCAGAGGACAACACCAGCAACCTGCAGAGCCAGTCTCCCCTACCGGTACATAGACTCTTGGAAGTTGACTCCCGGGATTCTCTGGACGATGAGCTCGAAGCCGGCCCATCTGGTGTGCCAGGGAGCAACAGGTCCCAGGACCCCATCATCCCCACCACCACAACTGCGGCAATAACAACTTTGCTGCAGACCCCTGCTGTTATGGCCTGTGTGGCCACCGACACCACCTCCACCACTGCCACCGCCACCACACCACCACCACCAGTGCAGCATGCAACACCATCCCTGTCCCAGAGGATGACCACCCCACACCACTGACGGTGGAGGACAGGGAGAGGATGCGGGTGCCCACAGTGGTGAGGCAACAGGTCCGTGGCAGCAGGGCAGGTGGGATGGGCAGGGTCGCCCACAGACACCAGGAGGCTGGGACCCAATTCCTGGAACACATCACCAGAGTCCTTGGCGCATACGAACAGGCCCAGGGACGAACGGGCCGGTCTGATGAACTGTTGCACGAGCTCATCCTGCAGATGAGGTCTATCGACACCCGCATGGGACAAATTGTGGACCTCTTGGGCCAGCAAGTGGCAGAACCGAGGGACAGGCCTGTGTCACAAACAACACCTCAACCTCCCTCTGGTGGGCTGCAGGATGACAGTTCACCATCCTCCCCTGCGCCCACAGAGAGGGGTGAGTCCTCAGATCCCACTGGCCCTGCAGCAGGCCCCCCCCTTGCCAAATGACGGTGGGGCCATCCTAAGAAGACCCTGAGAGTAGCTGGAGGCCACGCACCTGCCAGGCTCCAGTTACGGAGCCAGCCATGATGGCAACCCTCTTCACCACTGCATTGACTTTTTTGACTGTCCTTCCCCACACTGCCTTGTGAATGGCAACTGTCTGTTGGACTGGGTAACCACATCAATGTGGTGACTACTCGATCATCTCCTATACCATTACTGTCAACTCACTGCTCCACCACCACCTCAATGGAAATGTACACCCCCTCATATGTCACCATTGCAAAATAAATATCCTTACACACATTTTGTTGTGTCTGCTCTGTCTTTATTGCAGGATGCACAGCCTTCAACGTGATCACAATGTACCAGGAGTATGGGCTGTATGTAGGCAAGGAGAGGTTGAAGGCACCTAGGGAAACACAACAGAACAACATTCACTGGTCTGGGTGTGGCATCACAGACATCACACAACAGGTAACATCAGGATAACCCAACATGCATACATCACAATGGACAGCAAGTGTCAACATACATGTCCTGTAGATCTTCCCAGATGACCTGTCCAAGGAACATTGCCAACCACTGCTGAGCCCACAACTGACTGCTGTTACAATTCTCACATACCCCTTCACGACAGCAGCAATATCAGCAGAACATGGGCATGTTGTACAATGTCACCCACTGTCAAGTGAAGTAGAGGGTGATGAGTTGTTGACGCAGGTCAACACCTTCCTCCTCTCCACTGTCCTCATCACTGGACACAGGTTGGTTTGCAGGCTGGGGCCCTGGGTCATCCCCATCATCCAGGAGCAGGGGAATCCCCTTGCGAATGGCTAGGTTGTGGAGTATGCAGCATGCCACTACAATCTGACACACCTTCCCGGATGAGTATGCCAGTGCACCTCTGGTCCTGTCCAGGCAGTGGAAATGTGACTTGAGCAGACCAAAAGTACGCTCCACCACACCACGAGTCCTACCATGTGCCTCATTGTAGCAGACTTCAGCGGGTGTCCTGGGATTCCGCAGTGGGCTCAGCAACCAGGGACGGTTGGGATATGCATACTCACCTAGGGATGACAAACACAAATACAAATTGCAATGTTGCTGAGGCCGAGGGCAGCAGGTCACACACCCAGCACGCCATACGACTAGGCATACTCACCCACAATCCATGCACGCTCAGGGAGCAGATTAGCCATCAGCTGGGGCACAGTGCTGTTCCGCAGAATGTAGGAGTCATGGGCAGAGCCTGAGAATTTAGCACACATGTGGGAGATGATCATATCTGCCAGGCATACCACTTGCACATTTATGGAGTGGTAATGTTTGCGATTCCTGTATATGTGCTCACGTGCCTGTGGAGGCACAAGACCGACATGGGTGCAATCAATGGCACCTACGACATTGGGGATGTGTCCCAGGGGATAGAAATCTCCCTTCACAGCTGACACTTCAGCACCCCTGGGAAAATGGATGTATCTGTCCTTGTATATCATCATGGCGGACATCCCACCAGCGCTGGCCACTGTCTCCTGGAGCGATCCAGTGGCAACAAAATGCAGGGCCGCCATGACCTTGTAAGTAGGGGTGAAAGCTGTTAGATATGCCCTGCGAGGCTGCAGGTGGGGCTCCAACAGGTCACAAAGGGTTTTCAGGGTTGCTCGATCCAGCTGGCATTTCTGGATGATCACAACATTCTCCATGTCCTCCAGCACCATCAAGTGATGAATCAGATTTGGGCCCCTCCTATTTTAGATGAAAGTGGACACATGTCAATGCAATACATCATGAGATGGGGACAGCATCTCACATTCTGGATGGCACAACGACAACAATCACTGCCATAAAAATTGAGTTACAGACCAGCTTACATGTGGGAGCACCTTCAGCTACACAAAGGGCACACCTGTCAACTTACACAAAACAAGTATCTCAAAAAACACCTTGGTCAATGTGAATGCACATAGGGATATGGCCACATTTCACATGGGTACGCCTGGGAGTATAGCATCCAGCACATGTGTAACAAATCAACACCACTGTCCCCTACATAGCTGCTGTACCTGTCACACCTTCAAGCGTCATCTCAACATGCCACACCTCCACTACACAATGACCACAGTCTGCGCAGAAATGTCAAATGTGTGCATGAGCAGACATGAGAGGCCATGCAAAAAGGATCATCATACATTGAGCCAAGCATTGCTGTGATTGTCAATGCACCTCAACACTTTGACATGTGTACACATTGTAGAGTCAAGGACAACACTGTCCTGCCTACCCGAACATCAAATCCATAAGTGACATGTCAGGGAGTACAGGCCAATACACAACTGCACATACACACACATGGCATGCGTAGTCACCAGTGGAGTAAATGGGACATTGGCATTGTGTGCACAATGATGTGCCATTGACCATGTGGACACTGTGCACTGTTGATGTTTGCCAGATGGCCATTGCCATTGTATGGCACCCAAATCATGGTGGCTACCACCTGGCCCCAGCGGTGTGTCACCAGCACCCCCATTCACACAAGTGCGGTAGTGATAGGCATGTAGATATGGGTGAATGGCGGTTGGCATGCACCGCCATCCATGTCACGGTAGCTACCACCTCGCCCCGGTGGTGTGTCTCCAGCACCCCCATTCACACAAGTGCGGTAGTGATAGGCATGTAGACATGGGTGAATGGCGGATGCAATGCACCGCCATCCATGTCACAGTAGCTACCGCCTGACCCCGGCGGTGTGTCACCAGCACCCCCATTCACACAAGCGCAGTAGTGATAGGCATGGAGACATGGGTAAATGACGGTTGGCATGTCCGCCATCCATATCGCGGTAGCTACCGCCTGGCCCCGGCAGTGTGTCACCGTCATGGAGCTTGGCCTACAGCCAATGGGAACCTTGATAGCGGTGGCATGATGCAATTTTGAAGATCGCGGTAGGTGTGCTCCACCACCGCGGAGGGGGCCATTGGATGCACTTGAAAGATGCACCATCGCGGTAGCACACACCGTGCCCCGGCGGTGTGTCACCACCATGGAGCTTGCCCGTGAGCCAATGGGAACCTTGATAGTGGTGGCATGATGCAATTTTGCAGATCGTGGTAGACGTGCACCGCCACCACGGAGGCGGTCATTGGATGCATTTGAAAGAGGCAGACCTGGACCACCAATTGCTGCTGCTTGGCACTTTAGAAATGACCCCAGGAGGCTATATATGTGTGGGAGTGAGCCTCACATTTCCCCTGCTCACAGAGCCTGCTGCCTGAGACCCCTCACCTGCTGTTGCCTCCTGGGACTGCTGCCTGAGACCCCTCACCTGCTGCTGCCTCCTGGGACTGCTGCCTGAAACTCCTCACCTCCCGCTGCCTCCAGGGACTGCTGCCTGAGACCCCTCAACTGCTGCTGCCTCCAGGGACTGCTACCTGAGACCCCGCACCTGCTGCTGCCTCCTGGGACTGCTGCCTGAGACCTCACACCACCCAATTCCGCCACTGTTGTCTCATGTCCACAGTGATGGAAAGGACAGAGAAGATCCGGGCCAGTCCCTTTACGAGCGATTTGCTGGAGGTCCTGGTGGATGAGGTGCTCGCACAGTTCCCAAGGCTATATGGTGCCCCAAATGTCGTGGTAAGTCCTCAACAGGGGGTGCACACATGTAGTAGGAGTGATGCAGTATGTGGCTGGGAGTGTGGGATTGTGTCATGCACTGCCTGACATGCTGTCTCCAGGGGGAAGGTGTGTGTACCCAATGCCACAGGGTTGCCTGCCTGCACATGGATGTATGAGTGACCGGTGTTGTCCGCCATACAGTGACGCAGAAGGTTGTTCATGCAGGAGTCAGGACAGTGATTGCTTGGCTGAATGGCTGTGTGTGCCCCTGTAGTCCATTCTCGGTGTGAGCCCAGCTGGCCAGCACAGTCCCCGCCAACAAAGACAAGGACACATCACTTCAGCCACAGAGTATTACATCAGTCTTTTTACATTACATTCCTGCTATGGTCCATCTCAGCACTCTAGATTGCACACGACTGGCCCTGTGAAGAGGTTTTGGATTTGTGAGATCATGTCCCTCAATGTGACATCCATGACACAGTCATCTATTCACAGGGCAGGGATATTGAGGGCTGCGCATTCTTGGACACAGTGAGTCCACCCCCAAACACAGGTTGACATGTGATGTATGCGTTGCTCAAGCCGAAATGGACTGGAGATGTGGGCAGGCAACATAGGTGTTTCAGTGCTGGCATCCTGCATGTGTGTGAGATGTGCAGGGACTGTGTTCCCCCTCACACCTTCATGCATTTACGTCAGGTTTTAGCATGCAGGTGTACCATGTGAGATGTACTCTAGTCTCAGTCAGACATATCGTTGGAAATGTGATGAGTTTGTATCTTGCTGCTATACTGATAGATGTCGGTACATGACACTGTGTCACTGATCATTTCCCTCTCTTGTCTCCCATGCCTGCAGCTCAAGGTACACCACCGTAAGGCCATGTGGAGGGCCATTGCAGCAAGGGGTGCGAGCTCTGGGGGTGCCAAACCGACGGCTCACTCACTGCCACAAGAGATGGGACGACATCAGCCGGCTGGCAAAGAACGTAGCGGAGATAACCTTGGGTATACTTCCTCGCACTGGGCATTTGGCACAGCGCAGCATGGCACCACTAATGGGGTGCATCTTGGCGGTGACACAGTCTTTGCTGGATAAACATTTGAAGGAGCATCAGCAGCAAGCCAGGGGTGAGCATTTTGGGAGTCTGACTTTGGCTGGGAGTGGCTTCATGTGTACAGAGCCAGTGCCGGCGCTGGCATATGTGAAGTTATTAGTGTGATGCAGTGGCATGTAAGTGGCTACTGGGCTGGGTACCGGTGGCATGCATTTACCCTAACTGTACTTACAAAGGTGGTTTGCATGCTGTGCATTCACATTACATTCTGAGTTGTGCTCTTCAGGTTTCTTCTGCATTGGGGTAGTCTTGGGAATCCCATGGGAGGGAACGGCAGTGTGCCCAATCTAACTGTGCCTTCATCAATGCGTCCATTGCATGCACCCAGATTGGGGAAGGCCTACACATCTGACAACAATATGCACCATTCTATTGTCCCCAAAGTACAACATGGTGGGTGGCATGGTCTGATGTCCATTGTGGGCTGTCATGTTGTAGTCTGTGTCTGTGTTGTCCCCTCCTGTTCCATCTAGTTCGGTCATTGGCAACAAGTAGTGCGCCCCCATCATGTCCCTAGGTGTGCTCAGAGCTAGTTGTGTGTCTGGTTGAACAGAGCCACATGCACAGTGCTGTGCTGTTTGGTCATCTCATGTCTCACTCATGCCTGAGTTTCATGTCGTCACACACTGCTTACGTCTATATGGTGAGTTTGCACGATGTGATTGCACAGGGTGGTGTGCAACATGTAGATTTGGTCATCTTTTGTAATGCATTGCTTGCATGTGTTTGTTCTGTTGCTGCCACTGACCTGACCCTACATCTCTCTCTCTCATGCAGCATCTCCTGTGGTCACAGAGGGACAGGAGACGGAGACCAGTGGAGGTGAAACTAGCACAACAGCTGCACAGGAGCCCAGTGACACAGATGTCACCAGCGCCTCATAGGAGGACAGGAGTCTGCTGGAGGAATCCCAGATGCAAAGCACCACATCATCTGATGCCAGAGGGGATGCATCCATGTTGGAGGGCACAGGGAACAGGGACTCTGCATTGTCTTCCACCACACAGCGGCCAGTGCCCACCCTCCCAGCCACTTCCTCTGGTGCTGCCCGTGTCTGCCTCAGTAAGAGGGGAAAAGTGTCCTTCACCCCTGGCACCGCTGCCCCTGTCCCCCCTGCTGCCATCAGTGCTGAGTCTGTGGGCCTTTTGCGCCAGCTGTGTGCAGGCCAGACAGCTCTCCTCAATGCCTCCATTGACCACGACAAGTAATTGGCCCAGGTGGTTGCATTCATGGAGGGCATACATTCAGACGTGGGTGGGCTGCACCGGACAGTCCAGGCTTTGTTAGAAACAGTGACGTCTGCCCTTCAACAGGCACATACTCACAGTGCAGCTCCGGGCCATTTGTCCTCCCCCCTGGCAGTAGCCACGTCTGACGATAGTGACCATGGTCCAAATACATCCAAGTCATGATACAGCACACGTAGCACACAGCAGCAGCAACCCAATCAGTCCCGGGTGCAGACACCATCACTACACAAGGCCAAAGCCACCCCAGAGGGCAGGGAGAAAAGCCCGTCAGGCGACACCAGTGGACAAAAAGCAAAGCAGCAGACCTCATTCACACATGCCTCAGAGGCATCCCTAGCCAAGGACTCTCCTGCCCCTAAAGCATCGCGCAAAGAGAAGCCTACAGTGTCTGTGCCCACCAAGGAGGTGGTGCATGCCAAGGGTACACCTAGGAAGGGCTCCAAGGCAGATTATCCCACCACCTCGACTTCCATTCCAAGCCCTGTGAAGCAGGGGCCGGAGGGCACTGTAGGGGTGACACCTAGTAAATAGGGGAAGGGAGGGCAGAGGCGAAGCCAGGCAAAACGTTCTGCTGGGTCCAGCACATCACCAGAGGGGGTGCCAGCGTCTGCACCTGATGCCGTTTTGGTGGTGAGTGTGCCTGTTTTGCCCACACCACTTCCCATTGATCCTAAGTCAGGCAAGCCATTTAGAATCCCCAAGAAGTGGAAGGGCACCCCTCCACAATCTCCCAGCCACACCGTGTCTCCCTTATGCATGACTTTACGTCCACGTGCCACTACAACACCTGGTCCAAGTCGCCCTCCGGCTTGCCAAACCACTGATAGCTCCACCTCAGCTGTTCCGCTCTCTCTCTCCGTTCAAATGCCCAGACAGTCCCCGAGACACAGCCAGCTCCCAGTCCGCCTGACAGCCAAGTCTGAGTGTTAGTCAGCCTCACACACCGGTCTCTCACACAGGTGGGCCTGTACTGCACATTGTTACCCCCCGACTGTGTTGCTGACCATGGAAAGGCACAGTCGCACACATTCCCTATACAGCCTCTCCTGGACATGCTTAGCACTTCTTTTTTGCCACTGGCCTTGTTGATTTGCAGTGTTCAAATAGTCCCTGTGCAGCTTCTCATGGACATACCCTGCACCCTGCCCTGGCAACTGGACTTGCTGTTTTGCCCTTGCCTGTGCAGCTTCTCATGGACTCGCTCTGCACCCTGCCCTGGCCAGTGGCCTTGTGTTTTTTCCTTGCCTGTGCAGCTTCTCATGGACATGCTCTGCACTCTGCCCTGGCCACTGGCCTTGTGTTTTGACCTTGCCTGTGCAGCTTATCATAGACATACTCTGCACCCTGCCCTGGCCACTGGCCTTGTGTTTTGCCCTTGACTGTGCTGCTTCTCATGGACATGCACTGCACTCTGCCCTCGCCACTGGCCTTGTGTTTTGCCCTTGCCTGTGCAGCTTCTCATGGACATGCTCTGCACTCTGCCCTTGCCACTGGCCTTGTGTTTTGCTCTTGCCTGTGCAGCTTCTCATGGACATACTCTGCACACTGCCCTGCCCACTGACCTTGTGTTTTGCCCTTGCCTGTGCATCTTCTCATGGACATGCTCTGCATTTAGTGCCTTGCTCTTCTTTTCTCATGGTGCCTATCTGTGCAATATTTGAATAAAGACAGTTGCTCAAGTTGTCTATTTTGTCAGTGTCCTTACTGAATAAAGTTATTTTGTTGTGTGTATATGGTTTACTGTGCCACATGGTCTGTGTGCCCCTTCAACATAGTCAATGTTTGGGCTCACTTACTCTCTTTTTTTCAGGGGTGGCAGGGTCCTCAGTTCTTCCTGACCCAGATACTTGTGGTGGCAATGGTGTCAATTTACAATGGTTGGCAGTAGTCATTTGCTTACTTAGTTCATGTTGGCTATATTGTACACATGTCAGGTTGGGGGGCACTGCCAGCACAGAGTGGGTTTCTGCACACAGTATTGCAGGCAGGCTGGCCAGGGTCATCATGTATGTGTGTTCTTCCTTTATGTGTGCCCATTGGTGTATATGTGTGGTCATCTTGTGATGGCCAGTCACCCTAGGCCCATGGATTACTTTCCATGTGTGCTCTTGGATGGTCAGGTAGTGTGCAGTGTGAAGGGGCTGAGTTTGTGGGGGATGTTGATGTGTGCATGTCCCTGCATTGTCAACTACACACATATGTCACCCAGGAGTTGTGTGGCTGTTGTTTTGATTGTTCAGCCCTATGTATGTGGCTGTATGCACATGTGTGAGTTGTATGTTGTGCACTGTGCAGTGTGTTTGTGTGTCCTTGCATTTCTGTCTGACTCCTACTTGTTGTTTTTGTCACTTGTGAGTATGCAGTGTGTGTGACTGGCAAGTCAGTGTTGTGTTTTGTTGCACATCCATGTGTCTTGTGGCTGTTTGTGGGTACTATGCATACCTACTGTTCCACACTGGCATTGTGGTTGTGTTTTCTCATGCATTGCTGTCACATGGTACCTTTTTGCCTCCAGTGTGGCATGTTGTGTGTGTTGACATCCCATCCTCTATCTGTGCTTCAGGTGCCTACCCATTGTGGGTCTGCACTCCCTCTCTGTGTATGGTATACTCCTGCCATGTCCCCTACTGACATGCAGTATACTTCACTTTGGTGTCAGCTGTCTCCTTGTTTTACATGTGTGTGTGTGCCCCCCTTGACTTCATTAGTGACACTGTGCTTTGTGGTGCAGTTCTTTGGCCAGGGTCAATGTGTCACTCAGGGCTTTTCCCCAATGGGTTGTATTGTGATGTTCTGGTGCTGTTTGTCAGTCATGTTTGCTCCTGTGCAGTTCAACTGTGTGTGATGCCCAGTCCTCTGGTCAAGTTGTTTCCACCTTTGTGTGCCAGACTTGTGCATCTGTTGGTGTTGTGTTGGATGTGTGTGTGTTGGCTGTGTTCTTGCTTCACTTCTTGGGTGTGCTGTTGTCTTTGTGCTGTGCTGATTGGTGTTGTGTGGGTTGCTGGCCTGTCACTGATGTCTGTGTGTGGCTGGTAGACTTGGTGTGCACACACTGCTTGTTGTGCATGCAGTGCTGTGTGTGTATGTTGGCTTGTCATTGCCTGGTGTGCATCCTCTGATGTCCAGCTGTGTTTGCTATGTGATATTTCTGCCCGTGCATTTGTTGTTTGTTTGATGTGGCTGTGTTGTTCTGTGATGGTTTATTTCTTGTGTGTGTTGTGGTATGTTGTCTGTGCATTATTCCTGTGTGATGAGGTTGTGCACTCCTGTTGAGTCTGTGCTCCCATTGTCTTTCCACAATTTGGCTGCACAGGGCATGTCTGTTGTTGTTGTGGTTCTGTGTGTGTTTCTGTTGAGTTATGTGTTTGTGTGTTGTTTTAGTGCAGATATTTGTTGTGGCATCCCTGTGTGTGTGATGTTTGTGGCTACCCTTCAGGGTGTGTGGCTGTTTGTGTGTGTATTGGCTGGCAAGTATTGCCAGCCTTCAGTGTGTTTGGCATTGGTGTTGTGCTGCTGGGGGGGTATGTGTGTAGATTCCTACTGGTGTTTCTCAGTCATGGAGTGTGTCAATGGGCCCTGTGTGTAGTGCTGCTGGTGTACTCCTGTGAAGTAGTTGTATGGATGTGTGGTTGTTCACAGTTTGACTTCAGGGCCTTCTTTTCCTCCTTGTGCCTATGTGTGGTTTGCCTTGCTGTCTCCCTGTGTTGTTGCACTGAGCTGTCTGTGGTTTGAGTTGACTCACTGTGCCAGCCATGTTTGCTTTGATGGTGTGTTGTGTGTATCCATGGCCTTCCATTTGTGTGCAGCCCACTTTGGTTTCCCTATTTGTTTTGCTCCATTGCTGTTGGCATGAGGGGTGTGTATGTGTGTCAGTCTGTGGTATGTATGTGTGACTGTGCAGGCTGTGTGTCCATTTGGATGTTGATTTCTTGCATGTGTTTATTTGGTGATTGTCCTCATTTTTGTTTCCCTGAGTGTGGTGTTGTGGTGGTGTGTGGCCCTGTGATCTTTGTGCCCTGCCCATGCCTGGCCCTGCCTTCTGCATTGTGCGCATGTGTTTCCTTGTGTTCGCCACTGCGGTGACGTGACCGGGACATTGCTGCATGGTGGCGGTAGCTGTGTGTCCAGGATGCAGAGAGGTGACTTGACGGCAGGTGGGTGATGTGTTGATGCCCTTGTGGATGTGTCCCTGTCCCCACCAGGGTGTCTGATGTGGATTTTGGCCCTGTGTCTGCCCATGTGTTGTGTGTTGAGTTATTGCGTACCTGCGGCGGCGTCCACGGCGGTCCATTAGTTCCTGGTGATGTAGCAGGTACAGCACCGTAAAGACGTGGAGAGCAGGATTCATGGCAGTCGTGACCGGGTGGTGTAGACCGGGACTCTGGTTCGTGCTCCGCTGTCGAGCTTCCACAGTCTCTGGTTGGGCGGTATCTCCGCTGCAGTGCGTCTGCTTGTTTGGGTCATCCTAATTTGTGGAGCGGGGCGGACGTCATTCCGCATGGTGGAGGGTCTCCATTGGTTTCCACCGCCGCGGTGGCGGGTGCACTTTGATGGCGGTGCGCATCCCACCGCGGCGGTCGGGTGATGGGCTATGTTTGGCCATACTAATATGACAGATGTGAGGACCGCTGCTCGCAGGCGGAAAAAGGCATTTTTTCGCACCGCCAGGGCTGCGGTGGTGCCACCTCCCAACATCCTAATGGACCCCTAAATCTCTGAATAGCTTTTACTTAAGCTGGTGTTGGTCACTGCTTAATTGCTGACTCTTTGTTCTCGTCATCCTAATGGTTACTTTACAGAAGAAAGTAGGAAGGACTTGTCAGTTTCTCTTAGCAAACAGATGGTGATCTCTTACCCATTATAGTAATCCCTTGATAGGTTGTATATGTGCTAGCAGATAATCTGAATTAAACTAAGACATCATCATGCAGAACATATTAAACTGCCTTCTCAAAACCTCTATGGAATATTGAAGGGGAGAATGAGTAGTGCAGAGTTTGAAAGAGCTGACCTTATTTTCAACTAACACAACCTTTACACAAAACACACTTTATCCCTCATCACCCTCTCAGACTCTGACTACACTGTATGCTCAAGGGCAGTGGGCATCACTTTTCTTTGCTGTGGTTCTGATGATTGCTCTAAAGTCTATATGTGATCTTCACTCATTTCCTTTCTTTGTAACAAACATTATGATGAGGCAGAGGGTGACTGTGAAGGTCCAATAAATCGGTTGGCCAAATGTTCAGCTATATGCAAAGACATTAGTGCATATACTCAACTACATGATATTGGAGTACAAGGTACCGAACTGTTCTTACAATCATAAATTCTTTGTTGGGAAAAGGTGCCGTTTTATGTCAAATAAATCACTGAAGCGTTTAGAACAGGAAGGTAAGGTCATTACACAAGCAATAATGTGAGGTATTGATATTCTTGCTACCTTGAAAGGACAACCTTTAAATAATTTTCAGGATATTAAAAACAAATGTTTTATCAATAATCAGAATTAAACTGTAGAATTCTAGCTGCTGTGTCAATGTTGAAATTATAAAATTTCACTCACTGCAAACCTAAAATATTTGTAACATCAATTAAATCAAAATAAATCATTTCATGTTAATTCCCAAAGCAGTTCCCCAAAAGCATATGTGTTTGCAAATGAATTGAACCTAAAGATAAAATAAAACTATTAACTGTTTTAATCAATCAATCAATCAGAACATTTGTAAAGCGCACCACTCACCCGTGAGGGTCTCAAGGTGCTGGGGGGGAAAGGGGAGGTGCAGCTACTGCTCGAACAGCCAGGTGTTGAGTAGCCTCTTGAAGGTTAGTAGGTCCTGGGTCTGCAGTAGGAGGATGGGGAGGGTGTTCCAGGTCTTGGCGGCGAGGTGGGAGAATGATCTGCTGCCGTTGGTCACTCTTCAGGTGCGGGGATCGGTGGCGAGGGTGAGGTCGGCAGAGCGGAGCTGGTGGTTAGGGGTGTAGAAGGTGAGTCGTCTGTTGAGGTATGCTGGTCCGGTGCTGTGGAGTGCCTTATGTGCGTGGGTGAGGAGCTCTTGTTTACGGGAAGCCAGTGCAGGTCTCTCAGGTGGGATGTGATGTGGCTGCGGCAAGGGATGTCGAGGATCAGGCGTGCAGAGGCGTTCTGTATGCGTTGTAGTCGTTTCAGGAGTTTGGCCGAGGCTCCTGCATAGAGGGCGTTTCCGTAGTCTAGCCTGCTGCTGACAAGGGCTTGGGTGACCGTTCTTCTTGTTTCAGTGAGGATCCACCTGAAATCCTGCGGAGCATGCGGAGGGTGTTGAAGCAAGAGGACAAGACGACGTTGACCTGCTTGGTCATGGAGAGTGTTAAGTCGAGGATGAACCCTAGGTTGCGTGCATGGTCGGTGTGTGTTGGTGCTGCTATCAATGCGGTCATGGAGACTGTTGAGTCGAGGATGAACCCTAGGTTGCATCCGTGGTCGGTGGGTGTTGGTGCTGCTATCAGTGCGGTCGGCCACTAGGAGTTGTCCCAGGCCGAGGGGGTGGAGCCGAGGATGAGGACTTCTGTCTTGTCCGAGTTCAGCTTCAGACAGCTGTTCTTCATCCACTCTGCGACGGCTTTCATTCCTTCGTGGAGGTTGGTTTTGGCGGTGATGGGGTCCTTGGTGAGGGAGAGGATCAGCTGGGTGTCGTAGGAGATGATGTTGAGGTCGTGCAGTCGGGCGATGTGGGCGAGCGGTGCCATGTAGATGTTGAACAGTGTCGGGCTAAGGGATGAACCTTGGGGTACGCCGCAGATGATCTCGGTGGCTTCGGATCAGAAAGGGGGGAGGCGGACGCTCTGGGTTCTGCCGGAGAGGAAGGAGGTGATCCATTCCAGTGCCTTGTCTCAGATCCCTGCGTTGTGGAGGAGTGTGCGTAGGGTGCATTGGCAGACAGTGTCGAAGGCGGCTGACAGGTCCAGGAGGATGAGGGCCGCGGTTTCACTGTTGTCCAGCAGGGCCCTGATGTCATCGGTGGTGGCGATGAGGGCAGTTTCGGTGCTGTGGTTGCTGAGGAACTCGGACTGGGACGGGTCCAGGATGCTGTTCTCCTCGAGGTAGCGGGTCAGTTGTCTGTTGACGGTCTTCTCGATGACCTTCACCGGGAACGGGAGCTGGGAGATGGGTCGGAAGTTCTTGAGGTCCTTTGGATCAGCCTTGGGTTTTTTGAGTAAGGCGTTGATCTCGGCGTGCTTCCAGCTCTCCGGGGAGGTCGCAGTCACGAAGGAGATGTTGATGGCCTTGCGGAGATGGGGTGCGATGGTGGTGCTTGCTTTGTTGAAAATGTGGTGTGGGCATGGGTCTGACGAAGAGCCAGAGTGGATGGTGTTCATGATTTTAATGGTGTCGTTGTCATTTATGTTTGTCCAGGTAAGCAGGGGATCGTTGTGGATGGTGGCCGTGAGGTCAGAGGTCTCGGTGGCTGTCGGGTGGTCAGGGTGTTGAAGCTGTTGTGGATGTCTGCGATCTTGCGATGGAAGAAGGAGGCAAGGGAGTCGCACAGGTCTTGCGAAGGTGGGATGTCGTTGGTGTTGGAGCTGGGGTTGGAGAGTTCCTTCACGATGTTGAAGAGCTCTTTGCTGTTGTGTGCATTATTGTCTAGGCGGTCTTTGAAGGAGGCCCTTTTGGCAGATCTGATGAGGTGATGGTGTTTGCGGATGGCGTTCTTATGGGCTGCGTAGCTGTCTGATGTCTGCTCGAGGTGCCATTTCTTCTCTAGTTTCCGGCAGGTTTGCTTGGAGGCCTGGAGGTCCGTGGTGAACCAGCTGGCTTTCTTGTTGGTGTGTCTGTTGGAGGGTTTATTGATCGGGGCAAAAGTGTTGGCGCAATCGTCGATCCACTGTCAGAGGTTGCGGGCGGCGGTGTCAGGGTTGGTGGAGTCAATGGGTGGGCTTCGGGTGAGGGTGGTGTTTAGCTGGTCTTCGGTGACTTGGCTCCAGCAGCGGCGGGGGATCTGTTGAGATTTTTAACCTCTTAAAGGATTTTTTCTTAATCACAGGTATCTTTAGAGATTGACCAAACTCACTGTCCATATAATTCCCTGATTCTCCTGATCTAAAAGTCCTAAAACAATCTGTTAATTGGCCAAAATAATCAGCAGTTCTTTTTTCATGAGCCTGATGCAACCGAGTCATCTTCTTCTTTAGCAGGTGTTGGTACAAATCTGACAGTTCTTCTCCAGGAATGACCAGGGTTAGAGTGTGTATAGTGATGAGGGAGCAGAGGCCACACTATCCGGGGACGAGCTGAGTGTAGGCAAACTCGCCACACTGCCAGAAGATATCCATCAGTGTGGAGGTGCCTCATTGCATGTCAGGAATGTGCAGGATTGTGTCACAGTTTTCATTTGTGCCTAGTAGAATTGTTTCTTTACTTCTGAAGCACTAGGAATACAGTGTACATTTCCATACGATCAGGGGTTGCCCCTTCCCTTCTAGCCATGTATATCCACCTACCTCTGTATCCCAGATTTACTAATGTGGGGTATCTAAGCTGTTGTTACACCCTCCCCTTAGAGACTCATCTCCCTTCGTATCATCGATACAAATGTCCCTACACTGGAACTTCATGTCTGGGGTCCATTTGTTATTATAAAAGACTGCCCCAGATAAGGGCCACCTTGGGACAACAGATGGAAGCCAGGGAGGACATGCTCGTGCACTGGTTCCGTGATTTTGCTACCTTCAAGAATCTCTTTTCTGGGAAGTCTCAGGGCCAAACAGTATCTTCCCCTGTGGTGCCCCTCCTGAGGATCCGATCTAGCTCAGTTTGAATCTCACTAGACTCAGTAAATAGGTACAGTTTGCTGAATTGGTCTACTATCAGGTAGGATTTACTACTACTCTGTGGGGTTCTACCATGTTGGGTTGTGTTTTGGCCCTAATCCTACATAGGTATAGGTTGAGGAGGTATTTTGCTTTTCCAGGGCTAACTCTTGGGAAAAGCAAAGCCTATCTGTGCCTACTACATGCGGTATCAGAGAACAGACGTAGCATGACCCGGCTGATGTCTTGGAGCCCGCAGAATTCATGTGCTGTTACAATGTGTTGTGTAAGAGGGTGCTGTGTGGTACATGTGGGATGCCAGTGTTGGATTCTGTATAATTATAAGTGATATGGGAGAGGTCCCTACACAAGTGCTGTATAAGTTCCTGGGTGGACTCCATCTGACCAGGCAGGTCTTTTTGTGATTGAATGGATGAGACAATACCCATAGTAAACAAAGGGTACATTGAAGTGCAACAATACATAACTTATTGAACACGGCAATTCATGGTATGAATCCAGGGGAGGCGTCTGTAGTCTTCTGGTAGTTGGTAGTTTCTTAAGTTTAAAATCTTTGAGACACAAAGTTCACAGTATAGTTTGTAGTACTCAATTTGCACACTGTAGATTCTGTCTGGTACTGATGGGGCTCTGAAAAGGTGGTGCACTTGGACATTCGATTGCTGACCTGTTGGATAACAGCTATGTTCATTGGTTTGTTCAGAAAACAGTTCATAATTGCAAATGCCATTGTCAAGAGGATGCAGCTTTCTGGCTAGAGCGGTCGACCTCGAAGCTGAGGAACCGGTTTTGAGTCTCAGCAACGACGCTCAAAATCAAAATCCTGTTATTCTGGGCAAATCACTTATTCTCCCCTTGCCTAAAAAAAATGTATGTGTCCTTCTGTAACAAAACTGGTGCTCATGTAAACAGCTCTGATACCTGATGTCTCGGGTCTAGTTCGCGCTATATAAAACTAGAAAAAAATATACTTTTCTTCAAGGTTCCTGTGCTCTTCTCTAGGGATGTGTTCTTCACACTCCATTCACACAATTTTAGTGAGGCACCTGGAAGGTGGTCCCTGTCAGGGTATCTATTTTCGACAGTTTATGTGAAAGAGTGGGTAATGTTTATGAAGCACATCCATTTTCTATGAGTTGTTAGGCCTCTCTGTGCCTAACTGGGTGTTGGACTGTTGAAGGATTTTTATGGGGTGATCTCATGAACATTAGCGTAGGTTACTATGGGCGTTGCCAGCCCTGCTCTCCTAGTCCATGAATGGGGGTGCTGTCAGTGCAGGTGGTGTCTTTTGACCTACACATGCATGGGAGGATGTGTAATGAGGGGACTTGTCACTATTTGAGTGCTGTTGGTGGGTGCAATAGCTGAGGTCATGTGTGTACCCCTCTAGTCTCTGGCATGTTGCATGACCCTTTTGCAAAAGATGTCTTGGCCACGCCTTTTTTCAGGAGACTTCTTTTTTGGCCTTTTTTGTTGTTGATCTTTTCGGTGCCTCCCTTGATCTCAAGTGTCTCATTTTTCATGAAACTGAGGTGGTCAAAAAGCTGTTCCATGCCCCCTGCGTGCCCCTGCTCGTGCTCGAGGTTGGGCTTACTGCTTTCTCCAGATGGTCTATGTAAGGCATTGTGTGTTGGCTGATTGCTAGGCCTGATACAGGGTGAGCACATTCTGACTTTGCAGAGCTGTGAAGGACTTTGGAGAATCCCTTGTTCCAGGAGCCCCCTCTCCCTCGGACCATGTATTTTCCAGGGTATTTGGACCTGGGGTTACTATCTGTGGCTAGAAACTTCTAACCAGTGGAATGCTTCTGTCATTATTTTGAAGGGGCATGACCCGGCCAACAGGCTTTGGATATTTGGATATATAGAAAACTTGAGGGAAAGGAAGAAAAACATTGCTGCATGCAGAATCTGGTGTTAAGGTCAAGAACTCATTGAAATTTGCCTAATGATGGTGATGGACTGAGATAATTGTTTGTTCTGGAAACCTCCCCTCCTGACTGATGCAGTGGCATGCAGCACAATTGCCATACTTTGCTTTTGACATAAACGGGTTACTCCTCTGACATTGAAGAGTGATTTTCCGACGCTTTCATGACGAGTAGATCCTTGAACGCGTCACCCATTAAGCTACGTAAGGCCTGTCACTTGGTTGCCTAGCTACCGTCTCTAAACTTATGACGCATCGGCGTTTCGCGACGGACGCGTCACCTAGCAACTAGTGGCCCGCGCGTTTGTAGCTGACGGGCGCCACGTACACGCATAGCTGCTTGTATATCTATCGGCCGCTTTCATGAGCACTCACCGATTCGGCCGTGGGGAGACAGGACGTATGCCTGAGCCCCTCTCTAACTAATTTCCAGTCGTGAAATCACACCAAGGTGAGCGTACGATATATCGTGGTTTGTCCAGACACCGAACCACTGACGGTACTGGAAAACTAACGAATCCCCCCCCTTTTTATGCAGAACCCTCCTGACGAGTGACTAACACGCTCAACGGGATCCGGACGCACGTCTGCATCCGGCTTCTAACTAATGCGAAACCTGACTGCAAGACATAACACTGATACTGGGTGAGTGCTAATTCCAATATAGACGAGCACCCACGAGAGTACATTAGAATATGTAACAAGCACTGGAAAGGCTAACGAATTCCCTTCCATACAGAACCCCCCAGACGTGCGATTTATGCGCTCAGAGAAGTCAGGACGTATGCCTGCGCTTGGCTTTTGATTAATGTGAAACCCGATTGCAAGACCCAAAACAGATACTGGGTGAGTTTTATTTCACGTTTAGACTAACACCCATTAGAATTACTGCAGAGCATTCAATAGGCAACGCGTGATTATTCCCCACCCCTTTCTCTCAGAATTAGTGTGACTCAGGAGATCTTTGAACACTTGCCAGTCGAAGATTTCGAACCAAGTCCTTTAGGAAATATCGGACTACACTAGGTGAGTCTTCACCTTGCATGCCGATATATTACGAGCATCCCCCTCCCTACTTACACACATTTGACCTTATACTTTGCTATTCTACAGGCTGTCAACCCAACCCCCCCTTCGTAATGTCCTGATGAAGACCCGCATTGACTAACCAGTTGTGCACCTTCAGGGCTGAAACGTCGACTAATACTGGATCAGTTGAAAGACTCTGCTAAAAGACTGACTTAAACCTATTTGCAGACCTATTCAATTACCTGCTTTTCTGGCCTCTTTAAATTGTCGGAATTTTAAGAATCACCTTGTATATAGTACGCACTATCACTAGTGCACTGAGCACCACATGTCACCTTGTCACCAATAATTCTTTAATTATTCTCGTTGTTTGGCAGCCACATAATTCAATTCAAGTATTTATAAATGACGGAATTTATAAAATCATTTATATTCTTTACGGTCTCATTGTGTGTGTATATTTTTATAAATTGCTGTTGTGTTCTGAATAACTAAAGAAGTTACTCAATATCTAAAGAAATTATTCTTACCCGACAGAACCAATTGTTGTTTTTGCATAACTGCCCAGGTTCTGAGGGATACTGGGTTACCCCATTGCTATTCGAGTTGGATTAGTGCAGGTCTTTACCTGCGAGGGTTTTTCTCTCATTTATTGTTTTTT
The DNA here is from genome assembly GCF_964204655.1 of Triturus cristatus. Taxonomy (NCBI): domain Eukaryota; kingdom Metazoa; phylum Chordata; class Amphibia; order Caudata; family Salamandridae; genus Triturus; species Triturus cristatus. The sequence continues at coordinate 502,801,654 of NC_140580.1, forward strand.
GGAAGTATCGTTTGTACTGTGTTTATTACTTGTTGTTTAGAAATTGTTTGTTTTCTGTATTCTTGTAGCATGTCTGAAAAGGAAACTCTGTTTTACAGTGAAGATTACATAGCAAAGCTAATTCAAGATCAGGGTACTTCCAATTTTCTTCTAGGTTCAGACAGAGTGTCAGTCGATATAGGCTTCAATGAGAAACTAGCCAAAATAGAGAGACTAGAGAAGAAACTCATCAGATCGCGTCTGCATGGACACGTATTAACTAAGTACCTGCAATCCAACATAATTCCCAAAGGATTGCAAGTTCGTAACGAACCTGCCATCTTCATAGACATCCCAAGGTTCAGGGAAGGGTTTAGTTACGTAGCGAACAACTGCTCCAGACATTGGATGGTACTTGGGGTAGACACTGCGATTGAATACGTTAAAAAACTCTCACAAGAAATCGCTGATTTAAAGAAGGAAATACTGGATGATAGAACCCTCTCAAACGCCAGAGAAGCGTTAGAGCGAGCATAAAAAACATTGGCTGACTTTAACACAGTCACACTGAATAGGAAATTAGACAAACTTGCAAAAGACATAAGGAACTACGACAAAAACACAACGTACCCCTACCTGGCTGACGACTATTACCAACAGGACAGCCAGGGCTTCTTTTCCAATAGAAGTAGACAGGGCCCAAGAAGGTTTAAAACATTCTTCGATTCTTCGGCAGGAAGTGGCACAGACTCTGAGTCCGATAGACCCTCCACTAGTTACCAAGGAAACCAGGGCCCCCATTTTTAAGGGGAAGGCTACCGGCAGGCAAACAGGGGGGGAGGGAAGACACAGAATTGGGAAAGACCAAGGGGTTGGAACAGAGGCAGGAACACACAGCAGGGACCATCCCGTGTCCGCTTCTATCAGCCAGAAACGCATGGGGAGATCTCCACACGGAGACAAACCTACAGATGGTAGACACCCGTAGAGGGAATCACGAGACAGTCCAGTTACAAAGTGAGCACGCCCGAACCACTGTAGACAACAACACCGTCAAAATCACAATCCTTACCCCCCTTGATAACAACACCAGCAATACCTCAGGGTTACCCATAAACGAGGAGATGCTTGCCCCAGTACACAATACGAACATCTTGACAACACAGACAAGGCCCTGTCCAAATGATACACCTAACCAGAAAGAACCTATAATCAACCTGTCAGACCACGTTATGTCTAATGCCGAAAGGGAGGTCCTTGCCAAAGGACTCTCATTTGTACCAACTGTTATACCCGACTCTTTTCAAGTTAAACTGGAGCTCCAGCAATTCTTTCGGAAGATTAGACTGAAATATTACTTCAGCAAAAACATCTACAATCCAAAGTCAGCAGCCACAAACTTCAGACCTGTCTCTACCTTCACACCTGGTGCATACTTAATGAGTGAGAAGATATTGGCTTTTGAAAAAATTGTCCTCCATGAAACCATGCAACTCTTGGACACAAGAAGATATATACATTATAACATCACCAAGGAAGAAAGACTGGCATTGAACTCTCTAAGCAACAACAACTCCATCGTTATCAAAGCCGCAGACAAGGGCGGCGCTGTAGTGCTGCAGAACACTAGTGATTATGTTGAAGAAATAGAACTGCAACTGGGCTGCTTGGAAAGCTACCAACCAACCCCACGTGACCCTACGCCTGTTCTTAAATCATTGATAGAAGAATTAACCAATGATGGAGTGAAGGCTGGATTCCTGAGCCAACAAGAACATGACTTCCTCAACAAAAAAGAACCTAGGATCCCCACAATCTACACACTACCAAAGGTGCATAAACGGCTGGTCAAGCCACCTGGTAGACCAATTGTGTCTGGATGTGGTTCTATTTTGGAACCATTGAACCAATTCATTGACCACTTCTTACAACCTTGTGTCCCCAAAACTAAATCCTATGTAAGAGACACCATGCACATCATCCAACTATTGGAGGGACAAGCATTTGATGTACATACACAACTACTTGTAACAATGGATGTATCCTCGCTGTACACATCAATTCCTCAAGAAAAAGCGGTGGACATCATCAGAGCAACACTAGATGAACGCGAGAGACCACATTGGATTCCAAGTGATTTTCTGATCTCACTTTTGGAGATTGCAATGAAAAAGAACTACTTCCTTTTCAAAAACCAATTTTACTATCAGTGTAAGGGAGTAGCGATGGGAGCTACCTATGCGCCGAGCCTGGCGAATATCTTCATGGACCACTACGAAGAGGAACATCTGTACAGTCATGGAAATCCATACCTCAACCAGATCACCGTATGGAAACGTTACATCGACGATGTCATAATGGTATGGTCTGGCGACACTGAGGAACTCAACAAATTTCATGACTGGCTCAACGCAAGAACGAATGACATTCAGTTTACGATGACGAGCAACAACGAGTCCATAGACTTCCTGGACCTTACGTTCCGAGTAGGGGAAGGTTTATTATACTGTGATTTGTATAGAAAACCGATGGAAAGGAACACGCTACTAATGTATGACTCACATCATCCACGAAATCTGAGGGACAATTTACCCTATGGGCAATATCTGAGATTAAGAAGAAACTGTACCAGAAGAAATGACTTCTTCAAGGAATCTGAGACCCTCACAAGCCGTCTGAAGGAAAGGGGATACCCAACTGGGCTGCTGAAACGGGCAAAGAAGCGCGCATGGTACTGTCCACGTGACCAACTCTCAGAAGTCAAGGTTAAGGACAACGCATCAAACAACATTGTCTGTGTAACCACATTTAACACCAAGAGCAACGACATCAAGAAGATAGTAAAGAAATACTGGAACCTGGTTGCGAGTGAACTTAAGATTGAGCAGGACCCTATCTTTGCCTTTAGGAGAGGCAAAAATATCAAGGACACGGTTGTCAGGGCATTCTTGGAACCTCCCAATCAATTGGACCTCAGAAACTACTTTGGTCTACCACCTGTGAATGGACACCACAAGTGTGGCCATTGCAAAGCATGTGACCAATGTCAAGAAGGGACTACATTCACATACAACAACAAAACATACAAGCTAGCTCACTTCACCAACTGCAATAGCTCTCAGGTTATATACGCTATTCTTTGTCCCTGTGGGCTGATTTATGTCGGTCAAACAATCCAGAAAGCAAAAGCCAGAATCCTACAACACATGAGCAGAATAAGATGCAAAGTACAGGGCGCTCCCATGGTTGAACACTTTGTTACCCATAACCACCCTCCAGACAGCATGAAATGGTGGATCATAGAGAAGATCATTCCCAATGCGAGGGGAGGTGCGATTTCTGTGGCCCTGAACTTCAGGGAGTGTAGATGGATTCATTCGCTCAACTCGGTACAGTCCGGGTTGAACGAGATGGAGGAGACTGCAAAACAAATGGGGCAACTCTAGCCCTCAACGTTCTCATTGGACATAAGCTGTAATTTTTTTTTACTGTAGTCGCCATTTAATTTCCTGTACAGTATCATGACCATGTTAATGTACACATATGTTTTTACAATGTAAACACTGTAAAATGTTGTGCATCTTACACATGAAGCAATATGTAATTGTGAATTTTTAATTAAGCTGTGAGAAATGCATATAGAATAATCAGTTGCACCTAAATCAATTCGACAGGATGCCACACGTTTGCACCCACATTGGCATTGGCAACCTTTACATTCTGCCACTAACCACTAAACTGTAATTGTGCTTGGCTCCAGCGGCAATTTTTTAATTCTGTGCCATATTCACCGGCAATCCTGGTTCCTGTCTGGAGTCAGATCACACAATTGCCATACTTTGCTTTTGACATAAACGGCTTACTCCTCTGACATTGAAGAGTGATTTTCCGACGCTTTCATGACGAGTAGATCCTTGAACGCGTCACCCATTAAGCTACGTAAGGCCTGTCACTTGGTTGCCTAGCTACCGTCTCTAAACTTATGACGCATCGGCGTTTCGCGCCGGACGCGTCACCTAGCAACTAGTGGCCCACGCGTTTGTAGCTGACGGGCGCCACGTACACGCATAGCTGCTTGTATATCTATCGGCCGCTTTCATGAGCACTCACCGATTCGGCCGTGGGGAGACAGGACGTATGCCTGAGCCCCTTTCTAACTAATTTCCAGTCGTGAAATCACACCAAGGTGAGCGTACGATATATCGTGGTTTGTCCAGACACCGAACCACTGACGGTACTGGAAAACTAACGAATCCCCCCCCTTTTTATGCAGAACCCTCCTGACGAGTGACTAACGCGCTCAGCGGGATCCGGACGCACGTCTGCACCCGGCTTCTAACTAATGCGAAACCTGACTGCAAGACATAACACTGATACTGGGTGAGTGCTAATTCCAATATAGACGAGCACCCACGAGAGTACATTAGAATATGTAACAAGCACTTGAAAGGCTAACGAATTCCCTTCCATACAGAACCCCCCAGACGTGCGATTTATGCGCTCAGAGAAGTCAGGACGTATGCCTGCGCTTGGCTTTTGATTAATGTGAAACCCGATTGCAAGACCCAAAACAGATACTGGGTGAGTTTTATTTCACGTTTAGACTAACACCCATTAGAATTACTGCAGAGCATTCAATAGGCAACGCGTGATTATTCCCCACCCCTTTCTCTCAGAATTAGTGTGACTCAGGAGATCTTTGAACACTTGCCAGTCGAAGATTTCGAACCAAGTCCTTTAGGAAATATCGGACTACACTAGGTGAGTCTTCACCTTGCATGCCGATATATTACGAGCATCCCCCTCCCTACTTACACACATTTTACCTTATACTTTGCTATTCTACAGGCTGTCAACCCAACCCCCCCCTTCGTAATGTCCTGATGAAGACCCGCATTGACTAACCAGTTGTGCACCTTCAGGGTTGAAACGTCGACTAATACTGGATCAGTTGAAAGACTCTGCTAAAAGACTGACCTGCTTTTCTGGCCTCTTTAAATTGTCGGAATTTTAAGAATCACCTTGTATATAGTACGCACTATCACTAGTTCACTGAGCACCACATGTCACCTTGTCACCAATAATTCTTTAATTATTCTCGTTGTTTGGCAGCCACATAATTCAATTCAAGTATTTATAAATGACGGAATTTATAAAATCATTTATATTCTTTACGGTCTCATTGTGTGTGTATATTTTTATAAATTGCTGTTGTGTTCTGAATAACTAAAGAAGTTACTCAATATCTAAAGAAATTATTCTTACCCGACAGAACCAATTGTTGTTTTTGCATAACTGCCCAGGTTCTGAGGGATACTGGGTTACCCCATTGCCATTCGAGCACTTCGCATCCTGTCAGATCTTGTGTGTGTTGTGGAGCTATTGGGGTCTTCACTATCCCAAATGTACGGAAAACCTTGCTCTGGAGAACAGCTTAGTTTTTTGGAAAGAAAGAAAAGGGGCTTCCATTTGGCTAGAGGCTTCTGGTGTTTTGGGGGGGGTCGCACTGCTGGGACCACATGACATGAAGGAATATCGGTCTGGGCTGGAAGTCTGACAATGTGGATCCTTCGACTTGGTGATCAGAACCTGTCCCAATTGGATATGGGTACGGGGACTTGCCTCCCTTGTCAGACTGCCCTCCTTCTGTGGTGTGTCCAGTCAGACCTGCCCTTAGGGATCAGCAGCAGAGTGGAGTCTAGGCTACCACAGGCACCCTGAACGGCTGCCTCTAGTGAGGATACCCGATCATCAAAACACATGCAGCAGCACTGAATTCCTGAACTCAAGTAAAGGCTTGAATTCCTAATATTGTCTCATTGGTCCTTCTTTTGAGTTTTGGTGCAGCAAACTTTGAGTTGTGGGATAAATGGGTGGTATGCATTGGGGGTTTTAGCTCACTTCACATTTATTTTTCTGCGTCTGTGTGAAGGCACCACGTTCCAAGACAATTACCCCTCCCTGCTGACGATTTGGCCCTGGTCCCAGTTGAGCTGGGATTCCTGTCTGCTGTTGCTGTTTCCACATGTTTGCCCAACTACCTGGTCTCTATTATGGTGGTGCAGTGGCTGACTGTTGGCTGCATTTAGATTTCCCTGGGACTGGTCTTGTGGATGGAGATTTTGTAGGGACTGTCCCTGGCTCATCAACCTCTGTTCATCTGTCTGTCATGTGGCCCATTCTGAGGCAATAGGCCCTGGTTGTCCAGCCTCCCTGGCCTCTGCCGCTATAGCTATGTTGAAAGCCTCTGGGTATTGCGGGGAGCCCTGTTTAAGGCTGGTGCCATTTGAATGCCTGTGGGCAACACAGCCCCCTCGAGGATGGTCTTTTTCAATTTGTGGTGAACCAGCTTAACAGTGTCTCTCGGGGCTTGCTTCAGTTTGGGAGTCTTCCTAGTGGGTTGCTAAGTGGAGGGTACATGTGACTGCCTACCCATCTCACGCTCAGCTTCCCTCCCCATGTTGTAAGTGGAGACACTTTCTTGTTGTGGTTGTCTTTCTACTTTACAAGCAGTATTTTCTGTGATAGCTACATGTTTGGGTACCATAATCGGCAACAGAAAGGGGTCCTCAGGCATGGAGAATTCCTCACATAGCACCAGACAGCCTTGTCTGTGCAACTTCTTTGTGCACAGAGGTGCTAAGGTGGCAATAGAGGCTGAGTTCAGTGGTCCTAGAAGTAGGTATGCATTGATTGTTACTGCCGTTGCCCCTGTGTGCCTTAGCCCTGTTTCCTGTCTCATCCAAGGGGACCCAGCAGGCTTGTGCATGGCACAGTCCAGACTCTTTTCCTTCTTACATCCCCTATTAGCTATCAAGGTCCGTATATTTTTAGCTGTCTGAAATAAGAGACTGTGCATGCGACATGCCCACTGCCAAGCAAGTTCGCACATCTCAAAGAAATTACCTATAATTCTAAGACTGCCTCAGCAAAGGGGATCTGATTGGTGGGGATTGTCCTCGCCTGTGTGCATATGATGTGGGAGTGTTTTAATGGCCCTGGCTCAGGGGCAAGAGATCCAGGGGAGGAGCAGGCTATAGTCCCTTCATTAGTAAAATGGATGGACATATTGAGCTTGGTCATCAGGTCTCGCCCTAGTATGTTAGTCGGAGATGAGGGAAAATACAATAACTGTTCCCTCACACTATTCCCTCACTACCTCTAGATCAATAGTTTCTGTGAAGTAGATCCCTGTCACTGTATCTGAGAAACCTTGAATAACTGCAGTGTTTTTGGGGGACTATCCCTTCTCTTAGGCATGACCTTATCGCCCCTGTGTCTGTTAGGAAAGAGTATGGCGAATTATTCACAAGTACCATAAGTACTGGTTCTTTCTCTTATCGGCCCAGGGTGAACAGTAGCGTTTTTGTGCTTTTGGGTGCCTCATCTTCTTTGGACATTGAATCCTGATTTTCCCACTTGGTTAGCTGGGCAAACCTTGGAGTCTCATTCTCACCATTAGATGCCGGGGGACTGGGATCTACTTCCTCACCCGCACGAGTTATATCACTGTCCAAAACCACTAGGATTCTCTCTGTTACCCAAGTGTGTTAGCCTGAACTGGTGAAAGTAGGTGCTCTGCACATCGCTGGGGTTGGATGGGCTGAGCCAAACGGAAAGGGGGTCTAATTTCGGGGGGGCCTTTGCACTAGACAGGGGCGGCATTGGGATTGCTTTGGCCTGCGGGCCTGTTAGATTCACATGCCTGGACCTAGCAGTTCATTGTTCAGAAGGAGACCCTCCGGTTTCCTTAACTGGTGGGTTGGTGTATCCTAATGCGGGGAGAGCAGGCATTGGAGAGAGCACCTCCATACCTGCATATGGAGGGGGAGGTGCGCACGCCTTGTTGTTGTCTGTGGAATAGGATTATTTGTCTTGGTCTCCTCGAAGATGGCCCATAGTTCTAATAGGACCTCTCTCCTGTTCTCCTTCCGTCCTGCATATTTGATTTGTATATCTGTTTCCAAGTGTTTGATTGCATTAGTGTCAAAAGTTCCCTCCTTTTGCCAAGGAAGGGTGTGTGCCTTAGTGTGTGCATGCCATTCTTGGCAAAACTTGTTAAGTTTTTTAGCCTGTGTGTGGAACGTGCTTTGCATGTGTTTTAGTGGCGACTCTATGATCAGTTGGGTAGTTTTAGAGGACAGTTTCTCTTATTTAGGGAATCATTAGTTTTGCCCTAATCGTGGGAAAAATATATACAGCGGGGTTTACTGGCTCTAATTATTTACTATGAGCTCAGTGATGTCTACAGATCCATCAACATGAATATTTCACAAACACAAATAACAATGGATATTTTGGGTTACAACCTAGAAGAAAGTGAAACTGTTAATCAAACAACATGACATTTGGCAAATTTTGCTTTGGCATCAAATTACAATATTGAGAAATAGCATCCCCTTCATATAGGACATTGAATCATTCACAAAGTACAGCACTTAAGACAAAAAACAGTTGCATCAATTACCAGCACCACAACATCGAATATACCTTGCATCAATTTCCAACTATAATAAGAAAAACTGATGGAGCCTTAGCCCACTCCTACTGCATGGTATCCTGAAGCTCTGAGTAATACACAGGACTAAGTGAGCCTTATAGTCTTTCAATATCGGCTCCGGGGCAAAGATAATAAAAAGTTGTGTGGACAAAAAGCAATACGTTGAAAAATGCCTGGCCCCTCTTGGTCAAACACAAAGTACACGTAATCTCCCAGATACAAATATTTTTCCCTAATGCCCAAAACACACCCTGTATCACCCCCAGGAGCTCTGTGTCGTGTCCATGGGTCCAACCAAACAACACTTCTCACATCATTCGGATACCAACAGTGTACAGAAACCATTAGTACTGAGAAATCCTTTTAGACTAAAAAATAAGATTAACCTGCTGGCCCAATATTACACCCTAGGGCCCATGCGCATCATCTGTGTTATGCCCAGGGGTCCTATTGTTAAGGCCTCAACCCTGTATCAAACCCAGGGGACAAGCGTACCATCTGTGTCATGTCCAGTGGTCCAAGCAACAAACAATATTCACATTTCCTAGAATGCTTTTGAAAAAAAGGAGACCTCTGTGGAAACGCCTCCGAGGCCGCCTTGCGACTACTCAGTTTGGACACATAAAAATGTAACATGCCAGATTTCTGTCAGTCTCCGCGCGCTCAGGTTAAATTTCAGCATTTCTTCCTAGTTTGCCATACACCAAATGCTGAGACTGAGGATCTGATGTAGTCTCTTATCCACTGTGACGGCGAATTCAGGATAGATCTCTGCCCTGCAAATTCAGCAGAACTTCCAATCAATTGCGGTGTCTGCTGACCTTCCTTGCTGCGCAAATGTGCATCCGTGAAGGTGGGGTCCCTTTCCTTCGGCTGCAGTCACATCCGAGGTACTAATCACTCCTATCTGGTTCATCAAAATGTTGCTCAAATATGAATTTGCCTTGAAAAAACAAGAGGCGATTGGTTTAATTGAATGCTCATGCCAGGAGTACAGTTACAGAAGTGGGTTGGAGGACTGTCTTAAAGTACAATCGATCTAAGCAAGGTTTAATGCATTTCTTTGACTGACTGGATGAATGAATGAGTGAATGAGTGAATGAATGAAATGGAATTTGTATAGCGCTCCAAAAGAGTTTCCCAGCGCTGAACATTGAGAAAAGCCTGCCCACTGCCAAAAGGATGATCGTGTTACTCATTTTGCTGGAACAACCAGGTTTTTAGTTTTTTACTAAAACCTTGAAGCTCTGGGATGGCTCGAGTTTATTCCATGTTTTTGCCCCAGGAAAGAAAACGATTTTCCACCTTTTCTTTCCCGATGAGTTTTTGGAAACCTGGGAGGAACGCAATTCTTTGAGGGGGAATGCACACATTCTCCTTCTCAGATACTCAGCTCCTTTCCCATGGAGAGCTTTGTGTGCCAGGGTCAGTGTCTTAATGAGTATCCTCTTTTTTATGGGCAGCCAATGTAGAGTCTTCAAATGAGGGGTCATGTGTGTTCTTGGAGTGAGATTAAGAATTAATCTGGCTGTTGCATTCTGAACTATCTGTAACCGGCTAAGCAAGTAGTCTGGGAGGCCTACGTAGAGAGCATTTCCGTAATCAAGCTTTAACGTAATCAAAGCCTGGACAACTGTTTTCCTAGTTTCTACTGATAGAAAAGAGAAACATTTCTTCAGAGAGCCTAGGATCCTGAAACAGGAGCCCACCACTGTCTGAATCTGAGGTTGGAACTAGGACAATGCTCCATCAATTTTGATTCGCAGATTTTTACTGCGTTTTGGTGTGAGATATGGCATGGGAGTATCTTGTGGCCACCTTGACCTACAAAGATCAGGAGAGGAGTCACCAAAAACCAGGACCTCAGTTTTATTTGGGTTGCATTTTAGTTAGTGCACTGATAGCCATGTGAGTACATGGGAAAGACAAAATTTAATGGCTATTCAATATAATTAATTCCCCTTTCGCATGTAAAGAGCAGCTGAGTGTCGTCTGCTATTACTTCCCCCCAAGCGTCTGCTAGAATGGCCAGGGGTGTCAAGTACAAGTTGATTAATGTGCGACTCAAAGCTGATCCCTGGGGCACAACTGCCGCCAATTCAAGAATCCGGGCTGCGTATAGAGGGGTCCATACTTCTTGACTCCTCTTGTTTAAAAATTAGGTTAGCCTCTTCAGAGCGAAGCCTTTAATTCCAATGCCCTGTAGGTGAGCCACTAGTCTTTCATGAGGGGTGGTGTAGAGCTGAAGAAAGGTCTAGTAATATCAAGACAGCCTTGCCCCCTTTGTCAAACGTGCCTTTTATATGCCTTTTATATGATCAGTTATTTCTCTAAGGGCCATTTCAGTGCTGCATTTGGCTCTAAAACCTGATTGACTCGTGTGTAGGAGGTTATTATTCATTAACGTGCTTTTATTAAATCTTTGAGAATGCAGGGAGTAATGAGATTGGCCTGAAATTGTCCAGTATTTTGGGATCTTCCATAGGCTTTTTAAAGAAGAGGTAGAATTGTTGTATGTTTCCATCTGGCTGGCATTATATCGGTCTATAATGAGTCATTTAAGACGTTGTTAATTACCGGGTTAATGGACAGGGCCACTTTGACTAGAAGAATGGGTGGGCATGGATCAGCTGGATCAGCTGGCGACCTTGATTTAAGTTGTTTGATGACTCCCTGGAAATATGACAAAGAGTGGAGAGTATGGACGTCTCCTGAATGCTGCTACATCTGTATGAGCCTATCCCTTCAGAGATTCTATTGTCTATCTTGGGCGAAATCAGAAAACTCACCTGAATTGTGGTTATTTTCTTGTGGAATTAATCTGCCAGCTGTTTACACCATTCGTCCGAGGAGTGTTAACCAAAGGTTGTTGCCTCTGGGTTCAGAAAGGATTTTAAGGTCTTGAAAATGTTATTGGGTTTGTTACATGATTGATCAATTTTCTTTCAGTGAACAATTTTTTCTCCAACTGTATCTGGAGACAATACTTCTTTAGTGCTTTTCTATATATAGTTTTGTCCGTCAACTTATAGTTTTTTTGCCAATTTCTTTCAAGGCATTTGTAATGTTTGTTTCCGAACCGTACGTTTTCAGTAAACCAGGGGGCAGATGTGCTAGATCACCGCCCATGTGCCACATTACACAACTTCACCATGAGCACCACATCAACATAATAGGATCAGATGATAAATTACCACTACTATAGGTGCAGATGGACAGGACACATGCAGCAGTGGGTCGCACACGATGCACAGAGATCATCAACAACCTTTTTTAGGTAAGAGTGTTTATAAAATCTAAGATATGGACATCACCCAGGATGGTAATGCATTGTGCATAGCTGAAAGATCACCTTTTATTCAGGTTGTTACAATAATGTCCCTCTCCTAAAGCAACTGTATCTATTGCGGATGTAACCTTAACTAGGCAGCAAGGTATGTCATTACAAAAAAACAAACAGTGGACTCTTGACTCTGAGTGTTCATTTTAGCCATTTCTTCTGGCATCTAGGGTTGGGTGCCTTGTCAGCAACATTGGCCTGTGAGAGTGGGGACATGTCAGACACAGCAGTGTTCTGCCTTGTATGCCTGGTACTGCAACGATGTGGCATTAATGCTAGAACCCTCTTCACTCTCAGGTGGCGGCAGTATGTTGGGGACAGAGAGGTTGTGGGTCTGTATGTTCTTAAGGGCTGTGGTCACTTGAAGCAGCCCACATGCAACATCCTGACAGCAGTGTTCCATGTCATTCTGTATGTTGATAGGTCTCCTTGCAAGAGTTGTTATGGCTACTGCCAATCGATTGATGGAACAGGTGAAGGCAACAAAGCGTGCCTGGTACTGCCTGTGTCTCTGCCCCTACTGCAATTGCTCCATCGACCTTGACAATACCACTTTTAGAAAGTGTGATAGGTAATTGGGCAACCCACTCAACCCTTGTAGGACTTGGGTAGGAAAGTTGAAAAGTAAAGCTGTCTCGAAAGGGATTTATTGAAACACAAAATTATAGAAATTCAAAGAATGTTTCCATGGAGTGATATCTAACAACACTCAAAACACTCATATGTATAGGACAGACTCATAACTTCAGTGTTTGGAGATGGATATACACATTGATAACTAAGATATTTTCCTTGTATTTAATTCATATATGTTCTGTTGTCAATGTGATTTCAGTCTGTGTCATTGTGTTCTTTGTATCCCTATATATTTGTTCTGTGAATTTAACGTCATTTATTTTGTTATTCTATGACTTTTGAAATATATTTTTCCATAATTCATCACCCGGTTGTTGTAATTAATTTACTAATTTGTTTAATACAATTTTGATTTGCTCTTTTGAGTGTTATTAGATATTACTCCATAGAAACATTCTTTGAATTTCTATAACTTTGTGTTTCAATAAATCCCTTGTAGACAGCTTTACCTTTCAACTTTTAGAAAGTGGGCCTTTTCCTCCTTAATCATCCTCTGTGCCTCTGCCTGTTAGTGTATTCACTGTCTGGTTTTGGAGTGACAGGAGCTGAGAATGAGCATTCACACTAGAAAGTCACAAGTGAGGTTGAGGTGTGTACTGCCTTTCCTGGGTAACTCATAGCCAGGCTGCATAGACCTGTCTGCATTTACTCTGGTAGCAGGAGTTTTCATCAGCATATGAATAGGCTGTGTCTGCTCTGCACAATGCTGTCTCCACCTCCTGTAGTGAAGCTGGACGAGGTAGCACAGAACTGTTTTTTGTGGAGCTCAGAGACTTTTGCCTAAAACTTCAAGGGGAAAAGTAGTATAAATATTGGGGTCCTGACCACAGAACTTCAGAACTCGTTTGGACTAAGGAACCTACCAAGAAGAGGAGCTGGGGAAGATATTAGGAGGAACTACCACTGCGCTGTGTGCTTTGCTGTGTTGGCCTGAGGTGATGGCTTCTGTCTTGGGCATTGAAAAGACTGGACTGGACATTCTGCAACTTATTTTCCTGAGTTTCTCCAAGGCTTGAGCTAGAGGGTGCCCCCTGTTCAAGAAGTCTCAGGAACAGCAAAGTCTTCAAGATCATCTTCTACCACCACAGGGAACTGTGTGTTTTGTGCTGCAACAGAAGAAAAAGCAAATTGACGCTGTCAATGATGCTGCTGTAGTTTCTGTGACCTGTTGGCACTGCAGAAAGCACCGCCCTGCTTCGCACCGCAACCCTGGTCTCACGACAATGCCGCCTGATGCCGCCAATGAGCCGCTGCTTGCACTGTGACCTGAGGGCACCGCACTTCGCATCACTGTGCTTCACATCGCCGCCCTTGTATCCCCGATGATGTTGCTCTTAATCGACATCGATACCTCTGCCTCGACGCATTGCCCCATTCCACTCTGCAGCCTTGGCCAACCAAAGCATGCCTCATCGACTCTGGATCGTCTTATGACAACCGCGCTTCAGCAACAATGATGACACTGCTTGCACCGTGACCTGCCAGCACTGCGATGGGCACCACTCCACTTCACACCACAGCCCTGGTCCCACTGATGCCGCTGGACGCCGTCACTGAGGGCACTTCACCACTCCACTTCGCACTGCAGCCCGACGCCTGCCAATGGCAGCGCTCCTAACTTCAACCTCCAGGAGTTCGATCTGCAACGTATGTGACTTCAAAGGACCATCGACTCCTGCACTGACCTCTGAAGCCGATGCCTGCCAACACTGCATCTTCTTCTGATCTCATCACAAGGTCCACCACGTCCTGCATTTTGCAAGGTGATGTTTGCGGGTCTTCCTGACACCGTAGCTGGCCTGCGCTGCTGCGTCGGCCTAAACAGTTGTATTTCTTTGTTCACGATGATGTGGTAGCCCCGGACGGAGCTATTGACTTCAAGAAACTGTATTTTAAGTCTATTTTTGCAATGTTCATATTTTGATCACTGTATGTTGGATCCTTATCGCTTATGGTCTTGTTTTACACAGATAAATATTGGCTATTTTTCTAAAACTGGTGTGGCGGCCTTTTGCCCCGTTTTCACTGTATTACTGTGTGTTATGTGCAAATGCTTTACACATCGCCTCTGAGATAAGCATGACTGCTTGTGCCAAGTTACCAAGGGAGCGAGCAGAGGATATTTTAGAACTGTAATCCCTTACTCTGACTAGAAGGAAGGGTCCGTAGTTGGACAGGGTACAAACCTTCCATTCAGAGACCCCAATTTCTAATAGTGCCTAAAAAGGATAAACTTGCAACTCACAGCTTGAAATCTGGATTAGACAGACACTGACATCAGAATTATTTAGGTGAGTAATAAAACACCTACTTTTCAAGTGCCAAGAGACAGTTGCTCTTCCTCTTTTTTGTGGTGTTACCTGGATTCATTTATGCCCTTAAAGGGGCTGGAGGTCAATTGTTACTCATGATGGAAGGCAGAGGTTTAGGTATCCTGGGTCAGGAATGGAACTGTGTGTTTTTACATCCTGAGCAAGGCAGTACATTTAACCCATAGATCAAGCAAAGTGTTGTGTGCTTTTTTGCTCTGGACCGTGCACGACTTTCTGCTTTTTGGTCTTGGTTTAGGTCAAGCAGAACTATTTGACGTCTATTGTTAGTCTAGTACCCAACGGTTTCCATTTCAGTACTTAGTGAACTGTCAGTGTATGCTTTTCACCCCTAGGTCAAGAAAGCAGTTTGCATTTTAAATAGACTACAATCTGTATTGTATCTACGTGCTAAAATGAGAAATGTTATAATCGACAAACTCGGTGGAACACATTTTTCCAACCTGGAAGGTTGAAGTCTACAATGGCCGAATTTAAATCTTTGACTCATATACCTGTCAGCGCTGGTCAACCACTGAGCTATCTTACAGACCTATCCTGCCAGTATATATGTTTGCATGATACTTTTTACTGGTTGGCTAACCTAGGACTTGTGGATTTTTCAGTCTTGGCTAAAAGAAGGATTTTTGTAATTTTATGCTATAGCTCATATAGCTGTGTACTTTACAAGCATGTTTCTGGTAGAGAGCCATGCATATTTCACTTATTTTAAATCAGATAGCTGTAGTTTTATATCATAAATTGAGGGGAGCATCCCATCGAGAACTATGAGGCATATTATCAAGACAGGCGATAAAATTATTGCAGCTTTAGCAGCAGAAAACTGCCGCTAAAACGGCGATAATGCGCTTGATTAAATGCTCTATGGAATTCCACTTGAAGACCATGTTAAACGTCCTTCACATTTAACATGGGCTTCAATTGGAAGTCCATAGAGCATATTATCAAGCCCATTATCACCATTTTAGCGACAGTTTTCTGCCGCTAAAGCGGCAATAATTTTATCGCCTGTCTTGATAATATGCCCCATATGATCAACTTTTCAATGACAAAGAGCTGTATCATGGGTCAGTTGTCTGCTTTAAGTGGTCTCAGAAGATTTTATAGTTGTTAGGATGACAGAATACAATGGCAGACTAAGATAGTTTTGGGCCCACAATTTTTTTTATAGGTTGATGGAAAGTGTTTCTTATTGTTGTAGCTTGGGACATGCACTATTAATTGCCTTGAGGATCCATATAAAGAATAAACCTTGATAAAACGATCTCCCAAAACACCTGTTGCATAATGTTTTGGAAAATACACCGGATGGCTGATATGATAGAATACACATAGAGTACCCACAATTTAGGATAGAAATTTTGTGATCAAATATATATTTGGCAATAAGGTGAAGATACAAGATAGTTGTTATTTTTAATTTGTATTGGCTTTTCATTCTCTAGGGCACAATTTACTAAGAGACAGGTCTCAAAAAGTAATAGCAAATGTGGCATCATCTTTTTGAAATATGTTTCTGATGTTGTGATTCGACCTATCCACTAACAGGTTTCATTGCAAATTCCTCAGTCACAGAGGGTTTCGAAATGGCCTGCCTAGTGCTTATTAAATATGTATGTTTCTATTTGCAACTTCGCTCTGTTTGCATTCCTAAACAGGAATGTGTTTTTAAAGCTGCCCATTTTTCTTAAAGGAACCATAGCTGCTTTACAAATGGAAAATGTTTTCTGCTTGGGAAGTTGGAGAAAAATCGGGGGGGGGGGGCTGCGCCAGTGGTCCATTGACTAGTTGGTTAATGATCTGTGGTTTGTGTCTGAAACTGCAGCAGCACATTTTTGCTACAGCCAATTGTGACTCTTAATTAGGTGGTGGTGTCTCTTTTAAACCTCCTGCTAATTGAGATTCGGGATTGATTGCAAAACCCATTTAACTGGTCAGAAAGGCGTTCCTAACTTGAAAAAGTGGGCTACGTACATAGAAATAAAGATTTTTTGGGGTGCATATCCTGTGATTTTGCGAATTCCAGGGTTGGTGAGCCAAGGAGGTCTTTGTATATTTAGCCCTTAGTTCTGTGTGACGTGCCTTTCTAAATTTATGTTGTAAATATAGCACGTGGATGTTACTTGCCTACGACCTTTCCCTTTGAATTAATCAGACAACTGTGTTAGTGTATGGATTGGGTACAGCAGGGAGATGTTAACTTTTCAGCCATGGTTCAAGTATGGAGTTTTGTACTCTTTAGCAATGGGTTGACTGCAAAGTTGTGCCCTTGTAGTGTTCATTTGTAATCACAGCAGTATACAAAGGGGATTTTCCAAGCTTCAGTGAAGAAGAAATCTAAAACTCTTATTAAAGACAATGAGATGTATAATGTGCAAACTCTTTTTTAATTGCCTCCTGGCAACAGCAATGAGAGGTGACACAACGAAGGCAAGATTATGTCACTGGAGGTACAAGGGTTAATACGAAGAATGAAGAAGTGGAGGTGGACTAACTGGAACGAGCTGGAGAAGGGAGTGCAACAAATCAAACTTGTATGAACTAGAAAATGGGTTGTGACAATTCCAAGGCTAGAGGCAGAACTACTGATCCTGGTGTGAAATCCTCTTAGGCTGAAACTGTAGAAAAAGGGATGGTGAAAAGGGTGGAAAAAGGCAGCAAAATCAAATAGTAATCACAGAGACGGTGGGAAAAGAAATGCCTAGTGGAATCAGAAGATAGTAGGAGATATTAGAGATCCTACCCCTTCGGGAGGGAGGCTGATATATTATACACACCTCATTGTCTTTAACAAAACCTTAGATTTTCTCTTTGCTGAAGCCAGAAAAATCCCAATTTCTTTCCAACACACTGGCAGTATAATATGCAAGTTTGAAATCTGGTGAGGACTTGAGCAGCCATATGTTCGACTGGCTTAAAGTAAAAGGTCCTGAAGGTAGCCGCTCGGACTTTTCAACGGCTTTGAGAAAGTCTTTAGAGGCCATAATATCTCAAATTGAGTGGCTACCAAGAGAGGTGGTGTCAATGCCTACATTTGCCATGGTTAGTCTGACCCGGTGAGCCAAGGTGGGACAAGAAACCAGGTTGTGAGGGTTCTTGAAAGAGAGTAATAGTCCATTTCAAGAGCAGATGGCAGCAGTGCAAGCTTGTTATCACCTGAGACAGAAGCTCCACAGAGGGCTGGAACGGTTATAATGTAATGGAAAAGAAATTAACAAGAGCCTATTTAGGTGTAAGCTGAGATGTAAAAGACAGCACTCTCAGAGGAGAAGTGAACGCCTGAAACAAAGAGGACTCTCATGTCAGAGATCTTCTTACAGCAGATCAGACAAAGTAGGGGCGTCAACTAGAGAGATACATAGAGGTCTTTTCAGGGTAGAGAAGAGTTGGGATATGGTAAGATTAAAAAATTAAGAAAGATGGAGATGCCCCAATCAGAAGAGGAATAGGGTAAGGGGGCGGCTCTTAAGATGAATGGCCTTCATAAGGCAGAAGATTAGAGAGCATCCTTACCCAAGCAAATGGAGTTGTTTAGGGAAAGGTGGGCTGCAATGACGGACTGATATACATTGATCTTTCCACAGCAAAGATACTTATAGTATAGAATGGAAAGGAAATTACATAATTTCAGTGGTGTGATAATAAGCTGATCCATCGTTAACCCCAATCAACAGCAAAGACAGGCCTTCCAGGCAGAATTATAGGTCTACGGTTATTTGGGGCCCAGGGTTTATCAACTAGGTGCAGAGATGTCCCATGCCAGGTGGTGAAGGTGTGCATTTTGGTCCAAAAGGGAATTACTGGACATCTGTAGTTAGATCCAGTAAGTAAGTAAAGCAGGCTTGTGAGGGCCAATAGGGGGTGATAACCACAATTTTGCAGAGTAAGTCCCTTGCAAAAAGGAGACTCCCAAGGTAGAAGGGTGAACACGGCAAGACATAGGGCCAAAGTTGCAACCAGATAAAAAGAAAGGGGTTTGTTGCCCAACCTTCCGGATCTGGTTGCCAATTCTCAAAATGGAAAGTTGGTGATTCAGGCGTGATGTGAAAATATCCATGCAGGGGAACCCCAGAGAAGAGACAAGGCATCAGAGTAAAATTGGGAAGACCAGGGAAATGTTTCGCATCACCAAGAGGTTGTTGTGGCGACAGTGTTCTCATAATTCCCATAAGAGATCCATTGGTGGCTTGGACTTTGTTCCTCTTAATTTATTGACATATCTTACTGCTTACACATTGGCCATGCGAAGCAGAATACAACAGTGGATTTTTTTTTTTTTTAGGCTTTTTAAGCTAAAGGTCCCTGTCAAATGTTCTAGACACTAATGAGGCGATTTCTTTCAATTGAGGGTCTGGAGCGAGTTACTATGGTTCCAGAAACAGTACACCAAACTAATCTTCTCACATCTGTTTGATCACTTGATCTAGAGAGGAACCAAAGATGGCTTTGCAATTCTAGGCCTCCAATTTTAGTAACCGCTATTGGAGCTCCACATGAGTCTCCTTGTCTAGAGAGACAAGATCTGAGTAGGAAAAGCCTTGATGGAGAAGCTGAGTTTTGTGATGTTGGAGGTCCCAGACATACAGTGGGGTCTGAATGATTGCCTAAATAGAGGCTGCTAGGAGTCTTAAAATGCGTGCTACAGACCTTAAGAAAAGAGATGAGGTTGTTAAGGTGTGCTTCAGTTCCCATCTTATGAGCGTACATTATTGTATGTAGGTTTTTGTGTCTAAGAGATTTTGTGTCCATGGCAAAATCTGTTGTCTGAGAGGGAGTGGAAGAGGACTTCTCAAAGTAGACCCGGATGTGGAGGATTGTGATTGTTAGATCTAGCTGTCATGGAAGGAGGATGTTGTCTAAGGATATGATGAGACAAATTCCTCTAGATCTTCTGTTGGCAATTACTGCACGGAGGACCTTGGTGAAGCAGCAAGAAGCAGAGGAGAGCCCAAAACGTAAGATCACAAAATTGCATGTCTGACCTTTCCAATGGAATGGGAATTTTCAATCCGACAAATTGGAATTTCAAGACTGGTTGATGGTCTGGGTCGATCAATATGCGCAGCTAGGTGGAGACTCTCCGCAAGTATGCCTCCAAATTTTAAACCTTTTAACAAAAAAATGTTAAGTTTAAATTACAAAACTTAGCAGCTTTGGAATTTTCAGCTTTTTGCTTTCTCTGTTGCCTCCTACCTTCACGTCCTCCTCCAGGGTTGCTCCCCGGTACGCCTTGGCTGTTTGGGCGCCGTTTGACCAGAGGGAGCAAACCCTGGAAAGGTGAATTCTGGGACGTTAGCTGTCCGCCATCTTGGCAACTGGCATTCTAGTCTTTTAATTCTGATCTCCCTGGGCTCCGCTCTCTTATTTAATCGGAGCCTGACGTGGACGTACAGCGGATGCCCACAACAGGCACACCAAAGGCAAGCCCGTCTTTTAATTGTGATCTACCCGGGCTCCGCTCCGCTCTCCTATTTAAATGGAGCCCGACGCAGACGCGCAGCTAGGTAGAGACTCAGCAAGTACGCCTCCAATTTTAAACCTTTTAACTCACATTTTTAAAGTTTTAATTATGAAATTTACTAGGGTTCCAGAAACAGTACACCAAACTAATCTTCTCACATCTGTTTGATCACTTGATCTAGAGAGGAACCAAAGATGGCTTTGCAATTCTAGGCCTCCAATTTTAGTAACCGCTATTGGAGCTCCACATGAGTCTCCTTGTCTAGAGAGACAAGATCTGAGTAGGAAAAGCCTTGATGGAGAAGCTGAGTTTTGTGATGTTGGAGGTCCGAGACATACAGTGGGGTCTGAATGATTGCCGAAATAGAGGCTGCTAGGAGTCTTAAAATGCGTGCTACAGACCTTAAGAAAAGAGATGAGGTTGTTAAGGTGTGCTTCAGTTCCCATCTTATGAGCGTACATTATTGTATGTAGGTTTTTGTGTCTAAGAGATTTTGTGTCCATGGCAAAATCTGTTGTCTGAGATGGGAGTGGAAGAGGATTTCTCAAAGTTGACCCGGATGTGGAGGATTGTGATTGTTAGATCTAGCTGTCATGGAAGGAGGATGTTGTCTAAGGATATGATGAGACAAATTCCTCTAGATCTTCTGTTGGCAATTACTGCACGGAGGACCTTGGTGAAGCAGCAAGAAGCAGAGGAGAGCCCAAAACGTAAGGTCGCAAAATTGCATGTCTGACCTTTCCAATGGAATGGGAATTTTCAATCCCACAAATTGGAATTTCAAGACTGGTTGATGGTCTGGGTCGATCAATATGCGCAGCTAGGTGGAGACTCTCCGCAAGTACGCCTCCAAATTTTAAACCTTTTAACAAAAACATTTTAAGTTTAAATTACAAAACTTAGCAGCTTTGGAATTTTCAGCTTTTAGCTTTCTCTGTTGCCTCCTACCTTCACGTCCTCCTCCAGGGTTGCTCCCCGGTACGCCTTGGCTGTTTGGGCGCCGTTTGACCAGAGGGAGCAAACCCTGGATAGGTGAATTCTGGGACATTAGCTGTCCGCCATCTTGGCAACTGACGTTCTAGTCTTTTAATTCTGATCTCCCTGGGCTCCGCTCTCTTATTTAATCGGAGCCTGACGTGGACGTACAGCGGATGCCCGCAACAGGCACACCAAAGGCAAGCCCGTCTTTTCATTCTGATCTACCCGGGCTCCGCTCCGCTCTCCTATTTAATTGGAGCCCGACGCAGACGCGCAGCTAGGTAGATTTTAATCCTTTTAACTCACATTTTTAAAGTTTTAATTATGAAATTTAGTAGCTTAGGTATTTTCAGCGTTTAGCTTTCTCTGTTGCCTCCTACCTTCAGGTCCTCCTCCGGGTCTGTTCCACGGTCCGCCAGGGCTGTTTTGGCTCCGTTTGAGCAGCAGGAGCAAACCCTGAAAAGGTGACTTCCGGGACATCAGCTGTCCGCCATCTTGGCAACTGACGTTCTAGTCTTTTCATTCTGATCTCCCTGGGCTCCACTCTCCTATTTAATCGGAGCCTGATGCGGACGCACAGCAGATGCTGCAGCAGGCACCCAAAAGGCAAGCCAGTCTGTGCCCGTCCACGCCTGGACGCCACCAGCCACGAGGAAGGCGGCATCTTTTTGGGTAAATCATGTCCCATAAGCCATGCTCAAGTTTGGAGCTTACTGAGATAGGAAAGCATACTCTCGGCATCTCTTGTAGAGAGAAACTTCATCTATCTGAAAAAATAGACAACTGGCAATGCAACACTTGCAAGTTCTCCTGGCTCTACACCACCCCCCTAGCCAGGTATAAGGCTCTTGGGCCCTCAATATATGACCCCTCAACCAGCAAATCTCCAGTCAGTAACAATAGCATTAATCCGGTTAAGGCCAATCACATCCCACCTCAGCTTCAGTGCACTTATTTAAACACACATTCCATCCTGAGCACACTTCAGAACTTTGGAATCTTTTAGATTCAGTGAAGCCAGACATATGTTTCATTACCGAAACCTGGTTAAACCTGTCCTCCTCCCCTTCCATAGCTATAACATTTCCTGAAGGCTATAGTGTAACTAGGTGCAACAGACAGCTCAAAAAGGGAGGGGGAGTGGCTATTGCAACACAAATCCTTTAAGAATGAACACTCTGAACTCCTGTTCTACTCCTGGGTTGGAAATGATAATATTCCAATGAAAAAATTCAACAAACCTAATTTGGAAGGGGGCATTGATCTACCGTCCAGCAGGTGAAAAAAAAGATTTTAGCGCGAAGCTCATGGAACAGCTAGCACCTCACATTTTAGCAGCAGATCATTGTCTGCTCTTGGGGGATTTCAATTATCATATTGATAATCAATCTGACCCGGATACCCTCCGTCTCCTGGCAGACATGGAATCACTGGGACTCCATCAAATGGTATAAGGTCCTACACATGTGGCCGGGCACACTCTCGATTTAGTATTCACAGATGCCCAAACCTAGTGAGGACTGACCACTTCTCCTTAGAGCTTCTCCTGGATGTTCAGAAACCTATGGGTGACCCTGTGATGCCATGAAGCTCACAAGACCATGGAGAAAGGTTGTTCCTTCAACCTTTTTCCCTGCTTTTACTCCTCCTATTGTATCTGACTATGAAGACACCAATCTTGCACTAAAAGCCTTTGAAGACTCATTTATAAAGGCCTTCGAAAGGCCTTTATAAATCATTGCTCCACTAAAAGTATCTAAAATGAAAAGGGAAAACTCCCCTGCACCCTGGCATTCTGAAACCTTAAAAAAGGAGAAAGCCGCATGTAGGAAATTGGAATGTAAATGGAGTAAATCCAAATAAGAAGACGGGAAACTTGCTCTTAAAACAGCCCTGATGGAATATTTAAAATAGTGTAACATCACTAAAAGGACTCACATAGCTGAGAGAATCAATTCTGCGAAAAACTCCTCCAAAGAGCTCTTTAGAATCCTTAAGGAACTTACGAATCTGAGCAGTTGTAATCCCCTAATATCTAAATCCCAATTACATTGCGACAATCTTGCAGCGTATTTCGAACTAAAAATGTAGAACATTTACATTTCTTTCGCAAGTAGCATGATAGCAATGACTCTAGAATCTCTGGAAGCCTAGACTAACTCTCAATCTCCCAGCTTGAAATTTTCAGTCCTGTTACAGTGGATCAAGTATTGGTCTGAATAAACACAATAAAACTGGTTCCCCGCTGGATCCTGCCCCCGCCTCATGTGATAGCTACTTTGACCCCTATTTTGCTTACCACGATCACAGACTTATATAATTTCTCTTTACAGTCAGCTACTCTTCCACTTAAATGGATGACAGCACGTATCAAACTCCTTCTTAAAATTCCCTCGGCTGACCCCCTGGATATGCAAAACTATAGACCCATATCTCTACTCCCTTTTATGTCCAAAATCGTAGAGTCACTGGTGAACCAACAATTGTTGTCCTATCTTGACTACCACCACCTGCTCTCAGTGAGGCTTCCTTGCATTTTGTAGGACGGAATCCGCCTCAATGGAGGTCACCGATACAATCAAACTCACCCTAGACCAGGGAACCTCAGCTTTGCTAGTTCTCCTGGATCTATCAGCGGCTTTTGATACAATTTCCCGTCAAAGTTTAGCTCAAAGATTGGGGGCAATTGGTATCACCGGCAAAGCCTAAAATGGATGGAAATTTTTTTTTCTGAGCGCCCCCATTCTGTTCAGATGGGTAACTACTTATCAAAACCCATGGTCCTGGACAAATGGGTGCCCCAGGGTTCAATTCTGAGCCCCATTCTTTTTAATATTTATGTTGCTCCCCTGGCAGAACTCATTAGGTCATGTGGCTTTGAAACCATCTCTTACGCTGATGACACGTAATTGATCATTACCATGGATTCTAACTCAACACTCACAAAGATCAAATTCAAGGATTGTATGCTAACAATTGGCTCATGGATGGCTGCAAAGTTTTGAAGCTTAACACGAATAAGATGGAGATCCTTCTATTCGGGAAAAACCCACTCAGTCTGGTCTGCTGGTTAATCCAAGCGCTGATAGTCCTTCGCCTCGACTACGGAAATTTCCTATTGGTTGGAATAAATTAAAGTCTTTTTTCTAGGCTCCAGGTGGTGCAGAACACTGCCACCCATCTTATCCTGACTCGCCGTCCTCGCTCCCCATTGGAACCCAGTCTGCGTCTTCTTCATTGGTTACTGATCAAAAAACATGCTCTTTTCAAACTTCTTTGTCTAGTCTGCAAAACTCTGCATGGAAAGGGACTGTGTTACCTTAAAAATAAACTAAAGCCATATACCCCTGTTTGCCAGCTCATATATAGTGATTTATTACAGTTACACCCCAAACGTATTTGTATGACCAGATTTGGAAGTCGCTCCTTTTCATTTTTGGCCCCGCATCACTGGAATCAATTGCCCATGTCCATCCATTTCTGCCCCAATTTCATAATTTTTAAAAAACTTCTGAAAACGTGGATGTTTAACCTCTAACATTGCCATTGTATTGCAAACTGCCCATTGCTGCCAAGACGCCTAGATAAACCCTTTGGGGATGATTTGTGCGCCCAATAAATAAAATAAATAAATGAAGTATTGAGAAATAAGCATCCTAGAGGTCCAGCCTGACTAGCTAGACCCCTGGAAGGAGGGTGTCCCACAGAAGGTGGTCGCCCTCCATCTTGAAATGATTGAATGTGATCCAGTGGTGGAGGGCCCGGAGATTGATGACTGAGTGAAGGCCTTTTTCAATTTTGTGGATGAGAAAGAATGAACTCATGCACTCGCTTTCCGTGTTGGGCAGGGTGATTGCACCTTTACATTATATGTCTGATTGTCCCTGTTACCCAGGAGTGGACTCCTCTGGACTTAAGGTGATGGGAATGGGACTGTTGGAAAATGGCCTTCTCTGAAGGGGCACCCCAAACTTTTTGCCTTCCTCCTCTTCTTTTTCGCATTGTCTTTTTGTTGGCTTTAGGATTCTGAGCACTTTACCACTGCTAACCAGTGCTAAAGTGCATGTGCTCTCTTCCCTAAACCTGATAAGATTGTTGTATACACAATTGACATAATTAGTTTATGTGTAAGTCCCTTGTAAAATGGTATACTATATACCCAGGGCCAGTAAATTGAATG
The DNA here is from genome assembly GCF_964204655.1 of Triturus cristatus. Classification (NCBI taxonomy): domain Eukaryota; kingdom Metazoa; phylum Chordata; class Amphibia; order Caudata; family Salamandridae; genus Triturus; species Triturus cristatus. Next base: position 502,827,058 of record NC_140580.1, read on the forward strand.
CTACTAGTGGGCCTGCAGCACTGACTGTGCCACCCCCACAGGTAGCCTTTCAAACCTGTATCAGGCCTGTCACTGCAAGGCCTGTGTGTGCAGTTTACTGTCACTTCAACTTGGCATTTAAAACTACTTGCTAACCACTGAGCTCCCCTTTTATTGCAGATAGGTCACCCTCAAGGTAGGCCCTAGGTAGCTCTAAGGGCAGGGTACTGTGTAAGTTAAAGGTACAACATGTACTTTTAAGTTTTGCATATCCTGGTAGTCAACAACCAAAGTCGTTTTTCACTAGTGTGAGGCCTACTCCTCTCATAGGCTAGCATTGGGAATTCCTTAATACACTTTTAAGCTGTAATTCCTGATAAGAAAGGAATACCCACCTCATGTTCCATATCTTTGGAATAGTAATGATAAATCATATTTACTGGTAAAGTTGCATTTAACATTGCTGTTTTAGAAATGTCACTTGTAGAAAGTGGACATTTCTCTGCTCTTACTGCTCAGTGTGTCATGCAACATGTCTCCAATACACATATGGGATGGGTGACAGCTACACTTTGCGTATTCTCTCTAGACAGACAAAAACACAGGTAGGGTAGGTGTGTCTGAGTGCTCATCTGCATTTGATAGCTTTTCCTGGTCAGGAAGAGAGGTGGAGCCGACACACACTTGCACCTGAATAGGCAGTGACCTGTTTCCCACACAAAGGTCGGATTACCCCCTACTGATAGTCTGGAGCCAGGGCTAGGAAGAAACAACCTATGTGCACATCAAAGACCCTTCTTTGAAATCACCCCCACTTCCAAGGCAGTATAGTACAGGGTATAAGTACTGGGCCTACCATGACAGCACACTACTGGACCTGTGAAGAACTCTGCCAGGAGTGAGAATGCTGTGCCACAAGTATTGCCACTCTGCTTGACTGCTGTTCTGGAAGAACTACTTTTCTGCTTTGCTGTGCTGCCCTGCTGCCTGCTGATCTCTGCCCTGCTGAGGACAAGGACTGAACCCATCTCACTTGAACACAGAGTGACTCCAATGGCTTACTTGCTTGCTCCCTGTTTTGAAGTCTCAGGGCCATCAAGGACAACTCTGCAACAGCACCTGGATTCTGCCATCTGTGAGTCCTGACCTGCCAAGTTGTGCCAATCCAGTCCTGGGCCCTTGAAAGTGAACTTTTGCTGTGCAGAACCATCAAAATCGACAAAATGATGACCATGCGCCGGTCAGAACCGATGCATTGCTGTTTGATGCTGACGCAGGAGCTGATCGACAACATCGCTTCTAAGGACTGCACAGTACGACAATGATGGGCAGCGTGGCTTAACTATGACGCAGCATCTTCATCGTACAGGGGTTCGTTGAAGAAACCTTCATTGTCTGTGAAGTTCAGAACCAACGCATTGAGTCTTCAATGTCGCCTTCTCCAGCCAAGGTACTTTTTCAGCAGGACCTGCATGTGTCCTGTAGCCAGCCCGCCCTCCATCATGTTCGGCCTGAATTTTGGATTTACCCTGGTCCAGCATGACCTCAAGTAACCCCTTAAGCGCTCTTTGTTTCTAAGCAGTACATTTTGACTGAATCTTTCAAAATTAATAATTCCAGATTTACTTATTGGATTTTTGGTGTATTGGTCTTGGTTTACTTATAAAATTTATTCTATTTTTCTAAACCTGTGTGGAGTATTTTGTGGTGTTTTCATTGTATTGTGTGTGTATTGCAAGAATTCTTTACACATTGCCTCTTTAGATAAGCCTGACTGCTACCAGAGGATGAGCACAGGTTATCTTACAGTGTATATCGAGCTTATCTTGACTAGAATGCTGGTTCCTCCTTGGACCTGGTGCATATCTCTTCCAACCAGAAACCCCAGTTCTAACAGGGACTGATACAGATTAACCCAAAACTCTATTTGGTAAACAAAGACTGTCTGGAGAACTCAGAAATCAGATGTTTTGGCATGCCGTGCTGTAAAGAATAATGCAATTCGACCACCAGTGGTAGTCTTTAGGGAATATGAACTGCTTGATTGACTTGCCTTGGTTAGGTGGGTGCTGCTTGGTTGTTTGAAGCCCAGGATGGTAACTCTGGAGGTGATAGGTCCTCTCAGGAAGAACGCAGGAGATCAAGAGCTGATGGAAAGGTCCATCCATCTTTGATAAGGATGGTGAAAGGAGGCTTGCCCTCTAAAATGGCTGGATGATCACCACCGGTAGTTGCTGGCCAAGGCAAATAGGCGGGGCTTGTGGATGACACGTTTCATATTTGATTGAGCTTTGTCCAAGGAGAAAAAGATAGAAACAAATTTGGACAGAAACATAATAAACCTTTTTCAGAACAGATGTACTTCAACCGTATTGAGGATTGGATCAGAGTATAAGTCAGCAAGCTTTGGTGCAAGGCACAAGAGAATTGTGTGCTGTCTTTTAGCTATAATGGAGGCATGACAACCCCCCATAAAGACTAGGGTACATTGTGCTCAGCATTGCAAGGCTTCTAGGTCCATCTCTTTAGTTAGGACTGCTGTCTATTAAAGGGTCTCTAGAGGCAGACAAGAGGAATTGATGTTTTTAACAAATAGTCCTGGCAGTGTTTAAGGGCTCTATTGAATCCCCTGTGTGGTTCACAACCCAGATATTGGAGGAAGGCTAAGAGGTAAGTGTTGGGCTCAGGGGTGAAGCAGACTTTGGATGGACAAGAACACGCAGTTCTTAAAATTATTCTAACATGTTTGTTTAGTGGTGTAGAAATTCCACCACAAAGGGGGAAAGTTGCTAGTCTTTGGAGTTAGGGTGCCCTAATTCTGAAGGGTCAAACACAGGCTCTCTCAACACTATAGGATGGAGAGTTTTTAGTTGGTGTGTAGGGGTAAGGTGAGTTTGGTCTAAAGTATTTACTGACAAAACACCGGTATCAGTGACAACATCATCCCCACTTGATAGTGATATGGTGGAGAAGTCCTCTTCTGTAGTATCAAAGTCGTCCTCATCTACATCCACAAATGGGGCCAAAAGGGTAGGGGGTTTGGGCACATTTCTCATTTGGCATTGTGCTCTCGTTCAGTGAATGGAGCCAGTGGGTGATGCAATCTTTAGCCCGGGTAAGGCATCAAGCTGGCCCTTGCATTTATGGGTGGCTTTAAGGAGATCACAAGAGGGTTCTGGGGTAGTGTGAGTTTGAGAGAGATTAAGGAAGAAAGAACACTACATTGAAATAAGTTTGAATAAGCTCATGGAGCACCTGGTAAAGGGCTCCTTTATCCTTTAACTTTTTTGTTGATTTAATTTGCATGCTTTTAAATTAATTACTTCTGTATGCTAGGTACAGTACTTTGTGAAGTGACTGGGAAAGGGCTCGTAATTTTAATGATCATTAGCTTGCAGGTTCAAATTTTATTTTCAACATTGTAATCCTACTCAGTTTGCTCACCTGTATGCATTGTAACTAATTGTGTCCCTCCCCGGTCCATCGCGGATTGTTACGTTTGGGTGGAGGGAGGTGCCACCTACCGGAAGTGACCCACTAGCACTTCCGCCGGATACCAGAACTGAGGTCAGCAGTCTAGCTACACACCTCTCTACTTATACTGATGCCTGGCCCAACCAGCAGGGGGCACACCGCTGGCATGCCGAAGGCACGCCTAAGGCAAGCCCGTCTGCGCCCGTCTGCGCCCGTCCACGCCTGGACGATGCCAGGAGCAGGATCCCCTGTTGGTATGGTTCCAAATCCAAAAAGTAGGATAGATGCTCTCCATATCTATACTACTCTGGAGCAGGTTAGGAATAAAGACGAATATTTCTTTAGACTTCTAGGAATTACGACATGCATCACATCCGCAGAAGCAGTGGGACCTTTCTCATGTAGATCCTGCAGAAGTATGAAACAAGCTCAGCACCAGATTTATAAAACTACTACCGATCAGGAAATAAATAAACCCCACTGCACCAGCGATAGGAAATGCTCTCCCCTGCCCACTATGAGGACGAGGAGATAATATCCGCTATTATGCAATTACAATGTGGCAAGGCCCCGGGCCCTGACGGCCTACTGGCCGAGTTTTATAAATTATATCAACACCTCATTATTCCGATATTGCGGCATGTATTCGAAGAGGCCAGGGAAACCGGTATCCTACCTCGATCGATGCGCGAGGCACTTATAATATCCTTACCTAAGCCAGGGAAATCGCCTACGCAACTAGATTCGTATAGGCCCCTCTCTCTTATCAATTTCGAAGCTAAACTCCTCGCCAAACTTGTCGCCAATCGGATTAGTCCTCTCATGCCAGTATTGGTCCTCCCGGATCAATCCGGGTTTGTTCCGACAAGGAGCACCGCCCACAACTTGCATACCCTATTCGTGCTCTTCCAAGACATAGATCCAGAAGCGGACGCGGCGGCTATTTTTCTTGATGCCACTAAGGCATTTGACTCCCTGGAGTGGGACTACCTCTCGTTCATTCTGGTGCGCATGGGTTCCCCCCCCCTTTCCTTGCCTGGATTAATCTGCTGTATACGGGTCTCCGTGCCACAGTAATGGTGAATGGAATGTGCTCATCTTCTTTTTCACTGGCCAGGGGCACTAGGCAAGGATGCCCACTCTCCCCTCTCTTATTTGCTCTTGCCATTGAACCCCTTGCTGCAAAAATACGACAACATCATCATGAATATGCGCTTATATACCCAGAAAGGCAGATCCTTATTTCATTATATGCGGATGATATCACGTTATACCTGCGCCTGCCCGAAATAAGCTTGAATCCCATCTTACGGCTCTTTATTCTATTCGGGGAGGTCTCCAGAGTCAACATTCCCCTAACTGCCTCCACTGCCAAATTTCAACCCGATTTTCCCCTCAAGTGGTGTGATTCCACCCTCACTTATTTGGGGCTCATACTTTCTCGCAATCGTGAAGAACTCATGAGGGATAACTATGGGCGGACGCTAGATTCCATTACTGTCAAAGTTACTGGCTGGATTGTGCTGCCTTTGTCAATGGCTGGTAGAGCAACGTTAATCCAAATGGTTATCTTGCCCAAACTTTTGTATTTATTTGTCAATATTCCGTATGCTCCCAGCCGTCACTTCTTTTCGGAGATCAGAACCCAGCTAATAAGGCTTGTCTGGGGGCAAGCAAGCCAGATTAAAATGGGATGTTCTCACGCGTCCTTTTGAAGTGGGTGGGTTCTCGATACCGGATTTTGAATTGTATTTTAGCTGTGCACAGGCACATTATGCCGCATACTGGATGAAACCCCACCCTTTTATGCCTCATTTGGCGATAGAGGACGGGTATATGACCACATACCAAGCATGGCCTACCTGAGTGTTCCCGAGCTCCCGCAACACCTTGTGCACACTACCGTTCAGTCCACGGTTAGTGCGTGGCATGATCTCACAAAGGCAACCCACTGCACTTTACTATACTCCCTGCTTCTGCCCCTCTCTGGACGACAGGACCTCCCCGTTACACAGGAGGGCGGCTGTCGCCGGCTCCTCCATAAACTCTCTATTCATACTTGGGGACATCTCTATACAGGGGGAACATTTAAGACCAGTGCAGACTTCTTTAAAGATATCACTCCACTGGAACGCTTTTATTATATCAGACTCCGTCCAGCAGTGAAAACACCACACCTACGTTCCCTCTTGAGCCTCAGATTATGCTCCCATTACATGTGTTATTGCAACAGGAGGCCCCCGCTCACGTGCTCTTGCTTCTGTATCGCACTGTACAAACTAATGGGGATTATGCGGCCCCGCTAGCTCACACCAGGTGGGAGGAGGAACTCGGACACCCTCTCACGGAGGAGCAATGGAGATACTGCTGCAAGCAGACTGGGGTGATCTCCGCCAGCAGTAGGTTCAGAATAATACATTACAAATATATTCACCGATTATATTACACGCCAGCGCGACTGTACAGGTTGAAGCTCCGAGATAACGCTTGCTGTGATAGATGTGGTCGGGAGGGGGCGGACTTTAAGCATCTAGCTTGGGATTGTCTGCCCATACAGAGCTTCTGGGGCGAGGTACTTGCTGCATTAGACCTCATGACAGGCCTACATATTCCCAACGATCCCCTGACTGCCCTGCTGGGCTACACTGCCCCTCTTGCTGCTAAAATACATAAATACACCTCCCTTGCGCTGCTTCTCGCCAAAAGGAGAATTGCTTGCAAATGGGGAAGGGGTAGAGCGCCGAAGTTTAAGGATTGGATTCAGGATCTTATTTATTGTCAGGAGCAACTCCACACATATGCAGATCTTCAACCCCCCTCATCACGTCCAGCAGATATATGGGCCCCCTTGCAAACCTACTTATTGGAACACCCCATCGATACAAACACGGGAACCTCATGAGAATTGCCTACAACCCAGCCATAGAATTTATTGATTGAGCCTGCACACACCGCACACAGTAGGATTGGGGAAGGATCGAGGTGACGTGTCTGCAAATAATGGTTAAAAAGCCTCGTCACCTTCGCCATGCTATCTTAGAGCACAGTGCCTTAGTGGAACCAGTCCATGGGAATGTTCTTGTTGACCAGTGTACTTCTTAACTGCATGCTCGAAAGTGACTGCATGCCTGCTTTGGAACCTCCATCAACGCGGCCGGCCAGAAAGGGTTATAGGCGGCTTGCTGTGTATTCCCTTATCCCTTCCTGCATTGATCATATATTTGCATTTACGTACTGATGCATTGCCGGCCAGATGGTGGTTGTAGGCAGTATGCTAAGCTGTATACCTTCTTATTTTTTTGAAGTGCAATAAAGGTTTGATTTAAAAAAAAAAATTAAATAAAGTGTGCGATATATACTAGTTACATCCGCTTAGTAAGCAGCCTGAAGAGTCACTGGCAGATTAATACTTTGAAACTATATAATTTTAAAGTCCAACATTGTTCGGCGAACACAAAGCACCTTCTGTTTGAGGGCTCAATAACATTAAAAAGCTATAATGCTAATTGTACATTTTTTATTAAAAATATATTTTGCTCAAAAAAAGAAAAAGGAAATGCTCTCCCCTGATCTTCCACAACAACGGAGACTGGAACTGTTTTTTGACTAACGTCAGATCTTTGTCCAAACATGCAGTCAATATTTGGGATCTGCTTTCCTCCACACGCCCCTATATAGGGTTTCTGACAGAAACCTGAATCAAACCCTACTCTTTTCCCGCAATAATAGTGGAACTTCCAGATGACTATATCATTCAAAAACTGGACAGATCGCATGGGGGGGGGAGAGCCGTTGTTTATAGAGACCCCATTAATGTCTCCATCTTAGACCAAATATGTAATGACATGATGGAGGTCTTAGTTTTCAGAATAGATCTACACTCGCGATTCAGCTGGAAAGGAGCTCTTTTATATCGCCCTCCGGGACCACTCTCCAACTTCACTTCACAATTTTTGGAACTAATCTTCCCACATGTTATCTTATTAAGGAATTTTTTACTTCTTGATGATTTTAACTTACATAGCGAAAATCCTGCTAATCAAGAGGCTTGCACACTTCTGGCTGATCTGTCTACACTTAACCTAATCAAGATAAATAATGAACCCACCCATCTGGCAGGACATACGCTAGACTTAATCTTAACTAATCCCCCTAATATTTCTTACGGGGCAACCTGCCCCCTGACATGGTCAGATCATTCTATGATTGAGTTCTGAATTAACGGTCCCAAGGCACATACGGTTCCTAAACCACATTCGAAAAGGTGCTGCAGACAGTGGCATAAAATCACGCCTATGCAGTTCCAAGATAAGTTTACTCCATCACAAAATTTGAACTCTGATAACGTAGAGAGGCGCTTAGCCTCCTTCAATACCATCTTGATATCCACTATGGACCTCCTATTCCCCCTGAAACAGTGCCCTCTCATTAAACGCCACCAGTCAACATGGTACTCTGCCACTCTTCGGACCGAAAAAAGTCAGTGTAAAAAAACTCAAACGTCACTGGCGCCTCTCACATGACCCGCAAGATAAAGAAAGATTCAAGTATGCACTGACTCAGTACCACAAAACCTGAAAAACGCTCGCAAAACGCATATTGCATTGCAATTGGAGCAAGCAGGGAATACTCCGGGAACTCTTTACCAGATTCTAAAAACATTTACCATTCCCAAGGCCTGTGATGTTGAAGAAGCTCCATCTCAAGCCTTGTGTGATGATATAGCAAACCATTTAATTCAGAAAATTGAAGTGATCTACAATAAAATCACTTTGGCTCTCAGATAGGCCCTAAGTTCGACCTTCGACCGGTTATTCCTAATGCTCTAACACTGGAAAATTTCCTGATACTCACACTGGAGGAGATAGAAACTCTACTAAAAATTGTTAAATCAAGGTCTCCATTAGACCTCATTCCTGCCAAAACTGCCTCTACACTATCCAAGCAACTTGCTGGCCCCATCTGTTCTATCTTGAACAGCTCTATGAAGGAAGGCACTCTCCCACTAGAGTGGAAAGCCGCACAAATTCTTCCCATTAGGAAAAATCCCAAACTCCCCATGGAAGATGTATTCAATTATCGTCCCATTTCTTTGCCCCCCTTACAGAGCAAACTCCCAGAAAAGCACATTAACAAGCACTTGTCTGAATTTGTTGAATCCTCGAACTGTTTGGACTCCTCTCAATCTGGATTCCAATCCAGACATAGTACAGAGTCTGCGTTGGTGGAAGTCACGGATAATATCACAATGCTGTTAGATAGTGGTCAAGCGGTACTTTTGGTGCTGCTTGACCTGTCTGCTGCATTCGATACCATCTCCAACCAGACTCTACTCAGGAGACTTGGGGACCTCGGCCTTAAAGGGAATGCTTGAAATGGATGTCTAACTTCCTGTCTGATATAACTCAGACCATTAATCTGGGACCCTTCCGCTCGCAGACCAACAGAGTGACCAAGGGAGTACCACAGGCCTCCTGTCTGAGCCCTACTTTATTCAACATCTATGTTACTCCCGTGGCGGGACTACTGAGGAACTTAGGATCCATTCCTATATCCTATGGCGATGACACCCAACTTTTACTCTCCTTCGACAAAACCAATTCCAATATTCAGAGCAACTTCTCAGAGGGTATGATAGTCATCTCGGACTGGATAAGAGACAATTTTTTGCAGCTCAATGCAGGTAAATCAGAAATAATGTTGTTTGGAGAAGCAATGGTAAGGTGGTCCCCTAGATGGTGGCCAGAGGAACTTGGCTCAGCTCCAAGCCCGAAACAGGTGGTAAAAAACCTAGGAGTTTGAATAGACCAAAAATTAACACCGGGGGAGTATATCACCTCTACCGCTGGAGCTTGCTTCCACAACCTTAGTCTTCTCAGAAGAGTTTTACCTTTCTTGCCACTTTCCACTCTGAAAACCCTGATTCAGGCCTTAGTACTAAGTCGTCTGGACTACTGCAATGCTTTGCTGATCTCAGCTAATGAAAGCTCCCTAAATAAATTGCAGGTAGTCCAGAACACTGTGGCCCGCTTGGTGGCCAATGCCCCCCCTAGAACAGCATCTCTTCCTCTTCTCCAAAAACTGCACTGGTTACCGGTGCGAAAGAGGATTAAATTTAAGAGCTGCTGTATTACTTACAAATCTGTAAACAACTTGGGTCCCAGTTATTTAAATGATAAATTTGTCAGTTATTTGCCATCCAGGCCCATGCGGTTCTGGGTCTAAAGCACTTCTTCATATCCCACGCTTTAAAACAACCCGCTTGGGTGGCAAAGCCTTCTACCACCTTGCCCCATTCTACTTGAATCAACTCCCCATACACGTACGTCAATGTACGGACTATCTTGTGTTTAGAAAGCTGTTGAAAGCTACACTGTTCTGATTCATCTCTTCTTGGTTGACTATGGCAGTCTTAGAGCGGAGATATCCTTATGGGGTGATTTAGGCGCTTTCTAAATTAAATTAAATTAAATTAAGGCCTTATCTAAGGAATATGGATCTAGGCAGTAGAATCATTATTTGCCCTTTGCAACTGATGCTACAAGACTGAGGGCAGAGAGGGAGAGGAGTCATCTTTAGCTTTTTTTAGAGGCTGGCATGATAATGTGCACTGTAGTGCTGAGGATATATCATAAGGTGCCAACATGCTGGACCAATAGACTTGGTGTATGGATCGGTAAGGTGCTATTACGTGTAGAATTACCAAGCCTGAAAACTTGGGATGGACTGTATTTATTGAATCTATTTGTAAATCTGAGGCATTGAAAATTTTAGATTGGCATCTTGCAAGGTTGAGGGGAATGTATGATATAACAATGCACGCATTCATCACGCATGCCTTTACCACGCATCCACTACCACGCATGACTCACTACTATGCATCCCATTGCCACGCATACCATTTCATCACACATGCATCCCGACACTTTGTAAGTTCCATTTAAATGCGTACACTAACCACGCATACCACTTCATGCACACTTTTATAATGTATTTGTGGTATGTGCTAAACTACCTATAGCGCTTAAACTTTCGCTCAGGGCAGCTCTTCGGCTCCCTCTCTACATTACTGTTTATGCATCACACATGCACTCTCGCACCCGTACTCCCCTCTCTTTCCGATTAACCTACCACTTACCCTTCACAGTGACATACCCGTAGTTCCTGGTGTGCTCCTCTTTGGTCCATGTCCACACCTCCGAGATTGTTTGCTTCCATTTTTTTTTCTGCACCTGTTGTAGTCTCTACGCATGTGCAGCCTCGTTTCCAAGACCACGCTTCTTTCTTTTTCTTCAAGTTCGCCAAGCCACCCTCTCCTCATTTCAGGTACTAAATTTCCGCTTTGCTCTCCCGGGCCGTGTGCCTCATCCGCTGCTACACGTTTCTAATATATTAATATTAATAATCATATTCTAAATATATTATTTCATTTTTTTGAAACGTGTTGCCTGGGGCGCCAAACCAGGATTACATACTCTGTCCTCCGCCATTTTAGCAGTTTTCCGCCGTCATTTTTATTTTACCTGCCACCTACCTTCTCTGTGAGCCATGAGATTTCCTGCCACAGAAACCCCCGTGTTTGTCCTTGGCCTCCGATCTTATCAGACTTGGTCACACGCATACCTAAAAACTAATTTTAAGCACTTAAGCCACAGCCATTACAACGCGTGACCGTCACCACAAAGCCATTACCATGCTTATGCCTTTATCATGCGTGGCAAATGCATACTCGTGGTAAAAGCATGTGTGGTAAAGGCATGCGTGGTAAAGGCATATGCGTGGTAATGGCTTTGTGGTGACGGTCACTGCATACTCGTGGTAAAAGCATGCGTGGTAAAGGCATGCGTGGTAAAGGCATATGCATGGTAATGACTTTGTGGTGACGATCACGCGTGGTTATGACCGCGTTGTAATGGCTGTTTCCCGGTTGAGGTGAGTTAGAAGAAGCCTTAGGCACCACAGCTTGAGCATTATCATAAATGTGTAATGTCTGGTTACTATTTTTTACGACAAATTTAAAGAGTATTTGTAGTGATGAAAGTGTCCACAATTCACCTCAAGATATGAAATGAGCTAATTGTAAAAGCTGCTGAGGGCGGTTCATGGCAACAAAGTAAGCACCAAGGAATCGTTAATGATAGCATTGCTAGTTAAGTATACTGAAAGAAATAGCAGGTGCACCATGTCATTACTGACCCGCCAATATGGTGGTTGAGGAGGACCAAAAAGGGGGAGAGCGTGCCACACCAATGAGAAGCGGATTGATATAGACTGTCCAATCAATAAGGCAGAGGTAGGAAGTGCGTGGTGAGCAGCATGAAGTGTAAAGAAGGAGGGGCATTGCCAAGCCAAATGCAATGGTGGTTGCAGCGCAGATAAATAGTGCAGATCCTGCAAAATGGAGGGGCCAAAAACCAGTGATACAAATTGTGGCGTGGCTTCACACGTCTTTGTTGTGAACCATAAGGGCGCATCAGCCAGATACCAGACTAGAAGCACGAAGGCACGAGGGCACAAGGGCGTCTGAGCGACAGTTGTTCCCGCAGCAGCGGGTACGCAAGAAATAGAAATAGAAACTTGTTGACACTGACTGAGAAACAACAGAAAGAAGTAACAACAATGCAGTGAACGTTAAAAGAAAGCGTTAATGACAGGGGTGGATTTCCTGGGAGTGAAGAAATATTTGGGGGCCTATTGAAAAGGAGAGCAGGTGAGAGATTAATTATGTGTTGCCAACAGCAGCAATAAGAGAGAATGTGTGGCTTATGGTCTGCTTCTCATATACCTCAAGTGACATCTTCTTGCCTTTCTTGACTCTCATCTCGTTGCTGCCAGAAGACAGATAATAAAGAGTATGCCTCTTGTACTGCTGCATTGTCTTGGAATAAAATCACTAAAACTTCCTTTAGTGTATGTCGGATTAAGAAAAAGCTAAATTATCAGCCAACGATGGTAAACCTATTTACTGGGGGTGAGTGGTTGAAAAGTTTCAGCACTCCATCCATCATCTTGTTCTGTTTGGTAAACATATTTGCCTGAACACTCCCACTAAAGAAAGTGAAGACAACTAACAAGCATTGGGAAACCCAATATATCCGGCTTGCGTGTTGAGTCATGACTGGATTATTTTTTTAAAGCCTGCTGGTTTGAAAAATCAAAGCAAATAACACTTGCTTTATGCATACCATGCCTTTATGTTTGATTTGTCATGAATCAGAGTACTTTTGACATATAAAGTAGTCCCTCGTGCTATGCAGGGCAAGCATCCCTCAGTAGTTGGAGCAAAACACAAAACATGTAAGAGATGGGCAAGCCAGAGAATTTATGGAAGCAGTTGAGCCAGAGCAGAGGTAGAGGTACGGTTCTAAAAGCGTAAACATTAGCTCATGCCTGAAAAACGTTATCATGCTGTGACAGACTGGAGGGAACATGGGGGAGCAGTGCAAATCCACAGGACCGGCAGAGGCGGATGAATGCATAGTTTAGCAAGAAAACGCAGTGACAGGCACCTGATAGGCCGGTAGTGCATTCAGTCGCACTCTGTAACATTACATTACTGATTCTGCTCCAACCCTAATTGCCTTTTCATCCAGCCCGTTGTGGTTTCACTCATCTTCCTTAGCATCTGTTAGCCCCTATGCTCTTTCTCTCTTCTATCATTTCTCATATCATCCCATGCCAAATTCCCCTCCTGTCTAAGTTACATGTGCTTTACCAGAGCAAACACAATGAGATGATGGACGGAGCGCTGAAACTTTTCAGACACATCATCGTTCTTTAGCTCACTTCGCCACCCCAGTTCAGATCCAGTCATATGCAAATGAGCCTTGACTCTGTTCCTCATGGGAACAGTCCAGTTTCAGCTGCCAAGCCAGGTCCTCCCTGGACCGGAAACAAGCAACCTGGGACTTATGTCGGGGTTACACCCCTCATCAGCCAGGCTAGCTTAAATCCAGTGGCAAAGTGAGCAAGGGACCCATGTCTGGGCATACCCTGCCAACGTAGGGCGAACAAAGCAAACACAAGAGGATGATGGATAGAGTGCTGAAACTTTCCAGACACTCCCCCCCAGTCACAGATCTGGGTTGAAGCCATAATCGTTCTTCAGCTCAATTCACCACCCCAGTTCAGACAGAGCCATATGCTAATCAGTCTTCACCCTGTTTCTCATGGGAACAGTCCAGCTCAAACTGCCAAGCCAGGTCTTCCCTGGACCGCAAACAAGCACACTGAGACCAGTTTTGGGGTTCCCATGGGGAACAGGGTTAAGACTGATTTGCATATGGCTGGATCTGAACTGGAGTGGCAAAGTGAGCTAAAGAACGATAATGGATTCAACCCAGATCTGTGACTGGGGGTGAGTGTCTGAAAAGTTTCAGCGCTCCGTCCATCTTCTAATTGTTTTTGCTTTACCAGTCTTCACCTGTATCCTTCTCTGTCATGTCTCTTCCTAACCACTGTAAAAGTCTCTGCCAAATCTCTTATCCTCTCCCTCATCTCTTCCTCTCCAATCTCTCTTCACCCTCCCTCACTTGCACTATGTACCGGAGCAGCAAAGAGCAGGGAAGGGAAGAACCTAGAAGCCATTACAGCATTGGCGGAGCTTAGATCCTGAAAGAGATAGATGGGAGTTGCTCGACTCGTTTTAGACTCCAAGGTCACCAGGCGCAGCCCATGATTAAGGGGGGGGGGGGTTGAGCCTGCCCATCTTTCTTAAGCATGACGAGTGTCTGTCAGGTTGAGGAAAGGTCAGCCTGACAGACACTCATCATTTTCAGGTCAGGCATCCTGATGCTTTACATGTGTTAATGGCTCATCGCAACTCTTACTGACCCCATTCCACTCTGGGGCGAGTTAGGGAAGGCCCCCCTCTTATTGGCTGACCCATGACAAGGACAGGCAATAAGAGGAGGCAGTGGGATCATTCGCAAGTCTTCCTTTCTCTGAGCCTCCGGAAACCACGAAGGCCTTTCGGACTCTCCACCTGAGGTCACTGCCATAGCCCAATAAGCGAGAACACATGTGTGTGCCCGCCCCACTTCTCAACTACATTAGAAGCCACCACCGAGGGTAACAGAGGACCCCAGGTCAATCCAGAGCCAGCGATCTAGCTCGAGCCAGGCTCGTGTCCTCTGTGGCTTGCCCACCTATACCACCCAATAGCAGGTGGTGAGAGAGACATATTCCTCTGGGTGGAATCAAAGCTCTCTCCGTGTGTGCTTTAAAGAATAGAGAACAATAGGGAAAGTAGACAGCCATGCAGTGAAGCCAAACCCAAAAACACGACAATTAACACCCGCACTATATCATCAGTTGTACTGACACACCTAAATATGATTATCAGACCAAAACGTCTTCGCTCAACAACACGCAAGGGAATAACAAGGTAGAACAGACAGATCACATGTAAATAAACATGTTATTTTAGAGCAAAGCAAATCTAAAGCGTACTGCATAGAACGGGTGAGAATTGCTAATGATGAAATGGTTTGTATGTTGTGTTTTTTTTTTTTTACATGCCATGGGGCTTCCTGGTTGTGTATTCATCCTAATTTTCAGTGAAGTCTCACAGCAGAGGTCAGAAAGATTAGGGTTAAAATCGAAGGGAAACTGAAATGCCTGTAATCAAAAGTTAAAGTCATGTGGCTCCCGCTGTTTTTATTTTCCCAATCTCCACACGCGCCCGACGTCTGCCTTCATCTTCCCGCTCATAGCATAGGCTCAATTTTTGCAATTTTTCAAGAATCAGGTAGGAAGCGGTTACAGCCAATAACAATATTATTAACAGCAAGGACACGGTGGCAATATCAACAGGGTCCACGCAGTTAATTGGTCATTTAGCCCAACTGAGCAATGGGGGTTGGAAGGACTTCCGGGTCGATCAAAAGACAGTCTATTTAGATTTCTCTGGCCGCGTCTTGCAAAATTTCTCTTTCAAGCAAATATGTCACAGCATCCTTTGCCCTGCCTGGAAGTTCCGTCTCTTTGATGAAGCCATTAAGCAACTTTGTGCATTACTGCCAGGAAGCAGTTCACTGCTCTGGGTCACTACTCCACTTTCCTTTGAGATATATATGCACTATTACGCTTCTTAAAGCGCTTAATAAACCTCCCTGAAACGGGCCATATAACAAGCTCTCAACCATTAGGAACGCTTTATTATATTCTTTTTAAACTTATCAGATAGATGTCATGAAAGTGTGCAGTGTCGTGTTACTTGTTTTTTTACATTGTTATTTTTGTATACGTCTTTCTGGGCATTGAGTCTCAAAGCAAGTTGAGAACCATTCGTTATCTTTCTAGTCTTTCTGTTTGTACATATAATAAGTGGTCTGAATAAGAGAATAGGGGGGGAAAGGAAAAACAGATTGGGGTTAGGTTACAGAGTGAGGCAAAAAACAGTGGAATTATTCAGGTTTTAAGAGTTTGGTGCATTTTGTTGACAGTTGTAATTATTGCAGGTAGCTTGTTGTGGCTCTCCTCCAATTGCCCGTTCACACTTTTCTCAGTCTTTATGCGGTATGTTTCACTTTTCCTCAGGTTTTTTTTATTCTCCTCCAACGCCAGTGAGTCTTACATCTAAAGGTAAAGTAGCTGGTAAGAATCTCCAAATCGGAGGCATTGTCTCCTTTTTCCTACCTACTTTGCTGCACCAGCAGTATCTTATGCCATTTTTATCATATGTACCATGCGTACTCTTAATGAATAGATCATTTGATTAAAAAAAATAAAAGTAAGCATTCATGCTTTTTTACCCCATGATGATGGAGATGTTTTGATTGGCTACTGACACTTGGTTAGCGGACATTTATGGCTCAGCTTTTCCTCTTGTTACCTCGGAGAGCTACATAATTTGAAGCTTGACCGCAATATTCAAAATTACATTTGATGGTCCTTTCCAGTAATAGCCACCCTTAGCGTCACAACCATTTTGGTTATAGATTGTATGATGTATAACCTCACGGCAAGTAAACAATTTTGGGTTTGCCTGTGTTGAATTATTATCTTCTTTTACTCTTCAGGCATATGGGTCCCTTGTAATAGTGGATTTCAATATGTGGGCCAAGTCTCCTTTTAGTCTAGATTTCATGTTTTTGCATTGCTTTTCCATTCACTGTTTGAAGAAACTGGCCACTACCTCACATAAAAAGGATTAGTCTTAATCTGATACTTCCTCTTCTAGTATCTTAAATATTGGGTTAATTGTCTACTTCCTTCGTCTGATCGTGCTTTCTTTTTTACTAATGTTTGTGCACCTGGTGTCATCTCGTCTACATGTGGCACAATGTCGATTTTGAGATTATCCTGGAAGAATGGGAGGTTGGTGACATTACACTGATGTAGTGAGTTTTCAATATTGGAGTAAGGATGCTGTCATCAAGACTCACACTGTTAAAGTCATAAGCAAATCAGATCAACAGACATCTGGTCAATGAAGTCCTCCTCAGAGTCTCCAGTTTTGGTGCCCTTGCTTAGAAACAGTATTTGACCACTTAAAAAAAAGATTTTAGTAATTATTAAAGTTTCAGGTGCAAATGCCCCTTTTCAGAGGCCTATTCATGCTCCTAAAGTCAAGAGATAAGAGTTTAATATTGTTAAAAAAAATGTCTCCTCTTCTCTCCTTCTTGTGGCTAAAGCGGCGATAATGGGCTTGATAATATGCCCTTGAGAATTCCCTTAGAAGCCCAGGTTCACACCAGAACATGGGCTTCTATTGGAATTCACAAGGGCATATTATCAAGCCCATTTTTGCCCCGCTTTAGCGGCAGTTTCCTGTCGCTAAAGCGGCGATAATGTTATCGCCTTTCCTTGATAATATGGCCCCTAGATCTGATTCAGCATAATAACTATCGACTAATTACCTTCTTCCTCTGGTATAAAAAACTGTACAAAAGAGGTTCAATAGTGATTGTTCCACTGCCCTAGGGAGAACTCCTAGGTGCGACTGAGGCCAGGTTTAGGCCTGTTCATCGGATGGAATCAACTTTAATTGCTGTTTGAAATCACTTACAGCCTCAATTAGAGTTTTGCTGAAACAGAACAAAAGCCAAAAAGCATCAGAGGCCACATCTACCCTATTTTGTGCCAAATAAGGTGGATGGTTACCCACCACTTTGTGGCAGCTATGCAGCATCCACCAATCACTAAATACAACTGTAAGACATTTGATGGAAAAGGGTGGATCTGACCCCCCAGTCGTTTTGTATTTTTTCTTTCAAGCCATGCTTCTTCAAAGATGATATCTGGCAGGGTAAGAGGCAGCACATACGCCTTGTACAGCAATGTTTGAAGAGCTGGATCAGTTGGTTTCTCTAAGTTCTCATCAATTCTCTATCTGTTTAATTTCAGCTGTCGGATCTGTGATTGTCACTCAGTCTAACTTCAAATTGTATGTTTCCACCATTGGCAGCATTTGAAATGTTATTGTTATGCAGATTAGGCCCAGCTGATCATTATTTTGGAAAGTGAGCTAGGTTTCACAAGACTGAAGTCATGTTGATAGGGGACTGACTTACTGTTAGACTAGTAGTCAATTGTCTAATCTAGGATGCGCCCTTCATCCTTGGTGTCAGCATGACAGAATAGGGAATTTACATTTCATGAAAAACTGGCACATCTTCAGAGCCACAAATTGACATCTGTCTGTTTCTTCACGCTGAAAATCTTATGGAAAATTCTTCTGCTGCTGCTGCCCGCAGAACTAGAAAACAATGACCCAGGACTTGCTTGTTTCCCATCTGGACTATTGCAGTTTATTATTTCTAGATTTGCAATCATCAACTTGGACATGGTTCAATTAAAACAAAAAGCAACAAAGCAACTGCATGTCTTGTGCTTGGGTTGTCCATTTGTCCCACATTACTCAACGCTTCAATACAGCGCTTAATTTGAGCCGGTGGTTTCTGAGCTTGGCACCTGTACTTAGTTGTCGAAATCAGCACTTATGACAGTCTGCTACAAGGTGTCACTGTCTGATTTAGAGATGATCAAAACAACAGTCAATGTTAATTCAATATATATTAAAAATGACTAATGCTTACGCCCAAGACATACTTATAGGTTTGGAGTAGACTGAAGTGTCTGACTTGTGGGAGTGTAATGGTTGGTAGTTATGTTGGTACTATCATTGGCAGTGCTGATGGGGCTGTGGTTGGTATAGGCTGCAGTGGACTCCTGACGAGGGCCCTGGCGCTTATTTTACTACAAATTAAGCACTGCTTCTCTATATTGGCTCGTTATGATATAAAGGATGCTATTCAAATGCATAATAATTTCCCATCTGGACTATTGATCCATGGATGTTTGTCTTATGTGATGTTTACTCCTGGTAAAGATTATTATTTTTCAAATGTGGCCCTCAATCACAACCTGGGTGTAACAATCGGTGCAAATTTTCAAGTTTCAGCTTCCAGCGGGTGTAAAATTTGCTCATGATTCTGAATTTTGCACCAAGGAATGGAAAATAATGTGCAAATTGCCCGTTTTCACTTTTAACAAGGGGCAGGAACATGTTCTTAGCTCTGTTGGCCTGAATGATTATTGCCAGTTTTTACCTGTCAAGAATCGCGCTGGAAATATCATTGGGGTTTTGGGCACTAACTCATTTTTTGTTTTCAAACCCACACTGTTGTCGAGTCCTTAGTGTGTTAGGATTATAACAGCATGTGGTTAGCAAACATGACATTCTAGTACAAGTTATACCCAACAGTTGCACCAAGGCACCATGTCACCTATGTACTGCTGTGATTACTGTCTCCAGGATGTGAGAAAAGCCACCGAGGAAGCAGGACGCCTCCTGATGAACTACACGGGGTTCAGTCAGACTTTACAAGGATGCTGAATGTCTTTATAATGAAAGCGTGTCGCTTTCTGCGGATGCTTTAGCACTCTGGAAATTCAAACTTCATGGGATTGAAGTGTGTTTTGCAGGAGCTCAGCAAGACGCACACAGCCTGCACGCATCAGGTCTCATGTATAAGTACTCTGACCAGAGGGATTGCTCTGTGTTCCCTTTCCAGAGACAGCAGACATTACTGAAGTGCAGGCCACGCTAGCAGCATTTTTTTGTGTAATAGACACATATACGATGTGCTTTTTTTGTGCTTTGCTAGACTTTTTGTCTCGAGGCCTCAGGTTGAAACAGCAACCCTTAGGGATAACTTCTGCTGGTGGCAGTAAGCACGTGCTGTACGAGAGAGAGTCATTTCCATTTCTAAGCCAACAAGGACGAGCCTTTCCCTGCAAGCGGGTCTATTTTCCTACATAATAGACACAAATAGACTATGCATGCCAGGGCTTTGTAAAAAATGTCTCCAGGCCTGAGGTAGAAAAGCCGGGCCCTGGGGGACCCTTGTTCGGGTGGCAGCCATTTCTGTACTGAGAAAATAAGAGATTTCCATTCTGTAGCCAACAAATGCAACCTCTGGGATTTGCAGACTACTGGAAGAGTTAAAACCTTTCTCGTGTTTGCTTCTGACAAGAGGCATCTGAAAAATGCTCAACTCCATCATGACATTTGAGGTCCCTGTGGAAACGACTTGATGTCATACCTGGTTCAGAGTATTAGCTTGAATCCAGTGGTGCAGGGGCTAATTATTCATTTTCCACCACCCCATCTGTTTTGTTTGCTGGTGTGTTAGACATTAAAAGGAGCTCTGTCGAGAAAAGGAATCCGCTCAAAGCGTGGTGCACAAGAGTGTGAAGGCACAGTGCCTCGGGCAGCTGAGGCTGTCTGCTGGAAGGGCTGCCTGGGCAGAAAATCTCACCTGCCACAAACATGTCCTCAGCTCTCTGAAGGCCTTTCAGACAGAGCACATTAAGACAAAGTTCAGACACATAAAAAGGTTAACAAGAAAAGGCGGCAGCGGCGTCCTGACAATCATTTGTGCAAACAAGCTCACCTAACGGGGAAATGCCAAATGATTGGAAAGAAAGGTATGGACGACACGCGAGCGGGAGAGGCAATGCAAAGAAACCGTTTATCCCTATATGTAACAGATGACACTTTTCATTATTAAAAATTACTTGAAAAAAAATCGTCAGAAAGCATACTGTGCCGCGTGTATACTTCAATTTACCGACTAACTGGAAGTCATTCACCTGCGGTGAAATTCTCTGCAGTGGTTTACACACGTCCAGTGCATGTTTGAAATGGTACACCCTATCTCTGTGTCTGTTTTCGGATAAAGTACTGTGCTTTGTCAAGACTTTCTGTTGGAAGTTTTTCGCGTAATTTTGTACGCATTATTTAGATTTTGAATTTGTATAGTGCTTGACCCCAGTGTGCTGGAATGAAAGGAAGCAATAATACTTCTCTTCTCTCTTTACATAAAGTGTGAATATGCAAATTCTGTGGAAGTCGGCGAGAACCGGAACGCAACGATTTTTTCTACTGTTTAAAAAAAAAAAAAATATAAGTCCTCATTATGAGAAACTCTAGAATACCTATTTCGCACAGGACTGGAGTTACCCACCTATGCAGCATTCTCAGTAACATGCATTCAGGGCAGGACTGGGAACTGAAAGCAGCCCTGGCAAATTTTGCCAGACCAGGCCCCTCCCCCGGTGCGTCGCGAGCACAGCGAGCGAGTCCGACCACTACTAGAGGGGTTTAGGGGGTCTTCTCTCCTCAAGAAAATTTTGGAAAAAGACAGACCAAAATGGTGCATTTTACAGCACATTTTTCATTACATATTTAATTGTATCAACTTTCAAAGCACAGTAAATAGTAGATGATGACCTTAAAGAGCACCAGGTTACCCACCCAGTCATATGTGTACCCAAAGATATTCTTACAGAGAACACAAAAAATACACGAGTAGTGAATCAGAGAGAACAAAGTAAAAGTGAGACCAGCCCCCATATGGTGTGTAGCGAGCAAGCGCAGTGAGCAACCACTACTAGGGGGAGTTTAGCGGGTTTTCACCCCAAGAAAATTTTAGAGACAGAAAGGCCAAAACAATGCATTTCTCAATACATTTTTCATTACATATTAGATTGTATTAACTTTTAAAGCATAGTAAATGATAACCTTGTGGAACACCAGGATACCCAGTCATAAATCACAGACATTCCTACAGAGAACACTAAAAAATGAAATGTCGAGCACGAAACATGAATTTAAATAGAACCAATTTATTCTTAATATAAAAATCCTCACAACCTAGAGATTACTCACTGGGTATGGTAGGTGTAAGAGAGAGTGAAATTGCATACATTGCTGCCCAGGACTCCTGATCGCAACATCCCTTGGGCCACTCTTGTCTTTTTTTTAAAAAGTGCCATGCGTTCTAGGCTTTTTTTTTTAATACTGTTTCAACGTCATAACTTTACATGTAGGTATTATTTCCTCACCGCTCGGATGTAATATATCCAGCGAATCTTGGGAGGCTCATTTCACTAAGATCTATGCCTGCCCAATCTCTAACGAACCTGAAAAAGTTTACACTTTTACCTCTGGAATACAGATTGAATTAACTGAGGTTGAAGAGGCCATAAGTCAAAGTTCAGGAGGCAAAGCACCAGGTCCAGATGGGCTCCCGATTGACTTAATTAAAGATAAACCCGACTTCTGGGCACCACTTCTTACCAATATTTTTAATAATCTTACCGATTCATTTATTCCTGACTCTTGGTCATATAGTACTATAGTCCCAATTTTTAAGAAGGGGGACCGGACGGATCCGAGTTGTTATAGGCCAATTTCATTGATTGACAATACCCTAAAAATTCTGGGTAGGGTATTATTTAATAGGATCAGCCTATGGGCAGAGGAAAATAAGGTCTTGCACCCATCCCAGCTGGGGTTTAGGAGTAATGTTGGCACGGTTGAACAGTGCCTTAACCTTCACCTGATTATTAGCAAATATACTATAGCTAAAAAAACACCTATGTACCTAGCCTTCATGGATCTCACGTCAGCCTTTGACTTTGTCAACAGATCACGGCTGTGGCAAATTCTTTTGAACTTTGGGCTAGACGACCAACTGGTTTTCTTTCTGGCATATTTACACAGAGACCTGAAAGCTAGGGTGCGTATAGGAAGGAATGGTGAGATCTCGAAGGCTATTAAAATTGGCAGGGGGGTGAGACAGGGCTGTGTCCTGGCCCCGCTTCTTTTTATATTGTACATTAATGATCTAACTAAATCACTTTTGCCTACAACTGAAGACGTCCCAATTATCAAGGGAAACAAGATCCCCGCACTGCTTTACGCCGATGACGCCGTGCTAATGGGGCGCACCCCTAAAGCTTTGCGCGCCTTGGTTCACGGTTTTGTGAATTTCATGGCAAATTTGGGCCTATGTACTAATTTTAAAAAATCATTTTTAATGTCATGTGGGTCCAAGAAACACTCCAATTTTACTATTGTTTTAAACTCTAACCAATTGATTAGCACATGCACTTTTCCTTATTTAGGCCTGGTATTTGCATCAAATGGTTTATGGAATGATCATATTGCTCACTGTAAAAGGAAATTTACCAATTCTATTAATACAATCTTGAGGCTACCAAAGCCAAAAAATATAGGGGTAGTTCCTTCTATTATTAAAATTTACAGATTACAATGTGTACCAACTGCTACATATGGTGCAGAGGTATGGGGGCATTCCACCTGCACACCTATTCAGTGCGAAGAAAATAGATTTTGTCGTAAAACTCTGGGAGCCCCTTTCTTTTCTTCCACATATGCTAGCCATAGCGAATTACATCTGCCGTATATAGAAGATTTTATAAAGGCTCGCCCGACATTGTTCTGGTTAAGAATTTGGAAGAATAAGGCTGCACAATTGACCAGAGAGATAATCATGGATTGCATGAATTGCGACAGAGGGTTGGATATACCGTGGCTGGCAGGAGTACATAAAAGTTTGACTAATTTGAATATGGAACATTTGTTCCTAAATCCCTCAGATTATAGCCCTGCTAATATTAAAATTATAGAAAGCTCACTTTATGCATCTTTTAAAAAAACTAGACTAGCAACTGAATATAATAAGACCTCAGTTGTTAGATATATGCAAGTTGAGTCTGTAACCCCAGATTTGCCTAAATATCTCTTAAATCCTGTTGGTCGTTGGGAAAGGGGCTTATTCTTCAGGCTGAGAACAGATACAATGAAATATTTGTTGTCTTTTCCTACTGGCTATACTGCTAACCTTGAATCCTCTGTCTGCCCATGTAATAATAGCTCGAAACAATCAATGCTACATTTTTTATTTTTCTGTTCTTTTTATTCCTTCCCCACAAAACATTTTTTGATCCCGTACTTTAAGTCACAATGTGTTTCGAACTATAAGATTGCTTATGATATGGTGCTTGCTATCAATAATGATGAATTATGTTTTAGAGTTGGATCCTTTTTAAAATTGGCGGTACGCACTCGTAATACTATGCACTCGATATAATTCCGCTATTTTATATGTTTATATTAACCCTATTTTTCATAATGTGTTTTGTTTTAATTGTACTTTTATGGATATAATGTATATCCGAATAAAGTTCACATTCATTCATTCATTCATAACTTTACAGCATAAAAAATACATTCTGATATTCTTTTTTGTATTTTCAATAAATTGTCACACACATTGTCACACATTTAGCACTGACATGTGATGTCACACATGAGCACACAGGCCACTGAGGCCAGAAACTGTGGACATGCCACACATAAGCATCTGATAACTAGCACCTAGGGCACAGAGGCCAGAAACTATGGAAATATCACACCCAGGCCTGGTCACACCAGGTCAGAAAGCATGGAAATGTTACACATAAGCACCCAGACCAGTAAGCATGGAAATGTCACACATGAGCCTCCAGGTCACTAAGGAAACTATGGAAATATCAGACATAAGCACCCAGGCAGCCAGAAAGCATGGAAACATCACACATAAGCACCCAGGCAGCCGGAAAGCATTGAAACATCACACATAAGCACCCAGGCAGCCAGAAAGCATGGGCATGTCTCACAGCACCCTGGCCAGGAAGCATGAAAAAGTCACACAAAGGCACCCAGGCCAGTGGCACTGGAACACTTTGTTGCCTGTACATCACTGAAGTCATGGAATTGGTAAAAATTCAAGAATCACACAAAGAACAAGGGTAGCAATTGAATCTCACCTATTCCGGGACATATAAAACTTAAAAGTATATGCCAAACCATTTAAGTACACTGCACTCTGCATACTGCACCCTGCCTTATGGACAGGGCTTGCGCTAGTAGTTACATGACATCCTGGTGACATATGTATTAAAAGGGAATATTTTCAGGCCTGGCAATTTTGCCATGTCAAAATGGCAGTTTTACATCTGCACAGGCAGACTGCAATGGCAGGCCCTGGCCTTGACACATGTTTAAATAGGCTACTTAAGAGGGGGCAGGGGCACAATAAGTTTTCCAGACCCACTAGCCGCATTTAATTTACAGTCCCTGGGTACATGTAGAACCACATTTCTAGGGACTTGCAAATAATTTAAATTTTCAAATTCGGTGTTAGCCAATTTGACCATGTTTAAAGGAAAGAGCGCAAGCACTTTAGCACTGGTTAACGGTGGTAAAGTGCACTGAACCCTTAGAGCCAACAAAACTGGCATTTTGATGTAATAAAGCAGATCAAACCTGAATTTAATTTGGAGGAATCTGAGGCCGACAAGGACTTATCTAGAGATGTCTCAGCAGTCAGTATGAACAATATGTATCTAAGAAACACTTCTTCTCTCTATCCACGTAATTTCATTGTCATCTCCTTCTCTTTTTGTGTCTTTCTGTCTTCCTTATTCGTCTTGCTATTGTTTTTGACTTTCTGCTATTTTTCATCTCTTTTCTATTATTTTTCTTTCACCTTGTGTGCCGTTTTCTGCTCTTTCTGCTCCCTCCTCCAACCCCTCGTTTGATCCAATAGGAACGCATTCATATTTATACTGACTGTAAAGTACCTTTTGCACTGGTTGGTCCATGCAAACAGTACAAAAAGGGCTTGTCGACAATAATTACTCAGTCTCAGGTGCTATGCGTATAACCCAATCCCATATATTTATTCAAATCAAGGAAGGAGGAAGGTAGAAGGAGCTATGATCCATTCAGCTGCCTATTAGTCAGTCAGAATCAATGGGGAATGGATCACTTGTACCTGCAACCAGAGTCCACTGTGTTCTATCCGTCAGCCCTTAAAAAACCCTCATTCACGTAGACAGGTCAGGTGGCAGTTTATCTTGATTCTCCGCCTGTATCAGATACGTTGCGCATCATCATTGGGTCTCTTTTTTGTGTGCGTCCTCCACCTGGAGGGAACCACTGGTTTTTACAGTGGTTACCAGTAATGGGTGGTGAGTGAAAGGTGCTCAAGTGAAGTGAGTTGTTTAAAAATTGTGTTGTTTAAAAAGTGATCCCCATACTGCCTAAACTGTAACTTTATTCCATTTGGTGTATGGGGAGAATATATAAAAAAAGGGTGTTTGTGCAGGGGGGAACTATTTATGAGTCCGCTGCACTTTGGTAGTCCAATTCAATGGTCATTGAATTGAATTGTACAACTCACTTCACTTGAGCATAGGCACCATCACCTGCCTGCACCCAATGGCACAACTACCATAAATCAGTGCATGCCATGATCAGGCCTTGCCATGATGATAAATGCCACATGGATGCCAGTGCAGTTGTGCTTTTTTCCTGCAGTCTGACTCACAGGGTCACGGCTGAAAATCGGCACCCCTCTGAAAAAAACTGCCCCCACACCATCCGGCCTAGAGGGGATTGCCCGGTGGCCGGAATCACCAGTCCGGCCAGTCCGGCCCTGACTGCATATCCGATTATTTCTTCTAAACCCTTTCACTAGGAAGCATCCAGCAAATACACTTCACTTGAGCACCGGCACCATCACCTGCCTGTACCTAATGGCACAACTGCCATAAATCAGAGCATGCCATGACCAGGCCTGGCCATGATGATAAATGCCACATGGATGCCAGTGCAGTTGTGCTTTTTTCCTGCAGTCTGACTCACAGGGTCACGGCTGAAAATCGACACCCCTCTGAAAAAAACTGCCCCCACACCATCCGGCCTAGAGGGGATTGCCCGGTGGCCGGAATCACCAGTCCGGCCCTGACTGCATATCCAATTATTTCTTCTAAACCCTTTCACTAGGAAGCATCCAGCAAATACTTCTATGGTTCTAGAGGAAACAACGAAAAAGGACAACATCTTGAAGGAACAATGGAAGCGCCGGCAGAAAAGAAGGGAAATCAGGAAGGATTGAATTAAAAATGAAGTAAATTGTGAGGCAATGAAAGCAAACCAATATAGAGTCACGCAAGCATGTAATTGAGTCACATCACTATGCAGTCACATGAGGCATGTAACTGAGTCCAAACCACTATGAAGTCATATGAGGCATGTAACTTAGTTACAACCACAATGCAGTTACAGGAGGCATGTAACCAAGTCCAAACCACTATGGAGTCACCCAATCATATAACTGAGATCAAATCACTATGGAGGCACACAAGGCATGTAACTGAGTCCAAACCACTATGCAGTGACGTGAGGCATGTAACTGAGTCCAAACCACTATGGAGTCACACAAGCATGCAACTGAGTTCAAACCACTATGGAGTCATATGAGGCATGTAACTGAGTGACAACCACTATTCAGTCAGACGAGGCATGTAACTGAGTCCAAACCACTATGGGGGTCACACGAGGCATGTAACTGAGTCCAAACCACATTGAGGTTCACCTGAGGCATATAAGAGAGTCCAAATCACTACGAAGTCACATGAAGCATGTAACTGAGTCCAAACCACTAAGCAGTCACAGGATGTATGTGACCGAGTCCAAACCACTATGCAATCACATGCAGCATGTAAATAAGCCTAAACGATTATGGAGTCACATGAAACGTAATTGACCACTCTGGTGTCACCTGAGGCATGTAACAGAGTCCAAAACACTCCTGAGTCGCACAAGGCTTGTAACTGAGTCCAACCCACTATGGAGTCACATGAGCCATGTAACTAAGTCAAAGTTGAAAGCCAATACCCAAGAGCAGCCTACTCTTGAAAGGTAATGAACAAACACAGATTAAGTCTACAGGTCAACAGCACTCGGAGCATTAGAATGGTTGAAAAAGCCTTCTGTGTTCCTTCTGTGTTTAACATCGAGTTTCGACAAACGAAGGCAGTGGTGCAGTCATAGGCTACCACAAATGTCCAGTGAAAACTAAACAGCATTCCACATATGCTGGATATGTAAAAATATTTTTTCCTTGTGGGTAAAATGCAAAACCAATGAAAAACAATTAAAAGATTTAGGTTGAGTGCAAGGGGCTTTTCTTGCGTTCGATGGGCGGGTTACTCCATCACAAACATGACTGTATCCTGTCTACTGTATTACAAATATCATTAGATATAATGCAATTGTAATATGGCTGCCGGGATATGCGTCATGTTTGTGATGGAGTAACTCATCTGCTGAACTCTAAATGAGGCCCTAAGGCTCCTTGCTATACCAGGTGAGGTGAAATTAGGTTATGCTGTGTTGTTTTTCTTGCATATACTGATATGTCTCCAAATGGGTTTCACCAAACTAAGGGGCTCATTACAATGGCGGTGGCGGTCCCTCCGCCTTCATGACTCACGTTTCCTCCTGCCACATTAGGATGGCGGGGGGAATTGCATTGTGACCTCGGCGGTCACAAAAACCGCCCTCCATGCTTCCGCTACAAAAATCGTCACGATTGCCTGGCGGAGCGGTCAGCATGGTTGTAATGGCAGCGGTGCCTCGCAGGCACCACCCGCCAGATTACAATGCTGGTGTCAGCCAGCCTTTCCATGGCAGTGGAACTGCCATGGAGAGGCTGGCAGAGGCTGGGTTCTGGGGCCCATTGCGGGCCCCCTATGTGTGGGGGGTGGGTCACTGTGCACTGGGGGGCATTTCCATGCACAAGGGGGCAAGCACCGCGTGGTGCCTGCCACGTTGTGCATGGAAATGCACGACATGGCCTTTTGGCATTGTGAACGGTGCTGCAGCCAGTAGCACCGTCCACAATGATCAGGGCCCTGGATGTGCCTGCCATAGTGGCAGGCACATCCTAATTCACATACGGGACTGCCGCCTTACCGGCGGGCAGTCCCGGCACTGTAACGATGGTTGGTGGACTGATGTCCACCCGCCATCGTAATAAGCCCCTAAATCTGCCTGAGCCCTGCTGCTTGTGTCTGCCTGGAGTGGAGTGCTGAGCCATAATAGGTGCTCCGTAGGTCTTGGATGCTCGACTGGCATCAGAATGTACTCCTCTTTGCCTAACTGTGGGTTCCATCAATTCCATGGCAGCATAACGGCCCTCGATGCAGGAGCCCTCATTGTAGCCCCTCACAGCTCCTGAACGGTGACGTCATCGAAACCAAAGCAGCGTGACACAACTCAACACAGGGCCTCAGATCTTGCAGCTCCTGTTCAGCGGCCTCATTGAATATGACGCAGCTTGATGCAACTCAATGCAGGACCTCACAAGGCAGCCCTCACAGCGCCTGATCGGAATTGGCACAGTGTAAGGCAACTAGATGCAGGACTTCACATTGCAGCACCCAGGGCCGGCTTTAGCACTGGTGGGGCCCTGTGCAACATTGTTTGTTTGCGCCCCCCAATGAACACATCTAACACGGATTCCCCTACTAGAACTATTTAACAGTGCTCCTCAAGTCTTTATAACCACTCTCTCTCTCAGGCTGATTTAGTTTTTATAGCACCACTCATACCAGTGTAGGGTGTCAGCTCACTTTAAATCGCACACACATTGGCAAAGAGACAATCATACGTGTGTAAATCAGTGTATAGGAAATGTTACATAAGACAGATGACTGCAAGGTGTAGGAGTCACGTCATCTATAGTGGTAGCCAGTAAAGTTAAAGAGTCCATGGTCTGGAAAAGCACAAATTCAGAATTTAAAACATAACATCATTGTTAGGGGTTCTCTTTAATAATAAGAATTGATTTCTACCCAAATGAACCCTTTTTGCGAGTTTAGGATAATGAAAGACAGGGCAAAAAAACATATAGCTCTAATATATATCTTGGAGTTTGCATGCAGCTTTTTGATGACAGTTAATTACTCACTGTACTATATTAGGATGTTAACTTATAAACTGCAAGTAACTAATGGATGTCTAGGACGCAAGCAGTAACCCACTGACCTGTTTACATTATAATATATGCACTTTGTGATCTGCATGGTACACATTCTTTGCAGCAGGCACATTAACCCACTGCAATGACTTACGATGAATTAAAATTTCCACTAGACAAACCTTCCATCTCTCTCCAGCAGGAACATTAATCACTGAGTGATCTTGACGTTTTTATTGATAGCTGAAAGTTGCTGGAAGCAAGAAACGAGGCAGCAGGTGCTTTCAAAACGAAAAAATACTTGCAAACAGGGCGCCCCTACCCCAAGCCAGCGCCCAGTGCTATGGCACCGATCGCACCGCGCTAGAGCCAGCTCTGGCAGAACCTAGCAACTCCTGATCAGAACCAACGCCAAGTGACATGAAGAGTGACATCAAGGACATAAGGTACAACTTTCAGCTGGTCTAACCGGGCCCCTGTTTTTGGCCCGCGCTCCATCCCGGTCAGTCTGAACTTGTGGCTATGTCCCGGTCCAGCGTGACCTGATAACCACAGTTGGTGTTTTGTGCCTTTGGCACCATTTTTACTACAACCTTTAAAATTCAAAAACTCTGATTTTACTGAACAGATTTATGTCAATCAGGTATAAGTTTATTTCTTAAACTGCATTTTATTTTTCTATAGTGGTTAGGGATTTTTATTGTGTTGTGTTTTCACTTCATTACTGTTCCTTCGACTCAACTCCACACTTTCAAAAGTAGAAAATTGGCTAACCCTCAACCACCTCAAACTCAACCAAGAAAAAATGGAAATTCTTGTCTTCTCCAATCACGACCAATCCCCCTCAGATCCAAGAATGGATAAACAACCTAGACTGCAAACTTACCCCAGCAATCTCAGCTAAAACTCTAGGGATCTCTCTGGACACAAGACCTAACATGAGCTCCCACATAAGCTCCACTGCAAAAGGCTCCTTCTACAGCTTAAAACTCCTCAACAAAATCAAGTCTTTCATACACCCCAATGACCTAAAAATTGCAACTGAAGCTCTAGTTCTGTCCAGACTTGACTATGGAAATGCCATACTAACTGGGACAGCTAAAACACACAGCCCCCAAGAGAGCCACCCTAAACACAGCAGCAAGAATGGTCATAGGTTCTAAGAAACACAACCACATCCCCCCTGCATTGCAGGACCTAAAATGGGTATCTATTGAAGCAAGCTTCTGTTTCAAAACAGCCTGTCTCATCCATAAAGCCCTACACACAGGAAAACCAGATTACCTCGCAGCCAACCTCACTACGGGGCATATTATCAAGCACGGCGTTAAAATTATCGCCGCTTTTCAGTACTGTCACAGTGTTGAATGCGCTAAATCAATGTCTGTTGCGTCATGAAGTGATGTTGTGTCCTCTGTAGGTGTGGACATATCTACTGATGGTATTTGTAGTTTTTGTGGGTGTGGCTCATTCAACAGACTGGCTCATTAAACAGACTGTTACATAATTTTTAATTTGGCCTTGTAACTTTACATTGTTCAACAATCATTGGCAAAACCTATGCAAGATCTTTATGATTTTTTCAATGTTTTATTCGTTATGTTGGACAGCAGCCTGGCTGCTCTGCAGTATGGCTGAAAAAAGCACCTTTTAAAAACTTTCCGCCATGCTGCTCAGCAGCTGCCCTGCTGTACACCATTACTAAAAAAGTTTGCAAAGCCAAGAGATCTCACATAGGTGAGACCTATTGGCATTGCCGATTCTTGTTATCTCTCCTAGCACTTATTGGTGACTAAGGGGGACAGTGACATGACTTACAGTTACACGTGACAGTGTACCAGTGTGACAGCAACAGTGACAGTGTGACCGTGACAGTTACACGTAAGCGGATTTTACTAGATTTAAGCAAGCAGGGCCATGGAAGGCCACACAGGATTCAAATGCTTCCAGGTTATTATTATTATTATTATTATTATTTCTGATTTTGTATAGCGCCTGGTTACACTGTCAGTGTGTCCCCGCGCTGTCAGAAGAGCTAGTTGCTCCGTCAGTCAGACAAGACGGGGCTATTCTTTAGGAAAGAGGAATGTTTTAAGTTTCCTGCGGAAGATGAGCTCCGATGTTTCCACTCTTAAGCTCAGGGGGAGAGAGTTCCATTTATGTGCCTCCAAAGTACGAAAGGATCTGCCCCCCATTCTGGCTCTCTTGTGTCTGGGGACAGCGAGGAGGCCTGCTCCTAATGAGCGGAGTTGTCGGGTAGGCGTATAGGGGCAGAGAAGGTTCCGAAGGAAGGCCGGGCCCTTGCCATGTACGATCCTGTGACCAATGCATAGGACCTTGAAGTCGATCCTTTCATTGATCGGAAGCCAATGTAGTATTTGTAGAGATTTTTTAGAGGCGGCTCTTCTGGACAGCCGGAGGACCAGGCGAGCGGCAGCATTCTGGATTGTCTGCAGTCGACGCCGACTAGTGGCGTTGGCGCCTAGATACAAAGCATTGCCGTAGTCCAGTCTCGACGTGACAAGAGCGTGGACCAGGGTCTTCCTTGAGGATTCTGGGAGCAGGTCCAGGGTCTTACGGAGTTTCCGTAGAATCGAAAAGCACGTACCAGCGACCCGTCTGGTGTGGTAGTCGTAATTAAGCTTTGAGTCCACCCATACTCCAAGGTTCTTGACCTGATCACTGGGGGTAGGGAGAGGCCCCAGGGTCTGTGGCCACCAGGCAGATTACCAGACTGAGGGGGGTTTTCCTACAATCAGCACCTCAGTCTTGTCTCCGTTCAGACGGAGGCAGTTCTTCGCCATCCATCCAGCCAGCTCTTGGAGGCATGATGAG
The DNA here is from genome assembly GCF_964204655.1 of Triturus cristatus. Taxonomy (NCBI): domain Eukaryota; kingdom Metazoa; phylum Chordata; class Amphibia; order Caudata; family Salamandridae; genus Triturus; species Triturus cristatus. The sequence goes on from NC_140580.1 coordinate 502,859,475, forward strand.
AAGTTCGCGGCGGCTTGTTCAGCAGGTTGGGTCAGAGCGACCACCAGCTGGGTGTCGTCTGCGTATGTCACTACTTCCACCCCATAGCGTTCCGCAGTAGTAGCCACGGGGGTGACATATAAATTGAAAAGGGTTGGACTGAGGCTTGATCCCTGAGGCACTCCTTGACCGAGGTCAAAGGTGTCGGAGCGTGCTCCTCCTTGCTCCACCGAGAAGCTACGGTTAGTAAGAAAAGATTCCAGCCATAACCAGGCCGTGCCTGTCACCCCTCCTTTCTTCAGACACTGTAGCTGCGTATGATGTGCTACAGTGTCGAAGGCTGCGCTGAGGTCCAGGAGCACTAGTGCCGCCACATGCCCGGCGTCCACGTGCTTCCTCAGTGCCTCAGTCGAAAAAAGGAGGGCTGATTCTGTGGAGTGGCGGGCCCGGAAGCCCGATTGGTTGGTATGCAGGAGGCCTCTGGACTCTATGTGTGCTGAGAGTTGTTGGTTGACCAGCTTTTCCGCCAGTTTTGAGAAGAAGGGTAGGAGCGAAATGGGGCGCAGGTTGCTAAGCTGGGACGCACTGATATGGGGTTTTTTCTTAAGAGGCAGTACGACTGCTTGTTTCCACCCGTGTGGGACCTTGCCAGTGTTAAAAGAGGTAGACAATATATGGCCTACATACGGTGCCAGAAGACTCATGGCACTGGCCAGGAATTTGGCAGGGGCAGGATCGTGAGGGGAGCCTGATTTGATTCCTTTAGCAGTGGCTATCAAAAGGTCCTCTGTCGGAACCTGGTATGCTGTAAGGCAGTCTTCGATCTTTGCCTCCCAAGTCGCTTCTTCCTGAGGAGGTAGAAGGTTGGAGCCAGTTCTGGCATCATCAGGGAAACTGGTGTAAATGTCGCGTACTTTTTTGTGAAAAAATTCCGCAATGACGTTACAAGATTGTACTGAGGTATCGGCCTGCTCTAAAGAGGGGGGAGGTGTAGTGATCTCTTTATAGATCCTAAAGAGCTCCTTGGATGAGCAGTTAGCACTATCTATACGGTCAGCGTAGAAGGTCGCTTTGGTTTTCCTAATTTGGAAGTGGTATTTTTTTATGCTAGCTTTGTACACATCTCTTGCCTCTGGTGAATAGTTCTTTCTCCAGGCACGTTCGAGCCTCTTGCAGGCTGCCTTGGTTTCTCTAAGAGCTGTGCTGAACCAAGGTGCAGTTTTAGTTTGCCGCTCCGGGCCCTTATTGGCCCAAGGGGCAGTGATGTTTAGGGCTTTAGTGATGTGTCCGTCCAGGGCCATGCAAGCCTTGTCAACATCTACTCCTAAGTCTGTGGGGGAACCATTCAGTAGGAAGTGATATTCAAAAGAGTCCATGGAGAAACGGGCCCATTTCCTTTGTTGTTTATTGGCGCTATGGTGGGTTTGTTTATGGTGAGTCTTGACTAGGAAGTGAAAGGGGACTAGGAAGTGGTCGGTCCACAGCAAAGGAATGGGAGGGTCCTGTTTCAGATCCTCCAAATTACTAAAGATGGGGTCAAGTTGGTGCCCCTGTCGATGGGTCGGGAGGAGGGAGGCTATTTCTAATTGTATGGTTTGCAGCTCTTGACGCAATTCTTGAGCAGCTGAATTGTTGAAGTCTTCGAAGTGGAGATTAAGATCCCCTAATACAAGGAACTTCCTGTATCTCATAGCCAATGGGGTAGCGTTCTGGATGAGACTTTCCGCGAAGTTTCTGCTACCTCCCGGGGGTCTATAGATTAATAGGCCTTTGATGACCGTATTTTTGTCGATACCGATGGAGAAAGCTCCAGTTTCGCTATCTTTTATATTAGCTGGTTCGAGGGAGCATGTCATATTCACTCTATAGATTATGGCAATGCCACCTCCCCTTCCCTTAGGTCTATCCTGCCTGCAAATTGCATAGCCAGGGGGAAGGGCCTCCCTGACTTCAGGGTCTGAGTCCTCGTCCAGCCAAGTTTCAGTGAGGCATAGTATGTCCCATTTGTTGTCTATTATAAGGTCGAATACTTCTAGTTTATGTTTTTTGAGAGAACGACAGTTAAGCAGAGCGCCACTGATTTTCCTAGTGTGCTCTGGTCGGGCGTTGTCGTTGGGCGTGCTTGCTTTAGGATGCTTATTGAGGATGAAGCCACAGTGTTCACAGGGATTTGTAGGACTGCGTATACTGAGATCAATACTGTGCTCACATACCTTAAAGTATTTGTTGCGAAGGTTGAGGAGCTCCTCTTTATCGTATCGGTTATCTGGGAGGTGAGGACTAGGGGGTCTGGCCCCGTGCCCCGGTCTGCCGCGGACGGGCGCAGACGGGCTTGCCTTAGGCGCGCCTTCGGCGCGCAAACGGCGCTCCCGCTGCGCTCGTCCGCTGCGCTTCCGGAGGCAACACATGATATGGGCGGGGGAGGGCGTGGCCTTGAAAGTGGGCGTGGCCTGTGCGTCGCCGGGGAGGCGAGCTAGGGGTCGTTGCAGCCGTCACGAAGGACGCTGTTTAAGATTAGGTTCAGGTAGGTGAAGCAACAAGCTTAAAATTGAATAAACACAGTTAAAAACAGATTTAACAAGCTTTTAAAAAGAACATGTCTCCCGGCGTCTGCCTGCGGAGCTCTGGCACTTCTGCCAGAGCTCCGCAGGTTCCATCTTTACCTATACTATAGCCAGATATTTAGAAAATGTCAGTGCATCAGTAAGTTTTACAGTTCCTTTATCGCTGGAAAGCAGTAGTTCAGGCTTCATAGTCATTACCCATTTATGTTATAGTGTAAAATAAAAGGAAACTCCCGTTCAAATCCATTGGCAAAAAAAATCGCAAAAATGATGCATACATTTCTGAAATAATATTTTGCGATTTTGTCCTTTGCTTCCAGGCTAGGTTAACTGCATGGCACACTGCCAATGGAATATGGGTCGCCGAGGCTGCAGCAAGTAGATATCAGCATCCGGACAGTTTCTTATACCGCAAGGTACCCGTAAAGGTTTAGCCATTGTTTCCGAAGATAATTACAAACACAAGCAAGCACCACAGGATGAAAGCAGCGCTCCCCAGTGCACACACTACAGACGCACTTCTCTGGCTTCTAAGCATACACTCGAATCTAGGCACGACTGATTTTACAAAAATCCCATTTTCCAGACTAATATGAGTCATCTTACCGTTTTCAACATAGGATAAGACGAATAATATTACGTTTTGTTAGTAGGACCCGTATACGTAGCAAACAAATGGTCTGTCTGCGCCGATAAGAGCTGCTATTATTAAGCAACTCAGTGGCATTCATTTAACGGTCCTCAGAATCCTGCCTGACCCGGGAGCTGGTTATGAGGAGACACATGCCGGTTGCCAACACATCTTAGAAACAGATGCATGAACCACTAGCATAATATGTAATTACCGTATTTCATGCCTTCCAATATGTTGGCCCGCAACCCATTTTTTCCCCACTCCTAAATCCAGATAACAAGAAATATTAGGAGTATTCTCGGACTTCTTCCATTTCCAGATTTTGTGGCAAGGCTAGAGACTTCAGGACAGATTTAGTAAGGTTTAACAGAACACAGGGCAGAAAGCTAACTTGCTGTGCTACATTTCATGAAAATCAGAGAGCAGAAATACACTATAGCGACTAAGAGATGGCGCACTTCTGCTCCCTCCTTGCACTGGCGCGCCGTGTGCAGTCATGTGTCAATGCAGGCACCCTTGCACTATAATCCAAGGGTGCCTGTGTTACGAGCAGGATTGTTTTTATGTGGGAAGGGATACCTTCCTGCACACAAATAATCAGGGCCAGACTGGGATCGGAAACCAACCCTGGCACTTAGGTCAGACCGGCCCAGTCGATGCTGGTGGGAACACTGCTGCTGCGTGCGTTTGTGACAAGTGGCCGATTTTGCAAAACGGGCCCCCAGTAATAAAAACGGCCCCACCGGTCAAAAGCCATCTCCCACCCTTCCGGCCCACTGGGGAAAAGCTTGGTGCCCGCTACAGTCAGTCCGGCCGTGAAAATAATCCTTAAAGGCATTTTCCTTTTTCTATGTCTGATGCGCAATGCATCACTCATAGCAAAGCAATGAGGAGAAAAAAAATTTCTCTTTGTTACACCTGGGTTCGGGAGGTGCATGTTTTTGGCACAATCGCATGTTTACGGAACTTAGTAGATCTGGGATAGCGTCAAAATCTATGGGTGGATGCATGGGAGCAATCAAGCTCCACCAATGGAAAGCCACCCCGAAACAAGGTAAAACTATACTTTGGCTTGCGTTTTTTTTTTTACAAAGCCACGCAAGGTGCCACAAATCGCCCCTTGGGCAGCTTTGTAAATCACTCCTAACATTTTGCGTTGAGGCTGTGTGAAAAAAATGGTGAAGCCGTAAAGAAAAGGTTAGTAAATCTGCCCCTTCGGGTATTATGTAGTAAGGATTGCACAGCAGCTTTCGTGACTCTGTACAGTTTTGTGTGCTACACCCACAGGCTTTCATGATCGGAACTAAATCCTGCACAGTGCTTTACAATAATTTGGGTTACTTTGCAAGTTGTGAGTGCCTTTACTACAGCTCCGCAGAAGCAAAGAACAAAATACTGTAATAAGAATTGACTTCAACTCCTGTGATCCTGTAGGGAAAGTGACGAATTTATGAGAGAGGCAATCTTCCCCAAGCCAGAATGTTATTAGTTGTCAGGCATGATGAAAAACATCTTCTTTCTTTTATCCATATCATCGGATGGGCATTGCTCTTTTTTAAGCATATTTTGTTTAATATTTCTTTAATTCTGTTGATTTCAGAAGCAGTTGTTTGTAATCTTTGGGGGCATATTCTCAAGGACTCATCGCCGAGTTATGGGCACTTTATCTCAGCCAAATGTAATGATAAATGGATCGCCCTATTCACAAGCTGGTGCTAGCAGCCCATATAACCAGTTTTCCTGCAATTGCAGCCGCAAAAAACATCACCGCGGATGACACCGGCAACTAACGCTAATGAGATGCAGAGTAGGCGTTCCTGTGCAAAAAGCCGCAACAACACCACTTCGCAACATTATCAATGACCAGCCAGATCGGCGATAAGATCACAAAACATGCGATAAGGCGCGTTAGCAGCAGAGATTTAACACCTGCTCCTACCTGGTGTTAAGTCTGACGACTACCTGCAGTATGAAAGGGAGCACAGCCCAGAGCCACACCTGAAGAACAACAGATGCCATGGAGCTACTGATCATGCAGCTCGGACACCCAAGAGGGCCACAACACCCACGGCCACCACCCACAGGCCCCCCCACCCGGGGCCCTACCCCGGGCACACCCCCGGACAAAGATACTGCACATCAACTTTACCAAATCCTGAACTAAACAATTCGCCTGATGTCGCACAATTACAACAACTAACATTCATGTGTAGTGAGAAAATGGAGAATCATTCATTCATCATTGAAATTACAATCAAAATATTTCACTCAAATTTAACTCAAAGCAACTATTTGGAAGAGTAATGGCGGGTATTCACTGGACAATCTGTAAGTCACAGCCTGGAAGACAGAATTCAAGATAAGAAGGTGTGTCATGTGCTCATCAAAGGACAGAGAGAGAGAGAAAGAGAGATAGAGTGAGAAAGAGAGAGAGAGAGAGAGGGAGAGAGAGAGAGAGAGAGAGAGAGAGAGAGAGAAATAGAGAGAGAGAGAGAGAGAGAGAGAGAGAGAGAGGGAGAGAGAGGGATAGAGAGGGAGAGGGAGAGAGAGAGGGAGAGGGAGAGAGAGACAGAGGGAGAGGGAGAGGGAGAGAGAGAGGGAGAGGGAGAGAGAGAAAGGGAGAGAGAGAGAGAGAGAGAGAGAGAGAAAGGGAGAGAGAGAGAGAGAGAGAGAGGGAGAGAGAGAGAGGGAGAGAGAGAGAGGGAGGGGGAGAGAGAGGAAGAGGGAGAAAGGGAGAGAGAGAGAGGGAGAGAGAGAGGGAGAGGGAGAGAGACTGTACAAGGAGCACAAGGCCGCTCAGGCTTCTGGCTCATACATGCCAACTGTTGTGTGTGTATCCCCATTGATGCACCATGAGCCGAAGGCCTAGCCTGCATTGCATCGCAAAAGCTACATCACATTTCCAGATTCCAGAGAGATACCATTGCAGATGATGATGACTCCCACACCACGCACAGCGCTAATGAAAGACCAACGTATCCTCACCCCACACACAGAAGACCTTGCTGGAGTTACTCCTGCATGGGATGCCCTTGACACATACACAACAGCCCATTCTTCCAAACGTTGCACAAACATACGACTCATTGCTTTGAGCTGTGGCATATCATCCACATAACTGCCTTAGGTCAAAAGAGTGCCTGTTCTACGAGAGACACCAACGCAATGGTGTGACATCCCGGGCACATGCACAACTCCTCTCACGTGGAACTGTACCATGCACGTATGCTGCATTTGTTGGGAGCACTGCCACTGGCAGTGTTGCGCATCAGTTACCGTCTGAGCTTCCATCTTGCGTACGTCACCTGCGTCCAGCCCTGGTTCCACTGTCGATCATGCACATTTGAGTGGCCCATGGATGTCTGCCTATCCAACACAACGGTAGCTGAACTGGATTATGACTTATGTGTGCGCCCCCCGTTGGCCCATGACCAGGAGTGTAACTGTAATACCCGTGCATGGGATGCCTTGATATTTGGCGTATGTGCCGGCAGTTGGGCATGGGAGATTGCACAAGTCTTCGTGTGCAGTAACCACATCGAGGTGGTCCCCTATTGGGCTGTTTTGCGGATTGGTGCCCGCTACAGCGTGGACAGAGCACATCTGTCCGGACCAGTTAATGGATTGGCTCTCCCTCGTGTTCTTTGAAGCCAACAATGACGTCTTCTTCGAACTGATTGCCCATGAAGCTGCGCTCGCATTCATGGATGAGTGACTACGTTCCTGCAGCCACAACTGATTGTAACCCAGAGCACAGGTCCCAACACCTTGTTGCATCTCAGAGGAATGGTCACATATCCCACAACAACAGTGGACATGTCTGCATTCGCCTGGATTCAAAATGCATGTGCGTGCACTTACGAGCAAGGCGAGGCAGTCCCATGGGTGGTGCTGCACAGCGTCGTTTGGCAACGTTCCTAAATCTGACATACTGCTGGAGGGAGAGTATACACATAGTAATGTAGTACTACATATTACCTTGTTGGACCCTTTCACCTGCTCACTGTCAGAAGAGCATACAGTCAGCGCAGTCCGGTGGTACAGCACTATGCAGATCCCATGGGTTGTGAGTCGTGTCCCCTGACATGGGGCAATGGGCATATGACAAACATCACATAACTCGTCCAGCAAGGCAAGGTAGGCTGAGACCGTCTGTAATGATTGGTGTTCTACTTTTGCCTTCCCGTTTCTTGCACCTCTACATGTTCCTATGCTGCCTGTTAGTGTCTGAAGCATTGGTCTACATGTTGTGACCCTTGTCTTGCCCTTACTGACACGCACATGCTAATAAAGTCTCAGCAACTTCACTAGGGTTCAACTGTGATGAGTGGTGATCAGAATGACAAATCGCGTGCCTCAATGAGCATTGTCCGTACACACGGAGGGAATGACTGATGCATTTCACTCGGGGGTGAATCCCTATTGACAGCTCCACCTCTGTGAACCAGACATTGTGGTTGGGATAGTTGCTGGCAGACCTGTGCTCTTATGTGTCTTTAGCAATGTGAGTATGGTGTCCAAATTCTTGCCATGTGGATCAATGTGATCCATGAAAACAGACTGTGTCCACACAGTTGAGTGTGAGTAGGTATGCAAAGAGACGTTCTGTTGTCACATTTGATGGGGGACACTACTTTGGGCCTGCTACCGAATTTGACATTTTTACACACAGCCCTTTTCCATACATGGACGTGGGGCTACGTTGGGGGTTGCGAGATTGTTGTTCATGAGCAATGAGGCCACAGCTAGTACACACCTTAACAGTCATCTAATTGCCCATGTGGGTCAGGCGCAACCATGCACATTGATGTCATTTCCCAGGGTGTACCTTTTTGTGCAATCAATGTCCATACATTCATCCATACTTTTATACTTGATTGAACATAGACATGACACATCTGTGTGATTTGGAATGTTTTATTCACATTCTGTAGTGTGTCGGAGCTGGAGCAGTACATGGCCATGCAAACCCCACATTAAATGGTTGCCCAGTGGAGGGCCAACCGCAGTCCTTTGGGGAATGATAAGTTAATCAGAAGAGGATGAGTTCAGTCAGCAGCCTGATTGCTGTGTCATTGGTAGCCAGAGCAGATATGGCAGTCCATGTCGGGGTCCAGGTGAATGTCGCAGAGTGTTTCGGGGGACAGTGGAAGGTGTTGTTCCAGGGCATGATGCAGAGGGCTGAACCAAGCAGGAACAGGCCATATGGCGGGGATGAATGCTACAACCTCCTTTCGCACACAGAGTCATTCCCATCCACATCTTAGTCCTCTGATATGCCTTCTGTGTCAGGTGTGTCAGGTGTGTGTGGTGGTGTTATGGCTGCCTCACTGGGTGCCACTGACACATCAGGGGGTGGAGATGTGTGTGTCCAAGTTTCTGCAGCAGTCTTCTGGGATAGGCTCTGTGGCATCATTGGCAAGATGTGGTTCTGCAGGGCATGGAAGATCCCAGCTACATCTAGCTGGTGTACATCCATGGCAGCCATCCTTCCAGCCTGCACCCGCTCCATGTTTGCCATTGTCCTCAGCATGTGTCCCAACTCCCGTCTGACAATGCTGGAGCCTGTCTGACTAGACATTTCTTGTATCCGAGTAATGGCTCCAGTGAGGTCAGCCAAGGAGTATTGTAGAGCATGGTACGGACTGTGGGTGTCCGTTAGGGACTGTAAGTGGTCCCTGATGGGACTCATACACCCACCTATGGCATCAAGATTGGCTGCCATGAGGTCAAAACACACCCGCACCTGTTCAGCCAGCCCCCTCTGGCAGTCTAACACACAGCGTTGGAATGCCATGTGTTTCTCCGCAAGGTTTTAGGAGCAAGCTGTGGTGGTGGGTGCTTCCTGTTGTGTGGGCTGTGCAGGGGGTGGGCTCACCTCGATGCAGCTGTGATGCCTTGCTCCTGGAGGTGGGGTGCGGAGACAGTCTACGAGCCATTGAGGGTGTCAGGGCAGATGGCCAGGGGATCCTCATCATCTTCACTGAAGAGATGTCTGGTCTGCTCTGCAGGAGGTGTTGATTGTCCCTCTGCAATGCAAAGGGGAGATGCGGGTTAACAGTGTGTTCCATGTATGTTGACGCATTGTACATGTTTACATTCAGACTGCATGACAATGTGCATTGTGACTGTTTTGGAGGAGCTGGCTGTTTGATGGGAGACAGTGGACATTTTGACTAATGACGGATGTGAGGTTGTACTTGTACATTATCATCCCACAGTTTCCTACTATGGCCAGTTTCTACGTACAAGCGGCACCAGTTGTGTTCTCTGTTCTGTAGTGAAAGTGTTGCACTTTATACCACATTGTCATCAATGTTGATGTGCTGTGATTGCTATGTGTGTCTGCTGCATTGTGGGAGAGTCGCCCCTGCAGCTCTGATTTGGCAGCCCCTTATCCCTTTGAGCAAAACACAACAGGAGTGAATCCGTTAACCCAATTGAGACCGGGCAATTTATACTATCAAAAAACAATGTCTCAACTGGTCAATCATGTTAGGAGAACCATTTAACACAGAGAAATTAATCAGAACAAACAGGGCAAGGGAGACCGGGTTGAAAAAAGCAGGTTGTTATTTATAATTAGAAGTACAAAAAACTTAATTACAGTAACCATAACAGCCGTGTGAACACTGGAGGTGAAGTGATGGGTGAAGACGGCCTTTGAGGCGGTGTGCCTTTGACTTGTGTGCTTTTACAGTGCTGAGATGTTGGCGACTTCGGTCATTTGTGCTCTTAGATGGTTTTTGTACTCTTGTGCATGGTTTATCAACAGATGTGTTGTTGACGTCAGGGGGTTGTATGTGCACGTGGATGTGTCAGAGTGTGACCTGCTCCTTTGAGGATGTGATCCACACTGGGCAACCTCAGTGTCGTGTCGTGCACCATGTCATGTATTTTGACTACAGCCATGCTCTTGGTCATGCAGTTTCACTTGCATTGTCAGTGTGGCTCACAGAGCCGCTGCTTTGCTGGATTCAGCACATGTGCATAGGTAGGTTGTGAGATTGGTGATAGGGAGGGGGGCCCCTTTGTGCACATAGTGAAGGGGGCCTACTTGGTGTTTCTATGTGTGCTGCAGTGTGCCAAGGGTATCAGGGACATGTTCCACAATCATTGTGGGTGTGCAGTGTGCTACACTTAATTGTGTATGTGTGCCATTGTGCCCGTCTCCCCCCGTCCCCCCAGTCACAGGTCGTTTCTCACCCAGTTGCTGTTGGGTCAGTCATATCGAGCTGTGTCCGGACCCCCAACTCCTGCCACCATCTCCACACTGATGACTGTGGCCACCATTTCATCCAGCTCCTCCTGTGGCGCAGGACTCCCACCTCCGCTCGCCGTTGCTGCCTTCCGGTTGGCAGTGATTTTCTGCTTGGTTTGGCTATTCACGTCATGCCAGCGCCTCTTGACCTCCTACATTGACCTCCTTGACACTCCGACTGCATTCACGTTGTTCACGATGGACTGCCATATTTCCGTTTGTGTTGCCAATGACACAGTGGAGGTGATGAACAGTTGTTGGTAGTGTTCTATCACCTCCATGACGATGATCTGGTTTTCCTGCGGACTGAACACCATCTTCCTCTTCCTCTTCTCCTTGCCCTTCCCCAGCCTCGGGGGTTCCTGGCTGGTCCTCCGTGGGGCTTGTGGGGTTCGAGTTGTCCTCTGCACTCGGTCCGGGTGCATCCATGGTGCTACTCAGTTTCTTTTGCTTTGGGTGTGTTTTTTCTGTTGCTTTTATGGTGCATTTTCCTGCATGAATCGTGGGAATTGCAGGCCTGTCGTTGGTTATCGCTGATTTTTGTATCACGATTTGGGGCATCGCAACTTTTTTCGCGTTTGTGGTTTGCTTTTTTCAGCCTCGTGTTGATTTTAACGCGGTCATTTGGCGCGTTATTGTGAGACTATCGCATGGTGCCCACGGGTTGAGAATACAATGTTAACAGGGTGTTATTTTCCCACGATCGACTGCGATATGCAAAGTTGCATTAAGCTAATTTTACGATAATTATCACACGTTCTTGAGAATATCCCCCTTTGTTGTCTAAAAGTGCTTTATGACTAGGAAAAATTTATTGATTCTAGGGGTTGAGTTACAAATGAAGTGATGGATCCGTGGCACCTGGGCCCTTACGTATCAACCCTTTTTCCCATAGACACAAAATGGGTAAAAGCCTTTCATGCATAAGCCTTTAAAAGATGCTATAGGTCTTACTGTGGTCACTGATTTAAATTGCTATTCAATATGTTACCATTATTCCTGGGCATACGTGTACAGCAGTCAGCACCACTTGTGCCCTTGTAAAGTTGAAGAGTTTAGCCACCACTGGCAGCAATTTACATATCAAGCCCAATTATTGGAAGCTGCTAATGTTTGCAAAATTGTGACGGTGCAATGCACTGAAATTAATCTATCTTGCACACATCCAACTCAGTACAGAGGTGCTATATTGTTGACTCTCTCCATAATCAGCACATGACTTCATGCAATGATAGATTACACATTAACAGTAATGAACACACAGAAGATGCCCAATCAATTTTCTAGACACCTCTGTAGGGGGAAACTCCCAAATATTCTCCTACATCAACATAGGCACCAGGTATAAATATTGAACCCTCCGATACACTCTTCAGATCACTTCCAGACCTGTGATGACTCAGAAGGACTGGCCCGCTGTTGTGTTGCTCTGCTACAAGAGGAACTGTTCTGCTGCCCTGCTGTCTGAGTAAGAAGGACTGGTCCTTCACTTTGAACTCAGGACCACCAGAGTGACTCGAAGACCTGATTGGCTGGCCTCCTGATCAGAGCTTCAGGGAAAGAAAAGGCTCTAATCACATTGAAATCTGCACCTGGACTCTGCCAGCCGAGTCCTCCCTCCCCCCCCAGTGGTGCCTCTGCAGTCCTGGACTCTTATAAGTGGGATTAAAGATGCTCTGCCAGCTCAGCGATGGTGGCCACCAAACCTGATGCAGCACAATGCAACTCAATGAAGGGCCTCGCATCGCGGCTCTCATAGCTCCTCATCGTAACTTCTGGCACAGTGCAATGCAACTCAAAGAGATATCGCCTCGTGGACCTCACAGCCCTCTCAGCACATCACGACCAATGTTATGTATTGCATCTCGACACAGGACCTCGCATCACACCTCGGAACCTAACGTGGTCCCGTCAACCTGCCCACACTCTATCAGAGTCACCCTGAATTTGTGACTTTGACACCGACCAGATAACCCCATTTGGTGTATTGTTCTTTTAAGCACTATTTTTGTTTAAACATTTTACGTTGCATATGTCTGGTTCTACTAATTGCATTGTTGTCATTTTGGTGTCAAATAATTTATTAAAATGTACTCAATATTTCTTAAATGGTGTTGGATTTTTCTGGTATTGTGCTTTTACTTTATCACTGTTTGTGGGTTAATTTAGTGACTTTTGTGGCTGACCCTGACTGGGATTGTGGCTGTTGCTTGAAAGAGCTCACACCCTCCTCTGCCAATAACCCAATTTCTCAGGCAGAGTGATCATTCAGTTTGAGTTTAAAGGTACAAATAAGAGTGAAACTGGTCATGGCAAACATTTTTGTGATTGTGCACTATATTTGTTGATACTTATAGGAAAGCATATCTTAACCTTGGTATTGAGGACCTAGAACTCCGCGATGCCCACTCAGGTGGTCTGTAATTGTTTAGAAAATTAATAAAAGTAGCAGATTAAAAAATATATGCATAGAAAAACAAAATGTAAAACAAAAATTCTTTAAACACACTGGTATTTCAAATTGGAGGCTAAACATGAAATTGTGAGCAGCACAGGTAAGGCACAAAAGAGCTGGCCTAACAGCTAGGGCGGTCGACCTCCAACGTGGGGAACCGGGTTCGAGTCTCAGCAATGACGCTGGACATCCTGTGATTCTGGACAAATCACTTAATCTCCCCGTGCCTAACAAAAACATGAATGTGTCCTCATGTAACGCAACTGGTGCTTTGTAAAGCGCTCTGATACCCGATACCTTCGGGTCAAGTTCGCACTATATAAATCTTTGTAGAAAAAAAAAGTATGGATGACTGGCAGCCTCAATTAAACCATTTGTATGCACTGACAAAAAGAGAGCATGCATTAGGAACAAAAAGACAAAGTGATATGGTAGAGTCCAGCCTATTTTTTTGTCTTTTAGATCGAAAACCAATTTTTGAAAAGCTCTAAAATTTCAATTAAAATGTCACTGTTTGTATATTATACAATTTGGCATAATTTGTCTATTTGTTAGATGCATACTTGTTTCTTAATTTTATGTATTGGTTTGATGTTCAGAATGTATAAATTGTTTAGGCCTGGGTCCCTAGCTTTCAGCAGTGATTCAGTGGGGGTCCACAGAAGTCAAAATGTTAAGAACTGCTGTTCTAGTATGTTGGCAATTCGCTTGTTGAGCAAAATGAGGTTCTATAAATTCAAGTTCTCTGTTATATGCGTAGGCGATACATATCCAATGTGTGGGCAAGGGCCTATAAAATCTTCACTAGTGGTTTGATCATGCTAGAACTTACATCAACCGATTCAGCAGTTGGTATTTTGGCTCTCATTCATTTTAACAAACCGATCACATTTTCATAAGGATGAAAGAAAAATATGATTTTTCTACGACATCAGTATCATTATTTAAACATCAATTCAAACTCACAGCTAGCTAAAGTGTGCAAAGACTAAATAAGAATTTAAATTTCCCTTTTCACCTATGAATGGTTGGCTTCTCTTAAAGGCAACTGGCTGAAGGTAGACAGGGTTAGCCGGAAGGGGTAGACTGTAAGCAGCTTTGCTAAACAGGGCCCTCCCACTGAACATTGGTCATTTAGGAGAAGCACAAAATGTCAAATATTTTTGCCAACATGGTTTTTGGTTTAAAACTTCAGCAGAAGGAAAGCCAGGGGAGGCTTTCCCACAACAAGGCCACTTGACGCACCACCGTGTGAAACCTGCTGGACCCTCACTTCTACATCGGGCAGTGGAACTGCAGGCCAGTAGACCAGCTACTTGAAGGTTGCTGTCCCACATCCACCAAACCCTAATGTAGGACCTTAGAAATGTGGTTTAGAAAAGTATAAAGAAACAAGAAACTGGAAAATGAAACAGTTGTAACTAATACCTCTCTGGAGCTTCTTATGCAGAGCAATATACCACAGATACTAATAAATCATTAAAATATGTAGAAACTCACAATATGAACGCTAATTCTCAAAGTTCACTAGTTGAATACCAAAGCTACTGAATAATGGAATCTGGAAGATTAGCCAATATGGAAGCCACTTTTATAGTACATATTCTGAACGCACTTCACACAGTTTCAACTTTTCTACATTGATCATGCTCCTTTCTGGACAACAGCACGAAGCTGGCTCTCCAAAGCAGAATTGCAGAAAAACTGTCGGCATGTGCTGAACTGTAAGATACATTCTAAGGCAAAACGTATTGCCATTTTAGGGTCTATACACTATATTTGTAGATTCTTTACATTTGGGACTTTATTTTAAAAAAGACCACAGACATCAATCTCACTAGAGCAGCAACAGCACTTCTCAAAGACGAGTGTGAAACTACATGTACATTGTTCTTTTCAGACCTTTTACAGCTAACCTTCCAAAACAACGAGCTCTGTTACACAAGTACTGACTATAAAACCAGGTTTTAAATAACTGCTCAAGAATACACCATAGATAATAATCAAATCACTCTCTTTTTTTGGATAACCTGGTTTCCACACTTTTAGCCCACGTCACAGACTTAAAGACCCAACACACATACCAAAGTAACTTTTGGAAAGAAGTTTAATTTAGTGATCTCTGTCTTCCTTCTCTCAATCACCTGAGAGTCTCCAGTCTCACAATAAGCCCTACGTAAATGCTGAAGTTCTGAGTGTAGGTGCTTACTGGGAATAAAGCATGGTAATCATCTAACAGGTAGCCTCTCTGCTAGGTTCTAGGAGCAGTCTTCTATTCCATGCCATGCCTGTTCAGTCTATCAAATAGTGAAAATGATCCCTGGATATTTTGGATACAAGTGTTTCTGGGATCTCAGTCTCCAGATTGTTTTCCAAAACTATTGGGCATGGGGCCATTCAGCAGCAGAACGAGATTTTCCAAATGATGGAGGCTTTAATAGGAAAACGTGGAACGACATGAAATGAAATGCAGGAAGAGCTCAACTGTTATCTCTAAAAAGATATATTATTTATAACCTTGCCAGTTATAAAACAGCACAAAGTATGAAGATGCAATTTACTGTAAAACTCTAGAATCTCTGAATTCTTAGAAATGAAGCAATCTTTGTCTCTCTCGCCTCAAAAATCCAAGTTATATTTTTGTGCATGCTTGTTGTAACATTTTTACAGTCAAAATTATGTGAAGACTTAGTTCTAACTGCTGCACTGTAAAGTATCCACACTGAAGTCTTTGGAGTACTTGTGGAAGACTTTGAGCATGGCAAGCATGCAAAACAAACAAATGTAACATTTCTGGTAATATATGAGAAAAATGAAATCAGGAAAATTCTGCTATTTTTGTAAAAGTAGGTCTGTTGTCTTACAGAGTATCAATAAAATGTCATCCATATAGTTCTGCCATCTTAAGGGCCCTCTCAAGTTGTTCCTGCAACAGGGAATGGATAATATCAGTGCCAGGATTCTCTCTCTGATGAGATGTGTACTATACAAATACACATTACATAACGTGTAAAGTATAACTCGATATTAAATGAACTATTAATGAATGCCCAAAATATGAAAGTAGATGATTAACGATCACAGCACATGATGTTCATATAAATGGTAGATCTCTCTCAAGACAACGCTTGCCAGTACGTTTATTGAAGATACTGCTTCAGCGCAATTCCATGATAGGAACGAAACTCACACCACAATTATAGTATTGGTTTAGAAACCAGACAATTAGATTTATAACAATTTCAAAATTGAAAATTCCATGTGCTATGGCTCAATGGGTTTAGTAATGCCAAGAGCACTCTAGTAACTCTTTCTGTTGGTCTATTTCTTTGTTCACACTTCATACATGCTTGAATTTCTTCATGCCTTGAGAGCCACCAAAAGCAACACAGGACTGTACCATGCCTTCTATTGTGGCACAGAATGTGAAAGTTATTAAAATGTTTTAACCCTTCATAGGATATTGCCTTTTACTGGATTTTTGTGAGTTTATATTTATTTAACCCAATCCAGTATTTTTGATAATAATTAGCCTTAGCGTTCAACCCAAGAACTTCCACTGATCCTTTAACTTGTTGCAAAAGAATGATATATATTCAGATTTAGAAAAGAAAAAAAATTGCTTGCCTCTTGTTACCACGTTACTGGCTTTAAGCACATCTTAAAGCCCTTAAGATGATTTTGTATAGTTCCTGACCAACACCAGTTGTCATAGAACTACTGAATTGTTAGCATCTTCTTATAAAAATGTATCTTTGTACTCCTCAGCATTTTGGACTTGATCCATGAAGCTGTTTACGTATGAAATTTCAACTTTTATGTGTAAATGATACAATATAAACAAGTCCACACATGGAAATCTCTTTGCATAGTAGTAAGCATAATTCACAAAGGTGTACTTCTGTATAGTAGTACCAGTGATTGGCCATGTGAGGCCCTCTACTTATTCCATGTCTGAGCTGCAGTACTTCTACCACTGTTTTGTGTCCATTTTGGCTGTAGCAACATTTAGAAGTGCAGTTTGTGAATAACAATGGGCATGCTCTTGTGTGTGCTGGTGTCTATCCGTATCTTCTTCTATAAAAAATGAGAGAAGTACCAGCCAATAACCATGTGACTCCATAAACATGTTCTCCCCAATGACATCTATTAAAGTAAGAATCTCGGTAGTGGTCATGCATTCCAATCTATTGTGGAAGCAAATTCCATAACTTATTATTCTATACTTTTAAATAACACTAGAGAGACCCAAATGCAATGGTTTTTACTGGGTTTAATATGTTTAAAATGTTATAGTTGACATAACTAGGCCTAGTCATGTTTTCAAATTTGATTTGCACACTTAAAATGAGTGTGAGGTGCAGCCTGGCACAGACTTGGATTCTCGTTCTCCGCTGCTCACCGAGGAACCTCTATTGTGACCTTCATTACAATATTAACTGTAAAAGAAATTCAGTTAGTCCAATAGTCTTATTGCACTGCAACATTTTAAAATGTATTATTTTCTGTTCATGATGTTCCAGGAGAGCAAAGATTTACAACTGTACATAATTGAAGGCCACTTCCTTTGACCAAACAAAGGGGTCTATTGCGATGGCGGGCGGACACCGCAACGGCTAAAGGGACCGCCCGCCATAGGTGCGGTGGTCCCGCAGTTGGAATTAAGATGCGCCCGCCACACTAGCGGGCACATCCCACATTTTTTACATTGCGGCGGGCGGTGCTGCAAGCAGCACCCACCGCAAGGTAAAAAATGCATGTTGTGCATTTGAATGCACAACATGACAGGCACTGCGCGGTGCCTGCCACCTTGTGCATGCAAATGCTGGGGGGTACCATAGGTACCCCCCATGTGCACCCCCCATCCCCCTGGGGGCCTGCAACGGGCCCCCAAATGCAGGATCTGCATGCCTTCATGGAAAGATGATCTTCGCAGTCATCGTAATATGGATGGCGGTGTCTTGTAGACACCGCCACCATATTAAACACTTTTTCTGCCCAGTCGACTGGCGGAAAACCAGCAGACAGTCTTTCCGTCCGCCGGGGTCCCCCTGCCATCATAATGTGGCAGGGGTTAAATGGGTGGCGGGCGGTGAATGTTGGCGGGCGTATCGCCACCGCCATGTGGGCGGTGGCTATCTGCCCACCAACATAATCGACCTCAAAGTTATTGTATACATTTTTTAATGCACTTTTATTTTTTGTTGTAGGGCATATTACTGTATGTTTCCTACTGGAAAGCTCAATGTAACTTTTATATTGAACCACATTGACTGTACAGTTTCTCTGTCTAAAAGGGCATTAAAACTGATCATTTGGGAGACGAACCAGAGATTTCCACTTACTCCTTTAGAGACAGACTTGACATCAAGTCTTTTATTACGCATACCTTTGAATATTTGTCATGTTCTTCCCTCCTGCTTTGCTGAGCAGTTCGTATTGACAATTGCTCGTTGACTCCTCTTTTGCCTTGTGCTAAATCGATTCTGGCTAATAATTGGATTAGAGCTCAGTTTCCACTACCAATAATATTTGGCATTTGTTTTCATTATGAGCCTTATGAATTGACTAACCATAAATATTTGTTTTCTGTATTGACTTCTTCATTTTAAAAAACCTTCATGGTTTTTTACTTTGAACTTTGTCTGATGTGGATTGTCCTGTGTATTTGTTCCTATATGTATTCTCTAGGTTTACATGAATTTGTGTTTAGGGCTCTTATCTTTGAAGACTTAAACGTAGCTCTGATCCATCAATTGGCCCTTTCGATGTACAAAGTGCTGACAGGATCAATAACCACTCAAGTGAACCATGTTATCAAAAGTGCCTGTTTCCCCTTGCAAACCTGCCGTTCCTTTTTCCCTACATCTGCGCTTTCCACAGAAAGTTTAAGCCATTATAACCCTTGTTTCGTCACACCTGTTCTAAACAAAAAAACTTCACAAGGGAGAAACACTTTACCTTCTCCGACGAGTGCAAAGAATGCAGCTGTCAGGCAAATACTGCTCCTACTCAGCCACATCACTCTGCCTTTAGAGTGACTGACTCACTAGACACAGCCAGATGTCCCTCCTCTAACATACTCTGCACTGATGGCAGGACCATTTACAGCACTAGACCATGTATTATTCAAGTGAAGCCCCACCTCTTCAAGAACAAATTCATCAGTGGAACTTCCTTTTCTGTTCAGGCAGTGAAACATTACAGCTCACTATGAACAAAGATAATAAACATTCAAGAGCACATGGAATTGTAAACATCTGTAAAGACCTAGCTGCTATCCAAAAGATAGCATCCCATCTACATAGCAATAAGAGATACAATACATTCCAAACTGGAAAAGTAAGTCAGTCACACAGCATTGGTAGGTAGGAGCATAAGCAAATATATCTCATAATCTCCTTTGCTTCACTTTGTGGTTAAGTACAGCTACTTGATCACTTCAACACGATAAGATCACGCACATTGCCAAAAACGTCCAAATGAGGCCACTCTTTAAAGTCACACTGCCAACCAAATACATACATTTTATGTATAAACAGAAGCAATGTGATCTTGTATGCCTCTGTTCTCTGCTCAGCACTAAGGTGCTGCTACGTGATGGTAAGTAATGATAAAAGGATCACTCAGGTTTCCACGCAGAACACTAACATTTTCACTACATAGCCCATGCGATAAAAACTCATCCTAAGCAGAAACAATAGAGTAGTGGCCTACCTGTCCACCTGGAAACACTTTGGATTCTCACCAGAGGTATCAAACACTATGTATATGCAGCTGTACAGAAATATGAGACCCTGAACCAAGCTCAGAAACTTCAAAATGTAAAAAAGAAGTGAAAATGCAATTATTTAAAAAGGCTTCCACTTTGGATGCTGTAAGAAATTGGATTATTATTTGGGGTGGGTGACTGCCCCCCTCAAAGAATAAGCTCAAATCTTGTCAGGGTGAGTCCATAAAGACTAAATTAACCTGAGCTCAAACCCCAGTTAGCTATGGCACAGAGCAGACAGACATAACTTAGGGTAATGTGTAAAGAATTTATGAAGTACCAAAACAGTAATAAAGTCAAAACACCACGCAATAAAAATGCAAAACCAAATTGGAAATATAAAATAAGATTTAATAATTAAATGACACCAAAAGAGATAAATGCATCAGTATGATGTGTCACAGAGAGCAAGGAACCCAAAAGTACCAAAAGACAAGCGACTGTGAGGTGCAAAAAAATATTTGTGTGTTTATGGCAAACACCAAACACAATTTCAACTTATAGGCCAGTGTCACAAATGCTGTTGGTTTTTTATGCATGTGGACGACGTTCCGACACCAAATGCAATGCCTATTGCTTTACAATATTTAAATAAATGCGTAACAACACGTCCAAGTGCAAGGTCATTAAGTAATGAAACATATTCACGTCAATGAATTACAGTACATTTCTCGTTCATAGTCATGAGGCGAATACGATGTGTTATCGCACCTGTAAGGTTGTCTATGACATTTGTAATTATGGTCAGAGCAAGGGCGTGGTCATGAACATTGCCTTTGGTGTGGAATCAGCACAGAATATTATTAACAAAATAAGCAGTCGAGAAAAAAGCGATATGAAGGACTATTTAGGGAAAATGTTTGGAATAGATAAAGCATTTCCTCGAATTCAAGCAGCATATGTATTAAATCTTATCTACTGTTTGAAAAGTCTAATTTGGAAAACAACACGAAGTGAAATATTAATATTAATTCACATTTAGGTAATAAATTGCACGCATACATTTAATTAAAAATGGATTACTGTATATTTCGCTAATGGGACGTTTTTGTATGAAAAATATAATGGACTTTTTATGTTTCTACTTCATTCTAAAATGTTCAAGCTTCTTGTATATTCAGACCTTATTGTATCTCATTAAATTTTTAAAAATAGCTATTTTAATTGTCAAGTACATGACAGACTCCTATAAAAACTTGACACTTAAGTTTCAATTTTGCACAATGCATTTTTAATGAATACTTTTCGCTGCTTGTTTGTGTTCCAGAATCCTGGGTAGCATACTTAAATGTCATTTTTTCATTATTTGGGTATAATAATACCGTTGAACTCATAGTAGCAATGGAAAGCAGAGGGCCATATTATATGAATAATACGATATATATTTTAGATGTCATCCAAATTGATGTGTGCTTCAGTGATAAATCCATTTGACTGAGTATTACCAACATATAGCGCACCCCGGACTAGCTACCAGTGCACATACTGTTTTATAGCAATTTACCCAACTAAGCCTGAAAACTGGGACTGCAATTTGTTTCTAAATTTTGAGTGTATCTAGCCACATGATATTTGGGATGGCTAGATGTCATATCTGAAACCCATGAACCTAAAACAACACTAGCCCTTCCAAAGGATTCCAGGATTTTATACGTCCAGCATTACAATAGGCCACATCACAAGACACCTAAAATAAAGGCAGGTTTAAGAGAACCAGTTGGGACATAATAGATAAAGAACTAAGGGGCATATTTACAAGTCCTTAATGCCACTGGAGCATCACTTTTTATGACTCTTCGGTGGCACAGCGGCATTCCCCATGTTTACATGGTGGCACTAAGCCACTTAACGTGGCTAAACACTGCCTTGTATTTATGCCCCTTTCCATCGCAGTCCTCTGCGGCAAAAGGGCATGCAATGGGTGTTACTGTGGGCGTTCCACTGCAAAACCCATTGTTTTTGGACGCTGCCCCACATTTATAAGGCTGGGGCAGCACCAACATCAAATGCCAGGAAATACCTGGTCTTAGAATGGTGATACAAGAAGATATTATTAATTGAATTTGTTAATTTCGCCTCATTTTTTGCTCTTTCTATGTGTGCTGCATTCTGCAGCACACATAGAAACAGCAAATTGCAATTATTGTTTGTTCATGTGGAGGAAGATGACACTTCCTGCACATAAACATCAGCGCAGGCACCCTTGCTACATGGCGGCAGGGTGGCTGCGCTGATGCTTGGCAGCTTGTTTAGCGCCAGCGCTAGGGCAAATACACGGGTGCGCAGTATTCTTGTCAATACGGCACATCCCTTTATTTTGAAAATGTTGGAGTGCCGCATTGCCAAATTTGGCGTAACACCGAACTCCGAAATGTTTTGTAAATATACCCCTGAGTGTGTGGTTCTCCTCCTCGAAGCATAATCATGACATTCTGCTCAGGTGACACACTTTTTGGAAGAACGCTGCTTGCTGGTTACAAAAAACGTGAAAATTCTTGAAGATGCAGACTAAAGACCTCCTGAAAACACATTTGTTCCATCTTTAATGATGTGGACAGATTGCAAGACTTATGTGATTAATGAAAATTCTTAATTTTATCCCTGCAACATAGGGAATATCAGAGCACTTCATCTCCAGATAAGCAGGGATCTCTAAATACAGAAGGATGTCTTCCAGGTGGGGACGGTGGCCAGAGCCTTCACTTACCTGGTGGGCTTGCCATCCACTCACCATAAAATAAATGAAGCATCAAGTCCACTAGCGCAATTAAACAATTGGGAACTGGGTTATAAGGCATCACCCAAGTATACAACTACTTAAGAACACCTTTGTAAATTACCACCCTTTTCCACCAGTGCCAAATTCAAATCTAATCCTACCCAAAACAAAATGAGCAAACACAGCGAGAGACTCGCATAATAGCCACTTATGTGTAACATGTGTGACATTTGTATCTCCCTCCTTCAAGTAGCAGTAGCTACTTGAAAGAGAAGATTGGAGTTCAGACGACCGGTATAGCGGCCGATGACTGGCGACTGCTACTTACTTGATGGGGAAGTGTGGCTAAAATCTGTTTGTGCCCCGTCTCAGAGTGTGTTGCCGGTAGGCATCCAGTTGGCTACCACTGGATGATCCCTGAAGTATAAGCAAGGTGGAAATATGTCCACGAGCCCTGATGAAGTTTCCAAAAATTGCTAGGCAACGAAAAATGTTGGCCGTTCCAATTATAATGGTCTAAACATGCCGTGTGTTTAATCTGGGTGCAGTCACTGCAAAGAATAAAGTATGTACAACTGCAAGTAAGCCACAACTCACTTTAGCTAGGAAAAGCAATTTCCCCATTTGCACGTTACGGGGTCTAGATGGTTGATGGATGATACAAGCATTGACACCATACTCTTACTTTCCTTCACCTTTTTCCCACACAACTTAAAAAATTGGGCATAATAACTTTCCACTTTTCCCTTTTCTGTTCTGGTCATGAAAGTTACCAATGATGACAACGTGAGCAAACTGGTGAGTACCAACCAGTAGCTCCTTAAGTGAAGCTTACGTGAGGTACTTTCTGATCTTTCACACCTTTTTTGTCTCTGTTTATGATGTGAGGCTTTGCATGGTGGACTGACCAACTTTTAAAGTTTACAGAACACTAAGAGTTGGGCACAATTGTTCAATTAGTGGAGATTGCCCGTGGTAGAGATTGGTTATGAACACTGCCCCTCTTACATTGAAAGTATAGAGTGTTCTATATTATCAGGTTATTCATATATGGTTTAGTGAGCGGAGGGTGACCTGGTTATTATCCCTCTTTTGCTCCTCTTTTTTGATGTTGTGTAAAAGAATGCACAGGGTTTGAGGGCACAATTTGACATTTCTTTAGGCTGCGTTGGTATAAGTATCAAACACTTCACGCACCATTCGAAGATTCCTGTGGTCTGTCCTTTATCCCTTCTATAAGAAATGCTTCATGAGCAATCTTGAAAGATTTTGGATCTAGTAACATAAGTTCACATGGCACACAACATTTTGAGATAACCCCTACCTTTACTTCCTGTGAATGAGTAAACTGCTATGGACATTTATGTGGAAGGATTGTGTCACATGGGAGTCGAAATAAGTGAACATGGCCTGATCTTATAGATATTCTGAGAGTCATCCCCACCCCAACTCTTCACACTTTGAAGATCAATAGCCCTCATAATTATGTGTATTTACCACTCTGGTGGCTCATTTTTAACAACTCCAGGGCAGTATTACTCATTCGCATTTGCATCATACTACAAAACGTTTTTTAATAAATAATTGTCAGGCACTGCCAAAGGAAACAGTTAACCTTTAATTTTTCATTTCCTGAAAGGTTTGTAACAATCCAAATTAAATTGTATTGGTTTTATGCAAGGAACTCTGTTGCAAAAAATTTACACTTTCGAGCTGCCACTGATAAGCTTTAAGAACTAGTGAAATCAATGACATTTTTAATGGACATAACTCTATCAATCTCAGAGTAATGCAATGGGAGTGATGTTATATATTATCTTAGTTTTTGTTTTTAAATGTTCACAAAAACTGGCAGTGGCAGTATGTGGCGACTCTCTATGTGAACCCTTGATAAGCTATAACTCATAGTTACCCATTAGCATGTCTGAATAATTAAGGAATTGCTCATTTAAAAAATATGGGTGAAGATTGGATGAAGGTGAGTGCCACTGCCCCAGATGTACATTTATCCATACCAAATGGGAGAGCATCCATCCGCACCTCCTGTTGTCAAACTTTCTGATATGGAGTGCCTTCGGTAGAGGGCATCTCAGCAGTGTAGTCTCAACTTAGATGTTATACACTTGACAGACCGATTAAAAAAGGAGGAGGTCTGGCGGTGTTATATCATGAAACCTTAAAGTCTGCCTTTACCAAGGCCTCTAATTCGGCCTGTGAGGCAACATGTATTAATATGCAAATATCAGACCATGATACTTTCAGTGCCATTCTTTTATATCGACCTCCTGGGCCTAAGGGCAAGTTTTTAGATTCTATTGGCACATTATTAGAGGAAGGGCTATGCAACAAATCTTTCATGGTGTTGGGTGATTTTAACTTTCATCTCGAAGACCTGTCCGACCCGGATAACATTAGGCTACAGCAGATTTGTAGCGGCGGGGATCTTAAACAACTAGTAACTGACCCCACCCACTCGGCAGGCCATACTCTTGATGGAATTTTCTCAAACAACTCCTCTCTTACTTATTCCAAAACAGTCCCTCTTATCTGGACGGATCATAGGGCGGTTCTCTTTGATCTTGAAGTAACTAATCGTAATTGTTCTAGATCCTCCATGAAGGTTTCTACGATCACTAGGGACTGGAAAAATATTGATAAACGAGAATTGGAGAATCTGTTGGACTCATCACGGCCTGCTCTTTTATTTAATGTGGAGTCAGACACAAATGCTTATACGAAATGGGTAGATTCTGCTTGTCAGAAACTTGCGCCAGGCAAACAATGTATCCTTAAACGAATAGTGCCATCTGCCCCTTGGTACTCGGAAAATCTTAAAAAACAAAAACTTGAATGCAAAAAATTCGAACGTAAGTGGAGGGAAAGATATGATACTCATGACAAAGAGATCTATAAATTATGCCTCTCCAAATACAAAAAACTGGTTTTAGAAACCAAGAAAGCATATTTTGGAGATCAAATTAAGAAGGCCGGACCTTCATCTAAGGTTTTGTTTAACACAATTGTTAAACTTACCACTCCCGATAGCCCTAAAACCGAGAGTAGTCCAGAACTCTGTGAAACTCTGGCTGCTTTCTTCCTACAAAAGGTAGGAAAGATCTTTTCTTCCTTTTCCTCTTTATCTTCTGGAGCCGCAAAAGTTGTTCTAACTCAACCATCTGGCGGTAAAATTCACACTCCAACATTAGATTGCTTTATTCCCCCAAACCAATCTGAGGTTTTTAAACTATTCCTTGAGACTCGCTCCGGCTCCCCTTTGGACCCATGTCCAGTATCTATTTTGCACCTGGTTCCGGAAGTGAACGTGGAAGTTCTTACCCCACTGTTCGCAGCAATCTGTGACAGTGGTCATTTTCCATGTGCATGGAAAACAGCTTCTATCCTCCCCCTCTTAAAAAAAGATAATTTAGACCCTTCTGACCCTTGTAACTATAGGCCCATTTCCCGGCTTCCCTTTCCGGGGAAAATACTTGAGAAAGCCATGAATGGGCAACTCAGTTCTTTCCTTCAAGCCAACTCTCTGCTTGATAAAACTCAGTTTGGCTTTCGTGCTGAACATAGCACTGAGTCGGCACTGATTAAATCCACTGAGGAGGTCAGGAAAGCTCTAGATCAGGGAGGTGACGCCATACTTGTTCTACTGGACCTTTCGGCCGCTTTTGATACGGTCCATCATGTGGTTTTGATGGACCGTCTATCTGCGGCCGGGGTCACTGGCAAGGCTTGAGATCTTCTTAGGTCATTTCTGACCAAAAGAACTCAAACAGTGGACTTAGGCAAATACAAATCAAGACCTTTCGCTCTTCCCTGTGGGGTCCCACAAGGGTCCTCACTTAGTCCTACCTTGTTTAACGTGTATGTGGCGCCGCTAGCCGTTGTGATCAGATCATTTGGTTTTCAGCTGACCACATACGCGGACGATACACAAATTGTGTTATCTATTAAAAGGGGGGCTGAAACCGAGATTGGATCCAGTTGTCATAATTGTATGCAGGCGATTTCTGCCTGGATGGCATCGAACTGTTTGAAGCTCAATGCTGACAAAACGGAAGTGATTGTGTTTGGGAATAGCACTAACCTCTGGACTCCGGACTGGTGGCCAGCAGAAATGGGCTCACCCCCACTACCTGTGGTTCGAGCCAAGAACCTGGGAGTGATTATTGATTCCAAACTCTCCTTTGGAGACCAAGTTAGCAGGGTTGTTTCTTCCTGTTTTTTCATTTTAAGAACCCTTCGGAAAATTAAATTTCTCCTCCCTGAAGATAGCCTAAAGACAGTTGTCACGGCTTTTATTCTATCTAGATTAGACTATTGCAATAGTCTTTACATCAATAACCAGGAGAGACACTTGGCTAGACTACAGATTGTACAGAATGCGGCAGCCAGGCTGATCACAGGGACACCCAGATTTGTCTCTGTGAGGAAGGGTATCAGGACACTCCATTGGCTGCCCGTCAGGCAACAAATTCAGTTTAAAGCACTGTGCGTTGTTTTTAAGGCACTCAGTGGAATTGGTCCTGATTTTCTGAAACGTGCCTTTCAGTGGTATGTTCCTGGAAGAGCTCTGCGCTCGGCTCAGGCTAATCTAGTTACCCTCCCCCGCTTCAACAAAACCAACTGGGGAGGTAGGAGTTTCTGCCATTGCGCTGCGAAGGCTTGGAATGGGCTGCCTCCTAAACTCAGGAAGCTCACGGACCTTCTTTCTTTTAGGAAAGAATTAAAGACATGGCTATTTACTAAATCTTCTTAATAGCATTTCACAGACCAATCTCAGGTGGATAGCTTACAGCGCCAGGACACCTCAGGGTAACAGCGCGCTATACAAGTCTTTTTAACATTAACATTAACATTAACTGACTCCATCTTCAGATGCTCTCTGGTTCAGTGTTAACTCAACCCAAAATAAGTGTGCCAGTGGACCCATATTGACATAGTACTCGCCCAAAATTAAGTCTGTGAAAGACTCCTGGATATTCAGACTGCACGAAGGTTGTTTCTGCAAACGTAGTCTTGCGGAGAAAATTGTCTACCTTTCACTATGATTGTTACCTGCTTTTCTACACCTGAGCTCTCATGCAGGTTTTTTCACAAGTGCTATCTGGTTCTGGTGACAGGTGTTTTGTTATCCAGTGCATTCCTTGCAAAGCATTTTCTTGTGAGTACTGTGAAATCGTTAGCTGACAAGCATTTTGCCTTCAAGAGTACCTCTTGTTAAACTTTTTCTCACACATCACAAAAGGCAAATAAAGAAATACTGAAAAATACTTGTGAAAGTCACAATTTTCATGCACGGGCTCTCCTGTGTCGAACTATGGATTCTTATAGTTTTTCTGTGTAGTATGAATATTGTCTGTGAAAAAACTGTCACATCACACTAGCTGACCTCCAGTAAAAGGTAATCATAACATCATAATGTAAATATAATATCATACCATGCTAGAAAACATCCCCACAGCATTTTGGAAAAAAACAGGCATAAAAGTATTAAATGTATGTCCCACTTTGGAGGCATATTTCCAGTGTCTATATTTCATAGTGAAAACCCTAACACTGACAGGGCAATGGTTGAATTTCCACTGCAATTTTATCCTTCATGATGGCTCCTATCATTGTGAAGAATGAAACTGTAATTGAGAACTCTAAATGTGGCCAGTGTTGTTTAGGAGCAAATTCTGTTTCATTGATAGATGGAGCCCACCACACAACTCTAGTATCAAGTATGATATAGACTCTCCTTTCTTCTAAAAGGATCCCAATCAGGAAAATCAATATAGAGAGCCACTCTGCATTAATATTGTGACTCACAGATTGGAACTTTACACTGACACCTTGACAGGCCAAAGCAAATGTTGTTCCGCCAAAGAGGTGGTGAAAAATCTAATAATATTTGAGTTCTCTGTCAGGGTGTTGGAGGTTTCTCCACCAACTTCGCTGTATCTGATTCATATAGCAATTGTTTTGGTAAAAGTTCAACAATTTCTGTCACTACTTGTGTCAAGTTTGCAACAAAATATGTGCACTGGAAATAATACCCACAATATCTCGGCTTTCCAACATAAGGAAGATTTTAACCCAGTATTCTAGGGGCACCATACTACACCGCAATTTCCCTGTCAGTTTGTAAAGAAATATCTCTGATTTATTACTGTGCCTTGGTGAAGTAACTCCAAATCTTAGAAGAGCCGGTGTCAGGACAAGAGAAATCTCCATTGTTAGCACTGCTGCCCCTGAAGCTATGCGTTGAGGTTATACTGAAGAAGCACGACCGCTGTTTTCGGAAAATGCTAATATACTGCCATTCTTTAGAAGACTAGCTCACTTCAGATTATTTGTATTTTCTCATTTGGTATGCATCAGCCATTCCATAGTCATTATAAACACCAAAGTAAGTGTCAAATGAATATCCTCTACATGTTTCCAAAAGTAAAACTATAATAAAGTTGTCACTTTTGGTGGCATTCCACTCATGTTATCCTCTAGCAGTTAGCATTACTGGGTAGTCTCTTCATTATCATCAAACTTGGCTAAGACTCTCTGATTTTCTTATTTGGAAATATCCATCTAAACTGCAACTTCTTCAACAGACTGAAGTCTTCTGCCAAGGGATAATGCAGAGAGTCTATTTCAAGGCCTTTGAAGCTCTGTTAGTTGTGTTTAGGAGGTTACCAAAGTTCCTGTCCTTTTAGGATGTCAAGTAATCATTGTAAGCAATGTGTTGATAAATTCGGAAAACTCTAGATGATATTAGCCTTACACGCACATTAAAATGTACAATGACAATATTGTAAAGAATGCTTAACAAGAACAAACCGTACAAATTTGCATTTCTTAAATGTGTAAAAACAAACGTGCAGCTTATGAGTCTACAGAAAGCTCCTATTTTTATGGGGCTTACATGACTTGGCCTCATTTTTTTGTCTCTCTTCTAATCCCCTTTAATAAAAATGCCTTTTAGAACTACTGATTTATTCCAGGATTTAACTGTAATGCTGTCATTGTCAGAAAATGTGCTGCTTCAAGAAAATATATTTCTTTCTTTCCTCACACCATATGATTTCATTGTATAAAACAAGTCACCCGCTATGTATTCATAGTAAATAAAATGTTGAGTAGAATTAAGGCTTGTTGTAGAAATGTTTCTCATGATCTAACTAGGGCATTGCAAAAAGAAAATGTTTCATTTATTAGACTAGTCTATTGTATAGTGGGATGATGAACAACTAATAGAATAGGCTTACTGAGGGTTCGCTTGAGAACCTTCAGCAAATGTATCTAATAAGTAAAGCTTTAGCAGTCTTCAGATAACCTTATGCCAACTCGCATGCTTTCCATGGGAACCGAGAGGAGAGCTAATGGACCATTGGAAAATCCTTCTTCATTGGTTCAAGATGACTCAAGCAGCATATGTCTATGCTTTTATACAATATGTGTTCCTAGTAGGAGAGGCAATGCTAATCTATTCTATTCAATCCCCTCCAATATTTGATCAATCGTTGCATGCTTTCTATGCACTCCTACCCTGCCATGTTCCTTAGCACTTCATTGTGCTTGCCTGCATTGCTGTGAGTTACTGCTAATGGTGATTCTTCTTTGTTTCCTTACCCTTCGCATGGGGAGTTACTTTCTTAAGTTAAGTCATAGCTACTGCTGTGATTGAATTTCCTTTTACTTGGACTTATAGTTGCTACTGCAATTGTCAGGAAATTCGGCTGAGTTTTCCTGGAGTACTCTTAATGAGGATTTCTCTCTCTTTTGCGACTATTTGCTGATGCTCCGAAACTGGAACGCGCTGTTATTTTTCATGCTGCCTCTAACCAAATTTCTTCTTGATATTTTTGTAACTGGATATATCTGATTAATCTGAATAAAAGCCAAAATGATTACTTATCTCTTAATGAAAAATATAATCTATAAAACTTAACAACCCTTTCATCATTGACTGAACTTTAAACTGTTGTAAGTTGATGATTTCTAATTTTCTTTCCATTCTAACACAGCGGCAAAGATCTGTCGACTGAGAGTTGGCGTGGAGTTGGAGTGCTCTGTGGTAAGCTAAGGGTAAAACCGCTTGTAAATTTTCCTTGCTATCAATGTGTGCTCTGACCTTCTCACTACATTATTGGCTGGACCTTTGCCAGGAAAGACTACAGTCTCTCACTGTAAACCAGGTGCATAGGAGCACAACTAAACCCTTTTCTTCTTGGTGCTTTCTAATATTGATTGTTTTATATTTCCACTGTGGTGCAGCATTCTAACCCTTGACAGGATGCATCACCACTTAGAATTGTACTTTTACCGTATTTAACGTGTAAAATATAGTCTGTTGCATTACTGGCAGCATCCACTCAGTCATATGCGACTTAAGAGTACCAAGCAAAATGCCCCATTCAAGCTTACACACATCCTGCAGGCCACAATCCAGCACCCAAGATAACCACTGTGCTTCAGGACAATTCAAATGTCAACATAATCCCACCTTAGTCCATGTCCGATACCGCACACCAGCTGTACCTCGCCTCACACAAGTCTCAGCAAAAAAGAACCTTGGCCACTGGGCCAGCCCTGTTTAAATAGCCATTCATTAAGTGTGTTCACTGAACCTGCAGTGACCAAGAGAATAACCCACCACAGGTTTAGTGAATGGACCGGCCATGTTGAAGTGATGTGTCATAGCACATCTGGCCCTATTATTCCCAACACCTATTAGATACAGTGTAGTAACGAGACCACCGTGGCACGCTGTGTGCCCGTTCCACATATCGCATCATTTTTACCATCGACAAGCTCAAACCAAATGGACATAAAAGTAAAAATAAATCACACTCATAGTATGCCATCAATCCTCTAGCCACAATACCAAACTAACAACAGTCAAAAGATGAGGCGTGTTTTTAACAGATATTAAATAATGAAAAAGATGGAAATTGTACTTCCATAGTAATTGAAAACTAATCCAATTATGTGAACTGCCAACCATAAAAATACTACCCCGTCATACAGTCACATTTCAAAGAAAAAAAACACTATACAAAAATTATAATGAAAAGGAAAAATAAATAAGAAATAAATAACACAACCACCAAGAATAAACATAAAGGACATGCATCTATACCATGCCTCCCCTAATGATAAGCAATAGTGATCACGTCATCGGGTCGCAAGAAATAATAATGCGAAAAATATATAAAAATGTTAAAAAAATCCCCATATATGGATAGGCCGAGTCATTATATATTAAGCTAAGCAAATATTTCGCTAACCACAAGCACTAGCATTTACCAGCATCATTTCCACACAGCACCCACAGTCATCTGTGGACCACATCATGACAGACCAAATCACCACTAGCTCTGTTGTGGAAATACATTAAGTAACACAAATCCCAATAAAGAAAGCTGCGGCCTGTGCAGCTAAGAGCGGTGGTGTTGGGGGGATTCGACAGAGAACCACAAGGGAAAATTAAATAAATAATTAATTTTCCCTCGTCGTCGTCTGTTGAAATCCCCCTCCACCCTGCTCAACTGCCCTTACCTGCACAGGCCGTGTGTGCATAAAGACCTGGGACAGTATGAGAGGTATAGATTATTCATAATGGTGTATAACCAGTAACAAATCCAACACAAGGAATGATCGTGGATAAAGTGTATGGTAATAAGTAAAGATCTGGGATAAAAAAGCAAAAATGAAAAGAAGAAGAAAAAGAAATAAGGGAGTAAGAAGAATGGTAATAAAAAGGTATCAACCCTCAAACATCACTAGACCAGAAGCATAAATAATCATAGAATGACCAGTTGCTTTTCAATAAATTCACATCATATAGGAGAAATATCAAACCTATATGTAATGTATATTCCACAAAGTTCATATTAATGCAGCAAATGGCTTCTGGTAGTCGTAAAATAACCATGAGTGATGTAATAATATATTCCACATAATTCATAATTCTGCAGCCAGGGGTTTATCAAAATCCGACAATGACCACAAAGTGACTCAGTAAATATATGCCATATAGGGATGGTTTGACCCTTATCTGAAGGGAGGTGATTGTTTTATGACCTCTTTTTCCAGTATTTTGCTAGTAAAGGAAAGATGGCAATATTAATGTTGTCTTTTGTTGTTTTGTTGTTTTTAGCAGTGGCATGACAATAGCTTGCTTGGGTAGTTTAGCAACTGAAACCTCATGGAGTAAACATTAGTAGAAAAGTGAGTTCTTGAATATGAGTTATGAGAAAATGTTTCATAAATACTGCAGTTCAGGGTTTCTAAGCCATCTTTGAAGTTATGATCTTCGACTCCAGAAATCATAACGGGTTGATTGTAACAAATGGTTTGACACTTATATACATTTAAAGAATTTTGCTACCATACCTGGGTCAGTTGTAATTTATTGATGATCACTGGTAGATCCTGAGACATTTTTATTGAAATACTCAGGTATGTTCAGGACAGCTATAAACACCTGAAAACAAACATGGAGACTTGAATTTCTTGGGCCTGCACATTTGAAGCCTTGCTAAACAAAGTGTCAAATTTCATTGACTATTATGTTAGGTAGAGTTGTATGTGCCTGGCTGACAGAATCTTGGTCATGTACTGCCCCTTTCTCACATGATCTTTCAAATGAATCTAAGGTTATAGGGTAGCATTAGCTGTTACTTCTAATGTTATCAACCACAAACCGAGGCTATTCCAGTGGATTATGTATCATTAATGTAAAAAGAGGAATAATGGCTGACTCAGGTTGTTTTCCTTTCAGTAGCAAACATTAATTTGTGTAGGGGCAGAAGAAACCTTGGCCATAGGCAGTTCTTGGGTTGGGACAGATTCACAGAACACTGCAGACTTATGGGAAATCATTTGTCATCCTCATGTTGTGCTGTTTCCAAATTCTGAATGTTGGACTGTAAAGTACCAATTCGTTTTACAACAAGAAAATAACTCTTCAGTCAGTCGTTGGAAAAGGGCTGGCAAAAAGCAGACTGAGGTGAGGCTGCAAGGTCAAGGCATCTCATAAATAGTTCTGAAAAGGTGATGCCTGAATTAAAAATTCTTCCCTGGCCTTAAGCCTTTTTGTTAAAACAAGGCTCAAATGGCATTCTTGATGAAAAATATAGCAGGCAGTTTTTTGGTACGGATTGGTAACTTTTTCAAACAAATCTTTGACTTCCAGCCTCTGGATTTCGGTTGCCACCACTCCAGCCACATTCCTCACCTGGTCTTCCATTTCTGAAGCTTCTAGTAACTGTTCAAGTTTTCTGTTTATGTCTTTCTTGGTGTGAGCACCGATATTTAAATGTGTTTGCTGTTACTCATTTTATTTTGCTTTAAAGTTTATATCATTTAGTGGCACAATTTTTGGTTATCTACACTGCCTTTATTCTCCTAGCGTAAGTCAGTGGGTTTGAAGAGAATGCTTGTCCATATTTTGTCATTCTTTAATTATTTTTTATATATTGACTTAGCTGTATAATGGGCAACATGATGGTATCAGTGGGTGTCTTTCAGTTGCACAGGCATGGGTTCTGGTGCACTGTATTTTGCTTTTGCAGTGTACAGGGTATTTGCGGTGTAGGATGTGAATTGCATTCATTAGCATGTGCTGATAAGGTTATTAGAGCAAGGTGCACGTTTTACTATGCAATACTATTCACATTTGTGCAGTGTTTTATTTTGTTCTTCTTAAACTACTGTTTGTGTGCTGCCATAACACTCCAGGTGTTGGACCACTGTAATTTGGTTTGTATTTATATTTGTGCACTATAGCAGTCCAAATTCTGACACAAGATAAATATTTGCATTAGCCTTTTAAGGCCTCACCTGTAGGAAGACCTGTAATTTCCAGTACATACCCCATCCTTACAGGAGACTTATGGACATCCCAGTGTTCATTATTGATTGGCTTTGTTGCCTATATCTGAGTTGTCTGTTCTTGATTCAATGGCTTTCCCTTCAGTTCTCATGTTTGGCCCACCCACGAGAATTTAGGTCCCACAGTGTTTTGATTGGATTAGCTGTATCTGTTGATTGCACACTTGAGGGGGGGTCTTTTTTTGTACTGTATTCAGCTCTATATAGGAGTGCACGTTTCCCCCCTGCATTTTCCTCTATCCTCATGTGCTCTCTATTCGCTCTCGTTCCCCACATTCCCTGCCTGCTCCATGTCCCACTCCACCCTTGTTCTGTATATTAAATTTGTTTTATTATTTTTTATGTGTGGTCTGAAGCTGCCAAATGCTCCTGGGCTCCCTGTTTACCTTTTTTTTCCTTTGTGCACACTTGTTTTTCACCTTTTTCAAATTTTATTTAGCATCTGCCACATTGGAAAGGAAAATAAAAAATGCTGCCTTCTTGAAAATCGTTTCTTTAAAGGGAAAATCAATTACAAGTTATTCAGTCATGCGATTTCCTACACATGGTTTGGTCCTGTCCGCTACTGCTACTTTACTGGGAAGAAGTACTCACACGTCTGCAAGGGGCTTCGGGTTGGAGTATCCCTAGGGACATTATGCAAGTTTTACTAGGACTGTTACCTATGCCATGGCGCAAAAAGCTAAGTAGGCGGTTTGTTCTCCTGGGTCTTGTCTTGGTCAAGAGAAGTGTCCTCATAGCATGGATGCGCCCCCGGCCTCCGTGGCACGAGGAATGGATTAGAGATGTGTGTGAATGGGCGACTGCAGGATCGGCGCGAATGAAATTTATACAAAAGGATGATACGGTTGGGGACGATCTCCTGGCATGGTCCTCTTTGTTGGCAGAATTAAAAGGAGAATGGTCCTCTGGGACCCAGGGGAACCCAGGTGAGGTAGCCTCTCCCAGAAGAGAACAAAATGGGACTAATGCCTAGACTATATTCGGTAATCCTGATGTTAGATATAGTATCATGTTTCTCCATGTAAAGTGACACAGATTGAAGGGGGATGGGTGGTGGGAGGGAGTCTGGGGAGTTATTCCAATGAGATGTTTTCTGTGTACCATGGCAGGAAAGATTGTGTGGGTCGGGATGCTGTTAATATGTGGGGTGCCAAATGTAAGCGAGGCTCATACATACAGATATAATGTTTACATTTGCTAATGGCAATAAAATATAATAATAAAGCTATTCGGTCATGCATGCACATGTGTCTTGATACATGTGTTCCAACGGGAATGGCAAGAAACATTGGTTAAACCAATAACTCGACTTTTTAGAGTTGAATCACATTGCCTTTTCCAATGCTTGTTAATTTTGCAACTGACAATATCTCTGAAGAATGTGTCCCAGTGTGAATGCTTTCTGCTTAAATTGTGAATGCTTTCAGCCTAAAATGACTTCATGTCAAGTTTGAACTGATCCCGTCATCCATATAAAGCAGTAGCGAGGATAATAGCTTCGTGAAAGCACTGTGAACCATGCAATGCACAGTATGCTGGTCAAAAGTAGACTTGGAGAGGGTAATGGCACAAGAGAGAGAGAGCAGAGACACTAGATGTCTCCACTCCACCTGTTCTTATGGCTGGGCCTAATCCAAGACAAGAATGAACTCTTTTTTTTTCATTCTGATTCCTGCTCACTATTCCAAATATGTTTTATGATTCTCAAGGACAATCTATCCACTTCCAACTCGCTGAGACTGGTTGAAACTCTGTAACATTCTAGAGTCGAAATACAATGAAACCATTGTAATATGTGCAAGAATAACCTAAACTATAATACACCTTTCTTTATGGAAATCTATTTTCAGAGTTTTGAAAACAAAGTCTGTGAGACAATTAATTATCAACGTAAGAAGTCTGTAAGAAGTAGCATAATTGATACACATTCGTACTACACATTTCCTCCTCCTAATACTTCCAGAATACTTTTCATAGCATATCTGGTAAGTAATTCATAACTCCAGGAGATAGTATTTCGGTGTCAAGCTCTGGCAATAAGGGTTCCAGTCATAGCAACTAACTTCTTGGTTGACTAGCAAGGAACACTTTGAAATACAAGGAACTTATACTCCTTGAATCCAATATGGCCACCATCAGGGCAAGTCCCATGATAGTCTTGTTGTATCATGTAGTTTATCTTTACTCTTGCTGTAGCATTACTGGGTCATATATTTTTTCTTATATGCATTTTATTTTTATTATTTCTACCACTCTCTTGGTCCTTAGATGGACCTTGTTTTGTACCGAGAGGAGTTGGATATAAGGGTCCCAACAGTCATCCAGTGCGGTCCAGGAATTGGATAACTTGACTACAAACTAGAAACCAGATTCATACTAATTACTCTCAGAACAATGCTATAAAGGTATAGGATTATCACTGCAAACCCAAATCTCCTAAAGATACGTAGGCGAGCCAAAAAGATACACATCAAGAGCTCAGTTAAAACTATACAAAGTAAAAGCATTAGTCTTTGATGCTCTGAAATCTCTCGAGTATACCCTCTCATGATCATTAGTAAACCCAAATTAAGAAATTACATTCAATTGGAAGGAAAAAAATGATGATAGCCTAGTCATTAAGGTAATTTTAGACTGGTTTAACACATTGTAAAGAAAGGCAAATGCATCGGTAAGTTTGCATCAGGTTATAAGACAAATTAGTCAAATTCTAAGAATGATATACCAAAGCTCAAGAGCTCAGGAAAGGACATGAACATGCCAGTTCAAGCAGTCTCCCAAAAGGGAAGAGACCACTAGGTACATATGGCGTATTCATGATTTGGAAAGGAAGCCACTTGAGTCCGCCTCAGGTGAGTCAAGATTGCCAAGAAAGTTCCGCAAAGTCTCCACCACACAATTCAGCATGACTCTGAAAGTAAGGAAAAAGCAAGCAGCCCATCACTCGGAATCCATCCAGCCAGCATGCAGAGAGAGCCCCCATCCTTTAAATTGGGCAATATTATGTTCTTAAAGTTCCAGGGGTGACACCTTCTGGAATCACCTCATCGGATCAGCCCACTCAGTTCATTGGTCATATCGAATAGGATGAGTGTCAGGCGGCATGAAGAAGACACAAAATGTAGAAAAATAGGTGCGACTATTATGCACTTTAGTGCATTTTTCAAAGTTTAAGCAAATTACCATGAAGTTCAACTTCATGGTAATTTGCTCCCCCTATTAGCGAAATCTCTAATATTTTTACTTTAATGCATTGCATTTAAGGAATCTCAATTTGAGATTCCTTAAATGCAATCGCAATTTAAGTAATCGCAATTTAGAGATTCCTTAAATTGCGATTTTTGCATTTGGGATGATGCATCCCAAATGCAAAAATACCGGTCGCAAAGGGGCAGATTCTGAGAATCTGCCCGTTTGTGACCGGTTTTTGCTTTGATGCATGTGCGCCAATATTATTTACATGAATGATATATTCTAGGCTACATCTTTTTTGCATGCTTTTACGATGCAGCAAGTACAAATTCTCTAGTCTTGTCATGTTTTCTTGAATGTGTAGTTTGATACTTGTTTATTATTTTTCTCTCAAAAGTGTCATAATTAGTTTCTCATGTCATTAAACGTTTCAATGTGATTCCCTCTTCAACACTCTACTTGTGTACACACCAAGCAACACTGGCACGTTGCTCGTACTTTTGACTTTCTCTGATACCAAAGGCTTGAAAGTCTCAGAAGTTTGGTGGGGGGAATTTCTCCATGTCTGGCCAGTCTACACAGGTGAGCACAGCCTGTGGATCATTACATTACCAGGCCACTAGACACACCTATCAATTAAGCACCACATTGCAGTTCTTTAAACCTATTAAAAGCCTTTCTTGGTTAAGGAGGATCTGTTTGGTAAATGAAATACATTTTGTTAGACCTGGATTTTTCAGCTGGTTTATCTCTAGATATTTTGCTTTTTTGGCCTCCTGTTTCTGACTGAATTTCGTTGGTTTTATGACTTCGGGCACTTTACCACTGCTGGTCAGTGCTTATGCTCTCCCTGTAAGTTATTGCTATGGATTGGTGATTCCATGTTTAGCATATTTGATTTACTAGTCAGCCCCTAGTACAGTGCACTGTGTGTGCCCAGGGCCTGTAAGTCAAATGCTGCTAGTGGGCTGCAGCACTGATTGTGCCACCCACCTAAGCAGCTGCTATGTCGACTTTGCAACTGCCCATAAAGTTGCTGATATGGGTAATATCAGTACCGAGATGCTCACACCATGTGAAGATGATAAAATCATCAAAATCGATTTCATTCAAAATTTCAACTCGTTTAATTATAAGATCATCATTTTATTGTTCGTTTATGCAAATTGTGAAACCGGTGATCTCCAATATTCAAATGCATGTATTATGCTCAACGCCTTTGATACAGCATGTTAGGATCCCAGTTTCTTGTGAAAAATACAAGATGTTTAACCCAATGCATTTCGGGCACCTTCTGCCCTTCGTCAGGGGTTTGTATCTGTGAAGTTAAGAATCACATAAATGCTGTTACAATAGTGTATAACTTTTCACCTGAACTGTCATTTAAACAACAATATATCCATGTAAATGGCCGATCTTAACGCTCCCAACTATACCGCTTTCCCGCTAAAAAGATATTCAACACATAATCACGATTTTACCCCTGATGTACTAATCCATCATATTACTCCCAAAAAGTTACCATCCGTCTAAACACGAAGCATTCATCTAGATGTTCAGTACTACTTCTAACCTTTATTTAGAACGAAAAAACTAGCGTGCCGCTAATCTTACTTGAAAAAGTTGCAAAGGCCGCTTCATCCGTCTCTCCTATGGAGATTACGTCCCTTTCACTTTACCACGTGATGCGATCGTTTTGTAACCCTCGTTGTAATCACCCTCACCTGAGTGGCGGCTTTAACTACACTCCTCGATGTTACTTAGCATACAACTCCCATAATTCCCCCAAGCTGTCTATTGGTCCATCTACTCAAGTTCCTATAGGTAGTCGTGATTTAAATTTGAATACCCCGCCCTGCCCTGAGTGGTCAATTAAATGCGATTTAAGTTGAAGATACAATTTACCCAAAACATGAATAAGAATAAAAATACAGACAATATAAACAATGCGGTGAACCTCGGTAATGACATTTTAAATACACCAAGAGTAATGGCAATGTATAATAATCAACATTATTTGATCGCGAAATAGAGTCCATCTTTAATCAATTTAAGTTCATCGTTGTTTGGGTGCTGGTTCAAAGTAGGATGACAGAGAAATAATTGTATGTATGTATGTCCCGCACACCATTTTAGATCAAGTTTTTCGTAAAGTATTCCATTGAGGGGAGCTATCTCGGAGTACGCTTCATCCTGGTAGCGCCGAAGTAATGTCCATAAAGTTGCTGATATGGGTAATATCAGTCCCGAGATGCTCACACCATGTGAAGATGATAAAATTATCAAAATCGATTTCATTCAAAATTTCAACTCGTTTAATTATAAGATCATCATTTTATTGTATTTATTTGCATAAACGAACAATAAAATGATGATCTTATAATTAAACGAGTTGAAATTTTGAATGAAATCGATTTTGATGATTTTATCATCTTCACATGGTGTGAGCATCTCAGGACTGATATTACCCATATCAGCGACTTTGCAACTGCCCCACTTAATCACACACAGAGGAGTAGGGATAGGAAGAAGTGTATAGAAGTGTGTCCACAATATGCATTCAAACATAGAAAGCAATGGCACGTGTTCACTGTGAAAATATCAGCCCTCACACAAAATTGTGACATGCTTCATCATCGGGCATGCTACAGACACCCCCACGCAGACCAACACCTGGGGTGGAGCAACAGGGAGGGGTAGACAATACAATCAAATATCTTTGGATCACCAAAGAAAAAGTGCAACCAGCGAAAGTTGAAACTATCTCAGATGTGTACCCACTGTCAACTTTATTCCAGGGCCATCTGGCTAGAATACAAATGTGAAGGTTGGAGGTAAAAGGAAATTCCTTCACCCCTCCTTTTACTGCCAAAGTGTCGCCATGTTCCTGCCGTAAAAGGTGTGCCCAAAGAGAGGGGGTCACTCTGCATTTATCATGACCCTTCGGGACCCAAAAAGGGATGTCCTCTCTGATCCTACCTCCATTATCTGTGGTGAATGCTCCTAGTAATGCTGAGATACCTTAATCAACACACAAGTCATGTTCTGTGAAATACAAAAGGAAAGTAAAAGAAAAGAAACATCACTCATTTACCCAAAGACACAACTGTCCGAAGGTTACAGGGAGAGGAATTACCTAGCCCTCTTACACCACAAAATGACACACACCACACATAAAATCACCCCTAGGTACTCGTAGACCTTCGTCTGAGCATCACAATCCAAATTGGACACACATATTCAATGTGCAGATACTACACACACACAATATCCATATGACACGCTCCAGGTAATCATCCAATAAAAGCAACCAAATATCACTGTTGTTATGTCAAAATCGGGGTGGGGGGACTCATAGAGTTTCATAGATAAAGTCTTTAGAACTGGCTAGCTATTGGGGTGACCCTTGAAGTCAAACTCTGGAAGAGAGACCAACACGTGTAGATTCATATATACTGGATGTTGTCAATATGCATAACCACTCGCATGGTGTAAATATGGAGACAAAAATGGTACATAGTCTCCTAAGCACTCAAGCGTGTCCCTCAAAAAGTGCCTGAGAGAAACGATATCAGTAAACGGAGCTGACAGGACAAAAGAGTGGAAATGTTCCTGTTTCCTGTATACAAACTCCCACTAAATCATGTGGGAGACTAAGGTTTAAACCCATAGCGTGTTGCAAGGGGATGTCCGGCAGCCTAAAAACATGCCGTAGCCATCGTGAAATGATTGGTGGTCCACCTGCAGAAAAAACGGTTCCATTTTCCCATGATCAAAGTAGCAACGTTAAAATGAAATAACATAACATAACACCAGACCGTCAAACACCCCCCTTCCTCCTTTCTACGTCAAGGTGGGTACAGCGCTCAGAGAGTTTCCAGATCCTCGCTGCGAAGGTGGTGAGGATCTCTGCTGCCCATCTCTTAATACAGGGGCGTTCCGGTCACGTACGAGGGATATAGCTGACGTCATCGCATGTTCGGCAAGTGTCTTACTTCCCAGTTCAACATAACTTTATTGAAAAGGGGAAAGAGCAAACGGAATAAGAACAAATGCACTTTCTGACACACGGAGGGGGGCAATAAAACAATTCATGGTTGAGGACTAGTAGAGCATCAAATATGTGTGCTACACTGCTATTCCCATTAGAGAGTTGAAGATAGTCTCATCTGGGTTACTAAAACCCAAATCGTTACCTGCATCAAATGGGGAAAGAAAACTCTCTGGTTGAAAAAAACGTCTAGGTGAAGAGCTAGCTAGCAGATATACAAGCTTACTCCTGATTCCCTGATGTCAGTGATTGGAAGAAAAGGGTCGCAGGCCGAAAAGAGTAAATGTATTGGTATACCCGACACCTAGGCTTCATGGGAAGTAAGAGCCCAGTATGCAGATCATGATAAATACCCTTGG
This sequence comes from Triturus cristatus, assembly GCF_964204655.1. NCBI lineage: Eukaryota > Metazoa > Chordata > Amphibia > Caudata > Salamandridae > Triturus > Triturus cristatus. The sequence goes on from NC_140580.1 coordinate 502,901,350, forward strand.
TCAGGAATTGCTGATACCCTTATGTAAGTCTAGGTGGTGGGGCAGATATATCTACGGATGTGGGAACCAAGTGGTTCTCTAGGAGTGACTGGTCCGAGAGGAAAGTATATTTTCTGCGAAGCCTAAAAGAGCGGGAAGGACATAAGCAAACCAAAGTACCCCTTAATTGTTCAGGGTATTCCAGGGAATATCATCACTGAGTCCTGATATATGACTTTTAAGTCTATACACCCATTTATGTTCCCTCAGTAGGAGTGTTCTGTTCCTATCACTGGTAGAAGAGTGGATCCTGGGTTTGTCTAGCGCGGTCCATGAGATATCATTAACCAAGGGATTTTGTTCTAGATAGTGTTTTGTGAATTTCGTATTTGACTTATGGCATCTGATGGTACTCCTATGTTCCATTATCCGAGTTTTTACCCTCCTAGTCACCATACCAATGTAAAGTTTATTACATGGGCATGTGATCATGTAGATCACATTCTCCGAGTTACAGTTCGTATGGACCCTCTGTTCCCATGGGTAAGTAAGGCCCACATCCACACTATTAGATGCCTTCGTCAAATGACACACGTCACAAGAACCACATCTCATGTGCCCTACCACTGGGGTCAGTGATGTTTGGTCTGTGGTTTCAGTAGGTTACTCCATGGTAGGATGTGTGTGTACCAATAAGTCCCTCAGTTGGCGCTCCTTTTGAAGGAGAATAATGGTTTTTCCAGATCAAGCCTGTTGGAATTCAATATACGCCAATTCTTGAGTATCAGCCGTTTAATATGATGAGAGGCTGTGTGGATGTATGACGTAACAACGCGTGTGTTTACAACGCGTGCAGTTACATCACGGTTTTTACAACGAACCGATGTAACCACGCAATGCCATTACAACGCAAGTCTTTACATCGACTTGCGCTAGATGGCGTGCTAACATTAGAAAAGCGTAATTTACTATTCCAACTCCAGTCCACTTAACAGTAGGGAAGGTGTTGGGATAGTAAACTACACTATTTGTAATGTTAGCACGCCATCTAGCGCAAGTCGATGTAAAGACTTGCGTTGTAAGGGCATCGCGTGGTTACATCGCGTTCGTTGTAACGACCGCGATGTAACAGCATCGCGTTGTAAAAGTTTCGTTGTAAAGGTTGTTCCCCGGCTGTGTTGAAGGTGGTGACACATATGGTGTTCTTATTTGGTGTTCTTTCAACTTTTTCCTAGAGGGTTTAGCTGTTCGTGTTCAGGGCTCTCTCTTGCTCGTTTGATGATCCTCTTCGGGTAGGGTTTCGCTGTTCGTGTTCAGGGCTCTCTCTTGCTTGTTTGATGATCCTCTTTAGGTAGCCTCTGTTCTGGAGTGTGTTGGTAAGAATGACAGCTTCATCATTAAAAGACCATTCTGTCAGTGAGATAGCGTCGTAGGCGGAAGAATTGTCATGCTGGTAAATTTTCTCTTAGAGATTTCGGATGGAAACTATCATAAGAGAGCAGGGAGTTCTTATCTGATGATCAGATCCAGGAAAGGTAATTCAGTTTTTGTGACGGTAGATGTAAAATGCAGTAGGGGGTTTCGCTCATTCAACCACACCAAAAACTTTTGAACAGTTGAAAGATCCCCTCTCCATATCACTAGAATGTCGTCTATGTATCTGCGCCAAAGTCTGATATTATTAGACCATATGTTGTCCACAATATAGATATTTTCATCTTCAAAGGCCCGACGTACAGGCCCGCCAGACTGGAGGCGAACGTACTCCCCATGGATGTCCCGTGGGTCTGCAGATACAAAACGCCATTGAATTAAAAAAAAAATATTTGGGGAGACAATCTCTGCCAGGTTCAAGATAAAGGACCTGGGGGTTTGGTATTCCCAATCCCCCTGTAGACAGAAGGTCTTCAAGAACTCTCAGGGTTTCTCTTTGGGGGATATTTGTGTACAAAGCTTGTATGTTGAGGCCTGATAGGTATTCGTTCTGGGGGTCAAATTCCAAATCTTTTAATAGGTTTAAGATGTCCTGGGTATCTGGCAGGTAAGCTTTCATCCTTTGTACCAAGGGTTTCAGGTAGAAGTCGCAAAATTGTGATAGGGGCTCCAAAATGGACCCTATCCCTGACACAATCAATCTACCTGATGGGCAACGTGTAGGTTAGTGTATCCTCAGGAGTATGTAGAAGAAAGGTGTTCTAGGCTGGTCTTTTTTTAGGTAATCCACCTCATGTTTTGAGATCCAATCATTTGTCAGGTCTTCCTCTACCACAGAGCATATTTCCTTGCTGATATCTATAGAAGGGTCCCTCCTCAAGATGCTGTAGTTCTTTGATCAGATAGAAGGCGTATGCATTCATTCATATGTCTTCTTCTCCTAGATTACAATGGCGGCCCCTTTATTTGCCAGTTTTATTATCAAAGTGGGGTCAACTTTCAATTGCTGAAGGGCCTCTTTTTCTTTGTTATTCAAATTCACAAAAGGCTGGCCCCGTGTGACATTAAGGGATTCTGCACCGTGATCCACCGCCTGCTCAAATGTTGCCACCTCTGAGGGTAATGATGCTATTGGAGGAGTGAAATAAGATTTGGGGCTTAGGGGAGTGTCCTCACCATGTGTGTCCCTTTCCTCTTTTCCTTCAAAGAACACCCTCAGCCTTATGTTTCTGAAGAAACCTACCAATTCCGGACATATCTAAAAGATATCCAGTGTGTTAGTAGGGACAAAACCCAAACCTTTATTACCTTTATTTAAAACTCTCTCTTGAGCTGTGGACAGGGATGTTGCAGATAGGTTTACCACTAGTGTCCCTCCCTGCTTGTGTCCGGTTTGAGGTTCTGTGCCATGCTCCTGGTCACCCTCTGGTCCAGGTCAACGCGTGTGATCCTCTGTTGCCCTTTCTGTCTCACTCTGCCCTTGTCCCTGCCTCTGCCTAAAAATGGGGGGAGTGGTTGAGGGAATTGGGGATTTTGGTAACCCTGCTGTTAATCATACCAGGCCATCTAAACCCCTGGCTCATGTAACCATGGAAAGGGGCGGGTACATAGGGATGCGTTCACCGCTGGGACCCCGTCCTCTTCCCCTTCTTCATGGATAAGAATCAAAATCACTCCCATCGCTACTACTACTCTGGGTGTCCAGATCTCTCCTCCCTGACTGAGGGACCCGTTTCATGTCTGCCAGTTTGTGTTGAATATACTCCTCATTAGTGTAGGAGTATACTTTCTCCTTCAAAAACCATTTCAGAACTTTTTGCAGTTTAGTGATTTTTGACTGCATAAGATACTCTTTGTATTCCCCCAACTCAGTATTGACCTCCTCCAACTTACATTTAAAAGTGGCTAGGATGACACTTGTTTTCAGACCTTGTTCACTTGTCTGTATTTGGATGATAAGGATGTCTGCTAATCTCTTAGCCGTGTTAATAATAACGATTAACCAGTCTCTAGTACACATCCATGCAATGAGTGCCCAATCTCTCCGGAAAGAGCCATCTTCCAGGAAAATTAGCAGTTCATTGGTCACAAGGAGGCCTTGTGGTGCTGCGTTTCCCCTGAGGTATTCTGTGAGGATGGCCCCATTGAGAATTGTTTTCACATGTGTTCTTTTTAATTCCAAATGTGTGTCCCACCCCTCATTCTGAGTCAGGACCTGATTAATCAGAATGTCTCACAATAGAGATGGACCCGCTAATATTTCTGCTACTGCTTCTTCTCCGAAGGCCAGGCCCTGATCCTCTGCCATGATCCTACCCTCCCGTAAGGAGCTATATCAGTAGACTGCTGGTGAGAGTGGAAAGTAAAAATGGATGTGGATGAAAAGAATGAATATGGAACTGTCCTGTGGGAGATGTGCCAAATGACACTATTAACAGCTGCGGCTGAGCCGCCACTCAATGCAAAATGCTCACAATAAGAAGGGGGGAGAGGAAAACTTCCTACTCCAACCTTCCTGTCCAATCACTGAATCACACACAGAGGAGTAGGGAAAGTAAGAAGTCACTTCTTCCTTTCCTTACTCCTCTGAGTGTGATTCAGTGATTGGACGTGGAGGTTGGAGTAGGGAGTTTTCCTCTCCCCCTTATTGTTGTGAGCATAAGTGCACCCACTTGCCAGGCCTTAACCTTCCCTTTTCTTACATGTTAGACAGCCCTAAGGTAGGCCCAAGGTACCCCTGTGGGCAGGGTGCAGTGTATGTGAAAGGTAGGACATGCCCTGATGTGTGTGGCATGTTCTGATAGTGAAATACTGCCAATTTCGTTTTTCACTATTGAAAGGCTATCTGTTCCCATAGGATAGAATGGGTAGTTTAATTATAACATCTTAGAAGCATAACTTCCCCTGGGAACCAGATAGGAAAATAACGTTTAGTATGCCTGAACTCAGAATGTTAAAATGCATCTTTTAGTGAGGGTGATTTTTACATTCTGTGTTTGAAAATACCGCTTTTAGAAAGAAGGTATTTTGTTGCTTAGCCATCCAGTGTGCCTCTGCTAGGATGTGTATTGACTGCCTAGCTTTGGAGTGACAGGGGCTGGGGATGTGCCGTGGCTTCAGAGAATCTGGATGAGTCAGCGCTAGGCTGTATAGGCCTGGTCTGCATTTGGAGTGGTGGGAGGAGTAGCACCTGCATCTGAATAGGGTTGTGCCTGCCTTCCATAATGATGATTCTGCCCCCCTGTGGTGTGTTTGGAGCCAGGGCTCACACTAACAATGGAGGTTGTTGTGCACTTGCAAAGTGCCCCCCAGAAATGGTTTGGACTGGGCTCAGAGCCCCGGGTCAGGAGAGAACAAAGAGATTTACTGTATAAAAAGAGGGGCCCAGACCCCGGACTTTTAGATCACTTCTGGGAATCAAGAGGAACCTTTGCCACAGAAAAGCTGAGGAGGAATACTGCCCCTGTGATGTTTGCTGTCTGGGGTTGGCCTGCGGTGGCTACTTGCTGCCAAGGAAAGGAGAAAGGACTTTGCTGTTTACTGTGTCCCCTGCTTGAGGAAGATCTCCAAGGGCTTGAAACTGAGCTTGCCTCCTGTTCTGAAATCTCAAAGACTCAAAGACTTCACCACCAGCTCCCCTGAACTTCCTTGCTGGGAGTTCTGACCTGCTAAGAGGTGCCTGCTGTTGTTTTGGACTTCTGGAGGCTGTTTGACACTGGGAGCTGTGAAAAGTAACGCAATTTCGAGAAGCGCAATGTATCCCCACCTGTTTCCGATGCATCGCCAAATAAATTGTCTCAGCACCTGAACGCAGCTCAAGAAATCGCCACACGGAGCATCGAGTGCACCGATCTCTGAATCCCAAGATCACCACACCTGATTCCGACGCAAGACCTGCTGTGCGGCTGCAAGAACCCATCCATCATCACGGATCCTCGCATCGAATCGAGGCGCTAAATCTGTCGCATTGTTGGGGGACGCAGTAAGAAACAGATGCATCACCTCCCCACGCAGTAAGAAACTGATTCATCACCCCCTCTCCGGTAAGGAACCGGCTCATCATCTTCCCTACACAGCAGTAAGGAACTGACGAATCACCTTCACTGCGACCCTGTTTGTTTTTGTGCGCGACGCATCCAAGCTACTGTGTGTGAAAAGTGTTGCATCTGCAATTTACTTTGAACTGAACTATTTCTACCATTTGAAAGTCATATTTGTATTACTGTATTTTGGATTTTTGTTGTTTTGGTCTGGTTTGGTTTAGATAAAGATTACTTATTTTTCTAAACTGGTGTGGTGTCCATTTGTAGTGTTTTCGCTGTATTACGGTATGTGTTCACAAATGCTTTACACACTGCCTCTGAGATAAGCCTGTCTGCTCGTGCCAAGCTACAAAGGGGGTCAGCAGGGGTTATTTTTGAAGAGTATCCCCCTTACCCTGACTAGAAGCAAGGGTCCCTATTTGGACAAAAGTACCTACTTCTGCCAACTAGAGACACCCATTTCTAACACATTTTATATATATTTTTTCCATTGGCAGTAAGTGTGACTTTTCGTTTAAAATGAAGCTAATATAAGAAGTTATCTGTTCCCTCATCAATTTATTGATTCTTATCGGGGTAGAAAGCGTTCCTTCTTAATAGACAACATCATGGTGAAGTATCTTAAGGAATTGGGCACAGACGCAAAGAATTATTATGCACAGATTATTAACATAATGGACTGTGTAATTGGTTCTTCTGAAGTTTCTAATCACTTTTTGAAGGGCCAAGTGAAACTGACAGGTGAAGCTACTGAATCACTGGTTCTTTATAAAGATGGCACATGGGACACCAACCCGCTTATCCAACAACTATTGTTATGTGCATTTTCATAAAACAAAATCGAGACAGTTGGCAGGAAAAACATGCCTCTGCAATAAGTGATGAAGTCAGCATTTCAGAACTTGTCCGAATCATTTGTCTGAGAAAATGTTTTCAAAATAGGGCCATTCCCTTCAAATATATTTTAAACAATGTTAATGTATTTTTGTATGTCATCATTTGACAGCTCCACAGTACTCACTAGTCAGCCACCTGGGAAATTTACATGCATTTGAATTCACCCTGCCAAGCACAGCCATCCTAGACTGACAGCCCATTTAACTACGTGATAAGTTAATCTGTACAACATTTGATAGATTTCTGTCTTTTACCTTCGCCGTCACTTGTGAAAATGAGTCAGCTACAGCCTTAGCAATCTGCTCTCGTATCTGCATCCGGCTGCAATAAAAAGTTTGGAATTACTAAGCATATAATAATTTGTCTGCCCTTCACACACTGGGAAATAAATGCTCCAAATGGAAATAGTCCCTTTAAAAAAAAAGTGAGATAGATTGAGATTAAATTCGTCACAAGGAGTCCTTTTTTTAGAAAATACTAATCTTCAGGCGGGGTGTTCCTTTCCTGGCACTTGGCACGAAAATGCCTGAGATGAAATATGTAATTAGGTATGGGGACATTGCAGATCAACTCCTTTAGTTGGTACACCGAGGCACATCCGCAGTCTTGCTCCCGTTTCTATTACTTAACTTCTCTCCTCATTTAAAGCAATGAACTTCCTTCACTTCTGATGCATCATGGCGTGCTCGTCAGTTTACATTAGGCCATGTCATCGCCATCTTGTCACGTGACCTGATGCGACATGATGTGACTGTCATATGGCTTCACAGACATCACATGTTCTGCTGCAAGTTTCTAAAAAACATTCCTGGCGCAGTAGCACTGAAATGATGTCAAGCCCAGGTAATCAGATACAGCTCTTGTTTGGAGGTTTCTGAAATCATCATGAGGTGGTTTGGTCCATTCGAGGCAGTAAGGAGGGTTTAAGAACCTCTTGTTTCTCCAATTATTCATTTACAATGGAAATTAAAAAAAACACAGCGTTGTCATCGCAATATATTTGGCATTAGTTCATAAGGCCAACTAAATGAAATCACTAATCTCATAATGCTGTTGTGCATTTTTAATATAGGTTACATCTCGGCTCAGATAATGGGGGAGTCATAACAACTGTTATTTTTACCACTGCACGTTAGAAGCCAGAGAGGGAGCAGGAAAGCCTTTATTCATCAAACATTTTCACTGTGGTTTCAACTAAGAAACTGAGTATTTCTTCTCACTGTCCCAGTAAAAGACAGACCTCATCAGTGCACATTTTAAATTTGTATGACTGACTAATGTTACTGCGCTCCAATGTGCAACTCGCTGACCCCCCCCCCCCCCACACACACACTGAAACGACTCCCCAGGAGATAAACAACTGCAATTAGTGTGGTTTAACCAAGGGCGTAGCCTTTTATTCACATAGTCACATCACAGCAGTGAGTAATGACAACCATAGTTATGCATACATTGTTGTTATGCGAATACATGACATAAGATCGGGCAAAGACATTATTGTTATGAGAATACAGGACATAAGATCAGCAAACAGCTCACAGATTATGCAAGCAAAAAAACTGTTGTCTCCACCCATTAAGTGCAATAATTCAGAATGCACTTGCAAGATCAGTCCAAGTTATTATAGTTCTGAGAATTCAGTAAGTAAGATCAGCAACACGGCTCAAAGATTTTGCAAGCAATATCACGGTTGGCAACACCTTGGAATGCAAAAGTGCCAGCAGGCCCCTTTTCCATATCCATCGTCCATGCCCTCAACCAAGGTCATGCGGGCATAACTTAGTGGCTACTTCCCCTCCATCACTCAGAGGGATGGTCAATACCCACAGTTCCACGAACACCAGACCACTGCATAGCGCTCCGTCCCTGCTGGGGTAAAACCCCCGATAAATTTCAACCACCAGCAGGTCAGGCCCCCCTCTTCCTGCCTGCCCAGTGCCTGCACAAAAGAACACCCCTCCAAGGTGTAAGTTCAGTAAATCAGTCCAAGTTTTTGGTAGACCCCTTTTTCTGCTGCAAAAAAGTCAGTCAACTCCTCCTTCCTCCAGGAGTGGGTGGGTGAGTGGAAGTTTCATGCGGTATGTTGTCTGGTGCGCAGTGGATAGAAAAAGAGGCTCGTGATGATTTATATATTGACACCTCGGGCGCCCCCAGATGATGTCAATGATAGCCCTCTCACTGGCAAAAACAGACGAGGGATTCCCTGCTATGGCTCCTGCCATGGAGTGGCTAAGAGTGTCCCTCTGCTATTTGTGGGGGGCGCCTGTTCAGGAATGTTTTTCTTCTGCGACACACATTGTAAATTGAGAAAATTGATTAATGCACAAGGTTCTATTGCCAGTTATTTATATGAAATCAAATATTTATACCAATATTCATGAATAATATAACAAAAATCCTCCAACCCATGAACTGAAGTCTTCATACTGTTCAGCACCGAATGCGCTGAGGACAAGTATTCCATTTTATTGTCATTTCAGTTCAACTTTTGGAAAGAAAAGTGCGTGTTTTTAATTAATGCTTCGGGAGGTGTTAAAACACAGTTTGAGAAAGCTGGCTTTCCTTCAGATTTGATTTCATTTGATTTTTAAGAACAAAAGACACAGTGATCATCAAAGGAAAAGAAAGAAGCAATTAGGCCAAAAAGGTCAGCATTTCAGAGTTATAATAAAGGACATCAGAAATATGGCAGCAACATATGAATGCAAAAACAAAAAGAAACAGGAAAGGCTGCCCGGAGAGCAAAGGTACCTGGAGCTAAGATTCTTTGCTTAATTCCGCTACAAAACAAAAGTGGTAACATGCCCCTGTGGGAATACAATATAGTGACCAGATACCCAAAAAGTAGTAAATATGCACCCATAGAAGTCCTCCTTGAATGGACGCAAATGTACTACTTTTCGACATTCATGAACATTTGCAGTAGTAAGCTTGGAAAGCTGAACTAGTCTTAGGTTTTAAGGCATACTACTGGCAATCAAACACCCAAAAGCTAATGGGTAAAATATATAGGAGCAGATTTTCCCATTAAAAATATTGTGCCTAATTTAGATTAGTTGATGGACGAAGAAACAACTATTCAGATAGATGGGGCCTGAGTTCTGTAGTGCCTTGAATGTATGTGTGAGGAGTTTGAGATGAAGGTTTTTCTATATCGGGAGCCAGTTGAGCTCCCTGAGCTGTGCTGTGATGTGCGTTCGGAGGTGTGGTGTGATGTAAGTTCTGTGTGGGAGGTGCAGGATGAGTCTGGCTGCCAAGTTTTGGATGGTTGGTAGTCTTCTAGTGAGTTGCATGATGATCCCAGTGTAGAAGATGTTCCCAAAGTCTACCTTGCTGATGACTGGGCAGGACACACTGTTTTTCTATTATTGCTTGGGTGCCATTTGATGACCTTCCTCAGCATCTTCAGGGTGTGGAATCAGAATGTAGCATGTCCGGTTTTCTGGTATTCCAAAGTTCCTGGCGTGGATTCTGTGTGTGGGTGTAGGTCTGAGTTTTTCTGGCCACCAATTGGAGGCCCATGGTGAGGTGTTCTTGCCAAAAAAGTTCACAGATTCTCCTAATGTCAATAAAAACTGGTACAGCAACAGAAGGCAATCAAAGTCAGTCAGTCAAAGTTTGCTTTATTCGATTAAAATTTTAAAACCATCAAAGCACAGAACAGTAATTCATTGTACAGGCAAATGCAATTACAAAAGAAATTTTTAACACAAACGATAAATACAATACAATTTGGCACTAAATACAATAAAAGTATGTCTTTCAATTAATTCAGCAATATTACAATCTATAAAATCATTACTCCTTCAAAATTCCATCTTCAACAGTTTGTTAAGCACAATACTCATTGGGAGATGAGGGGAATAACTAAGTAGACTGAGCCCTATTTCTAGATCTTAAAGCACCCACGACGAAGCTCGCAACCCCAAAACAAATCAGAGGAGACTCCAACATTTGTAAATAGGCCAACGCAGGCCTTACTTGCTCAAATTGACGATTCTTGAAAATCGGAAGAATATATTTTTTACGCTGAGAAGAGTAAAATTTACAAAAAAATAACATGTGCAACGTATTTTGTTCAGAGGTGTTGTCACAAGGACAAGGCCCCAAAGTTCCCTCTTTGAAAAAGCCTTTGGGGTAGGCCAAGAGCCAAGGGAGCATACCATGCTTAAACCTTATTAGCAAAAACATATGGAAAGGTTTGTTGATGTAGGTTAAGTAAGGCTGGATCTCACCACCTAAACTCAACATAACAAACCTCCTGACTGTCGGTTTCCCCAACTCATCTCCTTCCCTTGACAACATTCTAGTCAAAAATTGGGTCTTAAGGGCCTTGATTTGCTCTTTACTCAGCGCACAAGGACTGGTAAACAGTTCAAGACAGCCCAGCGACTTCAAGTTGTTTTTAATATAGCAGATCCATGGGATAGACATCGCTTCATCTAGGGACAAGCAATCTTGAATAATTTGTTGGTTTAGATTTGGTGGCTGCTGCGCCCAAATCCTCAACCAACCTAGTAACGGGGCCACAGATATTTGGTCAGCGAGATATCCCACCCCCAGGTCCTCATGTATGTTAAAAATTGGTGCAGAAGGGGGAAGAGACAACAATTCCCGAAGAAAAGTATTTTCTACTGTTTGGATGTCAGGAGAGGCCTTATAACCCCAGACCTCACTACCATATAGGGCCATGGGAATACACTTAGCTCTATAGATTTTTATTAGAGCAGGAAGCGGTTTACACCCCAAGCGCTTTGCAAAGCCCAACAGAGCGCCTGTAGCTCTAGCAAGGTTATTCTTTTTCTGAGCACGTTGCATGACCCAAGATATTCTGTCGTCAAATACGATCCCTAAATATGGGAAGGTCTGAACTTTTATTAATTCCTGCCCATTACAGAAAAATTTCACCCTTTTCGCCCTCCCCGTACCTATTGACATGGAATGTGATTTTTTAAAATTTATTAATAAGTCTAAAGAGACCATAAAATCATAAAATCCATTTAAAAGAGCTTGTAAACCTCTCGCGGTTCTAGCCAACAGAACGGTGTCATCCGCATATGGTAATGCGGGGATCATTTTAGAGCCGGCTTTGGGAATATCTTTACTAACCGAAGTTAAAACCACGGCCAAATTGTTAATGTAAAGCGAGAAAAGTAGGGGGGCAAGAATGCACCCCTGTCTTACTCCACGCTTTACCTGCCAAGCATCTGTCTGTCTCCCGTCTTCACTATAGCGGACAACTGCGGTAGTGTCCTCGTGGATTACAGCCAAGAAGGAAATCAGTATCGGATCAAGACCCAAAACGGCTAATAAGGCCCATAATTTTTGCCGATTTACAAGGTCGAAAGCAGTGGACAAATCCATAAAAGCTAAATGGAGGTCCCCCTGCTTAGCGACCGTGTATTTCCCAATAATGAGATGTAAATTAAGGCATTGGCCTACAGTACCCCTTCCTTGTCTGAACCCGTATTGTAGGTCAGAGATTATAGATCTCTCCTCCAACCACACTGTTAAGCGAGCAAGGACAACTTTACCCATTACTTTCATGGCAGAATCCAAGAGAGAAATAGGCCGGTAACAAACCGGATCTTCTCTTGAACCTTTTTTAAAAAGAGGGACAATAACAGCTTTGCCCCAAGATTTAGGAGCACCGGCCTCAGATGCAGCATTAAAAACACGAGTTAAAAGTTTAGCCCAAAACCTTGAGTCAGCCCTATAAAGGTCCGCGGGGACTCCATCCGGTCCTGGGGCTTTACCTTTTGCCATTGACTCAATGGCCTCCAGGACTTCTTCCTCCTTAAAAAGGATTCTTGAAGCTAATGTATTATCCGCATAATTTACTGGATTACGTTCTTGAATCTCCGAGTAAAGACCACTAAAATGGGCCACCCATCTGTCTGGCGGGATGAGACATTCTTTGTTAGTATTCTCCAGCTCATTAAAAAGAGGACTATTAATCACCTTCCAGAACTGGCTACTATTTTTCTGGATACTTGCGTCTGACAAATCATCCCATGCCTTATTTTTTAACTGGTTTTTCCTGTCCTTTATTGCTTTTTTGTAACATCTTCTAGCCTCTGCTATCTTACTAGGGTTATTACCGGATTCTTTCAGTGCCGATAAGAGAGCAGAATGAGCACTAGAACAAGCATGGTCAAACCAGTTTTTAAATTTCTTGGGCCTTGGTCTCCCATGACTGGTAAGATTCCCCACAACTTGTTTAGTAATTCTGTCAAAGGCACCCAGAATGACCCTCGGTTGTGCCACTGCCGAAAGACACAGACTAAAATACTCTTTTTTACTTTCATATAAGTTTTCAAGGAAATCGGCCGGGGTAATAACATCCCATCTCAATCGTCTTCCCTGACTAGTAGACTCTAGATTTGTGTTGGAGATCAAAGGCAAGGGAACATCTTTCCTCAGTGCCTTAACTTTGATTTCCAGAGTAAGAGGATTGTGATCACTTGAGGCATTTTGCATGACACGAAAAGTACCCAGTAGGTTCATCAGAATGCAAGATACGAAGATGTAGTCAATTGTACTGTAATGGCCTTGACCCGTAAACGTAGGGACGGGAACCAGCAAGTCTTGAACAGGCATGTGTAAATGATAGGTCGATACCATATTCTTTAAATATATCCCACCCTTAGAGTGTTCAAAATGGGTAGCCTCTTGTGGGCAAAAATCATGATGGTTATTTGCAAAACAATTAAGATGACATACGTGAATATTAAAATCGCCAAAAAGTAAAAGCAAATAAGGTTTAACATTAATTGCATCACACTCGTCCAAAAATCTGAACAGTGCTTTGAGATGCTCTAACTCATCCAGCCTAGTGAATGAGTTATAAAAATTAACCACCAAGAATGATGGCAAATTAACACATTCCATTTTCACCGCTAAAATATGAGGAGAATTGGTCACTAACAGCTCCATGCTATATAGTAACTTTAGACTGAATAATAACAAAAGACCCCCTCGTGATCTCCCCATGACAGAAGGCACAGCATATTTGGTAAAGGACTGATACCCATCCAGGTAGTAAGGATCTGTAGCCTCCCATGTTTCTTGTAAAGCAATTATATGATAAGTGGAAAGAAAAGCCCTCCATTTTTGATCACCTCGTTTAGAGCGGAGACCAGCAATATTCCATGATAAAGCAGTAATTATATCTATTGCTGGAGTGCTTTCTACACACACTCGCTCTTGTGTTAAACAATTTTCCAAATTAAGTGAAAAAGGTAGTGGAACAGCTTCTACTCCGTTAGAAGGCAACTTAACACCCAAATTATCAAAATTAATGATAGGAGCTATTCCGCTGCTAACTACAGAAACTACCTCAGGGCGCCTCTGCGTGACTCTTATGGCAAGCTCTGTCTGTAAAGGTAAATTTTTAACTATTAGAGCAGTGGAATTGACAATATTATCCACAGCAGGTGTCCTGGGAGATAAAAACCCAAAAGAATTGGAAGAAACTGCACTCGATACATCATTATGGGTATAAACTCCATCGACCCTGAGTCAGTCATTAACATCTAAAGTACTAAGGACTTCATATCTGTTACTTAATAGCAGTGATTTACTTGCAGGGACGTGCTGAAAAGAGTGCTCTCTCAATCTGACAGACCCCAAAAAGAGTGGTGGATAAAAAAAGCCCAATGGGAGAACATTAACATAGTCCTGTTGAATTCTAATAGACCCTGCTTGCCTTAAAATATGGTCAACTATATCGGGGGAGCTAAAATTCACAACGACACAGTCACCCTTCAGGGTCTTATTGGACTTCCCCACCCAGGGGACCCTTCTCACCATTTTAAAACAATCAAAGAGGTGACTCCCCAAGACTGTCTTCCCAGCCAAATAGTGAAGGGCTTTATTTTTCAGGGAGGACCAATGCTCTTCCTTGCCGTCACAAATTTTCGGGACATTGGCCAAAATAACCGTATATGGGCAGGCCTCTGGTGGCAAGTTTAGTGGACGATCCTTATGTGTAGGCTCCCCCCGAGAACTTCGTCTTTCAGTATGACCCCTCAGCCCTGGGCTAACACCATTAATTCCCCGGGCAGGTGGTAAGGGGATTATAGGGCCCGCAACAGGAGTTGACATTGAGTCAACCAGTTCAGACACTCTAGAAGTGACTTCACTTAGGGGATGTAGATCAGATGGATTAGGCCTTAACACCGGTGCACTTTGACCCGCAATATGACGTTCAATGAGAATAAGTCTATCGTCAATCTTACTAAGTCTATCCAAGACTGGCGATATAATCGTCCTCAATCGCTCGTCCAACTGCTTAATCAAATCAGCTGAAATGTCCCTCATAGTAGCTACGTCCCCTTGAGCCCCAAGCTCAGTAAGCCCATTTCCCTTAGAAGGAGTTGCCTCAACCACTGAACTACCTTCTGGTTGAACCAACCCTTGACCAGGATCTTTATTTCTAGGTTGTTTAGCATGTTGGCGGTTTCCTTTGGGGGCATGAGTCGCTTTTCTCTTACCCTTGGGTACTTTAACAGGGGCAACAGAAGGGATCTTTAACTGCCTAGTGCGTGAGGCTGGGGGGGAAAGAGAAGGACTAGAGACATTCATCGAAAATTGGGCACTGGAAAGACAGGTCTCTAAAGCAGGCCCAGAAGAAATAGAATGAGTAGCCTGCGTAGAAACAACTAAGTTAAGCTGGATAAAAGGCTCTAATGACAACCTTCTTTCCACGATTTCAATTTCTTTTGACACGGCATTTTCAGCTTTTTTTAAATAAGCGTCTAAGGTCCCTGACCCCCCCGCTGTAGAGCCCTTGTTGTAGTTTTTCGCCATAGCGTAATCTGCAACAGATGCCTTAATGCGATTGTTACCACAGCTATCACAACATGAAAGACCTTAACAGGGCAAACCTCAAAAACTAACCCGGTGTTGAAACGAACAATCCCAAAGTACGTGTGGTGCTGGTTAGAGGGGTGGCCCAGCCCAGCCTTGTCCAGCCCCGGACGGCCACAGACGGCCCGCCCTTTGCCCAGGCTTAGCCCGCGCGCGGTCCCGCGACGCGGGAGTCGTAGCGGTCTATTATGCCCCTCCTGGTGGGAAAATGGCAACGCGGCTCCCCTGGCGCTTGGGATGATGGGGAATGTAGTCCCGTCCCCGCTCCGCGGCCGCTGATGGTGTTGGCGGCGGCGTGGGACGGAGAGACAGCAGGGAGAAAGGGTCAGCGATGCAGGACAGCCAAACCTCCTGTAAGTCCACAACAAGTCGCGAGCAGCCCGCTCTGCCGCAGTCGCAGCGGTCTATTATGCCCCTCCTGGCGGGAAAACGGCAATGCTGCTCCCCTGGCGCTTGGGATGATGGGGAATGTAGTCCCGTCCCCGCTCCGCGGCCGCTGATGGTGTTGGCGGCAGCAGGGGACGGAGAGACAGCAGGGAGAAAGGGTCAGCGATGCAGGACAGCCAAACCTCCTGTAAGTCCACAACAAGGCGCGAGCAGCCCGCTCTGCCGCAGTCGCAGCGGTCTATTATGCCCCTCCTGGCGGGAAAACGGCAACGCGGCTCCCCTGGCGCTTGGGATGATGGGGAATGTAGTCCCGTCCCCGCTCCGTGGCCGCTGATGGTGTTGGCGGCGGCGGGGGACGGAGAGACAGCAGGGAGAAAGGGTCAGCGATGCAGGACAGCCAAACCTCCTGTAAGTCCACAACAAGTCGCGAGCAGCCCGCTCTGCCGCAGTCGCAGCGGTCTATTATGCCCCTCCTGGCTGGAAAACGGCAACGCGGCTCCCCTGGCGCTTGGGATGATGGGGAATGTAGTCCCGTCCCTGCTCCACGGCCGCTGATGGTGTTGGCGGTGGCGGGGGACGGAGAGACAGCAGGGAGAAAGGGTCAGCGATGCAGGACAGCCAAACCTCCTGTAAGTCCACAACAAGTCGCGAGCAGCCCGCTCTGCCGCAGTCGCAGCGGTCTATTATGCCCCTCCTGGCGGGAAAACGGCAACGCGGCTCCCCTGGCGCTTGGGATGATGGGGAATGTAGTCCCGTCCCCGCTCCGCGGCCGCTGATGGTGTTGGCGGCGGCGGGGGACGGAGAGACAGCAGGGAGAAAGGGTCAGCGATGCAGGACAGCCAAACCTCCTGTAAGTCCACAACAAGTCGCGAGCAGCCCCAGAAGGCAATCATCTGGGGGTGACCTGGCAAAAAAGGCAAGGTCCACTAGTGACCAATCCCCTTTATGTGACTAAGCCTCACCTACTCTAAGCTGTGGTCTGTGCACACTTCTTCGTGGACAGCCCAGTCTCTCCAGCCACCCTAAGTGCAATCGTGTTATTGTCAGGATAGTTTTTATGCTGGAAAAAGCTCCTTCTTCCAACAATCTATACTTCAAGGCTATTTCCTCCATGTATATGTAATGTACAATGCAGCACAGATGCAAAGAGAAAAAACGAAAGATATTTCTCCTCATTATGACAGCCTCATGAAGATGCAAGATTTAGGGACTAATCTATTATTAAAAGTGATTGTAGATTTAGATTTGCATCAAAATTCATTTTGTGGATGTATAGGAATTCCATACAACAGCCATAGAACACCGTCCTATGCACAGTAATGCAAAGGAGTAAGTACATTGTACCGGATTAAATTAAAGTTGGTTATAAACCAACAGTAAAATAAATGTCTGTTAGTGTATACCTGGAAATATACATTTTGCATCAAGTCTGCAACAGAGAAGTAACACAAACCTGATACAATTTCTTTATATTTCATATTTGTAGGATAAATCTAGCGTTAAAAGTGCTTGAGTTGTAATTCAGCACATAACAATAGATGTATTTAGTATTAATATCAAGAATTTACCGCCGTGGCATACTATTATGATGTAGAAACATAAAGACGTATGTATATATATATATTCACTGAAAAAAACATAGGTTTTAGGCATATTATAGTTAGAAATTATCATTTAAAAAAACATAGAAATTAACTGAAAAAAACATAGGTTTCAGGAATGTTATAGTTAGTTAGACATTTCACTTGTACAAAACCATAGAAATTCTGGTGTTATAGTTAGTTCAGCTAACTATAACTCATGCCCCCGCAATGCACTGCTGATGACATCACATATTACATCATTCATGACATGGTCAGTGACATCACTGATTACATCACTGTTGACATCTCAAATGACATCACTGATGACATCATCCAGTGACTGTGTGTTTCTGTAAAGTTTAATTTTGTTTTATATATATGCCAAGCTGTATTGAGGACTGAGTGGGTGTATAAGTGTCTGTATGGAGGATTTAGTAGATATGTGACTGACTGTATAAGTGAGTGATTAAATGTGTCTTATTGAATGCATGGGTTAGTGACTAAACTGTGTGAAAGTCTGTATCAGTCTGTCTATTGTTGTGTAAACTGCTGCATGGGTTGGTGAGTAGCTGCATGAGTGTCTATATGGGTTATTGATTGCTTGCCAGAGTATTTGTATGGCTGCCTGATTGTGTGTGTGGGTGGGTGGGAGGTGTGTGCATAGATGTGTGAGTGGTTAATTCACTGGGTGTATGGGTTCCAGAGTTCATGTGGAAACAGCTGTATGGGTGGTGAGTGTGTGTATGGGTGTGTTGGTGAGTGAGTGGATGTCTCAGTGGTACATGTGCAAGTAACTACATATGTAAAAGGCAGTATATGTGAGTGATGGTGTATATAAATAACTATATGTGAGAGTCAGTAATTGTGAGAGTGGCTGCATGGATGAGTCTGTATTTGTATCAGTGATTCTATAAGAGAGTAATTATGTGTTAGTATCTGTATGAATAAGTGAGGTTGTGTCTGTATAACTGTATAGGTGAGTAAATGGAAGTATGATTAATTCTTGGCATGACTGACTAAGTGTGTGATAACTCTGGATATATGGCAGTGTGTGAGTGTCTGTATAGGTGTATGAGTGCATATGATAGTGTTGTATTGATGAGTGACTGCATGTATGAGTGACTGTATGGGTGAATGAGTGGATGTGTGTGTAGACCTAAGAATCAGTCAGTGTGTATTTAGTAACTGGTATTGATGTGTCTATTTTTTTGAAAAATCTTAATCTGTATTTTAGGGTGGGTGTATCAAAGGTTATATTGAGGTGTGAGGAGGTGCATCAGATTTCCACGTGGATGATGTCATCAGTGATGTCATTTGAGATGTCATCAGTGATGTCATCAGGGATGTCACTGACTATGTCATGAATGATGTAATATGTGACATCATCAGCTGTGAATTGCGGGGGCGTGAGTTATACTTAAGTGAACTAACTATAACAACGGAATTTCTATGGTTTTGTACGAGTGAAATGTCCAACTAACTATAACGTTCCTGAAACCTATGGTTTTTTCAGTTAATTTCTATGGTTATTTAAATGCTAATTTCTAACTATAACGTGCCTGAAACCTATGTTTTTTTCAGGGAATTTCTAAGGTTTTTTAAATGAAAATTTGTAAGTCTATTGTACCTCAATTCTATTCTGTGTTTTTTCAATTATATATATATTTAAAAAAATTGTGAATAATTTTTAGTTAGGAAAACTATATTCATTCTTTTTTAAAAAAAAAATATTATACAGAAGTCGCACACCCTTTGCGCACCCTACACAATGGCTGCGCACATTCCGGTAGCCATTTTGAAAAGTCGACTTGGGGTCGCGACTTCAGCGTAATTTGTAAAGTATGAAATATCTTTAAATTAATTATAAATACAAGTTTTCCTTTAAGTGTTTGTCTAAATTTATTAATAAAAGTATTATTTTCAATATAATTTCGACTAAAAATGATTTGATTATTATTGGATTCGGAGGTTAGGAGAGATGGCCATTTTGCTCGATCTGTTTTGCAAGATTTTTTGGTCTAGTCAGTGGACACCCTCCTCCGGGTGAGGTACAGCTTGAGGAATCTATTCAAAAAGTGAGGAATCAACCAGCAGAAGTATTCATCAGAAGAGCAAGTTACTTACCTTCGGTAACGCTTTTTCTGGTGGATACAGTATCTGCCCAGGATTCCTCACTGTCCCACCCGCCTCTTCGTTGTCCACCTGTTTCTACCAAAAAGATGCCTTTACTGTTTGGCATGAATGTTTTTAACATGTCTTAATCATGCTTATGTTTAAATAGTGAGAAATACTTGTTCTGTTGCTATTTCTTTAAGCCTTTATTGGTTATGCATTTGTGTATATCCACAACATTCATTTGGATTAACTTTGGCATCGGTTGACGAATCTTCGCGAAATGTTCAAAACTCGTGGCCCGCTCCGGTCCGCTCCTATCCTGAAAGTCTCGGGGTGATTCGTCAAGTGGGGGCCGAGAAAAAAGGGGGGTCCCAAAATGTGTTTTCCCCATGCAATTTTCCATTGGGACAGTTAGTCGCAGCTACAGCCCGAACTGCTGAACGGAATTACACCAAATTTAGCAGAAAGGTAGACCTTTGTTCAGAGTTGTGCCTTTTGCTTAAATGGTGTAAATCCGTTCAGTAGTTCCAGAGAAAATCAAAATCAAAATCACATATATATCTGGGCGGAGCCTAACCACACATCTCATCCTGAGATCTGATTGGCTGTCAGCACTTCATCCAAGAAGTGTTGGCAGCCATCTTGGGACCAATACACATGATAGCACCTCATTAAAAAGCATTGCAGTTAATAGAAGGTTTTAAGACTTTAGTTACATTATAAATCATTTGTTGATGGTACCATACTCATTTTAGGAATTGTGGTGTGTTCCAAGGTGATTTTACCATGTGAAAAAGCCTTCTGCTGGGATATCATGAATCATGTTTGAGAGAAAACTATTTTCTCATGCTTTTCCCACAGAGGTTTGGAAGGTGATCTATAAGCTAAACTGAGAGCATATTTTCTGTAAATTCACATTATCTTTCTCAGTGATGTGAGAATGAAGTCCGACATTCTCAGTAAAACATGTACATCCAACAAGGGCAGAGACTGTCAGTTGATTCCTTTGTGTTCTACTGCAGCTTCCCAGAGTGTTCTAAAGTACAACTAGCGCGCTAACAGTCCTACTTATGACAAACGTAAGGCACACCTGAAGCCATCTTGATTGGAATAAAGTGGTAACTCTTAAAACATTTAATTTAAAAAGGAACAAAATGAGGGGATTTATTTTGCCATAGAATGTATGATTAGTGCTGCAGAAAGAAAAATTAGGGCACATTTTGAGTGACTTCTCAAATCCTCTTCTATTTCATTAAAAAAATTCTGACATACAGACTGAAACATACACTTTCAATACCAGCAGCAGACTTCCCTGGTGAGCAGTTGCTTTACTACAGTGATCTATTAAGCAACTAGAGTGCTAACATTCTGAATTTATGGCAAATGTGTGATACATCTGAATGCCTTCTTGATGGAACCAAAGTAAACAAGCATTGAAAATGCAATAGGTCTCGCCGTCGTTTAAGTTAAAGCAATTCTGTTTGTAATTAGGTGGCTTTTTAGCTATGCTTTTAGTAGTGTTTTTCAAACTTTCATGTACCTATCGTGCATATGTATGCATATATGTATATGTATATGTATGCATGCATATATATTTTTTTATTTATTTAGATATGCAGATTATATATATGTTTATATATATGTTTATATATGTATGTATGTGGAAACACTTTCTTCTTCCGAGGTATCGGATCACACAGACCCGCCTCATCAACCAGTTCGGACATGCGGCCTCTGCCAGGAGCAGTGCGTAACTTCATGTATCAGCAGGATTATTATATCTGTGTTGTGTGGCCCGGTCAGACTCTGGTGTAAGAGGCAGAACGTTGGGGACCCAAGGAAGACTCGGAGTGACTCAGTGTGGATTCACTTTCCTCAAGAAAACCCCCTTTTGCTAGGTATTACAGTGCTCACTGAGCATGGACTCCGCTTAGGATACTTTCCACTGTGGTGCATGATGGGGGCTGTAGTCTCTACTCACCTGACGGCAGCTGCAAGTAATCCGGAGGAGCCACCTGACTTCCCGCCAAGGGGGAGGACCTTAGCAGCACAAAAGGGAGGTGAAAGTGTGATCCTTGTTGTGTGAAGGGCGTCTGAAGAAGGCACACCTAAACGCCGAAATGCATTATGCCCTGCACTCTCCTAATGAAGAGAACCTTACGAAAAGTAAAAGTCCCCGCTGTGTCCTCTGATCTCTTCCACATGGGGTGGTCTGCATTGGATATTTTGACGTGCTTGCTGGCAGCACGTCAAAGAGGTCCCGTTCTTAAAGAGGACTGCGTATTGCTGGCATCAGTGGAAACACTTTCTTCTTCCGAGGTATCGGATCACGCAGACCCGCCTCAGCAACCAGTTCGGACATGCGGCCTCTGCCAGGAGCAGTGCGTGACTTCACGTATCCGCAGGATTATTATATCTGTGTTGTGTGGCCCGGTCAGACTCTGGTGTAAGAGGCAGAATGTTGGGGACCCAAGGAAGACTCGGAGTGACTCAGTGTGTATTCACTTTCCTCAAGAAAACCCCCTTTTGCCAGGATGGGGGCTGTAGTCTCTACTCACCTGACGCCAGCTGCAAGTAATCCGGAAGAGCCACCTGACTTCCCGCCAAGGGGGAGGACCTTAGCAGCACAAAAGGGAGGTGAAAGTGTGATCCTTGTCGTGTGAAGGGCGTCTGAAGAAGGCACACCTAAACGCCGAAATGCATTATGCCCTGCACTCTCCTAATAAAAAGAACCCTCCGAAAAGTCCCCGCTGTGTCCTCTGATCTCTTCCACATGGGGTGGTCTGCATTGGATATATACACATACATATACATAAATGCATATGCATATATATGTATATATACGTGTATATGTGTGCGTGTAGAGAGAAGTAGAGAAAGGTAAAGAGGTAGAGGTGCAGCGGTAGAGAGGTAGATAGGTAGAGGTATAGAGGTAGAGGTAGAGGTAGAGAAGTAGCAGTAGAGAGGTAGAGAGTAGTAGAGAGAGAGGTAGCGAGAGGTAGAGAGTAGAGAGTGAGTAATAGAGAGTGAGTAGTAGTGAGTGAGTAATAGAGAGTAGTAGAGAGTGAGTAGTAGAGAGAGAGTAGTAGAGATTAGTAGAGTAGTAGAGAGTGAGTAGTAGAGAGTAAGTAGTAGAGAGTAGTGGAGTAGTAGAGAGTGAGTAGTAGAGATTAGTAGAGAGTGAGTAGTAGAGTGAGTAGTAGAGAGTAGTAGAGAGTGTGTAGTAAAGAGTGAGTAGTAGAGAGTAGTAGAGAGTAAGTAGTAGAGAGAGAAGTAGAGAGTGAGAAGTAGAGAGAGTAGTAGAGTGTAGTAGAGTAGTAGAAAGTTAATAGTAGAGGTGAGTAGTAGAGAGTGAGTAGTAGAGTGTGAGAAGTAGAGAGAGTAGAAGAGAGTAGTAGAGTAGTAGAGAGTGAGTAGTAGAGTGCGTAGTAGAGAGAAGTTGAGAGCGAGTAGAAAAGAGTGAGTAGTGCAGAGTGAGCAGTAGAGAGTAGTAGAGAGTGAGTAGTAGAGAGTGAGTAGTAGAGAGTAGTAGAGAGTAATTAGTAGAGAGTAGTAGAACGAGTAGTAGAGAGTTAGTAGAGAGTGAGTAGTAGAGAGTGAATAGTAGAGAGTAAAAGAGAGTGAGTAGTAGAGAGTGAGTAGTAGAGAGTAGTAGATAGTGAGTAGTAGAGAGTGAGTAGTAGAGAGTAGTAGCGAGTGAGTAGTAGAAAGTGAGTAGTAGAGAGAGAGTAGTAGAGAGTAGTAGAGAGTGAGTAGTAGAGAGTGAGTAGTAGAGAGTGAGAAGTAGAGAGAGTAGAAGAGAGTAGTAGAGTAGTAGAGAGTGAGTAGTAGAGTGAGTAGTAGAGAGTAGTTGAGAGCGAGTAGTAAAGAGTGAGTAGTACAGAGTGAGCAGTAGAGAGTAGTAGAGAGTGACTAGTAGAGAGTGAGTAGTAGAGAGTAGTAGAGAGTGAATAGTAGAGAGTAGTAGAGTGAGTAGTAGAGAGTGAGTAGTAGAGAGAGAGTAGTAGAGAGTGAGTAGTAGAGTAGTAGAGAGAGTAGTAGACAGTAGTAGAGTAGTAGAGAGTGAGTAGTAGAGTGTGAGTAGTAGAGATTAGTAGAGTAGTAGTGAGTTAGTAGAGAGTGAGTAGTAGAGAGTGAATAGTAGAGAGTAGTAGAGAGTGAGTAGTAGAGAGTGAGTAGTAGAGAGTGAGCAGTAGATAGTGAGTAGTAGAGAGTAGTAGAGAGTGAGTAGTAGAGAGTGAGTAGTAGAGAGTAGTAGAGAGTAGTAGCGAGTGAGTAGT
Source organism: Triturus cristatus (assembly GCF_964204655.1). Classification (NCBI taxonomy): domain Eukaryota; kingdom Metazoa; phylum Chordata; class Amphibia; order Caudata; family Salamandridae; genus Triturus; species Triturus cristatus. The sequence goes on from NC_140580.1 coordinate 502,924,939, forward strand.
AGAGAGTGAGTAGTAGAGAGTAGTAGAGAGTGAGTAGTAGAGAGTGAGTAGTAGAGAGTAGTAGAGTAGTAGAGAGTGAGTAGTAGAGAGTAGTAGAGAGTGCGTAGTAGAGTAGTCAGTCAGTGTCAGTCAGTCAGTGTCAGTCAATCAGTGTCAGTCAGTCAGTGTCAGTCAATCAGTGTCAGTCAGTGTCAGTCAATTAGTGTCAGTCAGTGTCAATCAGTCAGTGTCAGTCAGTCAGTGTCAGTCAGTCAGTGTCAGCTAGAGCAGCTCTGCTGACCTGGTTCTCTGGCTCTAAAGCAGCTCTGCTGGCCTGGTTCTCTGGCTCTAGAGCAGCTCTGATGACCTAGTTCTCTAGCTCTAAAGCAGCTCTGCTGACCTGGTTCTCTCCCTCTAATGAGCTCTGCTGACCTGGTTCTCTGATTCTAAAGCAGTTCTGATGACCTCTATAGCAGCACTGCTGACCTGGTTCTCTCCCTCTAAAGCAGCTCTACTGGCCTAGTTTCTCTGGCTCTACAGCAGCTCTGCTGACCTGCTTCTCTGGCTCTAGAGCAGCTCTGCTGATCTGGTTCTTAGGCTCTAGACCAGCTCTGCTGACCTGGTTCTCTGCATCTAGAGCAGCTCTGCAGACCTGGTTCTATGGCTCTAAAGCAGCTCTGCTGACCTGGTTCTCTGGCTCTAAAGCAGCTCTGCTGACCTGGTTCTCTCCCTCTAAAGCAGCTCTGCTGACCTGGTTTCTCTGGCTCTACAGCAGCTCTGCTGACCTGGTTCTCAGCCTCTAGAGCAGCTCTGCTGACCTGGGTCTCTGGCTCTAGAGCAGCTCTGCTGACCTGGGTCTCTGGTTCTAGAGCAGCTCTGCTGACCTGCTTCTTAGGCACTAAACCAACTCTGTTGACCTGGTACTCTGGCTCTACAACGGCTCTGCTGACCTGGTTTCTCTGGCTCTACAGCAGCTCTGCTGACCTGGTTCTCTGCGCTCACGATGCACGCACCCGACTTCACGAAAATATATTTAAAAATAATGTAAGTTTATTATAAGTACAAATATATTATTTTTATGAATATCTTAGATAATCTATTGCCCTCATATGTTTATTAAAGACACATACATATCATTTTGGAACATGATTTTTTTTTGCGGGTGATCAATGTTATTGATTTATAACAAGTCATCAGGGTCAGTGGCCATCTTGGAGTGTTGTTCAAAACAGTTAAACCTCCTGCATAACATAGAATATGTTGGTTATCTATAGTCATAATATTAAGATAAGTGAGGGAGCACTCTCTGGGACTCATGTAAATCCAGTATTTGTAAAGCGCACAGCTATCCGTAGGCGCTGGTGGCCATCGGGAAGATTAAGCGAGCTATTGCCCAGAGTCACATGGTGCTGGGCTGACCTGCCGCCAGTGCCGGGGATCGAACCATGATCCCCAGCATCTGGCGTCAGTCGCCCTGGACGCTGCACCACACCTCTTCCCCAATGGAGGACAAAATGGTTAACATCCGCTGTAGGGATACAGCATAAAGCGGTGTAGCTAAAAGTTAACAGTGGTCTATCTATTATTAAGTGCTGGCCATGGGATTTTGTCATTCAAACCATCCTGATCTGCCCTGAGACGATGGACCCATCTCTGTTCTATCTTGAACAGTGCTTTTTGTGTAATCTTAAGAAGAGTCTCATGTGGGTTGTTACCTGCCCTCTTGAGTGAGTCTCTGATCTGCCGTTTGGGGGTAGCCTCTTTGTCTAAGGTTTGAACTTAAGTAGTGTGCTTCAGTCAGGTAGTCTCTACTGGAACTACAGTTCCTACTGATACGGAGGAACTGCCCAAAGGGCAAGTTATCTCTGAGAGCCCTGGGATGGTGACTGCTGTATAACAGCAAGCTGTTCCTGTCTGTCGGTTTCTTGTATAGTGCTGTGCTTAGTCCTGTGTGGCCGAGCATCACATTGAGATCTAAAAAGGGTACGTGAGGTCTCGAAATGGTGTGAGTGAATTTCAGATATTGGTTTTGTGTGTATATCCACTCGCAAAAGGCCAGACAAGTCTGACGATTCCCCTTCCAAAAAATCAGTATGTCATCTATAAATCGCCTCCACATAGTTAGATTGTTGATGATGGGGTTGTTGGGATTGCTAACGACCTCCTCACCAAAGGTGGCCATGTAAATATTGAAGCACCCTGGGATTGATGAAACAATTGTTTGTTGTATTTAAAGTAACTCTCCGTCAGTGCCAGAGTGGCACATTCCATAATGAAGGAGATCGGGGTGGGAGAAGTCCATTCCTCTCTCATGAGAACTGTCTCAATTGCCGTTAATGTGGCACGTTGGGGGATATTAGTGTATAGTGCTTCCACATCCACCAGTAGGTCAATGTTACTGGTGTCGTGTATCTCCTCTGTAATGTGTAGGATATCCGTCGTGTCACATACGTAGGACAGAATCTTTTTTACTAGTGGTTGCAAGAAATGGTCAACGAACCTGGAGAAGGGTTCCAGAAGTGACCCTATTCCAGAGACAACAGGCCGTGTAGTTAGTTTTACACTTCACCCTTGATTACATGTGATTCATCCCGCATGGAGACTAACAATTGGTACCTCCTATGCCATCACTATGTGTATGTTGCACACTATATCAAGAAGAGAGAGTTTGTTTGCGAGAAATGTATGAGAAAGTATCTAGATCTCTACATTGACCCATGTTATGGTTACCTTATATTTTTCTCTTAGGTTACCAGATATACATGGAGAGACTGTCCCCATAGTATTCAGCGTGGTAGGTAACAACTGCACCCACCACATTGTGTAGATAGTTCTATCTTAATAGGTCCGGAATAATTGCCAAGGATCACTAGGACCGCGAGGCATGAAACATGTTGACCACCAGAGATGAGCATAGCTGAGCTGAACCCTCACGTCAGCAAGCTGCCACTCTAATCTTGTTTTTAACCAAATGGATAGCCAGCCTTAATAAAGTCACATTTTGGACTATCCAACTTGTTTAAAATCACCCACCTTCACCCACATCTACACCACTAGACCCCTCACACGCACTGCACCATATGGCCAGGAACAAAAGATCTCCGCTAAAGAGCCCCTTTATGGGTGCCCGTCGGGTATTGCAGCGTCGACCCGACGAGGAGCAGGTCCATATGATGAAGCATCACCCCTAGCTTGCTTGGTATGTGAGGACCCTAGTTCCGAAAATAGGAGTCCCTTTCCTCTTGTACACAGTCTCCTTGTCACATACACTCTCTCCCTTTACCCCGAGAAACTGCATACTCTTTATTTTGGCATAATAATATGAAGTCACTGATCCATTACAGCAAATTTGTCAATCTACCATGCTTCTATACAGCTGTATGTTCCAATAGTATGAGCTGAAATTCTGATCCCTGCAGGCCTTGAACAAACCCTGCAGAGCTCAGGGGAAAAGGGTAAGGGAAGAGAGAAGAAAAACAAGAGAGTTAAAGGAAAGGGGGGATGGAGGGGAGATGCCGGCTTTCCAGCGCTAACGGAACAGTGTGCCACTCCTGGCCCGTTCATTTAGTGTGTGGGCTGGAGGATTCCTGCATAGTACAATTATTCAGTGCGATGGGGGGGCTTGTTGGAAACCTGTGGATGGGAACCAAGATACCTCTGCAATGGTTCCCAGATGTCCCTGGGGTTGGTCTGTATGGGCATCAGTTCCCGATAGTTAGTCAGCAGCCCCTGCCAAAATGTTGCATCTCCCAACCAGTCAGCAGAGCGGGTGCAGCATCTTCTTCCCCAGCACATGGCTATCTGCCACTTGGCAAGAAGCAGGAGCAGAGCTGCCAGCTTCCTACGGGGTGCCGGCACATGTCTTACTTCACCCAAGAGTCCAACAGAGGGGATCGCTCCAACTCATACTCAAGCATTTCATCCATAACATCAAACATACATGCCCATATGCAATCTCCGGGCTGAACCAGGACAGACAAAAGAAATCCACCTCCGGTGTCCGACAATAGGCCCACCTCACGTCTTCACTCAAACCAGCTCCGTGTAGTCATGTGGGAGTTCTGTAAATTCAGTGGAGGTACTTAAAGTGGATTAGTCACAATCTATAATTAGGGTACAAGTCTCTAGCTTGCGCGCAGCAGTAAGCCCATTACTCATCCCCTATGGGGGCCCCCAGTAGCTCCTCCCAACCATTTCATGCGGCAGATACACATATTGGCGCCTCGCTCTGCATGCCAGCATACAAGTGGATAGAACTCAAACAGTGGATCTGGGGAGGGATAGGTCTAAACCTTTTTCCCTTCCTTCCGGAGTGCCACAAGGATCTTCCCTCAGCCCCACGCTTTTTAGTATGTACATCAGCCCGCTGGGAGCTCTGATAACATCTTTCAGGCTCCAACTAACATCCTAAGCGGATGACACACAAATTGTGTTGTCCCTACAGCGAGGCAAAGAAGCAGAAACTGCTTTAAGATGCCACGATTGCTTGAAAGCTATTGCCGGTTGGATATCTTCGACCTGCTTGAAACTCAATGCAGGTAAAACGGAGGTCATAATATTTGGGAATAACCCTAACCTCTGGGCACCAGACCTGTGGCCTGAAGAAATGGGAAAGCCCCCACCCCCTTCTATGAAAGCCAAGAATCTGGGGGTGATTATGGATAATAATCTCACTTTTGGCGATCAGGTCAGTGGGGTTGTTTCGACAAGCTTCTTCCTCCTCAGAATTTTGAGGAAAATATTTTTTTTACCAGAGGATAGGTTTAGGACAGCAGTCTCAGCCCTCATTTTGTCACGGCTGGATTATTGTAATAGTCTGTACCTGAATATTCAAAAGAAATATCTGAACAGACTCCAGCTGATACAAAATGCGGCTGCTAACGGGCACACCAAGGTTCGTCTCAGTGAGAAAAGGACTTTGAGACCTTCATTGGCTACCAGTAAAACAACGTGCACAATTCAAAGCGCTTTGCACGGTTTTTAAGTCCTTGATGGGCAGTGGTCCTGATTATCTGAGAAGACGACTTCAATGGTATGTCCCCGGGAGAACGTTGAGTTCCTCGGAAGCAAAACAAGTGATGGTTCCCCGAGTGAAAAAAGCTAATTGGGGTGACAGTAGTTTCATCTTTTGTACCGCAAAAGCTTGAAACAATCTACCAGTGCATCTCAGGAATTCTACTGAGCTCCTCTCCTTCAGGAAGGGGCTGAAAACTTGGCTGTTCTCTGAATAGCCTTTTTTTGCCTCTGGAAACCAGTTAGGCAGTGCTCAACGCCAGGACACCCTTGGGTAACAGTGCGCTTTAAAAGCTTTATTAACATAACATAACATAACATAACATAACATAATTAGTTTACGCAGAGATGGGTTGTTTAGGAAATCCTCAAGGACTTGAAACGTGGGGGGTGCCATCGGTAATGTGGCATACCTCGCCCTTAGCACTGCGCGGATTTGAAAGTATGTCATTCTGTCGAGCAGTCCACATCCCCCAGTGTGCAGATGCGAAGCTTGTCTAGTCTCCTGCAAGCTCCTAAATCCTCTAGTAGTGGCAAATCCAGATGGTGCGGCAGGAGCACTGAGGGAGAGTACACCAAATGTGCCCTACGGCGCAGTTCTCTCCAAGCCCAAACTGTGCAACCAACAGTGTCCACCTTAGCACACGGCCGAAGCTGCGATTTATACAGCACCACCATGTGCAGAGGTGTGGAGGTGTGGGGGCCGTTTGGTCATTCCCTGGAGCTGTGTGCGCCATGAATTGAGTGGGGAAAATCCAATGATAGCCGAACTGGGCCTGGACACAATTGTAATAGAGCTCCGTATCGGAGGCTCCCAGTCCTCCATGTTCGAAGGGCAGTGTTAGGGTCTCCCATGTGACTCTGGGTTGTTTGCCCACCCAGGCGAGCATTATCAGGTTGAAGCGCTGTTGATGCTTGAAGGCCGAGGTGAGAGGGAGTGGGAGATTAGTGAATACTTATATAAATTTAGGGAGTACGATCATGTTAGCAACAGCCAAGTGCCCAGCAAGGGACAGCAGAAGTGAGATCCATCACCCCACCCGGCTCTCAAGCCAGTCCATTAGTCTCCCATAGTTGCACTGCCACAATTCATCGATATTCTGGCTTAGCCAGATCCCGAGGTACTTCACTGGCCTACGAGCCCATCCCAGAGGGTATTCTGACTGGAACCTTTCTGTGGTTGTCGTTATTGAGAAGATGATCGATTTCCCCAGTTGATGGTTACCCCGGAGAGGCCACCGAATTGTATAATTTCCCTAATCAGAGGATCTAAGTTTACCACTGGGTGCTTAACATATAAAGTCACGACATCAGCATGGAGAGATGCATGGATCACCCTGGGTACAAATACCAGGCCACGATGTGCACAGTGCTGTCTCAGCTGGGCAGCCAGTGGGTCCATGGTGATAGCAAAGAGGAGAGGAGACAGCGGCCACCCCTGTCAGGTGCCCTGAGAAACGGGGTAGGAGGGCAACACAATGCTGTTGAGATGGAGGCATGCTGTCAGAGAAGAATATAGGAGGGCGAACAATTTCAAATATTTAGGGCTGATTCCTAGCCGGGTTAATAGGGCGGACACATACGGCCACTCCAGGGTGTCGAAGGCCTTGGTGGCATCAAGGAATACTGCCGCCACATGGATCTAGGGGTCGATTTCCTGCATAGTTGCAAAAACAGTGCGCAGGTGGTGTGACGTGGCTCTTCCAGGGATGGAGCCACATTGGTCGGGTCGTAGCACTAAGGGCAGGAGAAGGAGCAATTGTGTCGCAATGATCTTCACGAGAACTTTATTATTCAGGTTAATCATTGACTGCGGTCTGTAGGAGTCGCATGTAATTGGGTCCTTGTCTGGTTTCAGAATTTTGACGATTAGTGACTTCATTAGTGTAGGAGGAAGGGTCCGTGGTTCAAGGGACTCATCATACATAATGATGAGATGTGGTGCAAGCAATGGAGCAAATTTTTTATAAGAAGCAGCCGCAAGGCTGTCCAATCCTGGGACCTTGTCCCCAGGAAGAGCCCGGATTACCCCAATCACTTCCTCTACAGAGAAAGGGTCATCCAGGTAGCTGCAGTGAATAGAAGCAAAAAAGACAGTCAGGTTGGGACGAATGGTTTTTGGGTAGCTGCATAAAAGGAAGAGTAGAAGGACATCATCTCAGCCAGGACTGGGTCTGGCCTACCGCCCTTCTGCTGTCCATTTTGCAGGTTCACTAATATAGTCGCTGGCCCATGGCGTCTTAAGAAGGCCAGCAAGTGTTTTACCTGCACGATCACCCTCTCCGTACCGCCGAGCTTGAGTTTCTTTTCCCAGATAATCGGTCTCCCTTGTGGCCGCATCCTCAAACTCAGTGACCTTGTCCCTAATCGTTCCCAGAATCTCATTTTTACTGTAAACAAAGAATTTCCTTTCTAACTCATGTATTTACCCCTTCAAGGCGGCGGAGTTTGCCCCTCAGCGACCATAGAATCCCTGCTTGCTTCACAATACATTCCCCTCTGATAACTGTTTGAATGCCTCGCAGAGAATAGAAGGGAATTAAACTGTACCTTCATTATGAGCAAAATGTTCTGTTAAAACAAAAAAAACACAGGCACCTTAACATGGAACTGAACAAAACTACACTTGAGCTGCTAGCACTTGTACTCCACGACCACCAATTTCCTTTTAATGTAGAGACACTCTTCACTCCTGCCACCACAATTTTTGGGCATTTGTTATAATATATAACCATGTGCTGGTATTTTGAGACTACATATGTCCCTGGTCCAACCGATGGTCCTGTGAGGCAATGTGTAAAGTATTTGTGAAACACTTAAATTACAGTAATTCAGTGAAAATATATACCACAAAAAGACTCCACACAGGTTTAGAACAATAGAGAATATAATATTTATCTGAGTAAAACAAGACCCTAACTACAAAGAACCAATAAGTAGAAGTCGAGATGTTAATTTTTAAAGGTTAATTGTGAAAACAGTGCTTAAAAGTCATAGCGATCAAAAGGTTATCTGAGGTCATGAGAGACAGGTGCAAATTCAAAGTTCAGGCCAACTGCAATGGAGGGTTGGCTGGCCCAGGACCCAGACAGGTCCGGCTGAAGAAATGCCTTAAATTGCGCTTTTGTCGATGTTGTGAATCTACTGTGCCATCATTGAGCTAAGCAAATGTGGTCCTGTGTCATTATTGCGCTCCGTTGAAGTAAATGCAATGCGTCGTCGTCCAGCCGCGCAGAGCATCGCCATCGAGCCGGGCAGGCTGTGCATTCTTTGACGTTGAGCAGCCTCTGCGTTGGCATCAAAGGGCAATACAGCGGAAATTCTCACTCAGTTGAGGCACTGCGTCAGTTTTTGCAGAAATCAGCTGAAGAACCCACTTTGAGGCTCAGGACAGGAGGGGACACCTCACACAAGGGTAGGCCTTACAAATGGCAGAGTCCAGAGGCACCAGCAGGTTTGCAGGAAGTATTTTGTGTCTTGCAAAACTGAAAGGCAAGCCAGCAAGCCCTTGGAGTCACTCTGGGTTCAAGTGAGTTGGTTCCAGTCCTTGTCATCAGAAGAGCAGAGATCAGCAGGCAGCAGGGCAGCTCACAAGGCAGAGATGCAGTTCCTCCAAACAGTCAGTCACAGTAAAGTAGCAATCCTTATAGAACAGCACTCTTTACTCCAGCAGACTTCTTCTCAGGTCCAGTAGTGTACTGATTTGGTAGGATCAAAGCCCTGGTACTTATACTGAAAATTGCCCTTCATGTAGAAGGTGACTTCAAAGGAGTTCTCTGAAGCACACAAAAATCCCTCTTAACCCAGTCCTCTCTGCCAGGCTATCTGTGGGTAATTAGCCCTTTGTATGAGGACAGGACACAGTCTATTCAGAAGTAAGTGTGAGCCACCTCTCCCCCTTCCTGCCCAGGAAGGCTATAGGAATGCAGATGAATGCAGATGAGTCCTCTGTCACACCCAGCCTTTCCTGTGTTTGTGGCTGTCTAGAGGGAATGCTCAAAGTGTAGCTGTCACCTAACCCAGATGTGTATTGGAGATAGGCAGGGAGCAAATTTAAGAGCAGAGAACTTTCCCCTTTCTAAAAGTGGTATTTCTTAAATGGTAATGTCAAATCCAACTTTACCACTAAAGAGGATTTATCACCACCATTCCAAAGATATGAAACATGAGGTAACCACTCCTTTCTGATCAGAAATGACAGCTTACAACATGTTTTAAAAGAATCCCTAATGCTAACCTATGAGAGTAGTAGGCCTTAAAGCAGTGAAAAACTAAATGAGCCATTTGTCACTGCCAGGACATGTAAAACTTGAAAATGTACATGGCCAGCCTTTTAGTTACATAACATCCCACCCTTAGGGTCACTGAGGACCTACCTTAGGAGTGACCTATGTGTAATCAAAGGGGAGTTTTAGGCTTGCAAGTGGTTTTAAATGCCAGGTCGAGGTGGCAGTACACTGAACACACAGGCCCTGCAATGGCAGGCCTGAGACAGGTTTGAAAGGTTATTTGTGTGGGTGACACAACCAGTGCTGCAGGCCAACTAGTAGCATTTAGCATTTAGATTACAGGCCCTGGGGATTACAGATAAACTAAATATGCCAATCAGGTGTACATCAATGTTACCATGTAAAGAAGAGAAGCACATGCACTTTAGCAGGTCAGCAGTGGAAAAGTGCTCAGAGTCCTAAAGCCAACAAAAAGATACAGCAAAAAGTTGAGGGAAGCAGGCACAACGCTGGGGCAAGAGCACCCTAAGGATAACAGATCTAACACTGCGCACAACACATTCTGGTGTTTGATCACTCTATAATTGCTCACTGGGTGAAGGACATGGGTACAGTTGGGGCTCCCTATATGTAGTTGTTATCCACTAAATGCACCAGGAATATGACTTAGTCCTGACTTCACATTTATCAAGGGCAGTGATATCTCAAGCCATAATAGGTACAATTTTAACAGTGCTGGCCTTTCAATAGATTGACAACAATTGTAACTTTCATTTGTCTAACACTGGTTTGTAATGTTGCAAGTTACACTTTGTAGACATCTTGGCACATACATTTAGTAAGAGAATTTAGACATGACACTTGCCTGAACAACAACAACATAGCCATGCAAGTCATGCCTTGGGTCAGCTATTGTGCTGTTGACAAACATTAAAGTGTACATGTAAGTGACTTCATACTATAGCAGCAGACATGTAGTGCAATTGTATTTTATAGGAGGAACAATAGAACCTTTTCTTTTCATATATGTATCAACAGTTGTGTATTGATATTTTATTTTTTCTGTGTTATGTCATATATGATGCACTTGATCCTCTGCATATGATACACACAAATGGCATTAATAGGTATGTTTACATTTGCAGAGGGTGGCCTAAGTTGTTATTTAAAATCATGAATGAATTCAACTAGCTTGAAATTTGTGGTTTTAAGAAATAGCAGGACATGCAGGTGGTGGCAATATTCTGTGGAGAAGATTCACTACTGTATGCAGAGATGGGGAGAGGGGAGTCAGAGGCATGATCCTGATCCAAAGCCAAGAACAGCTTGTACTTTTCCAAACATATACTTCACACATCTCTTATCTTGCCAACCTTGATCTCCCCTATCGCTCGTACTTCCACCAAAAATGCAATTGCCCTGTGTTTAAAGTGATGTTCTGCCACTTTGCCTGCTTCTCTGCTCCACTGAGTTTGTGTGTAGGCAGATCATGTAGTTCACTGTTGTAGGCCACAATGCCTATCTTATCGTCAGTGAAGTTCTTGTTCCTTTTTAATGGAATTGCCTTTTTCTTCAGAGCTTTTGAGAACGCTTACCTCCAGGAAACATGCAGCACAATGGGAATAGCTCTGGGGACAGCTTTTATTTACTATTAGAAAGTTTTGGAAGTCTTGTTGTTAGACCTGTCACCCTTCGGGTGGTCTTTCCCCAAACGTTTTGCCTTTACCCTCCACTTTTTTTTAACAACTTTATTTAGCATTTTGGTTTAAGGAAACATGGCACACATAGCAGAGTTATCATGGTTATTGATGCAGGCAAGTATCAGGAGGAAATTGGTACATAGCCATACCCCATAGCCGCATAACATGGTTAATCTTCATTTTTTGCTGAAATTCATTGTTGTTGGCTCTACCACTCTGCACACTTTACTGCTGCTAAGCAGTGCTAAAGTGCTTGTGCTCTCCCTTTTAAACATGGTAAAATTGGCTTACAGCTGATTGGCATATTTAATTTACTGATACGTCCCTTGTAGAGTGGTATACCATATATGCAGGGCCTGTAAATTAAATACTACTAGTGAACCTGCAGCAACTATTGTGCGAAACAATTAAGTAGCCCCTTAAAACATGTCCCAGGTCATCCATTGCAGCCCACTTGCAGAGGTAAACTGCCAGTTTGACTTGCCAGTATAAACCCTTTTGCCAACCTTTAAACTCAATTTTTATTGCATATAAGATACTCTTACGATAGGCATTAGGCAGCCCAAAGGTAGGGTGCATTAAAATTAAAATGTTGTACATACACTTTTAAGTTGTACATGTACTGGTAGTGAAAAACTCCTAAATTCATTCTCACTACTGTGAGGCCTACCTCTCCGATAGGATAACATTGCATTGCCTTATTACATTTAATAAGTGCTAACTTTTGATTGGGAAAAGGTCAACGTTACACGTTTGATGTATGCAAAATTGTAATTAAAAATCATCTTTAATGGTAAAATGGGATTTTAAGTTACAGTTTTGAAAATGCCCCTTTTACAAAATTGGCAGTTTCCCTCCCTAAACATTAGGGTCTTGCAGCCTGTTCCTGGGTCACATGAATGGGTGCAGGTGGCAGTTGGACGTTGTTTATTCCTCCCAGACAGCCACACAATAGAAGGATTAGGTTGCCTGAATGGCCGTCAACAGGCAGGATGGAGCGGAGCTAGGCACAGCCCCACTCGCAACTGAAATGGCTGTGCTCTGCCATTCACACAAAGAAATTGTCACCCCAGCATTGTTCATCTAGAGGGCGTGCAGCCAGGACAGGGAAGCAGCAAGCTTCAAGCACTTCAAATGGAATTCCCTCAAAACGTCTCCGACTTCGAGGAAGGCACCACATACAAAACTAAGACCCTCAGACCCACTTTTTAGTTCACTTTCTGTGGAAAGACTCTGAAGGGACTTCCTGCTGCTGTGGCCTGCTGTGTACTCCACAAGACTGCTTTGCTGCATCTGGAGGGACTTGCTTTGCTGCCTGGAGCCTGCCTTGAACCCTCAGAGGTATGCCCTGCTGGTTAAATCCAGGACTACCAGAGTGACTCCAAGGGTTAGTTGCCTTGCCTCCTGATCAGAGCCTTAGAGACCTAAAATTCTCCAACTATCTTTAACCTGCACCTGAACCCAGCCTGAGTGAGCCCTAACCCCACAAGTGGTGCCCCTCCACTCCAGGACCCTTGATGGTGGTGCTAAAGGTGCGCAGATAGCCACAAGCTAAAACTCAGAATATACTAGAGGTGTGGCGAAATAATACATATATACTGTTAGAGATTTGCCTTTATGGTGAGTAACCTCTCAGGGATTTCCTATGGATTTAACTGGGATATGCCTCACTGTTTCTGGTACACTAGGACAGTCTTGTCCTCTTTTAACTTCACAGTGGTGTAAATTAATCAAGTTTTTATTTAGAGTTTTTTTTTTTTTATTCATTAAAGTGATCCTCTGTTGTCTTTTTTCTTTTGGACTTGTTTTCGGTGCTGGGTAGCACTTTAACCATTTGTTCTTTTTCACTGGGTGGATATTTTCAGGTCTTTTAAACTTTATAGTTACTTATTTCTTTTTATTTGAGTCACATTTGCACTGTTAGCTTGGACTTTTTTGTAAACAGAATTTGTGAGAATATTATTTATGAGTGACAAATGTCCTGAATAGAACAATTTTTATTGTTATTATTGTAGCCCTGAGGAAGTCGCCGGGCCACTCACCCTAGACGAAACACGTGTTGGCTACCGATTTCTTTTTTGGCGTTTATATCTATGCCAATGTGTCACTATGGATTGACTTCAAATGAGTGCGTGGAGAAGATTTGAGAAAGAAAAAAGGAGATAAAGGAAATAAAAGAAAAACGTTTGTTGATTCACCGGACTCAAATCATTTTTATTAAATTGGTATTGAGGATTGTTGTCTAAAGGCTCAACTGCCTTGTCTTTGCTCGGGAACGTCCTTTTGCATTTTTGTTTTTTCCTTTGGTTACCCTTGTGACGGAGGAATATTGGGGCATAGGTGGCTGTTCCCCTTGATGTCCCCTAGAGCACTTTCTAGATATTTACTTACACAACTGACAGGACTTTGGATGTGCACAAGGTTTTAACCCTGCCACGGTTTGATAGCCATTGACAGGTACACCGGCTGGGTTGACATTGCAAATGGCATGGAGATAGGAGATATGTAACCCAAACAACGACCGAGCTCACTCAGAGAGTTTGCCGTGGCCCAAGCAAACTGCTTGTGCATGTGCGTGCCACATGTGTCGTTGTCAAAGAATAGAATTGAAGTGTGGAGTCAAAGCGCAACTCCAGCGACTGTAAAGCAAGTGAAGATAATGGAAGAGTTGCCAAGATTCTACACGTTGATGGTCGAGGGCCTGGTGGTCAAGCCATACATAAAGGTACCACACTGCTATGCAAGATAAAGTTGTGCATTATATTTTGCAATACTGCAAAAAGTGGTTTCATACTGATACAGGAACAAATTCTGGCTGACAGAATCAGTAAGAAAGAAGTAAACTATCAATGCACTTACCAGAGCCTCAATAAGCAAAGCTTTACAACCTCAGTACTGGGTGAGGCGACCCAAGAAGAAGCATGAGGGTTGTGCTTACTGAGCTGTCCAATACCCGAAGTGGTTCACCACCAAAGCTGCCAGGTAAAGGCTCAGAACAACTCCAGAGATCGCCAACAAGTTAAGTGAAGAGCTCCGATGGAGACCAAGGAGAAGGTCACCATTTCCACAATTGTCCATGATAAATTTGAGGCCGGACCATTGCAAGGCCTCAGCAATAGAACGAATGATGCTAGCTCAAATGGACAGCCGACAGGAGCAGAAAGATCTCCATCCTCAAGGTCATCCGCTCTCATAACTAGTTAGCATGCTGGTGCCTTTTTGAAACCATCACCACCGTTCAATACCATCAAAAAGCTAAATATGGGTGATAGATGGCCTGAGTGGATAGATACATTTCAAGATTTCATTGATGCACTTGAAGAGACTGATATCAAAAAGATTATCTAGTATCTTAAAAGTCTTGCTGGTGATGGTGTGAAAGAAGTCATAAAGAAAATGCTGCGAACTGACGATGAAATGACATATTGCCAGTGTTGGAAGATTACTCTATATATGATATATAAAAATTAGATATATTGGGCATATGTTTTTATTTTTTTTTATTTATTTAAACTTTTAAAGCGCGCAGCTACCCGCAGTGGGTTTCCCGGCGCTAAGGGACAGACAAAAGAAGAAAGAGTGTCAGGCTGATTTCACTGAACCACAATTTACTGCTGGAAGAGGCACGTTTTAAGTCCTTTGCGGAAACGAAGAAGATTGGTTTCTGTTTTAAGGGACACAGGAAGAGTGTTCCAGAATTTGGGACCCAGATGGGCAAAGGAATGGCCCACCATTTTTACTAGTCTGTATCTGGGAACAGAAAAGTCCCCATGAGATGATGATCTCAGAGGACGGTGAGGTTTATAGGCCTGAACAAGGTCTTGAAGGTATTTGGCGGCTGAGACATGTTTGATTTTAAAGATGTAGCACAGAGCTTTGAATTTAATTCTGTTAGGGATTTTTAACCAGTGAAGATCTCGAACTGCGGTAGATGCGGAGATTCTCCTGGGGACATTGCAGAGCAGATGGGCAGCGGCGTTTTGTACAACCTGAAGTTTTTTGATAGTTGTCAGATCGGCGCCAAGATATAGGACGTTGCCTTAGTCCAGCCGGGAAACAACCAACGCCTGGACGACCGTTCTTTGAGTGGGAGGGGGCAGCATCCACAATATCTTCTGAAGCCATCTCAAGGTGGCAAAACAAAGAGAGGCTACTTTTACAGCCTGCTGTCTCATTGTGAGTTTCTCCTCGATGATGAATCCAAGATTACGAGCTGCGGTTACAGGTTGCGGGCTTGGTCCCATATCATCTGGCCAATGATGGGGGCCCCAGAGATCCTTGTCTATGCCTATTATCACCACTTCAGTTTTGTCACCGTTGAGTTTCAAGAAGTTTCTCTTCATCCATTTAGATACCTGGATCAAACCTTCTTTCAGAGCGGAGATGTTCTTACACTCTTTATTGGAGAGAGAAAAAATAATCTGAGAATCATCGGCGTAGGAAAATAATGTGAGGCCAGCTTCCTCTACAATAGTGGCTAAAGGTCTTACATAAATGTTGAAAAGTAGGGGGCTGAGTATTGACCCCTGAGGAACACCATACGCCGAAGGATAAATAGCAGAAGAGGCAGAAGCAGAGAACACCTGAAAAGTGCGATCTTTTAGAAAGGAAGCTATCCAGGCTAGCGCCATACCCTCTACTCC
This sequence comes from Triturus cristatus, assembly GCF_964204655.1. Taxonomy (NCBI): domain Eukaryota; kingdom Metazoa; phylum Chordata; class Amphibia; order Caudata; family Salamandridae; genus Triturus; species Triturus cristatus. The sequence continues at coordinate 502,940,503 of NC_140580.1, forward strand.
CAGGGACCGGAGAGTCACGAGAAGGATGGAGTGAGACACAGTGTCGAACACCGCACTGAGATCGAGAAGGATCAGGGCTGATGTTTCTCCGCGATTGACACTGTGACGCAGACTCTCGGTAACCCCTAGGAGGGTGGTTTCAGTAGAATGATGGGCTCTAAAGCCGGATTGGGACGGATGTAGAAAGCCCGAGCTCTCCACAAAAAGTGACAATTGTGAGTTTATATGCCTTTCTAAGATTTTTGATAGAATGGGAAGCAATGAAATTGGTCTGAAGTTCGATAAGTTGGTAAAATCTGCTCCAGCCTTTTTTAGTAGTGGAATTATCATTGCATGCTTCCAATCCTGAGGGACATAAGATTCAAGAAGTGAAGAGTTAAGAAGTTGCATAAGCACACGACATGGGCTAAGATCGAGTAATTTCAAAATCTTAGCGGGTACAGGGTTCAACGGGGAGCCAGATTTAATACTGTGTAAACAATGGGAGAAGGAAACATCATTGAAAGGAAGCCAGTTTACAAATTCCAACCTTAAAAGAGGCGATGAATCCAAAATAGGAGTGGAATTCATGGGGTCAGACTGAGAAGTGTCCGAGGGTAAAGAAGTACTTAGTGAGTCGTAAATACGCTCTACTTTCGATATAAAAAAAGTCGCCACAGAATTGCATTGAGCCTCTTCCAAAACGGGAGATGCTGGTATCGTGTCGGCTCCGGTTAGTCTCTTCACGACCGAAAAAAGAGTGCGGGGACAGTTTTTAACATTGTCGATTATCTTAGAGACATAAGCAGCTCTGGCTGTTTTACAATGATGGTGATAGTCTCTAATGGCTTCCTTGTAAACTGTTTTACAGGAAGCAGAGTAGAAACGTCTCCATTTCCTCTCAAGGATCTTACAGTTGGTTTTCATGCGCTTTAGATCTTCATAATACCAAGGTGCAGGAGGTCTGTGAGATAAGGAGTTTTTACGTGTTAGAGGAAGGAGTTCTTCAATGGCAGAATGCAGCCATTTAGATACTTCAGAGTTTAATTTGGATGTAGATGTGTGAATATTAGGGAGAGTGTTTGATAAGTGTGTGTTGAAGTCAGCAATATTGAGTTTATGCCAACGACGTATAAACACATCCTTACTATTCCCTTTTTTATTTTGAATAGAGTCCGGGGGTCCCCCAATGAGTGGACTGCGGCTTGCTCTGGCAATCCCAGGGTGCTCTTCTAGGGGGTAGTGTGGTGGAAAAGCCTTTGGCTTATCAGAGAGGAGTGTTAGACATCAGCAAATATATACAATAGTCAGTAAATGAGCAACATGAATCAAGAAGGAGATTCACACCAATTTATAAAAATAACACGTATCTTTATATATATTTAGGCACCAGAATCAATATGATCAAGTAAGTACATTTTTCAATAGAAATACGTTTGTATTTAAAAAGTCAACATTTTTTCAGAAGCTACAATGTTATCCTAAGGGAGGAAGAACAAGTACGGCATTCAGGAACAGTACAGTGACTTACCAGACCAATCTCCTGGACTTAAGGTGAGTAGTGGGCAAGGTCCAACGCAGCACCAGCAAGACACCAACAGCGGCACTAGGGTGGGCGGGTGCAAACCAGGGTTGGGTGCCTAAAGAAAGTCAATGGGAATTGGTCTTCGCAGACAGATGCTGCAGCCTTTGAATAGGAGGGCCAGTCGGGCTTAATCAACAGGGGGATCAGGCCTTACAATGCTCGTGATGTAGGGACACCTTTGGTCCTCTTTTCCACAGGCCAGGGGTGGTGGGTGCAAGGGTGTCCTTAGGCATATTGTCCCTGTAGAGGGGGCCTGCAAACAGAGGCTGCAGGCGTTGTCGAGAAGTCCACAGTGGGGGGAAACCCAAAGTGGGCTTTGAGTCTGGACGGTCTGGGAACCACTTTAGCACTCTTGGCCCTTCAGCTCGGGCTAGGTGGCTCAGGTGCAGTAGTGCTTTCTGGCATTGGGTTTCTGCAGGCTTGGAGTGTCACAGCTCTATCTTTGGTACCTGCAGGAAGCAGGGGAATAGGTCTGCTGTCCCAAATGAGTTCATGGGTGAAATACTGGAGGGTCTCCTAGGCTTTGGGGACACAGCAGTTGCAGGACAAGTTGGCTTTTGGCGCAATTGTCAAAGTCAGCAGGCAGGCCGTCAGGGTTGGTGCCAAATCAGCTTCTGGATTTTCTGTTCTTGCTCTTTGTGACTCTTCACATCTGTCTTCCTCTGTCAGGGCAATAGGATCTGATTTCCTGATGCCAGGGATACTCCTAAATACTGAATTTAGGAGCATTAGGGAAGTGTAGGGAAGTAGCCAATAGGCTATCTACCTCTGGGGTCCCTACGCCCCCTATATGACCACTTCCTGGGAGATGTGGGCATAACAATGTTCTACAGTTCCTAAGTTTGCCATCACAAAGATGGCTAACTCTCAAACTTTGTATCCACTTCAAGTTAGGCCACCTTAGGGGTGGTATTAACCTGGGGGTGGGCTCGCCTTCCTGACTTGGTCATTTTCCCGCCTATCGAGATGCCAAAGGGCTTGAAGAAAGGGGATTTGGCATCCTCTCCTATAAGGGGAGCCAGATACGCATTTCAAAAGTGGTGGCTTCTTTGCCGCTCCCTTGCCTTGGAATTCTAATCAGCAGGTCATCCTGAGAGGAAAGGTCCTAACCTTTGGGGGTCATAACTTTGTCTCTGACAGGAAACTGGCAAGAACCAGTCAGTCAGCACACCAGAGACTGGTAGTTTTCAGGGGGCACCTCTAATGTGCCCTTTGTGTGCATGTATTAATAAATCCAACACTGGAATCAGCATGGGTTCAATAATATGACATATGGGGGTGACCATGTCAAAAAGGGTACATTCCTACACAATTGGCATGGTCATTCCTAGGTCTGTGTTCCAATGTAAAGTTTATACCCTGTGGGGAAACGGAGCACCTCAACAGTTTGGGATTTTCACTTTTCATTTTGTATTAGCCTTCTGAGATGCCTGTGGTCAGTTTGAACAAGGAAGTCAGAACCAAACAAGGATGGCCTCAACTTCTTCAGGGTCCAAACCACAACAAGGCTTCCCTCTCAATGTCACTCTAACGTTGCTCTCTGGGGAGTAACCTCCTGCTAATGAAAGCAACAGGTTGGTCATGGCCATCATCATTGGTCTGGGATAGGACCGCTCTATCCCATGTTCAGAGGCACCTGTCCACACTATGAACTACTTTGAATAATCTGGAGCTTTCAGAATGGGTTCCTTCAGAGTGTCAAAAGCCTTTTGACAGCTCACTGTTCAGTTCACTTTCTTTGGCATTTTTATGGAGGTCAATTCCACGAGGGGGGCCGCAATGGACCTATACCTCTTTACACATCTCCTGTAGTACCCAGTCAAGACAAGGAATGCCCTGGCTTGAGTCTGGGTGGTTGGATATGCCCCCTATTGTCTGGATCTTGGGTTGTAAGGGTTGAATATGGCCTCCATCTACAAGGTGGCCCAAGCATAAAACAGAGCCCTGCCCTATCTGGCACTTGCTTGCCTTGAGACCTGAATTTCACAGAGCTTCAAAGGCCTTACCAAGGTGGATCAGGTGACCCTGCCAGGTGGAACTACCGAGCTACCGAGCCACCCCGAGACGCACCCACGGACCCTTCAGCTGCCAATCCTGCAAGTTCCCCTGCATCCGGACCTGCACTACACCCGCACCAGCCAAGCCGAGCACCAACAGCAACCACCTGAAGTGCATCCTACTCAACACTCGCTCCGTCCACAGACACGCCGTCCAACTCTGGAACCTGATCGACACAACATCACCAGACGTCGCCTTCCTCACGGAAACCTGGATGAACGCCTCCTCAGCGCCCGACATCGCCATCGCCATCCCGGACGGATACAAGATCACCCGAAGAGACCGAGTCAACCAGACTGGAGGAGGCATCGCCATCGTCCACAAGAACACCATCCGCATCACGACCAACACCGACGACACCCTCACAGCCGCCGAACACCTGTACTTCCAGATCCACACCGACCCCAAGACCACCCTCGGAGGCACCCTCATCTACAGACCCCCGGGACCACGCACACAATTCAGCGAAGACATCACCGACTTCATCAGCCCGAACGCCCTCCCCTCCGCTGACTACATCCTCCTCGGGGACCTCAACTTCCACCTGGAGAACAACAACGACCACAACACCACCACCCTGCTGGACAACCTCGCCACCCTCGGTCTCAAACAGCTGGTGACCACCCCCACCCACTATGCCGGACACACGCTCGACCCAGTCTTCTCCTCCAGCAAGGACATCGTCTTCAGCCACGCCACCGGACTCCACTGGACGGACCACAGCTGCGTCCACTTCAGCTACAGAAAGAACATGATCCCCCACCACCACCAACAGGCTGCACGCAGAAGCTGGAACAAGATTACAGCCGACCAGCTCGCCGCTTCCCTGAGCCAGGACCCCCCCGCCAGCTCAGCGAACCCCAGCCAGGCCGCCAACAACCTCACGAAGTGGATCAGCAACTGCGTAGACGACCTCGTCCCACTGAGGACCCCGCCCAGCAGACCCGGCAGTAAGAAAGCACCATGGTTCACCGACGAACTCAAGAGCTCCAAGAAGAACTGCCGAGCCCTCGAGAGAGCCTGGCGCAGAGACCCTACACCAGACAACATGACCTCCCTCAAGATCGCCACTCGAAAACATCACCAACTGATCCACACCACCAAGAAAACCGCATTCAAGGAACGACTGGACATCAACGCCCACAACAGCAAGGAACTCTTCAACATCGTCAAAGAGCTCTCCAACCCCAGCGCCGGAAACAACGACATCACCCCATCACAAGACCTCTGCAACTCCCTCGCCTCCTACTTCCACAACAAGATCGCGGACATTCACAACAGCTTCAGCACACAGCTGACGCACCCCACGACAGCACCTGCACCCCCCACCACCACCCTCCGCGCCTGGACCCCGATCAACACCGAAGAAACCCTACGCACAATGAACTCATCCACTCCGGATCCCCAACCGACCCCTGCCCTCACCACGTCTTCAACAAGGCCGACTCCGTCATCGCACCCCACCTGCGAGACATCATCAACACCTCCTTCGACACCGCTACCTTCCCGGAGAGTTGGAAGCACGCCGAACTCAGCGCTCTACTGAAAAAACCATCAGCGGACCCCACCGAACTCAAAAACTACCGCCCCATCTCGCTCCTCCCGTTCCCGGCCAAAGTCATCGAGAAGACCATCAACAAGCAGCTGGCCGCCTTCCTCGAGACGAATGGTTCCCTCGACCGCTCGCAGTCTGGCTTCCGGGCCAACCACAGCACTGAGACTGCCCTCATCGCAGCCACTGATGACATCCGAGCCCTGCTCGACAACGGGGAAACAGCGGCCCTCATCCTCCTGGACCTCTCTGCGGCATTCGACACTGTCTGCCACCGCACCCTAGTGCAGAGCCTCGGCAACGTCGGAATCCAAGAGAAGGCACTAGATTGGATCATCTCCTTCCTCGCCAGAAGGACACAGAGAGTCTGCCTACTCCCGTTCAGATCAGAAGCCACCGAAGTCATCTGCGGCGTTCCTCAAGGCTCCTCGCTCAGCCCCACCCTCTTCAATGTCTATATGAGCCCCCTGGCGGCCATCGCACGCCAACACAACCTCAACATCATCTCCTACGCCGACGACACCCAGCTGATCCTCTCCCTCACCAATGACCCCGCCACCGCCAGAGCCAACCTACACGAAGGGATGAAAGACGTAGCCGAGTGGATGAGGAACAGCCGCCTGAAACTGAACTCAGACAAGACGGAAGTCCTCATCCTGGGATCGTCGCCCTCCGCCTGGGACGACTCCTGGTGGCCCCCCGCCCTGGGCAGCGCACCCAAACCAACAGACCACGCACGCAACCTGGGCTTCATCCTGGACTCCGCCCTCTCCATGACCAGACAAGTCAACGCCGTCTCCTCGTCATGCTTCAACATCGTGCGCATGCTACGGAAGATCTTCAGGTGGATCCCCACCGAGACCAGGAAGACGGTCACCCAGGCCCTCGTCACCAGCCGACTGGACTACGGCAACTCCCTCTATGCCGGAACCACTGCTAAACTCCAGAAGAGACTCCAGCAGATCCAGAACGCCTCAGCAAGACTCATCCTGGACTTCCCTCGACACAGCCACATCTCCGGACACCTGAGAGACCTGCACTGACTCCCGGTCAACAAGAGAATCACGGTCCGACTCTTCACCCACGCACACAAAGCCCTACACAACCAAGGCCCAAGATACCTCAACGACCGTCTCAACTTCTACACTCCCATACGCCAGCTTCGATCGACCAACCACGCCCTCGCCGCCGTCACTCGCATCCACAGAGCCACCACAGGAGGAAGGTCCTTCTCCTACCTGCCCGCCAAGACATGGAACTCCCTCCCCACCCACCTCCGCCTGACCCAAGACCATCTCGCCTTCAGGAAGCAGCTCAAGACCTGGCTGTTCGAGCAGTAGCGGACCCCTCCTCCCCAAGCGCCTTGAGACCCTCCGGGTGAGTAGCGCACTATATAAATGCATTGATTGATTGATTGATTGATTGAACTATAGACAGCAATATGATAGGATGTACTGCACTAAAAGATTTCAACCCAACAAGGACTTTGTTCACCAATCTTTGGAAGGTGGCAGGGGCATTCTTTAGTCCGATGGGCATAACAGTGAACTGATAATGCCCATCTTGAGTTTAGAATGCAGATTTTTCCTTTGTTCATGGGTTCTGTCCAATCTGCCAATACCCTGATGTCAAATGAAAAGTACTGAGGAATTTGGCCGCCCCTAGACTGTCAATTAGTTTATCTGCCCTTGGAATAGGGTATGCATCTGTCTTTGTGACAGTGTTGAGACCACTATAGTCCAGATAAAACCTCAATTCTTTCTTTCCACCCTGGGGGTGAGGTTTGGGGACTAAAACCACTGGGCTGGCCCAGGGACTTTCAGAGGGCTCAATTGCTTCTAACTCCAGCATCCTGCTGAACTCAGCTCTGATGCTTTCCCTCACTAGGTAAGGCTGTTTACACAGTTTACTTTTGACAGGCAGACTGTCATCTGTGCCCACATCATGGACACCCCCGGTAGTCTGACCAGGGGTAAGGGGAAAGAGCTAAGCATACTGCTCCAGGACTTGCCTGCAGTCTGCCTGCTGTTGGCAGAGAGGGTGTCTGACAAGCCCACTCCATCCACTGACCCATCTTTAGGACTGTTCGAGAGAAGGTCAGGGAGAGGCTCACTCTCTTAAGACTGATCGCCATCAGTGACCATCAGCAAAGCCACATCAGCCCTGTTGTGATAGGGTTTAAGGCGATTTACATAGATTACTCTTTTGGGGTTCCCGCAAGAGCCAAGTCCCACCAGATAGGTGACCTCTCCTTTTTGCTCTAGGGTAGGGTAGGGTCCACTCAATTTGTCCTGGAGAACTCTAGGAGCCACAGGCTCCAAAACCCACACCTTTTGCCCTGGATGGAACTCCACCAGTGCAACCTTTTTGGCTTCTGGAGCTCTTGGATGGCATCAAGGATTTTGGATGCTTTTTCCATGACTCAGCCATCCAGGAATGGAGGTCAAGCACATAGTCCACAATGTCTTTTTATGCTCTTTGAGCGGTCTCTCCCAGCCTTCCTTCACAAGGCACAATAGTCCTCCTGCATGATACCCAAACAGACGTTCAAAGGAGGAAAACCCTACTCCCTTCTGTGGCACTTGTTTGTAGGCGAAAGCAGATATGGTATTAAGACATCCCATCTCATTCTGAGTTTTCCAGGAAGTCCACATATCATGCCTTTCATGGTCTTATTGAACCTTTCAACGAGACCATTTGCTTGTGGGCCATATGGGGTAGTGAACTTATAAGTCACTCCATATTCTGCCCACATGTATTTCAGTTAGCCAGACATAAAGTTTGCCATTCTGTCTGACACCACCTCCTTAGGAAACCCCACCCTGGAAAAAATACTAATGAGGGCCCTAGCCACTGAAGGAGCAGTAGCAGTCCTGAGGGAAATTGCTTCAGGGTACCTGGTAACATGATCCACTACTACCATTATGAATCTGTTCCCTGATGCAGTTGGGGGGGGGGGGTCTAAGGGACCGACAGTGTCCATCCCTGCCCTTTCAAAGGGAACCCCAACCACTGGGAATGGAATTAAGGGGGTCTCATTTCTAGCCACCTGTCTTCCCACTGGCTTGACAGGTGGCACAGGAGTTACAAAACTCATTCACCTTCTGGGACATACCTGGCCTGCAGAAGTAGGTGACCTACCTACTGTAAGGTTTGGCCTGGCCAAGATGCCCAGACAGTTGGATGTGAGCAGGTACTATCTATATTTCAGAGGCACTACCGCTCTCCTAGTGGCACCAAATTCTAAGGACATCATTGCCATAGGATGTAACTTAGACTAGTTATCAGGACTGAGGACTGTGAATATCTCACTAGTCTGGTATTGTCCAGTGGATATCAGTTTTCAGTCACCATAGTTGCACTTACACCTGTATCCCTAAGTGCTACAGCTCTAACCCCATTAATATGTGGCTGTTGTCTGTATCTCTCCAGGTTACTGTGCCAGATAGCCAGGGCAGCAACATTCAACCCACCCTCTTAGATTAAAGTTGCTTCAGTGAGCTCTCTGACATCGTCAGGGCCCACCCGGGATCCCATCCGGAGACTTACCACTGCAGTTTCTGCCAGTGCACAAGGGGGATTCATTTTGTAGGGACAGCTAGGGTCTCCAGTTCAGTGCCCATTGGCTTTGCAATTAAAGCACCAAGCCTTCTTGGGATCCCAGTTTTTACCCTGGTACCCACCCTTAGTCTGTGTATTGGCTCAGGGCCCACCTTCCTTAACTGGTTTTTGAGGGCCTTGAGAAGACTCTTTTTCTTTATATTTAGACTGGCCACCATATTTCCCTTGGGAGGGCGTAGCAAACCCGTTCTTTGGTCACCCCCACCATGAGTTGTCTTGATTACTCTAGTCTTGCCCAGGGGTCTGCCTCCTTTCCCAACTCTTGAGGAGAAAGTGGACCTAGGTCTACCAGATGCTGATGTAGTTTTTCAGGAACACAATTACTCAACAGATGCTCTTTTATAATAAGATTATAAAGCCCATCATAGTCTTGCACATCATTACCTTTCAACCAGCTACCTTCACTGAAAAGTCTACAAAATCTACCCAGGTCTGACTCTGGGATTTTTAAGTTTCCTGGAACCTGATCCTATATTCCTCAGTGGTGAGTCCAAAGCCCTCAATAAGGGTATCGTTCATGAGGCCTTAATACTCAGAATATACCTCATTCAGTGTCAGGAGCCTATCCCTGCACTTTCCTGAGAACAGCTCCCAGAGGAGGGAGCCCTGATATTAATTGCTCAGTTGCCTCATTTTGTAAGCCCTCTCAAAGGTTGCAAACCATTTGATGATATCATCACCCTCTGTATATTTAGGGACAATCCCTTTGGGGATCTTAGGGTCGAATTCTTCGTCCTTCTCCCTATTTATCATTTTGTTGCCACCAGAGATGGCTTCTAGGCTCATCTCAGCTCTTTCCGTCTCTATAGCCAGACTTCAGGCTCTAATTCTATCCTCGTGCATACTTGCTGAAGATCTGCATCTTCACTCATTACATCTGGGGTACTCTCAGCACTCACAGTAATACTTTCTGTAGGAGTGTTGCTGGAATCATCATCGACTTCATCACCTTCAGTATCCACCTCCCCTTCTCCAAGAAGGGTTTCTTCCTCAGCTATATTACTAGCATTTACTGCAAGCAATTTTTGCAGATGTGCCTTCATGGGTCTAGGCCCCATGGTGAGATTCCATGTTCGGCAGTGAGTCTTAAGTCTTTCCAAATGAAGATTCCTGTAGGGCCCAAGGTTGAGCTCTTGGGAGAAACCTGCTACCTCAGTCATGGTTTTAAAGTAGTTGCAACCATTTTAGGAAACTACAAAAGTTCTAAGTACTTTTATAAAGGGCCTAACTTACTTAAATATTTGAAAACATTCTAAACAGTTTCACAGTGGAACTTAACATAAGGCCCTAACAGCGTTAAAACAATTTAGAAAAAATTCAAAACTGACAAAAAAAATATTTTCAACTAATGACAATTTTGGATTCCTTAGTGGAATCACCTATTAACCAAGTGGTATAGCAAATGTCTAGTCCTGTATCCCACTGCTGCTCCCCCAGTGCAGGAAGTTGGCTCGATATATATGATACAGCAAAATGCAAAGGGTCCAGGAGTTCCCCGTATGAGTGGACAGGGGCTTGCTCTAGCAATCCCAAGGTGGTCTTCTAGGGGGCAGTGTGGTCGAGCAGCCTTAGGCTTATCAAAGAGGAGTGTTAGACATCTGCAAATACACACAATATTCAATAAATTATGGACACGACTCAAGAAGGAGATCCACACCAATTTATAAAAATAATACGTATCTTTATATATATTTATGCACTAGAATCAATATGATCAGGAAAGTACATTTTTCAATAGAAATACTTATCTACTTAAAAAGTCAAAGTAACACAAGAAGGAAGTGAAGAGGTAATGCTCAAAAGAGCAGAAGAGGTGGATATGTCCTCCTCAAGTTATATTGTCAAAAAACAAAGGGAAAGCACAGAAGCGTTCCTCCAGACTACGTGTGTCTCCTACAATGGTGGAAAGCACACAGCTTTGTTTAAATACCTCTCACCCACAAAAAAGACCCTAGGTGGCATGCTTCATCATCGGGGTCTTCCTGCCCTGCTGTGGGACGGGGCGTGCTACGACCTACAACTACGTGGGAGCACTGCTTATGAAAAACAATACTGTGTGTGGTGTAGGAGTGTGAGTGGAGGGGTCAGAAATGAGTGAATGGTGAAAAATTTAAAAATACCTGGATCAGTGGCAAAAATAAATTTGAATATTCCTTTGAGCTGGTATTGTTAAAAGTGGGGAATGAGATGGAGATACTATGCTTTAAAGAGCAGTGTCAACTGTGTATTTACATATAATCCTAACTAAGTGGTGCACATAAATTTAACATGCACAATACTATAACCCAGTAGGTATATTGCTGAATGGGTTTCTTATATTGCCCAGATAATGCCCCATGAGCCTTCAAAATGGGAGGGAAGGGGTACGTATAGTCACACAAATATCAAGGTTACCTCCTCACCAGGACACTGCCTTGCCGCAGTTGTTTTGATTTGAGTGTAAAAGGGATCTCTTCTAGGTCCTGATGAGAAGCCAGGGAAGGGCTTCGAAACAAAATGACACAGGAGACACTGCTCATTAAGGCATAGTTTCTCCATCTCATTCCCACCTTTTAACGATACCAGCTCAAAGGAACATTCAAATTTATTTTTTCCACTGAGCCAGGTATTTTTACATTTTTCACCATTCACTCACTTCTGACCCTTCCACTCACACTCCTACACCACACATAGTATTGTTTTACATAACCAGTGCTCCCACGTAGTCGTAGGTAGTAGCACGCCCGTCCTGCAGCGGGGTGGGAAGACTCCGATGATGAAGCATGCCACCATTGGTCCTTTTGGTGGGTGAAAGGTATTTAAACAAAGCTGTGTACTTGAAAAGTCAACACTTTTTCAGCAGATGCAATGTTATCCTACGGGAGGAAGAACAAGAACGGCATTCAGGTACAGTACAGCACAGCGACTTACCGGACCACTCTCCTGGACTTAAGGTGGGTGATGGGCAAGGTGCAAGGCAGCCCCAGCAAGACACTGCCTGCAGCACTAGGGCGGCAGGGTGCAGGGGTGAAAAACGTCAGATGCTCAATGGAAATCATAGGGGATCGGTCTTTATAGAAAGAGGCAGGAAACTTTGACTTGGGAGGCAGTCAAACTGAACCAACTGGGGGGCCCGGGCCTCAGGTTTCTGGCTGACGTAGGGACACCTTTGGTCCTCTTATCCAGAGACCAGGGGTGATGATGGCAGAGGTGTCTCTAGATGGCGGGTTTTCATCACCGAGAGCAATCACGGTAGAGGGGTCCTGCGAATAGAGGCTGCATGTGTCGTTGAAGAGTCCACAGTGGTGAACCTCAAGGTGGGCTTGAAGTCTGGAGGGTCTGAGGACCACGTTAGCACTATTGGCACACTTCAGCACCGGCCTGGCAGCTCAGGTGCAGTGGTGCTTTCTGACATCAGTTTTTTGTGGTCTTGGAGCCTCACAGCTCAGTCTTTGGTACCTGTCCCACAGGTGTTGTTGGCTCCTGGGTTAAGTACTGGAAGGTCCAACAGGCTTTGGAGAAATAGAAGCTGCAGGACAAGTTGGCTTTTGGTGCAATTGCTGAAATTATCAGACAGGCCAGCAGGGTTGGCACGAAGTTAGTTGCTGGATCTTCTGTTCTTGCTCTTTGCAACTCTTTACATCTGTCTTCTTCTTTCAGTTTGGTAGGATCTGATTTTCTGGTGCTCGTGGCTCCCCTAAATACTTCTTTGACGGGTGTTAGGGAGGTTAAGAGTAGTACTCAAAGGGGTACCTGCCCATATGGCCACAATGCCCTTATATGACACTTCCTGGGGGAAGTGGGCATAACCCTGTCCCAGAGTTCCTAAATTTGCCATCACAAAGATGGATAACTCTGAAAAGTCGTGTCCACATCAGGTTAGGCCACCTTAGGGGTTGTACAAGCCTGGGGAGGAGCACGCCTACCTGCTAGCTAATTTTCCTGCCTGTCCAGGTGCCAAAGGGCTCTGAACAAAGGGGGTCAGCCTTCTCTCCTGTGAGGGAAGCCAAATTTACATTTTAAAGACGGTGGCTTTGTTGAAGCTCCCCTGCCTTGGAATGCTAATCAGCAGGTCAACCTGTGGTAGGGAGTGTGAGCACCCTCTTTCTGAGCAGGTTTTGTTTTTGACCTTCAGAGGCAAAGGCCCTCACCATTGGGGGTCAAAAACTCGCCTTGGGTGCCAGACTGGCAAGAACCAGTCAGTCAGCACACCAGAGGCTGGTAGGTATTCGGGGGACATGTCTATGGTGCCCTCTGTGTGCATGTATTGATAAATCCAAAACTGGTATCAGTGTGGGTTCATTAATATGAGATGTTTGATACCAAACATCACTATTTTCAGTGTAGCCATCATGTAGCTGGACAACTTGTTTTCATTGGTGTCCAGCACATGTACACAAAATGGCTCCCCTGTTCAGTTGTACTGGCAGCAACAGGGCTGACCAGCACAGAGGCATATCTGCTCATGCAGTTATGCCCTCACATGTAGTATAGTATAACCTGCCTTGGTGCTGTAAGGCCTGTAGTAGGGGTGATTTATCCATACTCCATACTGTGTTTGTGAGCATGGCACACAGGGCTATGTACCATGTTGTGTTTTCACTTTTGTCTGCACCAAGACATTCAGCCTGCAGTGGTAGTCTGTGGATGTTTGGTGAGGGCCCCTTAGGGTGGGACAATTTGTGCTGCAGCCCTTAAGGACCCTCTTTGGCCTCCTTGACCTAGGTACCAGGGGTACCACTTAATAGGGACTTACAGGATGTGCCAAAGGTATTGACAATTGGAGTACAATTGTAGAGGCTTGGGAAAAGGACTTGGCACTGGGGGCCTGGTTAGCAGGGACCCAGTACACTTACAGTCGAAATCACATCACATACCAGGCTAAATGTGGGGGTCACTGTGTCAAAACTGGCGCTTTCCTACAGTCAGATTAAAGAAACGCTGAATCTCAAGTTTAATCCATGACCAAATGTTGATTATGAAAGATACATTTTCAGTCAAGAACACCAATAAATTGGTGAAACTATTGATGAACTTGTGGAGAGACTCGATACGCTTATCAAACACTGTAAGTTCAATGAATTTAATGATGAGGAAGCGATGCAACTTAGAGTTTATGATGGGCGGTTGTCAGATTCATTCAGACAACAAATGCTGAGAGAAACTCTTACTTTGTGGCAAGTATTAAGGGCTGCCAGAGGTGAAAAGTGTGCTGAAAGACAAGCTGCTGACTTGGAGGCCGGAGTTGCCCAGAGTGAATCAGTCATGAGTATAAAAAGTAAGCAAAAGCAAAAGACTGAAGGGCACAAAGTGATCTCTACAAGCAAAAAGAAGTTATGTTTTAGATGTAGATTTTCATTTCCTCATGAAGGTAACATTCTGCCATTGGACAGATATGTAAAGAATGTGGGAATGAGAACCATTTTGCACCAGATTTTAAAGCAAAGGAAAAAGTAAGTGCATCACGGCACAAACACAAAATGGCCTCCCAAACATTCTAGAGGCAACATTCGGCACACCCTCACAAGGCAAAGCGGTGACATCAATTGAGGCAAATCAACACTAAATGAAGTGGATCATCATCTAAATCATTGTAAAACTCGATAGTAAGTTAAAGTAGGGAAGACCATTGCGCAATGTCAGTGCGTACCTCAGAGAAGTGTGTGCATATTGAACTAACTGCATGTGAGGAAAAATGTCAAAGAAAGGTTGACATGTCAAACCACCAAAGTCATACAAACATTGTTCAAACATTACTTTGGAAATAAATGATTGCTCGATACCTTTCATTATCAACAGTGGTGCATCAAGAAACACAATCCCTCAAGAGAAATACAATGAATTATCTCCATTGCCTCGAATTATGCCCTCAAATACCAAAGTGTACACCTGGGCTGCATCAATGTCCATAAAAAGTCAAGGTTCATAGTAGCGACACTGAAACACATGAAAAATAAGGTGCAAGCACTCTTCCATGTACTTCAAGTTACAAAAGAAAGTGCAAATCTATTCGGTTTCTGTACCACTGCTGATTTGGGACTGATTTCTGTGAATTAACATATGAATGCTCATCACAAAATAGTAAGTCAACTACCTTCATTGTTTTATGGTTTGGGAAAGCTCAAGATGATGAAAATAAAGTTAGATAATAATGACAATGTCCACCCTGTTGTTCGGAGACATAGACAAGTTGCTTTTCACTTACAAGAAGCTGTTGAAAAAGAACTTGAATCGTTACTTAAGTCCGACGCCCTCGGTTTCTTCTTGTGGTTGTGCCCAAGAAGGACAATGAAGGAGCTGTATGAATATGCGTTGATTTGCGCCAAGCAAACAAGGCAATTGAACGAGAACGACATCCAGGTCCGCAAAGTGCTGACAGAATAACGCAATTAAATGGTGCAAAGGTCTTCTCTCACCTTGATTTTTATAAAGGTTATCATCAGTTGGAAGTTGAAGAAGATTGAGTCTCAGTTTTAGTGTGTCATCAGAGGCAGATGGTTTCGAAGATTTAATTTGATGTATCGTACAGCTGTTTCCGAATGCATTCAATTCTAGCGCTGGTATATTGGTTTTCAGAGCTACACAGAGAAGTATGGTAAAGTTCTTACCCAAGTATGTCGTTTAGTGACTGATACACGCCTGCCTTTGAATGCAGACAAGTGTGAGTTCCCCAAGACAAAGTTTAAATTCTTTGGCTATATCTTTTCAGATGGGGGTATGATACCGTATCCTGCCAAAGTACAAGCCTTGTCAACTGCTGATCCCCACAAGATGTTTCTATGATACATTTATTTTGTCATGGGCAGTTACTGTTCAAGATGCATACAAGACTTTGCCACCATAAGAGCTCCCTTACGAGAGTTAATGAAGAAAAATGTTTCATTCAAGTGGTCTCAAGAAAATCAAACAAGCCATTGAAACTACTACTGAAATTGCCTAATTCAATCGAAAGCTTCATACAGATGTTGTTGTTGAAGCTAGCCCAGTCAGGTTAGGTGATATTCTGGCACAGCACAGCAGACACCCCCATGCCCGAAGGCATATTGTGACATATGCCAGTAAGAAGTGTGTCACAGACAGAACATGCTTACTCACAACCCATGAAAAAAAGTGCGTCTGTGTTGTGAAAATTTCCATGTGTTCCTGTATGGAAAGAAAGCCTTTTATGCTGGTAACTGATCATCAAGTTATATCGACTATCTTTGGCAATCCAAAAGCCAAGATGCCTCCTCGAATTGAATGGTGGGGACTACAATCACAAGAGTATGATTATACCATTGTGCATTGCCCTGGAAAAAATCAAAGGCCTGCTGACTACTTTTCCCGTGTGCCTATTCAAGGTCAAGGTACTCAATCCAACACAGCTGCATTATCGTTAGCCCAGATCATCACTGCCATGAGCCGTGATAGTGGCATGCTGAAGTTGAAAGATGTCATTACACATCTCTCATGGAACCAATATGCTCTACCTTTCACCAACGATAGTGAATACCAAAAGTACAAAAATGTTAAAGGTGAACTGCCTATAACTCAGGAAGGAGCTATTCTGTGAGGTTCGAGAATCCTAATTCCGGAGAGTTTGAGATAGAAAATGATTGAAGTGGTCCATGAAGGACATCATGGTATTGTTGTCACCAAGAGAGCTCTCTGAGATCGAGTTTGGTTTCCACATTTAGATGATAGGGTTGAAAAGGAATGCAAAGCCTGTCATCTATGTAGCTGCCCTTCTACAAACATTACTCAACATACTCTTACCATGTCAGAACTTTCTACGCATGCATAGAAGATAATAGCCATCGATTTCTTTGGTCCCCTCAATAGTGGACATCATCTGATGGTAATTGTGGAAGAGTACCCCCGTAGTCCATTAGTAGAGGATCTCTCATCCACAACTCATGAGCGAGTCTATCAGAGACTCTATGAAATTTTTGTACATGGGGCGTTCCAGCCATTTCAAAGTCCGGCAATGATTTGCCATTCAACAGTCAAGAATTCAAGGATTTCCTGGAGCATCTGATCATAAAGCCTCAGAAGAGTACACCTTTGTGGCTGCAGACCAACAGACTCATTGAGTGTTTTATAAGTATGCTAAAGAAAGCAGTACAGCATGCAACTCTTGAGAGGCTCGGTTTAAAAGCTGTTTTGAATTTCACCCTAAGAGCATACTGTTCAAAACTTCACTTGACCACAGGTGTAAGTCCTGTGACTTTGATATTCGGGAGAGCAATGAGAATCAAGTTACCTTAACGGAGCAACAAAAGAGAAGGAAATGAGAATACAACTGGGATGAAGTATATACTAACAAGGGGCTACAGGCAAAGATCATTGAGTTTAACACAGATTTAGCGATCTCCAGACAACTGCGAAGGAGAAAATCTGATGCTTAATATAATGCTGCACCTGTCCATGCTGTGTTCACCAAGGTACATATGGTGACTGCCCAACATCCTAGAAAGTCTGCTACCAGAGAGTTACCAATTGGAGGGTTTATTTACAAGTCCCTTGTGCAGCCAGTGCATCACTTTTTCCCCATACTAAAAGTCACCCAACAGTGGCGCAAGGGCATGGTAAATAAGCCCCATGGCATTTAGTTGGCAGAGGTATGCACACTGTCGAAGCAGGGACCACAATCTTAGTCAAGGTAAGGTAGATACACACTAAAAGGAAACCTGTGCTCCCTCTATGGTATTTGGCACAGAGCAGTCAGGTTTATCTTAAGAGTCAATGTGTAAAGTATGTGTGCCGCATAGACACAGTAACACAATGAAAACACTTCAAAAATACTCCACACTGGTTTATAAAAATAGAGAAAATAAGTTTATGAATAATACAAGACTGAAATGACAAAAATCCAATAGATAAAACTAGAGTTATGAATTTCTAAAGAATAAACTAAATATAGTGCTTAGGGGTCAATAGTACTTAGATGTTCAGGCCGGCCACGATGGAGGGCAGGCCCACTACAAGACTCAGCCAGGTCCCGCTGACAAAGTATCTCGGATGGACCAAGCGTCGATAATGAAGACTCAATACAAGGAGTCAAGGATGAACTGCATCATTGCCAATCCCATGGATGAAGGTGAGGCATCGAGCCCCTTTACGATGCAGGTGCTGCGTCAATGTCGAGCAGTGCTTGTGTGGGAAAAAAATATATATATTCATAAATATGCACTACAAATATATCATGCTTAGATATATCACACTGTAACAAGCAGCCCAGAGCTGCAACGGCTTCCAAATCTGACCTTGCCTGTACAAGCTTCAACAACTGTTCAGAACCACCTTAGAGGTCACTCTGCTTGTCCTGATGGCCGTGTTAGTTTGCTTATCTGGTTGTTCATTTACTTACACAGTATGTCTGTAGTATAATTGCACAGTCTATAATTAGCAAGGTGCAGATCTTGCATGTCTCTTCTGCCCATTTTTAGCATCTTGTATATCTGTAGTATAATTGGCATGGTGCTGATCTTGCATTTCTCTGTTGACCATATTTGGCACCACGCCCCTGTTAGTTCTGCTAGGGTGGTATTACTAAATGCATATAGGACCCAGAAACCCGTCACGCAGGGAAGAAGCAGGCTGAGAGCACCAGTTAACTTAACTTCTTCCTTGTTGGCCTACAAGGATCCATGTATAAAGACAAATACATTTCATTTGTTCCAGAGCAAACTGCAGTGTTGTGTGGGTTTCTTTCATTGCTCCTGGGAGGGTGCAAAAGTATTCTTTTATTTCTCTAACAAAATGTTATTTTCCTAACAGAGCTGTCCAGCAGCATCAAGCCGCACAATCCGTCAAGGCAATGTTGTCGATCTGCTACTGCATCGGCATAGAAGGGCAATGGATCAGTTCCAATTGGCACAAAGTCATTACTGCGTCAATTTCGAAGGAAAACCAGCCGCAGAACCAACTTATGAGGCCCAAGACTGGATTGGCACCTCAGGCAAAGGGGGAATCACATATGGCAGAGTCCAGGAGCAGGGTTGCAGGAAGATTTGATGGCCCTGAGACGTCAGAACAGGAGGCAAGCCAGCAAGCCCTTGGAGTCACTCTGGCTTCTAGTGAGATGGGTCCAGTCCTTGTCCTGAACAGGACAGAGATCAGTAGGCAGCACTGCAGCACAGCAAAGCAGAGAAGCAGTTCCTTCAGGACAGTCAGTCAAGCAGAGTGGCAATCCTTGTGGGGGTGACCTCAAAGCAATCCCATTAAGTGCACAGGTTCCCTCTCATCCTAGGCCTGTCTGCTAGGCCATCTGTGGGGTGTAATCAGCCCTTTGTGTGGGATGCAGGACTCTACCTATTCAGGTGTAAGTAGCAGCTCCCTCTCCCTCTTCTGGCCCAGGAAGAGCTACCAGCATGTAGATTAGTGCAGATGAGTTTGCTGTCACACCCACCCTTCCTGTGTTTGTGGCTGTCTAGAGAGAATGCACAAAGTGTAGCTGTCACCCACCACAGACATATATTGGAGACAGGCTGCAAGGCACACAAAGCAGTAAGAGCAGAGAAATGTCAACTTTCTAAAAGTGACATTTCTACAACAGTAATGTTAAATCCATCTTTACCACTAAAGATGATTTACCATTGACATTCCAAAGATATGATACATGATGCATCTACTCCTTTCTAATCAGGAATTACAGTTTAAAAGTGTATTAAGGAATCCACAATGCTAGCTTATGAAAGGAGTAGGCCTGACAGTAGTGAAAAACTAATTTGGGTGTTTGTCACTAACAGGACATGTGAAACCTAAAAGTAGATGCCATACCTTTTACTTCTGAGGAAATATGAATTTTGTGATCAGTTATGTCCCCTATCGTAGACCCCAACGGCTCCATGTGCATGCTATAAGTACATGTATGTTCCCTCCAGTTCCAGTTTTGAAGACGCAAATATATGTGTGTCCATCGTCAACATGTCCTCTTTCAGATCCGCCATGAATGGGTCAGATATGCCATTCCTAAGTATGAAAGGCCACCGACTTTATGTGGTTCACTTTCCACATTTTACAGATTCAGGCGAGTAGGCCCTGAATTCTGTCATCAAGCCTTTCCCTGCCTTCTGCCTCTGAAAGCTCCAGTCCGAGCCTGCATCTGTATCCATGAACTTTGTCCTACTCCCTGCGCGGCTAACGGTGCCTGATCCAGCCTGTTGCCTGCCAAAAACTGTATTTCACCTTCAAGATTATCTGCTCCGCTCTTCATCCGATGCATTCCTGTCTAGTAGTTTAGGTAAACATTCTTCCAGCTACCGTGCAAAGGGCCAGGCCTCACTATCCTCATGCAAGTAATTCATAGCCCCTGTTACCATGGAAGATTCCTGCCCCCTCGCATTTCATGTAGACGCTTGGACACGCACTAACAGTCAGTATAGAATAGATTCCGTCCTAGAGACGTTTCCTTTCGGATAATACAGTTCTTTAAACATAAGATATTAGATATGATTTGGGATTAGGTTGACATGACCCCTCAGACTTCTGTCTCCACATGTAGAGCTAAATGTCAAGTCCCCTTCACCCTCTAGTTGCACGTCAATCACACGTCATGCGGCTGCGCGCGCATCTCTGCCAAATATTTCTGCTGACATTGCAGGATTCTCTTATGGATCCACCCACTTGTGACATCATGTATAATGACGTTTTCTAAGTTACGCCTATATGTCCGCCTTTTTTCGTTACGTATGTGTATTATATCTGTATTATCAGCTGTTACGCCTCTTGCATCTGTCTTAATGTAATGCTTTCCATATAAATACCATTACTTGTCAATAATGTATTGTCTTCCTCCTGAACCCTCATGGTGATGGAATGTGAAGCCTGCAGTTCGAACTGTATTTCCTTTGTAGAGGAATAAAGCCTTTTAGAAACTCTAATACCACGGATTCTGCCTCTTATATTTACTGAGTTATTCTTACTAGACTTTACCGCATAAAAAAAAATAGTACCGGTAATGAAATATTTACCACATAAATTGGCGCCCGAACAGGGACACTTTCTCATCTCACGCGCCGGAGGTGCGTTGCAGGCCCGGTCTCCTGCCACAGCTGAACGGACAAAAACGCGTACCCGCAGGATTTCCTGTATCTCCCTCCGGCCAAGCGGGGGCGACTGAGGCTGCGATCAACACCCAGACGAGGCGGTGAGAAGTGCGAAGTATCCCGACCAGAGCCTAGCTGAGAGAGCAAGATCCGAGGTATACAGAGGCCCACCAGGTTCCGAAGCTCCGAGTCCAGTCGAGTCGAGTCCAGTCCGGTCCAGTTTCAGTTCAGTTCCGAGGCCTTCCGTTCCGCGCTACCCGGTGAGTACCATTGTCGGGGAGGCATTTAAACGTGCACATAGTCTGTGACGGTCAAGACGGGTTTGGGTACACAAATCCGGTCTGCACTGTTTCAGCAGTGTATCTGTACTGTTTAGCAGTATATCTAGTATGTCTTGCATATAATTAAGTATTATCTAGTGTTAGTATTATGTCAGTAACTAGTTTTCTATTAGTTATCATCGTTCGTTAAACTGTTATAATGTTAAATGTTTAATACGTTCTACATATTGTGGTGTGAATGATTGTTCATTATTGTGTTTATTGTATTAAGTGTGTTCAAGTAATACGGTCTAAAAATGCCGCTCTTTTCGAAATTAAGACAGATCAAAACTAGAAAAGGGGTACTCGAAGAAGCTGTTCCCATTCCACCTAGGGACACTCCAGGATACTTTATGTATCATAAACATGGCTTAGATGCCGTGTTATTTCTTGATTTATGGGTGGACTACACCAAGGATTTACCAGAGAGTCAGAGATGGCCCGCAGCGGGGACCTGGGATGCAGATTGCATCATGAGAGTAGAAGAAGAATTATGGAAAAAGAAAGCCAGACAGTCACAGAAAGATGCCATTGAATTATGGCGTAAAGAATCATATAGACGTACAGAAAAAGCGCTCAGACAGGAAGAGAAAGGTAGAGAGAATTCAAATAAAGCCCGAGAAAATCTATTAATTGAGGAAGGTACCCGAGTTAAATCAGAACAAGTAGATAGACAAAGAAACACTCTTATGAATGGTATGTATCCTCTTCTGGCCGAAGGGTTACCTAAGGCTACCCCGGAAATACCAAAAGACTTGACTCCTCCATTGCTCCCGATAAAAGCACATCCTAAAACAGCAAAGGACGTTTTCCTTTCCTCCTATTTGGATGACGTAGCTCCCGAGTATGCTAATACCACAACACATACACCGCTTGCCGATGGTGTTCAACGTCAAGATCATTCGTCTGTATCCCCACAACAACAAACTCCTACGCCCATTCCCACAGGTCCATCCGTTTCTACTGTTTTTCCCGCATCTACAATTTCTATCTTACGTCCAACGAATCCTTTCTTGCCCAGCACCTCAGATGGTGCTACAGGAGGTACGACAGACATGTTTGCCACACCGCCGCGAAATAAACAGACCCTTAGAGATTTAGCACTACAACGTACACCCCAACTAGCGACATCCGACATGTTTAAAGAACATCTAGTGGATTGTAGATACGATCCAGTGCCAGGTAAACAGGACAGATTGCTAATATCATCACTACGTATACGACGAGCTACATTGTATTTAATGACGATACCAGGAATGGTTGAACACCTAGACAATATATATCACTTTGTCCAAACAGGGCGAGGCCCAGAAAGTATTAACGAAGCTATGGAATACCAGAAAGTGGATGTACAAAGACAACTACTACGTTTTATCATAAACTGCGTGATCAGGAACCAAGACAGGCCTGGGGCAGATCATGATACCATGCAAAAACTTGCCAAATGGGGTCAGAACATATCAGACGAGAAACATGATAAACAGGCGTGTATAATCGCCATGTATCGAAAAATCCGCAAGGAAGTAGAACGAATACATAAAGAAAGACGAGAAGCAGACAGAATTGAATCAGAGGAAGAGGAGGAGCAAGAATCAGAACAATTAGAAACGATAGTTACGTAGGTAGAGGAAGACCCCATAATAATGCTAGAGGCTTTAATGATCCGATACGTCCGATACGTCCAGAATGTAATAGACATTTTCAAACCCCTATGTTAAATACAAGGTCCCCTGAACACCTATTCCAAGCCGCTGATAAATTACTCCGAGATCGAAGGGGGTACCATATACTCGATTCCATGGACGAACAAGAATTAGCCAGGTCAGCAGTACAATGGGCTGATAGTCCCAGTAAATACAGTGATGATGCACTAGCACACACGTTTCTGAATCTTGCCCCAGACGAACAGCGTTTAGCTAGTATATACATGATTCAACACCTCCTTATATTATATAAAAGCCAACACTCCGATCCAGGACCCTTACCTGACATATTGACCGAATTACTCACGAATAAATGGAGAGGGTCAGGTACTGATTTAATTAAAGAAATTCTAGAATTTCGAAACCAGTATATCATTTTCGTGTGCCCAGAACACGTTCCAGTTCCCACGATGGGAAGAAAAATGTATCACATAGATAGACTGAATCCGTTACGCGAAGTACACCCAATCAGAGGTGAAGGTAATAACTTTACACGCGTGTTTGTGTACACGCCTATAACTAAAATTGAATTACTAGAAATGAAGAAAGTAGTACCCAGCCATGACAAGGATCCAGCAGGTTTCCACCGTGAGATAAAGGACATGTTACTCATGGGAGACAATACCTACCCCGACATTATGAAAATATTGAAAGTGTTAATGCCTGCCGGTGTTTACGAGAAACTCAAAGAAAAGGAATGGGAGGTGGGAGACCAAAAGATAGATTGGACAGCATTAGAAAACGAAGAAAAGGCCCGAGCTGCAGGAGCAGGGCTTGGGGAAAAGACTACAGCACTACCAGGATTATTAGTGCAGGTACTGCCACGTTTATTAACTACGAAAAAGGAGGACTGGGGTGCAATCTCAGCCTGTAAACAAAAGCAAGATGAAGACACTAGTGATTTCTATTCCCGATTTGAAAAATGTTTTGGTATTAATAGTGGCATAAAAGCAAGTAGCGAGTCATATCCACATCTGTTTGTGACAAAATTAGTTGAAAATTCTCTGCCGCAAGTCAAGAATAGAGTATTGAAATTCGAGAGTACCTGGCAAGGTAACACCCCGTCACAGATGTTACAGATGTTGCAATATCACCACCATAGAATTAGAGAAGAACAAGAACATGAACAAAGACGTATGAAAGATACAAAAATGAAAATGCTTGTTGCTCAGTCAGTTCCAGCTGATGGTCATCACAAGGGTGATGCCACAGGTCCGGTGAAAGGGACATGCAACTATTGTAAACAACAAGGTCATTATATACACGATTGTCCAGTACTGAAACATAATATTGCCACAGGTAGAACACAGGAAAGACCACGTCCACCTAGACAGGATCAGAATCAACAACAAATCCCTCAGCATGCACAACATAGGTCAACTCCGCAACAACTAGCTCCGCAACAGGCAGCTCCACAACAGACCGTAGCAACACCACAAGCGCAGCCTATTGCTGCAACACAAGCAACAACGCAACAGATGTATCAGTATGCACAAGCAGATTATCCCGATTATCAGCGATACACATGAAATAGCCTAGAGAGGGAAGTTGGCTTACCCCTTATTGAGGTTCCTGTAGATCAAGAGGGACCTTATGTACATAGTGAACTATTAGGGGAAGACAGAAAGTTTTTACTTGATACAGGGGCAAGCAGAACAACCATACGACGCAGTGAAGTTCCAGGGGCACCTCTCTCAGGTTCACAGAATATTTCCCTTGGATTCTCAGGAAAGCCTATCATTAATGAAGTTACGCAACCCCTTCCACTTACGGTTGGTCCATTGACACGTACTACAGATTTATTGCTTACTAAATCATGTCCAGAAAACTTGTTAGGTATAAAAACATTGAAAGCTCTAGGAGCTATAATATGTTGTTCTCCGGAAGGAGTACGACTATTTCTACGTGACTTTAAAGGTCACTACGTGTCCAGAGACATGGATCACCGGCTGCAGAATTTGCCTACACATCTATGGGCACAAGGCACGACTGATGTTGGTTGCATGAACATTACACCATATCGAGTCACACTAAAAACAGGAGTGGTACTACCACGAATGCGACAATACAAGTTACCACCAGATGCTGTTGTGGCTTTGCTGCAAATCATTGACGAGCTCATTGCACAAGGAGTGGTTGTAGAAACCGACTCCAATGTATGTAATTCCCCGATAATTCCGATTCTTAAAAGAACGGATCCAAAAGCATCACCAGTATATCGATTAGTTATTGATCTGCGCGAATTAAATAAATGTATTGTACCACAATACCCTGTGGTCCCAGATATCTCTTCATTACTAACAGCTATTGACTCAGAAGCAACGTTCTTCACTGTAATTGATCTCAAGAATGCTTTCTTTAGCGTCCCAATAGATCCGGAAAGTCAATATCTGTTCGGATTCAGTTTAAATGGACGAAGTTTTAAATTCACACGCGCACCTCAAGGATTTACAGAAAGCCCCAGCATCTATAGCCAAGCACTGAAACGAGAACTTGACAGTATCCACATGCCAGTTAACACTGCCTTGCTTCAATATGTCGATGATCTGCTGATCACCGCCCGAAGCGAACCTGAATGTGAAACAGCGTCACTGACGGTTTTAAAATTTCTGGCCGACAAGGGGCACAAGGTGTCCCCTTCTAAGCTGCAATTCTGTGTCCCGCGAGTTGTCTACCTTGGGCACTCGCTGTCCAAGGAGGGAAGACAGCTTACACCCGACCGCATCCAGTTAATTGCTAACATGTCACCACCCAAGACACAAAAGGAGGTGCGGGCTTTTATAGGTCTCACTTCATACTGTAGGCAGTGGATCCCTCAATATGCATTTCTAGCAAAACCACTTATCCAGTTGACAACTCAGGAGGCAGCCACATCGACTGTCCTCCCTTGGACTCAAGAACATACACATGCCTTTGAAAGCTTAAAGAAAGCTTTATGCCAAGCACCTGTTTTAGCAACACCATGTTACAATAAACAGTTTACACTCTTTGTTACAGAACGCGAAGGTACTGCTTTGTCAGTACTCACTCAGGAACAAGCAGGATCACACAAACCATGTGCTTATTTCTCTAGTACATTAGATCCAGTAGCTCAGGCTCTTCCTGCATGCCTGAAATCAGTGGCAGCAACAGCTTTAGCAATCAGACAAAGCGATGCCATAGTGTTAGGACATCAATTGACAGTACAAGTACCACACGCAGTAGAGGTTCTCTTGAACCGCACACAAACACAACACTTGACTATAGCGAGACTCACCGGTTACGAATTGACATTGTTTCAACCACACATAGAAATCAGACGTTGTAATACGTTAAATCCTGCCACACTTTTGCCAGTAAATGGAACAGATCCATTAGCACATGATTGTATTGAAGTCATCACCATCACGACGAAACCCAGACAAGACTTGAGAGATATCCCTTTATCAGATCCAGACTTGACATTGTATGTAGATGGTTCATGTATGAGAACAAGTACAGGAGAGTTAGTGGCCGCTTACGCAGTCACAGCAGACACTGAAGTCATTGAAACAAATTGTATTAACACTTTGTCAGCTCAAGCAGCAGAGCTCATCGCCCTGACACAAGCCTGTATTCAAGCTAAAAATAAGAAAGTCAACATATACACAGATTCACGTTATGCATTCGGAGTCGTCCATGACTTCGGCGTACTGTGGCGAGAGAGAGGTTATTTAACTTCTCACGGTGCCCACATCCAACACGGACCCCTCATTCAAGCCCTATTAGACGCGATTCATCTACCTACTGCAATATCGATTATGAAATGCAAAGCTCATACAAAAGTTACCGATATCATTTCTCAGGGTAATGACCTAGCTGACAGAACAGCTAAACAGACTGCTCAGAACCAGACTCATACAACTGACGCGACAAAGACAATAGTTCCGACACCAACACATTGCATGACAGTTAAGGACCCCGCCCTTGATATAATTGACATACAGACACATGCTACACCAGAAGAAATAAAGAAATGGACTGAATTAGGAGGGATCCAAACGGATCAAGGATGGATGACGAAGGAAAAATCTATATGGTTTCTTCCCGACTCCATGGTTCAAGTCATCATTAACACAATACATAGTCCAGCGCACCTAGGAGAAAAAGCTATGCTAGACAGTATTCAACACATTTGGTTCAACAAACACTTGCGAGCAGCAGCCAAACAGAAAGTACGTACCTGTATGATATGTTGTCAGTTTAATCCAGGTAAAAGCATCCCCGTAGAGCAGGGTGGATTTCAACCTCCCGATCATGCTTTTGAAGTCCTCCAGATGGATTATATCCAGATGGAACGATGTCGAGGATTCAAATATGTTCTCGTAGTTGTCTGTGCTCTTTCCCGTTGGACAGAAGCCTACCCGGTTTCAGATTACACTGCCCCGACTACTGCCAAACAGTTAGTTCGAGAATTCTTCCCACGGTATGGTTTGCCACGTGTTGTCTACTCAGATAACGGCCAGCCATTCTCATCCGAACTAATGAAACACGTTTCACTTTTGTTAGGCTACCAATGGAAATTCCACTGTGTCCGACATCCTGAGGCAGCAGGTCTCGTGGAACGCCATAATCAAACTCTGAAAATTAGATTGTCCAAAATATGTAGAGAAAAAGGTGTCGATTGGATAGTAGCCTTACCAGTTGCACTCTTTTACATGAGAATGGTAGCACATTCTCGAACAGAGCTATCCCCGTACGAGGTGATCTTCGGTAGACCACCAAATATGTGGGGGACGCCTATACCTCGCAAAATAACTGATGTTGACTGTAATATGCTGACAGATTACCTGGCTTCCTTGATGTCTGCACTACAATCTTGTCGTTCACAGGTAGCTGCAGCTTTTCCCGATAACACTGAGGTGAAGCCCCATGACGTGGTTCCAGGTGACCTGGTTCTGGTACGGAATTTCGATCGGAAGACCCAACTGGAGCCTAGGTGGAAATCGCCTAAACTCGTTCTACTAACAACAAGGACAGCCGTGAAGATCGAGGGACGTAAAGGGTGGTTGCACTCGAGTCATATCAAGAAATTTTATGGACTATCGTCCGATGTGAACACCCAGCCCTGTATTCCCTCACAGACTGATTCAAAGCTCCCCTTGGTTGAACCAACGGAAACTGAACTTTATAAACTAAAATTAAGGTCTAGCAAGTCAGACAATTTGATTGTTTAAGTCCTCTCCAAGGTGAATCGGTTGAATTTGTCTCTGACATGTATCCTCTAGACCGGAATAGAGAAAGAAATCAACAGATGCAGCTTAAAAAGCATGCGTATTGTAAATCACTTCGTAGTCATTGCACAGTAACATTATTAATTTTGTTTTTTCTAAGTTTTTTGATCATTGTAACTAGTATATTGCTTCACATGTATTACCCTATTTCTAAACTTGCTTACAATGTTACTGCCGAACATTCTTTTAGCGAATTACCTCCGCATGAGTTGTCTTATAGATTTGCGCTGCGCAACAACACATTCATTAGTATGTTACATCATTCCCATCAGACCAGCAACGCTACAAATTGTTGGATATGTGGCCGACTCCCTCCCTATCAGAACTATAAGGGAGTTTTGCCCCTCTTTCCGTATCCGTTCACACACAATGGCTCCTGTGGAGCATGGTTTAGTTTGATTAATTCCCTAGATTCAAATTCCGCAGTTTATCAAGACAACTGGGTATGGGGAAACCTGAACCTGGTTTTGCTTAAAGTCTGCTACCCTAACAAGGAGGGACTTCCCAAAAGAACAGGAACTGATCTAGAAAATGAAGTATATGGATTAGGTAATTTTACACTTAACCTCATGATCCTGAATGTTGAATCCGAAGCCACACCAATCTTGCCCGCTATGTCAGTATTCCCAGTTAAAGGGGAATTATGTGTAAGAAAGAATGGTTCCATACACGTGGGCCATAGTAAATGCACCACTGTAATAAAATTCAGTGATCAAGGCAAATCTACATTTAGAGCTTCCCGTCATTCCTACTTCATATGTGGCCAGACCGCATATATACGTCTACCTCTAGATTGGGATGGTACCTGTTACATAGCATTCCTTCTGCCACCTGTTTTCCTAGCTCCTCCTGATTACCACAGAAATACCCATTTAATACACAATAGACAGCAGAGAGATCTCCCGATCGTCGATTACACTGAAACGGCATGGGAGCAATACACAGATTTCAATAAAGGTTTCTTTCCTTATATAGGAACAGTCACTAATAGTAAACTGATACGTAGATTAACTAGAACCCTTGAAGCAGTAGTAAACGAGACTACGTCCGCCTTAGGCAATTTAACAGAAGAGCAGTCTGCTATGCGGATTGTTGTGCTTCAAAATCGTCTTGTCCTTGACGTCATCCTGGCTGATAGGGGCGGAGCTTGTAGGGTCATCGGATCAAGTTGCTGTGTTTTCATACCAGAAAACTCGCCGTCAGTATATAAAGCCATAACTCGCCTTCATAAGATTATAAGCCAGATACACCAGAGTCCAGGCACCTGGACTTGGTCCGGTTGGTTCTGGAGCGTGTTGTCAGCCTGGGGATGGAGGATCCTATCCTTCCTAGGTATTGGCTTTCTCATACTATTCAGTTGCTGCTTATGTCTGCAATGTGGGCCAGCGATTTGTGGTCTGTGTGCCACATCGTGTATCCCGCATCCAAGTTTTCGTTCAAGATCCCGGAAGAAGAAAGAAGAACAAATGATGCTATATGAACAGATCGATGGATTGATGAAGATCGATATCTCCTGAGGGTCCGTAGGGGACAAGGAGGGAATGAGGAAATATGAATTTTGTGATCAGTTATGTCCCCTATCGTAGACCCCAACGGCTCCATGTGCATGCTATAAGTACATGTATGTTCCCTCCAGTTCCAGTTTTGAAGACGCAAATATATGTGCGTCCATCGTCAACATGTCCTCTTTCAGATCCGCCATGAATGGGTCAGATATGCCATTCCTAAGTATGAAAGGCCACCGACTTTATGTGGTTCACTTTCCACATTTTACAGATTCAGGCGAGTAGGCCCTGAATTCTGTCATCAAGCCTTTCCCTGCCTTCTGCCTCTGAAAGCTCCAGTCCGAGCCTGCATCTGTATCCATGAACTTTGTCCTACTCCCTGCGCGGCTAACGGTGCCTGATCCAGCCTGTTGCCTGCCAAAAACTGTATTTCACCTTCAAGATTATCTGCTCCGCTCTTCATCCGATGCATTCCTGTCTAGTAGTTTAGGTAAACATTCTTCCAGCTACCGTGCAAAGGGCCAGGCCTCACTATCCTCATGCAAGTAATTCATAGCCCCTGTTACCATGGAAGATTCCTGCCCCCTCGCATTTCATGTAGACGCTTGTACACGCACTAACAGTCAGTATAGAATAGATTCCGTCCTAGAGACCTTTCCTTTCGGATAATACAGTTCTTTAAACATAAGATATTAGATATGATTTGGGATTAGGTTGACATGACCCCTCAGACTTCTGTCTCCACATGTAGAGCTAAATGTCAAGTCCCCTTCACCCTCTAGTTGCACGTCAATCACACGTCATGCGGCTGCGCGCGCATCTCTGCCAAATATTTCTGCTGACATTGCAGGATTCTCTTATGGATCCACCCACTTGTGACATCATGTATAATGACGTTTTCTAAGTTACGCCTATATGTCCGCCTTTTTTCGTTACGTATGTGTATTATATCTGTATTATCAGCTGTTACGCCTCTTGCATCTGTCTTAATGTAATGCTTTCCATATAAATACCATTACTTGTCAATAATGTATTGTCTTCCTTCCTGAACCCTCATGGTGATGGAATGTGAAGCCTGCAGTTCGAACTGTATTTCCTTTGTAGAGGAATAAAGCCTTTTAGAAACTCTAATACCACGGATTCTGCCTCTTATATTTACTGAGTTATTCTTACTAGACTTTACCGCATAAAAAAAAATAGTACCGGTAATGAAATATTTACCACACTTACACAGTGCCCTGCCTTTAGGGATACCTAGGTCCTACCTTAGGAGTGAAATATATCTAGTAAAAGGGGAGTTTAAGGCTTGGCAAGTTGTTTTAAATGCCAAAGTAAGAATTGCAGTAAACTGAACACACAGGCCTTGAAATGGCAAGCCTGAGGCACGTTTGAAAGGCTATTTGTGTGGGTGGCTCAACCAATGCTGCAGACCCACTAGTAGCATTTAGAATGCAGGACCTGGGTATATGGTATACCACTTTACCAGGGACTTATAAGTAAACTAAATATGCCAATACACCAATGTTACCATATTTAAGGAAGTGAGTACATGCATTTCAGCACTGGTTAGCAGTGGTAAAGTGCTCAGAGTCCTAAGGCCAACAAAAAGAAGTCAGCAAAAAGAGGAGAAGGAAGGCAAAAGGTTTGGGATGACCCATCAGAGAGGGTCATTTTCCAACACCAGAAACTCTTATTACTTTCGGCATTTCATTCTTCGGTCTTCAGATCAAGATGGTGATAAAAAGACTGAGACTGAAAACTCAGTGACTGTTGTTATTTCTTCACCATCTTCGAAAATCTCTGACAGTGGAGATGACAGCTTCCACCATCCAGTAACCAGACCAGGTCAAAAAATGTAAGTGCCAAGAAGATTAAATATATCTACTGATTTGTAAAAAAAAAATATTTTTATATAACAGAGGGGGAGATGTAGTGTCTTGTGATATTTTATGAAGGAACACTTTTGCCTCCTAACGGACTTCGTAGAGCTGTGACTTAGGCGTCTGAGCACAATGCTATGAAAGCTTGTTTGAGAATGTTGAGGTACTGTTACACGCAGCTGAATAGACATGTAATACTAAGCTCCCTGTGTACCGTGGTAATTGGCGGGTACCCAGGCTTGGAAGACGCTACAAAAGGGATACTATCAATCCTGTTTTGGTCTCCATTGCTTACCTAGTAATGTGTGCTGCACCATGAAAACTTGTCAAAACTGGACAGCTTTAAATCTCAACACTCACAGATATATTTCACAAATCCTAACAT
Organism: Triturus cristatus; assembly: GCF_964204655.1. Taxonomy (NCBI): domain Eukaryota; kingdom Metazoa; phylum Chordata; class Amphibia; order Caudata; family Salamandridae; genus Triturus; species Triturus cristatus. The sequence continues at coordinate 502,972,351 of NC_140580.1, forward strand.
TTTCTGAAGATTCATGTTGCCTGCAAAGTAACAACAAACAGCCTATCTGCATCCTATCTTTCAAGAAAAAGAGTTCAATGCACAGACACTCATCATTCGAAGCTCCTAGAATTACTGTGAAATACTAACAAAATGCTTGTAGAGCATGGAAGCAGTGGCAAAATAAATACCACTACAAATGGAAAGTTAGGGAGCAGCACAATGGAGAACAAAAATCTGAAATTGAGCCAAGGACGAACACCGGGAAAAGAAAACAGCAAAGCTGTGAGCTCTCAAAATAAGTAAACATATTGGTTGTAGCAGAAAACCTACAACTGCTGAAGTTGTGAGCTTTCATTTCTATCTGGCTACCTCTCCTGCCAACTTCTCATCCTCCTGCCTCACACTCCCTCACTTATGCCAATCAATGCTGGAGAGGAATAATTTGGTGGTCATTTATTTATTTGATTTATAGTGTTTTATAGAGCGTGAACATGACCATCATGGTATTAGAGTCCTGTACATGGAGAGCTGGTGTGGGGTGCATTACAGTAAAGACCTTTCATCACATATACGCTGTACATAGAGTTTGAAGAGTCAGGTATAACACTGTCATATACAATATCTCATAGAGTGAATGACTGTTTCACCAGAATTCTCATGTATAAGGTTCAAAAGCTCTGGCAAAAACAATAGTATACAGTATCAAGTCTGGCGAATGCCGGTTTCAGATGATTTCTCTTGTGCCACATGATTTTCTCGTAGTAAGGCTTTAACTTCCTTCTTGAACAGCCTGAATGAGGCAATTGTTTTCGCTGAGGGCGAAAGGGAGTTCCATAATTTTGGAGCATATCCAGAGAAAGTGCGGCCTTGAGTTTTCCTGTTTTTGAATCTGACTCGTTCAGGTAAGAGGGATTCAGCACATCTAGAGACTCTTCTGCCTCCTGATAGCTTGATTCTATTCACCAAGGGGCTTATTTACAAGCCACTTGCGCCACCCGTACATCACTTTTCCCATGCTAAAAATGACGCAAAAGTGGCGCAAGAGGCTTGTAAATAAGCCCCCAAGTATTTTGGACCAGACTTTTGTACAGCTATGTGTGTTATGTAGGCAATTTTCAGTTGAATGCTGGCTTCAACAGGGAGCAAGTTCTGAATGAAGGGGAAATGCAATCATGACGTCATGTGCCTGTTAAGAGTCTTGCTGCATTCATTGTTGCTTTCATTGGGGCTAGGCAAGCTTTTGGTAGGCCTTTGGGTGTAGCATTCCCATAGTCCAGTCTAGTTAGCACTAGAGATCGAACCACCCTTTTGAGGACTTCTAGTGAAGGGTTTTAGTTTTCTGGGAATGTGGAGATGAAGGTTGGCACTTCTGGATGCGGATTGTATATGAGGTTACATGTTTGGATTTGAGTCTAGTGTGTTGCCTAGTGATTTTACAGTCACAGATGGTAGGGGTGCAGTTTAGCAAATTGAAATGCTGAGATTATAGTTGAGGTTATTGTGGTTTTAGTGGTAGGGAGAATAGAATTAATTAATTTTTTTGCAGATTTAATTTTAGCTAGTTGTGTGACAGTCATACTGGTGTTTTCCTCAGGGTATCATCTAGTCTCTGTATATCCTCTTGAGAGGGGAGTTTGATGTATAGTTGAGTATCATCCACAAGCATGTGGTATGAAATCTTAGATTGCTTCAGGATTTCAGTGAGTGGTTCCATGTAAAGATTGAATAGCGTTGGTGCAATTGTAAAAGCTTGGGGAATGCCTCTGTCAATATCTGCTGCGTCCGAGAGGGTGTTGCCGATTTTGACTCTTTGTTGTCAGTTCTGCAAGACGTTGGTGGCTGACCATGTCAAAAGCCCCAGATAGGTCCAGAAGTATTAGGAGGCTGGATTTGGTTTGGTCAAGTGATGTTTGTATATCATCTCAAATGTTCAGCATGGCGACTTCAGTATTGTGTCCGGGTCTGAAACCAGATTGGTGTCTGTCTGATAGGCCAAAATTCTTGATGTGTTCACATATCTGATCATGGGCACATTTTCCTATCAATTTTACCAGGAAAGGCAGACTGGATACTGGTCGAAAGTTGTTCAAGTCTTTCCAATCAGTGCCATTTTTTGTACTAGGGGGATACTTGGCCCATCTTCAGGCATTCTGGGAGAGATCCTTGCTGGAGAGAAACGTTCACAATTTTTGTACATAAGGGAGTAACAGATTGGTGGGATCTCTTTCAGTAGGTGGAAGGGAATTTGATCTTCTAAATGTGTGGCAGGTTTTATTGATTGCATAGTTTTCTGGATTTCCTTTTCAGAAAGAGGTCTGAAACTGTTCCAGGAGGCTCCATTTTTGCCTGGCACAGATGGGGTGTGTTGGTCAATATTCTTGTAGTGTGTTGTGAGGGTTAGGTTGTTGAATTCCCTAGGTTTGGGACTTTCTTGGCTGGGAATTAAGTTGCTTATGGTTGCTATTTTGTCTCTAAAGAAAGTTGAGAAGGCATTGCGGATGGCCGTTGAGTTGTTTGGAAATGTGGGTTCTGTAAGTTTTCCTGACTGTTGCTTTTGATGCTGTTGCGATAGAAGTGTTGCCTCCAGAAACCCACCCTAATTCTTCTTCATTGCAATCTTTGCCACTGTCCCATTACCCTGACTGATTCTCTTTGGCATACAGGCAAGAGGTGGGTGTAAAAATGTTTCACTCCATGATGCAGATCTTGTGATTGGGGTATGATGCAAAAAACTCAATAGTCTACTTCAAAAGTTAAAGAAATAACTTGTACTATCAATTAAGTAGTATTTGTAAACCTTCACTTAAGTAAAACCACCCTCTTACATTTGCTCCTGCGCCTTAGATTCAAACACTATCTCCATCTCATGTTTTTGAGCTACTAACCCTCTCTCAAACCTTCTTCATAATATTTAGTTGTTCTCCCTATATCTCCTTGTGTTTCTTGCTTATGTTCTTTTGTGGCATTTTTACTCTTTCTTAGACTGTAGATGGGATTTCTGTATTCTGTTATTCATTCCTTCATAGTTATTGCTTCTAGATCTATATATTTCTTAACTTATTGCGCCTTTTTCTTGATTGCTTTTCCTTTATAATTATTTCAGTTTTCAGATTTCACTCTAAAGATATATATTGTCATAATCTTTTTTAATTCACTGCCTGGCAGAATGTTTTCTAAGGTACCTCTACACGTCTACCTACTGTGCTTGAAATGATTTGCAGCTGCATTACTTTTTATACCCCCAATATGAATCAATTTGTTTTATGTTACCTTTTCCGTGGCTTACTAACCTTGGCTGTATGGCACAGCAAATCCAAGACCAATTTGCAAACAAATAACATCGTTTTTTTTAATATAACTTGTAAGACCATAAACACAGTTCTAGGATAAATACTTTCGGAGTTAGAAATTTTCCAAAATTGAGAGAAATGTTTAGAAATTCAGGCAATGCTTTCAGGAAGTTCACCTTCTTGTTTTAGGTAGAGGTCAGGACCAGGTCCAAAGTTCCAGCAGGAGAAGTTTGGGAACATCCCGGATAGGCCGGGAGCAGAGTGCTGATGTCTTGGAAGCTGGTGCTCAAAGACGAAGGGGGCCACTTGAGAGGCCACTGCACAGAGGGACTTACTGGTAAGTCCAGTCGGTCTTCTTAGAAGGAAAAGGTCGCCACAGCCTGAGGACCACAGGAGCAGGGCTGGTTGGTCAGTGCTGGGGCCAATAAGGCCGGGTGCAGAGCATACAGGTCAGCTGGGCATCGTGAATATTGAGGTCTTCGCAGTCAGGAGTAGGCAACTTGTAGAGGCGATCTTGGGACAGCTGGGCCACTCAGGAAGTGGATTTCAGGTGTCCTAATGTCCCTCAATAGATGCTTGCTTCTGGTGCATCGGGTACTACATGAGTGGTCGGTAGGTTTTCAGAGGACCCTCTAAGAGTGTCCTCTCTGTGAATTTATTAATAAATCCATCATTGGCATCAGTGAGGACTTTCCAAGACTAGAAGTCTGGTACCAAACACCTTCGAAATCAGTGAAGCCATCATAGAGCTAGGAAACTCTTGTTGACAAGTATCCAGTCCATATACTCCATATGGCTTCCTGCTAACTTACAACATCACAGAATAAGCTAGACTTTGTAGGGGCATATCTGCTCATGCTGATATGTCCTCACATAAGATATTGTGCACCCTGCCTTAGGGCTGAAGACCTGTATTGGGGGCGACTTAACTATGCTTTATGCAGTGCATGGGCGGCATGGCATACAAGGCTGTGTGCCATGTTCACTATTCAGATTTCTCTGCACCAAGACACACAGCCTGAAATGGCAGTGTGCATACCGTGGGTGAGGGGTCCCTGGGGTGGCACAACCAGTGCTACAGCCCTAGAGAACCCTCTCCGGTACCCATGCCCTAGGTATCAGGGGTGCCAATTACTAGTGGCTTACAGGAGTAAGTGAAGTTGTGCCAATTGTGGTATAGTTTTGAGGAAAAAACATTGATACTTTGAACCTGGTGGGCAGGGACTCCGTACTGTACAGTCAACGTTGCATTAAAAGCCAGGACAAAAGTAGGGGGGTACTGCTACAGAAACCCATTTTCCTACACTTTCTAACAATGACCAACTCTGGGAGTTTGTTTCTGGAAAACAAAATACTTTGTTGTCTGAATGAAAAAAAAAATTCATCCGATAAGCAAATTTTACAGCTTACACTGCAGAGTGAGTGCAAAAAAATATCATCCGAAGAGCACATTTCACAGCTTACACTGCAACAACCGCACCGCCAGCAGCAATGAAGGCTTTAGAGATCATGCCTCTCTATCTTTGGCAGGGGATCGTCTTCAAAGAAAGAGGAGGACACAGGTCCTTTGGCCTGGCTTCTTTGGAAAGCTGCCCACCTGTCTAAATGACCCTTTTAGTAACCATAACTGGTGTTTTGCATTCGGTCAGCATTAATAAAATATGTTTCCCAATAATGTTTCACATAATCCACATTACATTACAAAAATACTATTTTGGCTCCCACAATCAATGACAGGTCAGTTAAGGTCAATGAACTGTCAAGGCTTATGCATTTGTATTTCTAACCAGAGAATGTAATTGCAGATCTTAAAATTCCTGTGGAGAACCTCCATTTTATTATTGCCAGGAAGTCAACAACAAATCCAACTGCCTTGTGTGGTCATTGTAATATGCATAAGTACAGAACTAGACATTAACTTCAATTAACCATCAAACTTACTCCCACCTTTATATATCTACACACCCCTGATTGGCTTCTTAAGATGTAATTTCCTAAAAATGTACTTTTGGTAAAATAGTCTTCATGTAATACCTAATTGTCCACAACATTTCAAACAATGCTTAAAGAAAATAAATAAATGTGAATAAAAGTGAATATTTCACAAAACGTGCCAATCGCAGCACAGTGATCCCCCTAAAATGTTACAGTACCTTCAGCTAGAACGATGAAGTAATTAAATATAAAACATTATAAAACCAAATAAATTGATAAACATTCGCCCATATGCTAACCTCGTGAAAGCTAAAATGCTATATAAATATTGCCTCTGCCACCTTCGGAGCCTCGTTGGGTTATAAAGCGCTATATCAATCTAACTGACCAACAAGTACTATATAACAACATTGCCTGAAATACTCCAAGTATACGGTTTACTCAATATCCCAAAGCCTCCCAGAAAGAATCAAGGGGCATATCATCAAGCCCCAGAGATAAAATTATCTCTGCTTTAGCGTCCGTTTTCGGACAGAAAGCGGTGATAATTTTATCGCCTAATCAGCAAGGTCACGCTATCGCGTGAATCCTTGCATTATAGCCCTTTCCCCCAACGCCCATCTTTGCATCTCTAATGAGATGCAAAGTGGGCGTTCCTGCCCTGACATAACTGGAGAAATGTCGCTAAGCGACCTTTCTCCAATTATCAATGGGCACCCTAACCTTCAGAGCGACAAGCAAACTAACCTCTGTTATCGCTACTTTCCTTACGCCTGCTTCAAAACTGATTTAGCCATGAAATCCTATGTAAGGTGGATATCATGGCTAAGTATACCTTGCCCTATCAGCAAGCTTTCGCCAAACCTTGTGCGATTGTCGCTGTATTTCCAGCAATAATCGCACAATTGGCAGCCTGCGCTCTGAATTTTATCGCTTTGGAGATAAGCGTTGCTGATAGCACGCTATCTCCACGATAGAATTCAGAGTTGGCCAGCGATAATTATCCTCGCGCTAAGAGCGCTGAGCGATAATTATCGCATGGCCTTGATGATATGCCCCTATGTTACTGTGATCACGACCCTTACTTCCATACGTTTGTCAACTTCTCTTGTAAATCTTGTTGTTCTGCTGGTGCCATATTAGAATCCGACCAAACTAAATTAGTGTTGTTGCTTTTATTAGTGATCGCAATGCCCTTTATTCACTGGAACATTTTAGAGCTAATCATTTTTATCATCACAAAAATTAAAAGGGTCTGCACATCGCTAACATGATAGAGCTTTTATAATATGAAAATTAATTTAGAAAAAAAGCAAGTGAGTTCCTTTATAGATCGCCTTGCCTTTTCAAGAACGGAAGAGAAGGTCTCCGCAACAAGAAATAAATGATTTTATTAGGAGGCAGCAGATCTCATCACTCTTGTATACTTGCGAAAAGGAAAGGCCCTCAAGCACAGTAACCTTCCTGAAGTTTGTCTTTACAAACATCATATAAAATGTTTGAAGAAAGCGCTGGGGGCGCTCTAGTGTCTTTGAAGAAATTGCTGGTCTGCATTAAGAATTCAAAATAAAGGTGCTGCATATAATCATGTTATCAAAACAGAAAACTTCAGGTGTTTCAAGTTCGAGGTACAGCACACGACCCTCTTGTTGTGCAGTTCAGAATCGTACTGTAGGTCGAACTAGGGGTTCATGGGCTTCATAACAAAAGGCTCCTGCTGCGTAGGCAACAATAGGGAAAGCTATAGTTAGCCCATCATTACCAAATACAGTAAAACCCTGCTCAACTTCCTCTATTCAGCTGAGGGGTCTCCTGGGTTCCCCTTTAGAGAGGCAGGGGGCCTCTCTGTTTGGTCAGGACTGTCTCTTGTGGGGCCGAGCCACGACTGCTGTGTAAGTGGTGCTCCCTGGCTGTGATGGCACAGGCGAACTAAGGGGCATATCAACAAGGGCTTTATCTCTGCTTTTTTGGCTTTAAAAGCCAAAAAAGCAGAGATAAAACTAGCACCCTATCAACAACAGGGTGCTAACATGCAAATTCGCATGTTAGCACCCTTTTACTCTACGCTTCCCCTTGCATCTCTAATGAGATGCAAAGGGGGCGTTCCAGAGTAAAATAATAGGAGAAATGTCGCTAAGCGACATTTCTCCTATTATCAAGAATATCGCTAACCCTGTTAGAGACAAAAAAAGCAGCGCTAACCGCGGTTAACGCTGCTTTTTTACGTCTGGTATTTTTGTGACTTAGCCATGATATTCTATGGAAGGAGGATATCATGGCTAAGTTTGTCTGTCCCTATCAACAAGCTAACGTGAGATTATCGCTGGGTTTCCAGCGATAATTTCACGTTAGCCACTTAGCGTGAGGATTTTTATCGCTATTGAGATAAGCGTTGCTAATGGCACGCTATCTATGCGATAAAAATCCACGCTAGCCGGCGATAATTATCCTAGCGCTAAGTGCGCTTAGCAATAATTATCGCCGCTTGTTGTTGATATGCCCCCAAAATAACTCGGGCTCAATGTGTCCCACAGAAATTACCTCTGGTTGGTTTCATTCAATGTTCCTCTCAGCACTTACAGAACTACGGGACATATCATCAAGGGTTTTATCTCCGCTTTTCTGGCTTTAAAAGCCAGAAAATCGGAGATAAAACCAACGCCCTATCAGCAAGAGGGTGCTAACATGCGTATTCGCATGTTAGCACCCTTTTTACACTACGCCTACCTTTGTATCTCTAATGAGATACAAAGTTGGCGTTCCTGACATACACTACATGTCAGGAGAGCAATAACGCGTCTTTGCGCTATCAGCAAGGATGGCCTTGCATTTTAGCAGACGTTAGTTTTTTGAGAAAACTGCTGTTTTCTCCAAAAACTAAACGTCTGCTAAAATCCTGACTAAGCCACCCCTAACATTGGGGGCGGATTATGCTGATACGACCACAGGGTTGTATCAGCAAGGTTATCACCCTTTTGCAGGGAACATCGCTGGTTTCCCAGCGATGTTCCCTGCAAAACGGCGATAACATCACTATCTCTGGAATTTTTAGGTGATAAAAAGCAGAGATAGCCAGCGATAAGAAAATTATCGCTAAGCACGGCCAGCGATAATTATCACTGGCCGTTGCTGATATGGCCCTACATACGTATAACCAAGTAGAATGGAAGAACGCTGTCGGGGGTTCCATGCTCGCTGAGCCATTAGGCACAAGCTGCGCTTTACTGATGAGGGCTAACAGAGGTGAAAACTGGCACGTGGTCCTCTTCAAAAGAGAAGTGAACTAGCAGGTTGGGCTGCGTTCTCTAAGTCTAATTTGCATGTGCTTTATGTCGGTATGCAGTGATACAGACAAGCTTAACCCCTTGAGTGCCCGCCCCTTTCCCCGCCCTGTGCCGGCCGTTGCATTAGCGGGCGGGGTTTATGACGAGCTGGTCTCGTCATGGGCACAGCGCAACCGCGGCCCATGACGAGACCAGCTCGTCATGGGCACTCAAGAGGTTAATACAAGTTTGGACAGAAATGCTTCCTAGACTAATTACCAGTCAGATGAAATTATTTAAGGATTTCATTCTTTATTTTATTTGTCTGTGTGAACCTCCCCATTTAAGCAAGATCTTGGATTTAAGCTGTTTCTATCGAATGAGGCAGCAACAAGTCTGGGTTGCATTTCGTTGAAGAGTCCTGCTGGTTATATTGAAACTGCCCTTCATGGGAGAGGGCCTAGACTGTTTTCCACGTGGTTGGTCCATGTCTGTGATAGGGCAGTTGGATCAAAAACGATGGATTGGAATGCAGCCGAGTCATGATCAGTGGCTGATATTAATTCAGCCATTCGATGCATCACCAGATCACCTTTTATTCTGTCAAATCAGCAATGTAACAGAGAGCAGGGAGAGCCCCGTAAGATGAGCAGGCGTCAAACAATAACCAAAACAATAACCACATAAACATAGGGGCAGATCTATGTTTCCTGGCGCATCCCTGCAAATCAGCATGGATGCGCCAGGAAATATGCGTCACGCAAGTTTACCCTTGCGCCACCACAGATGCGCCGCATTTACAATGCAGCGCATTATGGCGCAAGGATAAACAGATGCGTGACGCATCTGAAGGCGTAAGGCGGCGCATTGCTGGAGTTGCGTCGCAAGCGCAACGCAGCTCCAGCAAGGCTCGGGGGTGCCCTATCGTCACAATGCTGCGTTAATCCTTACGTCTGCTTCAAGCAGGCACAGGGTTTTGACGCAGCATGGGCTCAAAAGTGACTGAGTGAAATCTTGTAGATTTCACTCAGCCACTTTTCGGAGGCGTTCCTGCGCCGGAACGCCCCCCCCTGCACAGGTACGCCTACATGTGGCGCAAGCTTTACAACGTGACGCATCTCCCTAGATGCATCACGTTGTAAATAGCCCGCAGCATGGCGCTGGCTTTGTGACGCAGCGCCGCTGCGTCACAAAAGTGACGCAACGGCGGCGCAAAAGTGGCGCTCAGGGCTTATAAGTCTATTAGACTCATGACCAGTGACACTACATGAACTAAGCCCACTGAGAGGAAATGCAAAGTCATAGCAGCAATACCAATCAAAAATAGGACGCTCACAATGCCTTACAAGATATTGTGCCAAAGGCCCACAATGCCAGAGGAGAGAAAGCAGCATCATCAACATGGGCCAAAAGAAACAGCGTGAAACCAAAAGAATGAGGTCACATATGCAGGTATTGAGGGAGCAGTGTAAGTGTCAGTATGCAGAAAAGAATGGCATGTGCCCAGCGACTTACTCCCAAACACGTGAGTGCTCACGAATGTACACAAACATGCCCCCCACTAGCCAGAGGGAATGTCAGGCCACCAGGGACACCGTGGCACCATATCCAATGTTTATCTAACATGCTCATACAGAGGAGTTGGAGAATGATGCTGGCACTACTGCAGCAAGTAAGAAATGTCAGCACAAATTCAGCCAAACAAAGGCCATTTAGGGTCCATAAAATGCAGACTTGTAGAATGGTGTGGAAGGAGGCATGTCAGCACGAATTCAGCCAAACAAAGGCCATTTAGGGTTCATAAAATGCAGACTTGTAGAATGGTGTGGAGGGAGGCATCTAGGGTTGAAGCAAAACACGCAAGGAGGAGGGACAGGATAAACTTACCTCAACACCCCATTTTTCTGCTCCAAGATTCCAGTACTATTTTTATAACACCGCAGGCTGCTCCTAGAACCCAACCAATCATGCAGCGCAGACATAGTACCAGTTTATCAGTCACGAAAGGATTACAGGTTCTCTAACCTAATAACAAACTGGGCCAGAAGGGGTTGCAATATCTCTCTCAAACAGTGTGCAGCAAAGACTTGGCCACTGTGACAGTTCTTATTTTAAAAGGCGTGTTACTTCGAAGACAGGAAATAGTTTCTTATGACGGCTGCACAAATTCCAAGATTCTGACTGGCACGTGGCCAGGTGGCTGAAACCCCTGGCCCAGACTGGCTTCCAGATTGCACTTCACTTGGGAACAGAGGCCCGCCACTGGGAAGCCATGTCACAGAGGTCTGATGTGGGAAGGCAGTCGCCAGTCGGGGAGGGAAGGGCGCCTGGTGCCCGCGTTTACCACAGTGGGAACAGCTGGAACGCTCAGGGGCATGGCAACTAGCATGATCTGGGCTCGTCACGTCCAAAATGACGAAATATAATAGACTTTTGTTGCAGTGAAATGTTACATGAAAATGGAATGCGTGCATTTTCGAAAGGCAGACCCTTGAAGGTATGAAGTGACACCGTTCTCTGTTGGACCACCTTTGGGGGTCTAGCCAAATATCCTGATGCAGAAGTGGGTGTGAACATACGACTGCCATTAACATGCAGATTCCCTGCTCCTAAAAAACAGCTGCCAGCTCTCCCACGTCACTTCTGTTGGGAATATAGGACAACGCCTAGGTGTGGAGTCAAAAAGCTCAGATACTCTGTTACTAAAAGTCCTTGAATAGATGAAGGTACATTATCAAAAAGTTGTGCGTGTCTTCGAGAGGGAAATACAATTAAAGTAAAGTGATGTTTTTTCGAAGGATCACACGAATAGATTGCAGAATATTCTTCACCCATCCATAACTGAAGACTGCACAAATACTTTACAACATACATAGCATCTTTCCATTGCATTTTTTATCAGACACTTTTTTATTGTGCTTTAAATATTTAACCTTCAGTCTGGAAGCGACATCTGCATGTTTTTTTCCCCTGAAAGAAACGCGAATAAAGAAAGGTCAGTTGCCAAAAGCATTCACAAATTACAGGGCTCGTTATGAAACACAAAATATGTAAAAGAAAGTCAAACTCAGACAAAAACAGACAGGAGTATAAGAATTTGTTTACACTAACATTGGAGGTAGAGTGCTTGTTTTTTAGTGCAATGACTGAAGTATAATTTTATCTTAATTTTAATCTTTAAGAAAATAACAGATGGGCTGATGTTCTTCCTGGAGCCTCTTTTTACAGCGCGCTCTTTGTAAGGTGGCAAGCGTTGGTTGTTCACTATTGTGTACTTGTCCACGCAAAGAAATGCTCATCCAATATTGTGAACAATAAGAAAACTTTTATCAACTATAGTGATGCATGGTTGAGGAAGATGAAGTTGGAAAATTGTTTAAAATCCATTAAGTACTTATTAGTCAAAAGATTGCAAGTATTTCAAATGAATTTTGTGGCCTGGCGAGCTGGTTACCATTTTCTAAACAAAGGGTTTGTAGCATTCAGTAATGTGCTGAATACGGGGACAATCTCCAGAGATAGTTAAAGGTAATGATTGATCGAGAAATGAGGATACATTTTATGTGGTTCATGTTTGCACATTTTCTGAAGCTTAAGACTGCAGGTGCTTGGCCCTGTATTCTAAGGTATAAATCCGTAGCTTTTGTTACCAACAGTGAGAGTCATGCATGCCAAGTTCTACTGTGGTCTGTGGGAATTCCTAGTTTTGCCTTAAAGTTGAAAAATTGATAAAGTGAACAAAAAAATCTGCTTGGACTAAATCCGAGGGCATGCATGGATTTGATTGCAATCTTCCCTCTCAGGTGGACCATGGACAACATTATGTATTTAGGGGTATATATCACACCAACAATTGTGTTGGACTTTATAAGGCTAACGACCCGGACCTCTTTAAAACTTTGTTGACTTCAGGAAGTGGCATTCTTTATTTATTTTACTGATCAAACGTTTGATGGTTCTAAAAATGAGAATTTTTAAAGAGGATTCTGCATTTGTTTCAGCCTCTCCCTGTAATGATCCCTAAGCCGGAGCTTGATAATATCCAATATGCTAGCTATTACTTTATTTGGAAGGAGGGCAAAGGTAGAATCAGCCACGCCCCGTGCAGGGTAGAGCGGATGGGCCGGGTTAGTGGGGGATTCGACAGACGACCACAAGGGAAAATTAAATAAATAATTCATTTTCCCTGGTCGTCATCTGTCGAAATTCCCCCCACAGGCCCCCCTGCACCACCACTCTTACCTGCACGAGCTGTGGCTGCAGTAGCGGCTCCTGGAGGGAGTGCTGCGGGGCGGGAGAGGACCAGGGTTGGGAGTAGTAAACTACAGAATATGGCTGAACGGAGGAAAGTAAACAAATAAATAAATAAAACGAATTTCGTTGTGTGCGCTGCATCACATTTGGCAATGCAGCGCACGCAATGAAATTCGTTTTATTTATTTATTTGTTTACTTACCTCTGTTCGGCCGTATGCCACAGTTTACTACCCCCCACCCTGCTCCTGCCCCACCCCGTCCCACCGCGCCACACCACTCCCTCCAGGAGCCGCCACTGTGTGGCTGACTAGAATATCCAGAAAGCTGTTATATACCCCCAGGGGAGGATGGATGCTTGAACCTCCTGAGCATTAGGAAATGCTACTTGACTGCCCAGTTATTGATAGTCTTTGGGTGGTTTCATAGTGCCACGGACAAACACTGGCAATAGAACAAGCTTTGGTGGGCAGGCATATTGAGGTCCGATTTGGCTTGCTCAACCACACAGGCTTTCTGTTGCATTTGTATCTGAACGGATACAGCCATTTGGGAGCCGTGGGATGAGGTATTGGGAGATGTGCAAATTACCTTGTTCACCTTCCTCTTCACCCCGATCCATCATAATCCTGGTTTTACCCCTGCTCTGAAGGGGTACTATTTCTTCAGCAGAAAAAAGGGGATTGTCAAAGGCTAGGAGACAGATAGGACCCAAACGTTTGATGCATGTAAAAAAGGATTTCTAATGGATAAGTGTGAAAGATCTTTACAGCTAAGTTACTGGACCCTCTATCAATTGAATATGGAAGCAGGGTGAGAGACCTGAGATCATTAAAAAACGTTTCCCATCCCTTGAACCCATAAGGGTCTAATTTCCAATCTGTATAGTTTTGTTTAGTTTGATTGGAGTCGTTTTGGGGAGAAAGGGGATGTCATAAAGTCTCTTGGTGCCATAACATTAGGGAGAACCAAATGCCTTCAGCTGTTTTTTATGGAAAAAGTAGAAGGTTTAAGTTTCTTCTTAAAACGTATATATGAAGAGATCTATTTCATCTCAGGTGCTAAAATGTTCCATAACGTAAGTGCCAATGTTTTAAATAATTTGCCACCGAAAGAAGACTTATTAAACCAAATAACAGCAATTAAGTTTAAGCAACCTGAATAGGTGGTCCATCAAGGGATGTATTTAGTTATCTTTTTTTAAGTTCAAGAAAAGGTTTATTGAAAAGATTATTATGATCATAAAAACAATACTTCACATATGCAGTTATTTGTTAATACATAAATACATGAAGGTGTAATAAAGAACAATAACGATATAAAATATTCATTAAATATTTGGTTATCTTAGACATAATCAGGACCGATTTCGTATATGCAGTTGTGTACCAAACAGAGGGTTTTGAAATTAATTCATTTGGGGAATGGGCAACCAGTGAAGTTTGGAAAAAAATAGGTTTAGAGGAGGGTGTAAGCTCCTCTCAAGTAAAAGCCAGAGTCCGTGTCAGGGCAAACCGCTTTTTCACCAAATTAACCTGTGCTTAACAGTCTGGTAGCTTGACACAAAAGCAGTCAGGCTTAACTTAGAGGCAATGTTTAAAGTGTTTATACAGCACTCAAACAGTAATAAAGTGAAAACACAACACAATAAAATCCCACACTAATTTGGAAAAGTAGACTCAATTTTAACAAATTATGTGGCACAAAAATCCTTTCAGTAGAACCAGAGTTATGATGTTTTAAAGTTTAAAGTCAAAACTAGTACCTAAAAAACATCAAGGTGCAAGCCGCAGACATTTTGTTGCACGAGAATGGGGAAAGTCAAAAATGATGGATGGCCGCAATGGAGAGAGGTTTGGATACGCAAAGTGGATTGGACCCTGTCTCTGCTTACCTTCAAACTTAAAAGAAATTCTGTAAAAAAATGTCAGAGAAGGTAAAGTTCAGTGAGAAAAGGCAGCCAGTGGTGTCCGATGAGGAGGCGGCGTCACCAGGTAGCCGCAGGACTAAGTTGCAGTGCAGATTTCTACACTCGGTCTCTTTTTTGGAAGAATAAAGCGTCCGTGGGACAAAGCTGCTAGGCTGCAGTCAATGAGTGCTCCACGAGGCCGGATACCACTCTCATTGTTGGCACTCCTGAACGTCGCGTACTGCGCACCCAGTGGTGTTTCATAACTATTTTTTAGAATTCCGTTGCAATCTATACTGTTATATATCATCTCTTGCAGCCTTGAGAAAGCCCTCGTCCAATAGACCACGTAGGGCGAAACACGTGCCGGCTGTTTGCACATTCAATGTACACAATATTTAAAAAATAAGGATGTAAATGATAAATACTTTTTTCAAGAGAATACATGGAAATTACCATTTTCTAAATGAACATTGGATCCCAATAAGACATTCCCTGGTAGATCTAACTCTAATTAAGGAGGAGATAATGCGCCAACCCTTTTTTGTATAGTTATAGAAACGAGGCTGGAAAGTTCCAGTGCCTTCAGCCAATCTCCTCCATATACTGCAGTCAAACGTTGGCAATACCAGCCAGGACCAGGATCCCCGGATCCTTCCCCGCACTCATGACCACTCCTGCAAGGAGCCGCCGAACAGGTCCTGAAAGTGAACTGAAGACTGGGTTTGAGGGTCCCCTTTGTATCCCTGGTGATTTCTTTATTTGAAGTGGGAGAAACTTCGAGAGGCTTCCTCCCCACAGAAGTATTTGGAATGTCATGCCTTAGTACCTCCATGCTCTGGTTTCAGCCTGGCTACAGGCACAAAAGGCGAGTGTGAAGTTCTTTGTGTGAGAGCAGGACACAGACTATTGAAGTTCAAGTGGGGTTGCTCCCTGCTCTGCCCCACCATCCTGCCTCAGATGTCCCATCCAGGCACACCTACTCCATCTATTGTTTGGCTGTCTGAGAAGAATATTCTAAGGTCAACCACCACTCACACCTAGTCAGGTGACCTAGGAACAGGCTGCAGACACCAAACAGTTAGGACACAAAAACATCAACTTTTTTAAAGTGGCATTTTTAGAACTGTACCATTAAAGAGGATTTTAAATTACAATTCAGGCCTGAAAAATGGTTTAAACGCTCCTTAAGTGGGTGGCACTATAGGTGCTGCAGACCCACTAGTAGCATTTAATTTACAGGCCCTGGTTATATGGTATACCACTTTACTAGGGACGTGTAAGTAAATTAAATGTGTCATCTAGGTGTAAGCTAACTTTACCACGTCTTAGGGAGGTAACACAAGTACTTTAGCACTGGTTAGCAGTGGCAAAGTGCACTTAGTCCTAAGGCCAACTAAAACAAATTCAGAAAGGAAGGCGGGTGAATAAAAAAAGTTTGTGGGAAGACCTCCCTGAGGCTTACAGGTCTAATGCTATGCAAATGTTGATTAGAGAAACAAAGGTAAAACACATTGCAGTTGTTGACTTTGCAACTCAAGATGGTGGCTGCTGCAGTTTTTGTACCTTCTTCAGAGAGAAAAGGGAGAATACATTTCAGATAATGCAGCTGTAAGGAGCATGCAGAGACAATTACCACACATATCTACATTGTGTTCATATTGATCTACAGACAGTTGTTTTACATCCATCTTGTTACACTGAAAAGACACTCATTTAGCATATTGTGATGGGTGTTGGTACCATGTAACATAATGTAAGTTGCCTGTCATTTGCATCGGTGTAAAATTTATATCCAAAGATTCTGATTAGCTGTGAAAGAGGTAAAATATAGATGTTGAACAGATAGGTGTTGAGTACGGATCCTTGAGGAAGAGTAGGAGTTGCAGTTCTTCATTAAATGTTGAAAAGAGTCTCAGGAAATGTTTTGGGCTTTTTCAAAAGAAGAAAGACTCTTTTTTAAAGTGAATTGATTTTGAGGTGAACTAAGGGCTTTGCTAGTATTAAAGCACAACTTTCAGTCTTTTTATTTAAGAATAAATCAACTAATTCATTACAGAAAGATTGAGTATTAAAAGATCTAGGGATGAAGTTAGTTGTGTTGTAAAGTTCATTGATGATTTAAAATGATGATTATTGTTTATGAGGAGCAACAGCAAGACGATTGTTATAATATTCCTCGTGGGTAGTTTGGATGGCTTTTCTATAAAACAACAGTTTGTATTGACAAAGTGTTTTGCACTTAGAGATATAATGTAGACACCAGTTGCTTTCAGCTTATCCTGCAACACGTTGTAATTTCTAGAGGTTTGAGGTGATAGCTTGGATGTATCCCTATTTCTTTGTATAGGGATGGATGCTATGAATCTGCAATTGAAGAGTACCAGATAATATATTCAGAATAACTAGTTAGGACATTCCAGGACAGGAGGGGGGGCAAAAGATTCCTTCAGTTGGCCGAGGCTGATTCTGCCCCTTTGCATATACATAGTTAAGCTTTTAAATGAAGGCCTAGGATTCTGTTTATTTTTAAGTTGAAAAATGATAAGAAAATGATCTGGCCATACAGGTGAGGTTGTTCATAGGGCATGAGTGTATCTGGAGAAGCCTAAAATGCATTTAATGTTTGACCACAGATATGTAGGGGTGTCAGTTAAATGAATCAAACACCAACCTTTCCAATTAGTAAGCAACTGCATGGTAGTTGAGTTTTCTATGTGAAGATTAATGTCACCTAGAATGAAACTGTAGTTATGGTTCTTGGTGAAAGAAGAAATAATATTAGTGAATTTGAAAAGAAAGCAGGCATAGATGGATAGTAAACAATTGTACTCAATTGCATGCTGTATTCAATTGGTATGGGGTTGCTACTGTGCATGTGTGATGGCCCTTTCACCTCTTGAAAACCTATTGGAAAGAAGTCTTGAGACATGTTAAAAGCACTCTGGGCTTCCTTATACTTACTGATCATGTAATTGTGAAACTGGGTCTACGCAGGATTCAATGGATGACCTGCTATGGGAAAACTGCATGTTGCCAGAGCACATGTTATTGCCAGTGAAACAACCTATTGTGGGGCTTGGGAAAAAACAGAACGCATTGATAGACAATTAGCTACAGAGACTCTGGAACATAATGCCCATGGAAATGATAACCCATGGAATAAAAACAGCAATTTTGTGCAATGTGGAAACCACTCATAGACAATTTGTAGCAGACATCTCCAAAGATGGCGAGCTCAAATCATTGTGTGCATTGGAATTAAATTGGGTCTCATGACAGTGAAGCAATAGCTGTATTTGTAATTGCATGAGGGTTTAGAAAGTCATCTTGAGATACTATAGAGTCATTGAATATACAGGGAGTTCACGTGAAGAAGTGCAGCTTTAACAGACGATGTTTTGATTGTTTCTCATGTGGTCCCAAGGGGAGGAACGTGTGTATCATTCTGATGATATATAACATCTACTAAAGTTATACATATGCATCACCTGCAGGTTTTAGACATGAAATTAAACAAACATGTCTTGCAAGCTTGGTGAACTCAGATATTATATGTATAACTAAAGAAGTGTTTTTAAATGTAACCAAGTATATAGAACATCATGTCATAGAGTATGTGTGACATTTCGAGTTTTCTTTATATATTTTTGCGATTGATTCTTGTCATTGGAGAAATTAGTGTTTATATTTTTATGAACTGAAAATATACTAATTGGAAAATAACAATCTAAAATCAAAATGCAAGAGTATTTGTATTTTGTGAAATTTATTTCAGGATTGCCACAATGTGGGCCCTGCAGTGGTTCCCTATTACATGTTCAGTAAATTCATCTTGTATACTGTGAACAGTGTGTACATTTCTATTTTTAGTTTTATGAATTTATGAGTTGAAAAGCACTATGTATCTAAATATGTCTTTCTAGTTTTCAGTTGAGCCTTACAATCACTGTACAGTCATTTTAGCTAAATGTATTTTAAATGTGTAGAACATGGGAATGGGGTTATTGTTTTGCCAATACTTTTAGTGCCATTTGACGAATTTTCATGACATTTCCCAAACAAATTCGCCAGTCACTTCAGCTGCTGCCTTGAAAGTTTTATGGTGATCCGTTAAGTGGGGGCTGAGAAAAAGGGGAGTTCCAAAACGCGTTTTTCCCATGTTAATTCCCATAGGGATTGTGAGCAAAACTACAGCGCGAACCACTGGATAAAATTACAACACAATTGGCAGAAAGTTAGCTCTTGGTCCAGAAAGAGGCCTTTTTGTGGTCTGGTGTAAATCCATTCAATAGTTTAAGAGATAATAAGTCATATCCAAATTTGTACATCTAGGGATGTGGATCCGCCGCAAATCTACCACAGTGGATCCTCGAGTCTACTCACTAAATCAGGGTTCTGATTGGCTGGCTGCACTTTCACAGCAAAGTTGCAGCCACCATTTTATATCTCAGGAAACGGTCCTCGGGCTGTAAAGTGGCTTGCATACTAATTGAAGGGTTCTGGTGAGAGATTCTCTGACCCCTTGTTCTAATGAATGTGCTTTTCGCTAAAAGGACACACCCAAGCCCTGCACTCCCACTTTGGAGGCAAATATATTACTGCACCTTTAAATAATACACTTTGAGCAACACCCCCTAAAGACGAGGAAAGGATGCATCACTCCCTTTAGGCGAGGCAAAGAAACCAAATTCAGGTGCATTTAACACAAGTTTATTAATGCAATGTTTAAAATGGTAGGCCTAATATATCAATAAATGCAGATTCCCAAGTGCCAATTAAATACAATAAACAATTAGAATAAAATGCAGTATATATAATAATTGCAAAGAGTAGAAAATATATATATAAAATGGTTAGGAACACCTCACCGACTGAATTTGCATCATTCTTGCCAACTCAAGCTAGGGAAGCCCTTCAATAGCCCAGGAAGGAGTTCAGTCAGGACTCAAGCTCCGTCACCTAGACAGCAAAACGTCTATTCTGTGGTGAACTTCCACCTGGCCCCTGCAGGTTCCCAGCTTTCATACTATTACTCAACCTGAGGCGAAGCTTCTAGAAAACCTCGACCCCTTCTCATGAGAAAGAACCGAGCTGGCTGTACCAGTCTGTGTCAAGGCCAAGACGGAGGCTGGCCAAGCGCCCGTATTTTGACTTCGAGGCAGAGTTGCAGATTCTACAGATAATATCCAGTTCACTCTGGTCAGTGAGGAGCGAAAAAGAAGTGAGGAGCAGAAAGACCTTGAATATGAATCGCAAGCACTGTTGTGCACACAGAATTAAGGCAAAGTCAGAAAACAAAATGACATGAGGCCATGTCAAAGCCAATAGTCAAAGTCAGAAAACAAGATGACATGAGGCCATGTCAAAGCCAATAGTCAAAGTCAGAAAAAAAGATGACAGGAGGCCATGTCAAAGCCAATAGTCAAAGTCAGAAAACAGGATGACATAGGGCCATGTCAAAGCCAATAGTACTGTTCTACTCCGTGACAGCTCCCACTAAAAGACAGCAAGATCACAAGATGGAAGAGAAGCAGGCATATGCAGGACCGTCCTCCATTAAGGCTAGGGTAAAATAACACACTAAAGTCAGTTAAAATGGTGGTAGTTGAAGGTCATGATAGGGTGCCAAACCACAAGAGCGCCTCTTTCATTACACTTGTGTATGTTAAAAATGAGGACGAAGAATGTGTACTGGGGTTGAAAATACCACAAAATGTTGTTTTTCCACTTGCAAGATCCACGGACCCCTCGCGGGGTTCAACGCAGCCCCCGTGTATCTCTGCGAAGGTTCTGTGGTGCTAGCATGACCCAATATGTACATATATATATATATTAACAAGAATAATTCCAAGAACGACGCTGCGCACTCAGGCTCCTTTAATTTGCAAAATTTGATTTTTCCATGCCTCTCGGAGAAAACAAAAAACTGACAAGCGCGTTTCAGCCGCCTGGCCTTCGTATGTGTCAGTAATCCCACGCCACATTGGGCCTTTTAACATCACTTCATTTAATTGGTTTGCAGTAGCCATCATAGTTCATCGACATAGTAAATGGACCAAATTTTCAACAATACATCCGTTAAAACATTTCGGCCATAGTAGATTTTCCATATCATGGATTGTTAGATTAAAAAATAAACAACAATCAAACATATAAATACGTTTTAGGTATATGTGCATAATAAGATTGAAAATGCAAAATTATAAATTAAAATCATTCTTTCAGATTTAAATTTCTATTATTATCAGTGTCACCCGGTTGCGATACTGTGGGAGTTGGTGCGTACCTATAAATCCCACCACCCGATAAATATTGCCAAACTTGGCCCGGATTCACGTTGTTTGTATCTGAACATAAACCATAATTATGTTTTTAACCATCGATCCTTCTTCACAATCGCGCCCTGGATGGGCAATGTCATAGTATGACATTAAATCACGCAGTATTCTAAAACTACAAATTTCTGGTAAATCAAAAGGTGGTGCAGGAAAGAAAAGAAGAGGAGTAAAACGGAATGTTATCCTATATAGGACCATAATTCTTCCTCAGTATTAAGTCCCAGGGTGCACAAGTCCTCAATTCTATAATATACCTCGATTCTAACTGTCTAAGGAGCTTCACTTTATCGCCCCCTCTTTCTGTCAGAAGAATCTGATCCAGACAAAAGTAGCAAAGTTTATCACTTTTTGCATTATGAAATTCGGTGAAATGTCTCACTACAGGATACGAGGTATCTTTATTTGTGATCGCTCTGGTGTGCTCCAACACATGTTTTTTGGCAGGATGAATTGTACTGCCAATGTACTGGAGACCACAAGGGCAGACCAAACAATATACAACAAAACTGGAGTTACAGTTCATAAGTTTGTTAATACTTTACTTTGCTTGCTTTTCTTCCCTGGGACTGAATAATCTTTTACTTTAGTACTGCTCCTACAAGCCTTGCATTTTGTACAAGGAAAAATCCTGTAATTTACATTCTTTTAATGGTGGATTCTTCTGTGTAATGACTATGAACAAGAATGTCTTTTAGTGAGGCATTCTTTTTGTATGTATTATTGGGCCTGTCCGGTACTAAGCTCCCAATAACACTGTCCGTGTGTAGAATCCCCCAGTTGTTTGGGACCAGATCCCTGATCTTTGGTGATTCTGCTGAAAAGGCAAGAATTAGCCTCACTGCTGTCGAGTCTTCCTCTGCCTCTGTTTCATTTAAAGGCTTTTTTTTTTTTTACTTTTTATTTGTTTTGCAACAACATTGCATCGGTATACATTACATAATTGAAAATTTTTCACATCGTTCCCCCCTGTTTCGGAGAGCTTTACATTCATCTCTGAGGTAACCAAGCAGGAATGGTAGTGCACAGTCCCCATCGATAGGCCCAACCAGTGCAAGAGAAATTATCAAATTAAAGGTTATACCACATAAAAGGAAATTAACAGGCGTCTGAACATCAGCTAATTGGAAGGGGAAGGAGACCCGACCTCTGCTGTCATTTGAGCCATCAAAGTTTGTCGTTCTCTCCGCATCTCTATCGTGGGGGAAATGCAAATATCCCCTCTGTACTTGTTCCACTTCCCCCATTTATGATCCCACTTCCTAGGACAGCCCCGTCCCATAAACACCGTCTTTTCTGCAATCATAGCTGTGTCCATGTCCTTGGCCCACTCACCTACAGTTGGGACCGTGTCCACCCCCCATTTCTGCGCTATGTTGCTCTTAGCAATTATAAAGCCCATCGAGACCCAACCCTGTTCTGCCTAAGTAAGGTCTGTCGCTCCCCAGAAATTAAAGAGACAAAGCTGGTGAGACAATCTGAGAGGTTTGTCACACGTTCTCTCAAGTTGGCAGTCAATCCCCACCCAATACTTCTGGATTTGTGGACAATCCTATATTATGTGTACAAAGGTCCCCATTTGATTACAATGTCAGAGACAGAGCGAGTCAAGGCATCTACCAATTTTAAATTGGAGCTTAGCATCAAAGTAGACCCGGTGGAGCACTTTCAGCTGAATGAGTCGTAGGCGCATGGGAATAGCCACCTCCCTGGGGGACGCCAGTGCATCTCGCCAGTCATCATCGTCTATGCTTCCCAGGTCTGTCTCCCAGCTAGCCCTCACTTGTATCATCGGATCTGCACGGTTATTTACAAGTTTCTTATAAGTGAGCGATATAGCTTTGCTATTCATGGGGTCCAATAACAACCGGTCCTCCAAGGCGGAAGAGTCAGGGAGAGGAGCATCCTTAGGCAAAGCGGATGAGATTGCATGACTAATCTTCAAATATCTAAAGGCCTCAGATGGAGGCAATTGGAACTTTGACTGGAGGTCAGTGATGACCCCAACTGTGGATATACCAATTGTGTTCCATTTATCAAATCCCGGCATCAACTATTGCGTCCCAGGATGTCAGGCTCCCACAATGGCGTTGCTATAGTCAGTCATCCCTTCCATCCCAATTTACTAGTAACTATGTGCCAAGTCTCCACCGCTCGGGCCGTAGGTCCAGTTTAATGAAGTTTATGGGGATTAGTGTATAGCGCCCTATTATAGCTGCCCCGTCCCATGAGCCTATTGATTGGAGTTAATTGGGAGGCCTGATAATATAGACGTAAGTCAGGCAACCCCACACTGCCATCATACCAGCCCATGGTTAGCTTATTCAACACGATCCGCGGTGTGCGGTCTTCCCATAAAAGGCTCCGTAATGTGCTATCAATTTGGGCGAAACAGGAGTCAAGAATTGGATTGGGAGTGTTTTGTAGCACGTAAAGGAAACGCAGAAGTGGCAGCATCTTAAAAAGGGGTGCGCGCCCCAGGAGAGTGAGAGGGAGGGTTCGCCAGTGGGCTGCAACAGATTTTAAATGATGGAGAGGCCCCAGCAGGTTGCGTTCAGTGAAGAGGGCAACGTCTGGGGTTACAAAAATGCCCAAATAGCGAAAACCTCAGAGTGCCACTGGGATCTCATGGCCCGAGGGTTGGCTGGGGGGAACCCCATAACACAAACATCTGGGACTTGGACCAGTTTATCCTGTATCCCGAGTGAGCACCAAAGATATGGAAAAGGTGCAGCACCCGCCGCAGAGACCGCGCAGAAGATGCCAGATACAAAAGGATATCATCCGCATAGAGTGAAATGCAGTCCTTGTGATCAGCTGTCCATTTGATCCCACGTATCTCCTGATCTCCCGTAATCCAGACAGCAATGAATACTAAGGGAGACAAAGGGCATCCCTGCCTTGTGCCCCAGTGAAGGGCAAAAGTAGTCGAGCAGTGATTGTTGACGACAACATGCGCAGTGGGTTGTGTATATAGGAGCCTAATCCAGCGTATAAGGTTGGGTCCAAAACCCATACAGGCTAATACCACGAAGAGAAAGTCCCATTCTATAGTATCAAACGCCATGGTGGCATCTAAGGATAATAGGATCGCGTCTTCCTCAATAGTATGAATCCTGCCGAGGGCCCCATGTACCCACTGTAGGTTTCGAGCCATGTTCCTCCCCGACATGAACCCGGATTGATCCGGATGTGCCAGATCGACAATATAGGGAAGGAGTCGATTGGCCAGGAGTTTGGCAAGCATCTTAGCCTCACCGGTCAAGAGTGAGATGGGGCGGTACAATCTACCTCTGGTTTGTTCGGTTTGTGTATGACTACTATCGCGGCCGTGCGGATATCCGCCGGAAGGATACCCGACGCAAAGCATTAGTTATATAGATTCAATAGGTGGGGCTCTAGGATTGTTGTCAAAGGCTTAAGAAGCTCGACAGGAAGGCCATTTGGACCCATCGCCTTTCCAGATCGGACTCCATGTAAGGCCTTCTGAATCTCCGTCTCTGTGATATACACCTATAGGGCCTCTCTGTCCTGTGGGGAGATACTGGCCACACAGAGAGTAGCGAGGAGGTCGGCCGACATTGGTGCCTGTGACGCCTGTAGAACATTGTAAACTTCCTCAAAATAAGATGCAAAGGTATTAGAGATCAATTGAGGATCAGTGAGAAGAGTACCATCTGGGCCGGTTAACGCACATACCCAACGTGACACTTGCTCTTTGCGTTCCAGCCATGCCAAGAGTTTGCCTGTCCTTTCACCCTGTTCATAGATCCTATGTCGGGAAGCCAGAGACCGCAACGTGGCCTCTTCTAAAAGAAGTTGTTTATAATCCTGACACTTGATCTTAAGGCTATGTTGGTCCGCCTGACTGGGGGTCCGTGCCACCACATCTTCAAGTTTCAACATATCTGCTTCCAGCTCACCCACCGTCTTGGCTCGCTCTGCCCCATACCCCGCAGTCAAAGATAACACCCTGCCCCGTATGACCGCTCCAAATGCTCCCTAAATTGTCACCGCCGAGCCAACAAATCCCACATTCTCGGAGAAATAGTATTCAGTATCTTTCCGAAGGGACTCTCTGATTTGAGGTATCTTTAAAACCCACGGCTGTGTTCTAATGGTACCGGGACATCTGTTCTGTTGTATCCGTAGTCATAAGTCGTAATGACTTGCGAATGATCGGAGATCCCTCGGGCTAGGCGGCCGGAGCTGGTGAAGTTGTGAATATCCTGGGCATGAGTGAATATGTGATCTATTCGGGATTGGCTACCATGTGCCCCCGATTGGAATGTATAGTGGGTGTACCGCGGGTTAAGCCAACACCATATGTCCACCAGTCCCAGCACGTTAGCAAATGCTGAGAGCCGCGAGCCACTCAGTGGGTCCTCCCTGGGTGGCAGACGGTCCTCAGAAACATCCATTGTGAGGTTGAAGTCCCCCCTAACACTAGCACCCCCAGAGGCAACTCCAACAGTAAAGTGCCTATGTCATGTAGTGTCAGTCGTTGTAACCCTGGGGGAGCATAGACAGAGACAACATTAGGGGTGCACCCCTCCTAGGAGCCCGCTACTGCTGCGCACCTGCCCTGTGCATCAGTCCAGGTATTATGCATAATGTATGGGCAACTCTTACGAAGGAGAATCCCCACTCTCCTGGAGACCAAGGTAAATCCAGAATGAACTACCATTTTGTAACCTTTTCTATTCAGCGCCCCACATGAGTTTCCGACCAAGTGCGTCTCCTGCATCATCACCATATCAAGCTCCTGTCATTTAATATATTGCAATTCAATACCCCTCTTGATCTTATCCCCAAGGCCGCTGACGTTCCACGTGGCCAAATTAAGGGTTAAGCCACGCGTCATCACTCCAGTCTATAAGAGATAGAAATATCCGGATATATTCGCCCATTAGGGGGTCCCCAGAGCCTCCCTACATCACATAGCAGAGTAACATTGGTCGCCAAAGGCTGCGTAACTGGCCTTCAGATTGTCCAAGTGCTGAGGGCCCAATGGTAACTTTGTGAAACCAATCGCTGTGAAGTACCGATGCAAAACATAAAAAATACAACATAAACAACACCCCTCCTCCTCCCAGGTTAGACCCCCCCTGCCTCCCTGCATAACGGGTCAAGAACCGCCCACCACCCCCAACTTGCAGAGTGCCTGTTGCCCACCCTTACCAACTTCAGGAACATGCCCAACCCCACTCCCTAAGGCAAAAATGATAAACTTAATACCCAACTCCAGCCAAAACCCCGAGGGTAAAAGGCATTGCATCATACTCAAAGTATATAACAACATAAAGGTGAAGATCCTACATGACTAACATCTTCGGAGTTCAGAGGGTCAATGGTACACAAGTACATTCAGCAAAAAACATCAATGAGAACCATAACAAGAATAAAACATGTAGTCCCTATAACCCGAGGGAATCAGATAGAACTCCGACCACTCCCGGAAACGGCCCACTTTTCTTAATCATCCCGGAGGGCTTCGTGACTCTGAATCAAAGGGATGTGGGGATCGTCTTTGCTGGCGCCACTCGTTGGTACTTCCAGCCACAGGTGTAGATTTATGGGATCGCTTGCCCACTGTGCGCCAGTCATTTAGCTAGTCCCAAGCTTCCTCAGGCCTAGTAAAGAACCATAGTTTGCCATCTGCTTCAATTCGGAGTATGGCTGGGAATAACATGGCATACTTAATCTCTTGGTCTCTGAATGCACGTTTCACTTCTAGGACACTTCGACGCTGCTTTTGGACCCTTAAGGTGAAGTCCGGGAAGAACGAAACTCTGCTGTTTTCCAGCGTCAGTGGAGTGGCAACCCTCGCAGTTTGCAGGATCACGTTTCCGTTGTGAAAGTTAAACACGTGAGCCAGAAGCGGGCAGGGGGCCCCCGGTTTTGGCTTACCCCCAGGCACTCGGTGAGCTCGTTCAATGGAGAAGCACTTGGAGAGTCCTCTAGGTTGGAGATGTTTTAAGATCAGTTCCTCTACCAACAAATCTGCAGCTGGCCCCTCCGCCCGCTCCAGAACACCAAGAATTTGGACGCTATTGCGCCGCATTCTCCCTTCATAGTCATCAAGTTGTAGCGCCATCGCTTCTTGGGAGTTGCGCAGTTTAGCTAACTGTGTTTTGAGAAGGGTGGTGTCTGTTACTAGGTCCGAAGTCGTACTCTTGATCGTGCTCACTCGGTCCACCATTTTCCTCTTATCCTCCCTCATTAAGGTCATTTCCGTGGCTACCGTGTCGATTCGATTTTCAAGAGAGGTCCGCACCGTGGTGATTGCCTCTAGAAGATCTTTGTTTGAAGGCTCTGGGTCTTCCCCCTGAGTCCCTGTCCCACCTGGTCTTTCCTCCTGGAACTTCTGCCATGCAAATTTGTCCAGCTTGGCTTGTGTCACCGTTCTCCCGCTGCATCCCGACGCCATCTCAGCACCATGGGAGGGGTTAAACTGCAGGGCCAAGGGGGCACGCACCACTTACCGCCACCTGCCGTGGGAACCCATGCGGCCTGTCGGCTGCGGTACCCGGCCCTCCAACCCCGCGTCGATGATGCACCCCTCAAGCTCCCTTGGGGACCACAATCACTCACCTCCGGCGCCAGGCGTGAAGAGCTCCACTGAGGTGCACGTCAAGGCGCTCCGATCCAGTGTCTCGTATGCGGCGAGCATAAATGTATTAGGCCCAAATCTAGTCCCAGCCGATGTAATGCTTCACAGCTTCCCCTTGCGGGTCATGTAATCGCTACCTCTGCCACTCCTGCAATCTCCCACAGGGCTGCGGATGCCCTCAGCCCCCTCCAGGGAGGCACTGCTGGGTCCCAGTGCTTGACTGGTAACAAGTTGTCCTGCAACAGCCACCCCTGGGGCCCAGTGTATTACAATGGGTATCACTGTGACCTGAAGTGGCCCTGCATCAGTCACGGGTCTCCACAGTTCCAAAACAGGCCTCCTCTCAGAAGTAGCGGCAGCCCCCTGCATGAAGTGCAACCTCTACCTGCGCCACTCCCCCAATGTCCAACAGGGCCACAGACGCTCCCAGTCCCCTTCAGGCAAGTACCTCTTGGTCCTCACACCCGCCGGGTGGTATATACTCATTCACTGTCCCAGCCAGGTGCTCAGTGTTCATTCCGGGGTATTGCGTGGGACTGGAGAGGCCCTGTGGCAGGCAAGGGTCCACGCAGTGTAAGGGCACGGCACCCCTCAGAAATAGCGGCGGCCCCCTGATGCTTCTGAAATATAGTGGAGCACTAGGGGCGACAGTCAGTATGATCACAGGGTCTTTGGGGAGACTCCCTTCCAGACACACCACCTCCCGGTGCCGAAGACACGCAGCAGCTCAGTGGGGGGTCCGCAGCGAGCAATTCTGATGGTGACCCCTCCCGCAGTCTTTCACCAACCTGCTTCTCTGTCGTGCAAGCAGGCTCCGGGGTGGTAGAATGCAGGCCAGACAGAGGAACCACCTGGCCAGCTCCTCTGTATCACTCACAGACCAGGCCACAGCCGTGGTGTTGATTTGCGTTTGTGCCCCGAGGAGGCCGTTGCAATTGGAGCCGGTGTCTGGAGCCGTCCCAGCCCAGCAGTCGCGATCGGCGCCAAAGTCTGCCCACGTCTAGGTGAGCCTCCGCTGCATATAGGGCACCCCTCAGGGCAGTGATTGGGCCGGGGCCGATCGGCTGAAACGGATATTTTGGGAGTGGCGCGCCGGAGCTCGGCGACCGTGCGGCCATCCCTGTCGGCAGTTGGCCACGCCCCGATTTATAGGCTTTTTGATTATCCAATCATGTATATCTCTGAGATGGACCTTCTCCATAGCAGTTGTTAAAAATTCTGTTTATAACCCCTGGCTTTGAATCTACCAATAGACACTCTTTCGGCCTCTTCATAATCTCCAGTCACGCACTACCCATGCTCTCATCCACTCACTCAGGTACTACTGGTGCACTCATAGAATGTCGCAAGTATTAACCTTACACTCATATTTTCTCTCATGTACTTCTAATACAGTGATAGAATCATCCAGTTGCTACCACTGCAGTCATAGAACTGACAGAAATGTTGGCAGAGGAATTAGTGTTATAGAACCCTATGAATTAGGAAAGGCAAAGATTGCAAAGTATAAAGTGGTGCATTTAAGAAGACATATTATTACGGAAAAGCCTATCCATCTACATGGTTATACAGTGCGGTCTTTTAAAAGACTTCACATAAGTGACTCACAAATTTAAAATGAAAGGATAACAGCACACAGGAATAATGCAATTAAAATAAATGGCGATAATTGAGAGCATGCTTTCGGTTTTTGTCCCATTTTGAATTCAGGATTATACATCTGACTCAATTGATAAAAGGCGGCTGTACATCCAACAAGGGAATAACATTCTAAAAATACTGAGATGGTTCCCAATTTGAAAGTCTGCGATTCTATACAAGCTGGGGCTTTAACCCCTTGTGTGCCCCGCCCTTTCCCCGCCCTGTGCCGGGCGTTGAATTAGCGGGCGGGGTTCATGACGAGATAGTCTAGTCATGGGCACAGCGCAACCGCGGCCCATGACGAGACCATCTCGTCATGGGCACTCAAGGGGTTAAAGAAAAGGAAAATGATTTATCTATAAAGGGGTAAGTGGCTGAATATAGGTGATGTAGAATCAGAAAGTATAATGAAATTTGTTTTTATAAAATATATAACTTTAAATACAGGGATAAGGAAGAACATATCCATTATTACCTTACCAGAAGCACAAGAAAAGAATGACGTGCTGTCTTTGTAAGTATGGAGTTCTAATAATTTTCTGCGAATAATTTATGTAGTAATTGACTTCTCTGGAAATTATAACACAAGGGTTTACCCATAGGTGAAATATCCCCGGCTACTCAGTCTCTACAGAGGCGCCATGATGGATCAGTAAAAAGAAATCTATCGTCCTGATTGATATTCCCTAGCAATTACAACTAAAGGTAAGCGACTTTTGATAAAGGCTGTCAATGTAAGAATCCAGTGTGTAGGGTATCCAGTAGTATAAGCTTCTAGACTGGTCCCAATAACAAACAAATTAAGAACATAATTGTCCTGATTATTTTTGCTTTGTCACATTGTAATGAGTTTGAGTATGCATTGAACTAAAGAAATTATAAGCTGTGCGCACACGTAATGTGTTGTATCTAATTGTATGTATTATTTATTTCTAGATAATATTGGTCTGGTTTTAAAGAAAAAATCTTGTTTTTAAATGTTGAGTCCTGAAGAAGGTGTTTACAAACCACAAAATACACCGAAACGCGTCGACAAAAGGACATAAAGAATTTGTATTGTTTTTAACATATTTAGATGTATTTTAAAGATTGTAGTAGAACATATTACATTCAGGATTGTATTTGAATTGTAGTGATTGTGTCAATATTTGTTGAAAGGAGTATCAGAATATGAAAATACATTATAAAAGTGGCTAAAAGTTTGCAATTGTTTGGATATCAATATGTACAAGGAGTGTAATTAATGGGTTTTATATGGTAAATATTATTTTATACTAGATTTGGATGCGTATAATAAAATGACAAGAAAATAAAGTTTGTTTACGTTGTGCTGCATTGTTTAATAATTAACTGTATTCTTTTGGTTCAGTGCAAACTGATTGTGACTTAAAGGTAGGAAATATATAATGACACAAAAGGAAATTTTCTATTTTTAACAATAGTAACCTAAAAGCACAGCTTGCATAGAGCCTGGGATAATGATTCATTGATAGAGGATATGCAGCAAAGCTCTTACAGTTTGAGGGGATTTAAAGTTTACAATCACACGATCTCTATTGGTTTCCTTTTTGTGTATGCCAATCCAAGGGGTTCTCGCAACAAAGAACACATCTGCAGAAAGATCATTTGACCGCCGAAAATTGTGTGTAAGCCACTGTACTATCTTGAATTTCAGTGAAAAAAAGACTTATTTTGTATGTTTCGGTAGTGTGGGCACATCTTTCAAAATTATTGTATAGGGCATGCAATTTGGGGGACACTGAAGATAGTTGTTTTTGTCTTTATTAGGTGCCCTCCTTTCTTGGTTTAGAGCACACATTTCTCCCTTTGCATGATTTATCCTTATCCTTGAAGGTAGGTCTTCAGCAGGATTAACTTGGTCCATGTATCTGACCAGTGCTCAGTCGCGGTCAGCCTCATTTTGTGATTTTCCACTGGGCTAGTGCAACCAGATGACCATTAGTGGTACTATTAGGCACTATTTGTACCTAAAACTTTAAAAACTGAGGGGCAGATTTACAAGCCCCTTGCGCCTCATTTACGCCACCATTGCGTCACTTTTGTGACGCAGCGGTGGCGCAAATCCTGCGCCATGGTGCGGGGTACTTACAACGTGACGCATCTGGGAGATGCGTCACGTTGTAAAGCCCTGCGCCCCTTGTAGGTGTTCCTGCGCAGGAAGGGGTGTTCCGGCGCAGGAACGCCTCCTAAAAGTGGCTGAGTGAAATCTACAAGATTTCACTCAGTCACTGTTAGGCCCATGTTGCGTCAAAACCCTGCGCCTGCCTGAAGCAGGCGTAAGGATTGACGCAGCATTAACAAGATAGGGTCCCCCAGAGCATTGCTGGAGCTGCGTCGCGCTTGCGACGCAACTCCAGCAATGCGCCACTTTTACGGCACAGATGCGTCACGCATCTGTGCCGTTTTTGCCCCATGGTGCCCCGCATTGTAAATGCGGCGCATCCATGGTGGCGGAGCTGTGGCGCACAATAACTGGTGCATCCCTGCTGATATGCAGGGATGCGCCAGTTATTGTAAATATGCCCCTGAATATTTCCTGCTCTACTGATAGGTTTATCATATTCTAGTATCATTTTGTTTATTAAATGTAACTCTATTTTTCTAAATTGGTGTAGGATTTTTTGGGTTGTGTTTTCATTTTATTACTCTTTGTGGGCTGCATAAATCTGTTACACTTTGCCTCTAAGTTAAGCCTTACTGATTTTCTGCCAAGTTGCCAGAGGGTTAAGCACAGATTAATATAGTGACTTTTGTGGGTCACTCTGACAAGGATTGTGGTTTTTGCCTTAGTGGGGCTTCCGCCCCCTCAACCAACAATACAGTTTCTTACAATGGTGAATTACATTTTCTCCTGTCTCTTTTGGGACAAAAGATTCTTTTGTTGTGGCAGTTCCTCTTTATGAAGGGAAATGGGACTATGTGTAGCATTTCTGAGTTCATACGAGGAGTCATAAACAAGTAAAAAAAACTGGGGAATATCCGTTCCTAATATCACTGAGTGAGTAGATGAGGTAAGATACCCACAGCAATGCATATTACCAAGCCATTTATTTGTAAAGTTATGGGATACTCTTTGTGTCCGCATGTATACAGGAAATGAGAAGCTGTTCGATAAAGTGCCAATTTAAGACTGACAATCGTTTGTCTGTGACCACTACCTACTAGACCCCGCGCTTTTCCCCATTATTAATCCCTTCCTACACCACACTTATTCTTTTGAGTGAAGGCTGCCATAATATGTCCCCACTAGACCCACATCCATAGGTTCTGTAGGATGTTCATGTGGGCCAATCGAGAGATGTGTTCCCATTCCCCACAGTCAAAACACTGGTGCCTGCAGAAGGCAAAACCCCTTTGTGAATCAATCCCTCTCATTTTGCTCTGTTTTTTTTCTTGATTTCCTCCACAGAAATTCCTTTTGGTGCCAGGTTATGCCCAGGAGCCTCATCAAGATGACACATGTCAGCATAACGCAGCTCTGCAGCAAACTGTTATTTTTTTACTTTCAAAGGAAAATTCTGAAGGAAATGTAATTTTTGGAGAAAAAAAAAAAGAGTAATGCTTCTCTCGCCATGGAAGTCATTGACCATTATTTGCATTTTACTGTCCGTCACTGCCAGTGTTTTTCTGCCAATGGCTGACAGAAAATAAATGGCTATATGTCCGCTCATCCTAATTGGGTGGGCAGACATATAGCTAATTCTACATCGGCCCTAACTCCGTCGGGCCGTAGGCGAGTCTTGGGAATGGCAGTGGCAGACTAGTTACCACCATAGCTAAATCTAAGATCCTCCTGCATGTAAATGTGACGGGAAGACCATAACGTTGGCTGAGTACACATACCAACAACATATAAATCAGCCCAAGGGCCCCGATTCACAAAGGTAAAGTTAGAGGAAAGTCTAACTTTACGACTTTCGGTATTCACTAAGGGCATTTGCTATTCGCAAATGCCCTTTGTGAATACCGAAAGTCTAACTTTATGACTTTCAGTATTCACAAAGATCATTTACAAGTAGTAAATGCCCTTTGTGAATACTGAAAGTTGTAAAGTTAGACTTTCGTCTCTCTTTACCTTTGTGAATCGGGACCTTAGTCTTTTAATTTCTCATAAAGACTGCATATGAAGGGTTTTCATGAGCCTGGTTTCAACCTTCTTAAGTTTAGTTTCTCAACACTTTCTTCTGTTGAGTATGGGGTGTCTCTCAATATCTCATGGACACTTCTCCTGATTCCTACTTTGACATTGATGTCTCTCTTCAGTCTCTCTTACCCATAGACTTATCAAGTTGCCCATACCAAGTGCAGGGAGATAATGACACTACCCTTAATTATTATGGATCCGAATAAAAGGCTTGCCACATTGGAATTCATATTGTGTTTCATGAAAACCAGCTGAAGGTATCAGAGCACATCCCAGGTTCCCGGCACATTTATTTCCACATGTCCTCCTCTTCCCGGTTTACCTTACTTGGGTCCACTTGCCTGCAATAACAAAGAGGTGGTGTCAGAGCACAGTCAAGGTTCCTAGCACATCTGCTGGGGACTTGTTGGACAGCCTTAATGTATCCAATTTTCCATCGCAATCTCCTCCCATTCCCCCAATGGACACATTAAAATGGCACAACACATTTAATGGGACCTTGAAAATGTACATTCAAGTTAATGCATAATACAAATTATTTGCATTGCCCAAATAGCCATTAATAAAAAAGAGCAGGACCCAAACTCTCCTCAAGCCAAAACATTAGGAAGCATGAAGTTGTTTGTCAGTCCACGTTCGCCTGCAAAACAAAAAGGGGGAATAAATCAATGTGCTGGAGTGGCTCCAATGTGATAAAGCAACCATCAGCACTTAATTTGTATTTAAAAAATAAATGTGCAGAGGGCCAAAGAGTTCTTAGGGGCTTGCCAGTGGGGCTACTAAGTGCAGGGGCTTGCTGAATAGCCAGGTCACCTAGTCCTGATTTCGCCTCATGCATTTTTATTTCACCACCCTAGAATTCTTGTCTCTTTATCTCACTTATTTTTCATCCCTACTTTCTCGTGTTGTCACTGTTTTCCTGTCACTTTCTTCCACCTTTCTTTTTTCCTTCTTTTCTCTTTTTTACTCTGTGTTCAAGTCTTAAGATGACAAATAAGTCCATATGCCCATAAATGAGCAGCAGGGTGCTCCACCTGCAACCACTGGCACAAATTAAGCACTGCTAAAGCTTTGAAGTAGCTCTGTTTTGAATCTTTAATTTATCAATATGCAGAGCATAACTCCTTTAAAAGATCATAAAGATAAACATGTCCACGGTGGCTTTGGAAAACCATTGAACAACCAGGGACCGTATTACAAATACGGCACTCTATAGTTGCTTGCGCCATGGCACACCTTTCAAAGGGTGCGCCATGCGCAAACAAGGAAAGTGCACTGTATTTGAATGACTGTGCTGCCCCCAGAGCAGAGGCAAACTTGCACTACCCTGGGGGCAGTGCATTCAAGTTGAAGATGCAGCAGCCGTTTAAAAGGTACTCCGTGTTTCTCTGTGCAGGCGACAACCCGTCTGCAATTTCAAGAGATTTTCCTAATACCCTTGCAGACAGGTGCAGTGAGTGACTGCACCCGCCTGCAGGGGGATATCTGAGGAGTCCATAGGAACCCCTTTGCTTCCCCCCCCCCCCAGGGCTACATTTAGGAGCCACACCGAAAGGCATGTTTGCCTATGCACCCATATCGCCCCGTGCAAATGAGGGAATGCAATCTCATGTTAGCGCTAATGCAACATGTGGACCAACGCTATCAGTATCACAGAAGGGAGCAGACAAGCATCTACGGCCCCGTCAGTGACGGCCCGTGTAGGGTGTTTTACCGGGGCGGTGACGTGGCGCAGAGGAGGGGCAGGGTGGGGGGTTGCAAAATGCGGCATACGGCCCAGTTCAGGTAAGTTACAAAAAAATTTCATAAAACAAATATCGTTGCGCGCGCTGCATCGCCAAATGCGATGCAGCTCGCGCAACGAAATTCGTTTTATTAATTTTTTTCGTAACTTACCTGAAATCGGCCGTTTGCCGCATTTTGCAACCCCCCGTCTGTAATACCATTGTGCCCTGGGGACACATAAAGTGGGCGCAAACGCCCGTTGTACCCCCAGGGCATAATGTATAATATAGGCTCTGTTGCTTCATGAAAAGACAGGGAGATAAATGTTTTACCCAAAGACGCTGCATCGATCTACTTCATACTTAAGTAGCCAGAAGGTGACATGTTAGCCAGCTG
This sequence comes from Triturus cristatus, assembly GCF_964204655.1. Taxonomy (NCBI): domain Eukaryota; kingdom Metazoa; phylum Chordata; class Amphibia; order Caudata; family Salamandridae; genus Triturus; species Triturus cristatus. The sequence continues at coordinate 503,007,861 of NC_140580.1, forward strand.
CAAATCTAAAAAACATATATATTAAGTTCCAACTAGTGTTTTAGTTGAGCTTTCAAATATTCTTCAACGCAATGTGTAAAAATACGCAAGAAACTATAAAGTAAAATAGTTCAAAGATGCATATAATGCACTAACTTACTCTGAGCTAGCTACTTGATAATGTCGAAGGTGTATCGTGGGAGGCGATCAGATAACATAGAAAAATATCACCATTGTGTCTTAGAAAATATATGACCAAGGTGTATGGTGTTAATCAGCCTCTCAAACGATACTTCAATAAATGTGTCTACATCTGATTTAATATTTAACGCCACTGCCCACATGCAAACAACCATCCTAACTCCTGCGGTGCAAGAAAAAAGTCTAACCTGCAAGCCTTATTGCTTGGGGAATAAATAAATCAAAAGTGTTTCCGATTTTAATTGAAAATCTGATCATCCCATAAACACCAGTTGCTTCACTTTAGCCTGCTCTGCATATTCGTCAAATCTCAGAAATTAGCGCGGCCAGATTCCTATTACAGTGTATAATATTTCATCAACTGGATTCCATGTGTTATTTTTTAAATTATAATAAATGTGCTTGCTTCTGAATACTCAAATGCTTCAAAAGGTACCCAAAGGATGCAATTAAACCCTGGGGAAATATGCCATTATGTGCACATATCATGTTTTGCATAGGCTTTCCATCATCTACATAATTTATACTTTTCTGCATAATTTCCTCTTTTTATGTTTCTATGTGCTAGTGAGATAATGCGGGAGTCGGTTTCCAGCGACCAGCAGCACTGAAAGAGCTTTAGTCAGTATTCTTAGTTCACCCAATCTGCTTTCCTTCCTGAGAAACCCCAGAGACAAACCCTTGAGAAATGCTTTCATATACACCAAACATCAATGCGCGAGGAAAGTGGAACATTCAGGAAGCTTTCGAAAAATGAATGGGAGCCCTGTCTGTGTTCAAATTCAGCTGGGTATGCTTCTAATAAATAATGCCAAACGCTAGAGCCTTTAAAATTGTTTTTAAAATCTTTTTATTTTTTATTTCCAACATTCACAAATAATATGCAGCAATTTTGTTACAACTTCAAGTATGACATCTGCATAAATGTTGTTTACAAAAAATCAAACCTCGTGTACTGTATTACTTAAACTTTGCCTTTACTAATTATGTCCATACCTATAGTTCATCGCACAAAACGTGGGATTCTTTTGCTCGATTTTTCTCGCATATAGTCGAGTTTTTTTTAAAACTGTTTTTGTTAGAAAGAGAAACCACATTGGCTGTAATGGCATTGGCTCTTGTAATCGCAAGATTAAACCTATAAAAAAACGTGCTACCTGTGAGTAGCTCTCCTGTGTGCAGTTCGGCTTACTAAATTAGAGGCTTTTGGATGGTTTAATTTATTTATGTATACCAAACTTGAGTGTGGATATTTGATACGAAAATGTACTTATTTTCAGAAGTCATAATCTGATATTTGGAGAAAATGGTGGAATCTTAAAAATATATTTACATTGGATATTTGAGTGATAAATCGTGTGGTACTTGGGAGGCCATTTACACATGTTATTACCTTGGTAGGACAGGCATTAGAGCTATAGTTCTTATGTATTACCAATGCAGAGGAATTCTATATTGACAAAGACATGTTTACATTGCTGCTAGCAGCCAATCCTGATTCACTCACAGATTTGACCACTGGTACTCATTTTGAATATGGCGGACTCTAATGTAATCTTGTCCGATATGGTCACTATTACAGCGTTAGTGATATTAATATCTCTCGATGGGTTTCATTGAATAGAAGTAGCTCTTGTTACACAAAAGGTTGGGGACCCTTTTATCCAACATCTTATCTTGATACCGAATTTATTAATATTGCTGAGCTGTTACTTTGACCAATATATCCCTAATTTAGGGAGCACTTTTTATCTTATAATCAGGGCCCCTGGATGCATGCATCAATGATGGACCCCTTTTTCTCAAAGGAAATGAAAATTAAGCAGCACATGCTATTTAAGACAAATTATATAGCACATTCTGTGTCACTGATCTCTGTTTTGAAACTTTAACAAACTGGCTTGCAAATAAATCTCAATACTATAGAAAATATAAAGAAAACTGTAGCATTCATTAGATGCTTTTCAAAGTGTAGTTCACCAACAATTTATTATTTTGTCTTACATGAAAACACAGGAATGATATTATACTAACAATTACTTTTCTACTGCTGAACAAAACAATTCAAGTCAAATATATATATGTTGCAGTCGGAGGGAAAAGAGGCTTACATGTACCCACGCCTAGTGATGAAAGGTGTGCCTATTTTATTCAGGGTATTCCAAATATGATTCCAGAGTGCCCCTGGAAAACCTCTATTGCAATCCCCAATTAAGCATAGTTCACTCTAAATGTATTATGACCATATCTAGTTAGAAAGTACTTAAAGACTCAAAACATAGCACCTTAAAAGATATGTACCATGTTTGGGCTAACTTTGACTCTGAGAGCTTGTTTGTGAAATAACTTTTGCTTTGAGAACAGAATTATAACTGCTCATTTGAGGACAGTTGTATGTTAACATGGTCACTGATCATGCATTGAATGAATTTGAGTGTACGATGGAAGCATAATGCATAGGAAACGGGATATCTTTCTTATTTCCTATCAAGAACAGTCCAATTTAGACAGGCTAGTAAAATATGCACTCAATTGTCATTTTTTAAGGCTTGTATAACTGGCTGGAGAAGGACAATGTTCCATTCTGTCAATCTCTTTAATATTCAACACAGATGAAAGTACCCAGAAGGAGAAATGACCTTGTAATTTCCATCATGAAGGAAGGAGAGGAAATACCATAACAGTAGGCGTTTGTGTACTTCCTATAATTTGAACAGAAATATTGTTCACTGTCCTGTGTCCTTCCTCGAGTCATAAAGCATCATATATAAGAGATATACATAAGATGCTGCTGATTAGGGCAGGGTTAGTCAGGTGGTCCAGTTAATGGAGAGATGCAGAAATATGCAGTTTTGATTTCAACCCGGATGGAATGTGAAGGTACGCAGAAGGGCGGGCTTTAAATGACTTGGCATAATTAAACAAATGCTACTACACTGTTAAATAGCCAGGTATGTCTCACATAGTGATTAGCCTGATTGAAGATGTGCGATAAAATCTGATTGGGGCTTAGCTAACCTTCTGTAAATATATTTTGAGCTGGGCTGATCACAATCTTTACAATCATTCCTACTCATAAGAGCCATCGATAACAAATAATCATCTAATATAAAATATCACTGCTTTTGTAGGTGTGTTATGTTTTTCAGGGATCGGGGCAATCCTCTGTAGTAATATCACCTGTAGATGAGAGATTCTCCTTAATGTTTTGACTGACTCTAAACCCTCCACATAAATGAGCATAGTTCAAGGGGGAATGGGGACACTTGCCAGTTTTCCTTTCTCTAAAAAGGTCACCAATTTCTTTTGGGGCTTCAGACAACAACCAGTTGTAATCCAAATATTTTTGGGAGGACCATCACAGAAGGAATAATTTTCATTATATTTTTTAATTAAATTTAAGTATGTAACATATTTGGCAACAGCCTTTACAACGCAGGCTGAGCCATACCTGCCATTTCCACGCAAGTGAAGCACTGTTTTCCAAAACCATGCATCTGCTTTAACCACACATATGCCTTGACCACGTGTATGCATGGATAAGGCAGACAGCCGTCTAGATGTGTAGATGGGCAGAGAGAGCAACAGGAAGGATCAGGAGAGGAGCTCCTGGACAAGGGTCTGGTAAGTGGGACTCGGGCCAGGTTTGAGGGCTAGTTTCTAGGGGTGATGTCGGTTTTAGGGCTCAGGACAGGAGAGCTGGAGTCAAAGTCACTTTTTGGCAGGGGTTATGGTTTTAGACCTCCAGGCGGGGGAGAGAAAGGGGCAGTTTTAAGGGCTGGGGATCATTTTTAGGGCCAGGGTGAGGAGTCGGGGTAGTTTTAAAGGCTGGGGCTGGGTAGATTGCAGGTCTGGGGTATCAGGTGTTAGGGCGCAGGGCGGGGGTCTTGGGTGTGCAATTTTCCACGCATATCCCTTTAGCAACCATGCCTTTACAATGAAATTCATTGTAAAGGTATGGTTCCTAAAGGCATGCGTGGTAAAGATGTGGTCATGATTCAGACCGTTTTGTTTAGGCATGCGTGGTTTAGGCATGTGTGGTTGTATCATACCACCAACATAGTTGCAAGAGCAGTGCTACATCAAAGCCACTGTTGGCAATTTTCTTATGCTCCAGCATAGGAGGCCATAGGCTTGCATCATATTGCTACACATGATCTAAAAATGGCCTTAATGAATGAAGAAGAATAGCCAAAATTCCAAATTCCCTGACATTCCAAAAGTTCCTTTCTCATTGTCTAGGGTGCTGCACCTTAAACATAAAAGGTGTTTATTCTTAAATTTCCTTCTAAACTAAATTATTAACATTGAGAGTTCTCCAAAAGCATGTGGAGATACATTTTATAAACAAATCTCATTGCTTTTTCGGTCTAACCATGACCTTTCATCAGGAGCCACCCATCTGCAACAGGGAAAAAAAAGCCTAAAAACTAGTCATATAGAGAATTTGGCAGTTATTTAAGTACATAGGCCCTGATTATGATACCGGTCGGACTGCACACCAACAGGCCATCGGTGGCGGTCCGACCACCGACAGGCTTTCGGTCTGACCACCGCATTTTAGTGCAGGCGGTCAGACCCTAAGTGGTTGGGAGGAAGACTGCCACCTATGACAAGATCATCTTACCTGACAGGGTGGCAGTTGGAATTGCAGTCCCGAAAGGAGGTGGTGGCGAAGCAGGCACCGCCGTCAAGATTACGATCTCCCTTTCCAACAGCCTTTTCATGTCAGAAAGACGGGCATGAAAAGACTGTCAGAAATGATTTTAGGGGCCCACCATAAAGTGGCCTATGTGGCACATGTAGTGCCCCCAATCACATCCATGCGCCGTGTGCCTTGCACCACATGGTACATGGGACACAGTGCATGGATGTGCAGGAAGCACCCATTTGCACGGTGGCTTGTGCTGCGGCCCTGGGCTGCAGCACAAGCCTCCATGTAAAGGAGCACTTTGTGACTACCAGCACAGCCGGCGCATCGTAATATGGCAGTCGGACCACCGCCTGCTTGTCGGATGGTCTTGTGACCGCCGTGATAGCAGGCAGCAGTCCGACCACCTGCTCTTGTAATCAGCCCCATAGTTCCCCTCATGAATGACTGTACCAGATCAATCCCTTACCTAGCCATTAAAGGACCCTGTGGCTCCTTAATACAGTAGGCAACAGAAAACCAGTCTGAGTGCCTAAATTACCATCTGCAAAAAACTGATCATGTGCATGTCCCCAATATATTCTCTTCCCCTAAATCTTTTGTCTCTTTTATGTTTAATTAAAAATGTACACTTAAGTAATTAGCCACTTGCTAATTACCCTCTTTAATCACTTCCCATCAATTGATACCAATGATTTCATGAATGTGGGAATAGTTCTTTTTGCTGGTATTTAATATCTAGTGTTCAAAAAACATGAAGTCAGATGTATTTTCTTTTGAATAGAATTAATTTAATGCATGATGCTTAAAATGTTTTTTAAAAAGGTGTTTGGGGAGCATGGAATTATTCAGTTGAGAGTTATCTTGCATTGAATTAATAACAGAGCTTCTGCCATATAATCCTACTTATGAAATCAGTCTAAGCGGATGCCTAAGGCCTGATTCACAAGATACCCTTAAACTTTTGTATAAGATAACGTTTGTTTTTTAGTTCACAAACTCCTATTTATTAGTAAGTTTACCATTGGGAGGCTCCGCAGTCGGGGCGGAGACCTCAGCACATACAAAGATACAACATGTCTATCTTTATTAAACTATTAAATTGGAGTTTGTGAATTCCAACACAAACATAAAGTTACACAAATGTGTCAGTTTGCCTATGGGAATCAGGTCCCTAATATCCAGAAACTTAGAGTGGCGAAACAATTTCCATATACTGCCCCCCCGCCTCCCCCTCAGGAACCATACAATTCCTCTCAACAAAGATTAATCCAAGGATCTTAATATCTCTGAAGAATCAAAATATGGAGCAAACAGCAGAGGCAAAAATTATCTGGTATGGACAAAATGAACTGAACTACATTTGTTTTTTGCTTATCTGGTATGGACAAAACGAACTGAACTACATTTGATTTTTGCTTATCTGGTATGGACAAAATGAACTGAACTACATTTGTTTTTTGCTTATCTGGTATGGACAAAATGAACTGAACTACATTTGTTTTTTGCTTATCTGGTATGGACAAAACGAACTGAACTACATTTGATTTTTGCTTATCTGGTATGGACAAAATGAACTGAACTACATTTGTTTTTTGCTTATCTGGTATGGACAAAATGAACTGAACTACATTTGTTTTTTGCTTATCTGGTATGGACAAAATGAACTGAAATAAAAATCCTGATGCTATTTAATAGGTGATGTTTTTTATATCAGCTTCCATTAAAGCAGCCGGCTTCATCCTAGTTGTTTGTGTGGGGCATTTAATTAGGTTTTATTAATCACCGGCAGCCTAAATCAGGCACAATACACATGTTGATGACACATCAGGCCAGTGGTGGGTTTGTGTCTGCCATGGGGCAGTGCATAATCTGTAAAAAGTCTCACTGTCCCCGTTTGTACCTGAGGCACTTGGATAAAGGTGCACCAATACAGGCCCATGTGTGGATTTGTTTCACATCAGGATAACACCATTTCATAATTTAGTCTGCAATTGGAAATTGTGGAAGTATGGAGGTTCAGTCCTTTAAAAAGATAAAGATAACAGATGCCATTTAAGAGAATCACTAATGTACTACCAAGGCTGTAATCCAATTCAACACGTTACAACAAAAAGTGATAAACCAGATTTAGGGCCAGCTGTATGGAGCATTTTATCAGCAGTTATCATTTTATCAGTTGCAAACGGCCCATCAGGCTGTTTGCAACCAGTAAAACACATTTTGCCATGTACAGAAGGCAAATTGCAACTCTGTAACTTATTTCCGAATTGCATTTTACTTTTGTGGTAACCTTTTCGCAAACTGGAAGAGGTCCCCAAGGGACCCATTCCCCTTTGTGAATGTGCAAAAACAAAAGTTGATGGACAGAATGCAGAACAATGTCATACATTCACCTCAGTACAGAGATCTGGGTCTAAACCCATTGTTTTTTGCTTACCATGCTGTTCCAGTTTGAACCCAACCATATGCAAATCAGTCTTGACCCTGTGTCTCATGGGAACAGTCCAGCCCAAACAGCTAAACCAGGTCCTCCCTGGACTGGAAACAAGCATCCTAGGACCGGTTTCAATCTAAAGAATGATGATGGATTAAACCCAGATCAGTTGACTGGGGGAGAGTGCTTGCAATGTTCAACACTCCGTCCATCATCTCCTTTGGTTTTGCTTTGTTCGCCCTAAGTTGGCAGGGTATGCCCAGACGTGGGTCCCTTGCTCACTTTGCCACTGGATTCAAGCTAGCCTGGCTGAGGACGGCTGATAAGCCAGAAACCGGTCCCAGGATGCTTGTTTCCGGTCCAGGGAAGACATGGCTTGGCAGTTCGGGCTGGACTGTTCCCATGAGGCACAGGGTCAAACTGATTTGCACATGGCCATGTCTGAACTGGGGTGGCGGAGTGAGCTAAAGAATGATGATGGACTAAACCCAGATCAGTTGACTGGGGGTGAGTGCTTGCAATGTTCAACACTCCGTCCATCATCCCCTTTGGTTTTGCTTCCTTTGTGAATGTGGGCACCAACATTTTTAAGAGCAGGCAGTGGTCCCATTGACCACTGCCTACTCTTAAAAAATAAAAAGGTAGCGTTTCAAGTTTTTTTTTAATGCATCCCGGTTTCCTTTAAGGAAAAAGGGCTCTATTACAAAAAATGTTTGCTTTATTTAAAAAGCAATCACAGACATGGTGGTCTGCTGACCCCAGCAGGCCACAATCCCAATGATTGTAGCCATTCACAATGGTTCGAAAATTATGACCTGCCTCATGAATATTGATGAGGCAGGTCCATTTGCGACTCACTGCAAATCACTAACAGTGTCAAACACGCTGTTGTACATAGCAGTTTGTGATTTCCTAATAGTGAATCGCTAAAATTTGCTATCAGGAAATCGCAAACAAGTGATTTTATACATCTGGCCCTTTGTCAACAAGTCAACAACCTGGAAGTGCAGATCATTTGATAAATACATTAGTATGGAAATTGCATTAAGGTTTTGCACTATGGGCAATATATGATAGTGATAGAAAAGAGAGGGTGAATAGAAAATCTGGAAAAAGAGTGGGAGGGAAAGAAAAAAAAGAGTGCCTAAAACACGAGACATTTCGGTGTTCCACATAAAATGCTCCTCATAATCCAATAAACAAACCACTTTCAAGCCGCTTGCTATAATTTGCAACCACCACCAGGCTGTGCCATAACGATGCTGTAACGTCTTGTTTTGCTGTCCCTAATGATGAGAGAAAACAAACAGAATGAGGAAAAACGGATGAATAATTTGGCAAATCATAAAGAGAGACAGAGAAGGTGAAAGTGTTATGTTGGCGGAAAAATGCAGAAGAAAAAAACAAAAATGCAGAAGAAAAAAACAAATGAATGCAAGAGAAGAGAAATTGGAAAGAGAAATGTAGAAACGTGCTGGAAAAAATAAAATAGGCGGGAAAGGGAAATACACAGTGACAAAGCCAAGATGCATGGCATTTGATTTCCATAAGAAAACTTGGATATAAATGCATTAGTGGATAAAGATGTAAGCTATGTGTAGTAATTCATGTTGGCATTGTGACAATATAAGTTTAAATTGATGTACTTATTACTTGCAATACAACATATAATACAATAGCAGTACATCTACTATTGTATGTAAGAATCATGGAGAATGTAAATATACTTTTAAATAAAATATATTAGCATTTTTATCTGGGCAGGTTTTTGAAATACTCAGAACGTTATTTGAATCTTAGTTTGGGTAAAGAAGCTATGAATATGTTTATATGGAAAGTGCACATATTACTTTAAAATGTTCAGAATGTTGAGGTAGATAGTCAAAAGATTATTGCAAACTGATTGATTGAAGACTTGAGTGATACACAGAAGAGACAGACTAGGAGTAGTATTTGCTGCTGCATTAATCCCACACACAGTAAATCCTTGGTTGCTCTTGCTCCTGCTACACCCGTTTTGATTAGGATGGATGAAGAACAGTCGCCAGAAACTGAACTCAGACAAGACGGAGGTCCTCATCCTGGGCTCCACCCCAACCACCAGGGATGACTCCTGGTGGCCGGCCGCGCTGGGAGACGCACCAACTTCCACTGACCAGGCACGCAACCTGGGGTTCAACCTGGAATCATCACTATCAATGACTCAGCAAGTCAATGCCATCTCCTCCTCCTGCTTTAACACCCTCCGCATGCTTCGCAAGATCTACAGATGGATCCCCACCGGAACCAGAAGGATGGTCACCCAGGCCCTCGTCAGCAGCAGGCTGGACTACGGCAACGCCCTCTATGCGGGAACCATGGACAAACTCCAGAAAAGGCTTCAACACATTCAGAACACCTCCGCACGCCTCATCCTCGACATCCCCCGCCACAGCCACATCACTACCCACCTGAGAGACCTGCACTGGCTCCCCATCAACAAGAGGATCACCTTCAAGCTCCTCACCCACGCTCACAAAGCACTCCACAATGCCGGACCAGCATACCTCAACAAATGACTCACCTTCTACACCCCGAACTGCCAGCTTTGCTCCGCTGACCTCGTCCTCGCCACCGTTCCACGCATCCACCGAGCGACCACCGGCTGCAGATCATTCTCCCACCTCACCGCAAAGACATGGAACACCCTCCCCATCCACCTGCGACAGACCCAGGATTTGCTGACCTTCAGAAGTCTTCTCAAAACCTGGCTGTTCGAGCAGTAGTAGTACTCCCCCCTCCCCCTCTGCATCTTGAGACCCTCACGGGTGAGTAGTGCACTCTACAAATGCTCTGATTGATTTATTTGGACTGCTAGAGACAGTTAAATAGAAAACTCTGATACCGTTACATTTCTTATGTGTGAAAGTGCAGTTTCATAATGTTTGTTATTTTCTGATCTACGGCACAGCTCCACATTAACAAGCAGCATTTGGAACAACTAAATCTGGTTGTAGTCCTGAGCAGAATCGGGGGCCTCATTGAAATGTAATGCTAAGTGACGTAGCAATCAGGCTCAACATAAAAACTCCATTTGCAGCCTCAACTAGTTTAAGGTGTCCGATGGGAATGGCCTTTGAGTTTACCAATTGTTGACTTAGGTCCTGCACATGGTTATAAAAATAGAACGTTATCACAGAATTGTTTGTGTATATAGGTTAGGATAATAAAGGCCATTACTAGCCAGTGAAGCCTGGACTAGAAATTGGCCCAGACAGAATGGCTGAGAAAAACAGCAGATCCACGATGCGAAAATAGATACTGCGAAGGAGTGTAGTTACTTATTCTGTGTCATAAATGAACATTAAAAAGTATTGATGTGTGTGGGGGGAGCATCAGGAGGGAATTCATGGAGCACAAAATATGTGTTAAAATAGTCGAAAAGCAGTTGGAGAGGCTAGTCTTGCCAACAGCTTCTTCCTTTCCTTCGTTTCTCCCTCTCCTCTTACTCATTTTCTCCGCTTTATGTTGTTTTGCCCTTTCTCTTCTCTTTCATGTTCCTTGTTGTGCCAATGTCCTCCCTTTCCTCATTTTCTTTCTGGCTCTTTCTTTTTCCTCTTCACTTTCTGGCTCTCAATCTACTCTTTACTTTTTCTTTCTTCTTCTAATAATTTCTGGTCCTCTTACCGCTCATATTCACATAACTCATCCCATCTCTAGTTCTCTCTTTTACTTTTTCTCTCCTCTCCTCATCTTTCCTCTTTCTTTCTCTCCCCTCATGTTTTCACACTCTCTCCTTGTTTTAGCTTGTTCTCTTCCCCATCTGCTTTCCTCATTCCTTTCTTCCCTTCTATATTCCCCTTATATTATTTTATTCTCACATTGTTTATTCTCATCTCCTTCTTGCTGTCTTCCCCATTTCCATTACCACTCTTCACAGTTTGATAATCTCACTATTAACTCTCTCCCTTTTTCTCCCCTCTCCTTTTGTTTGCTCTCCTCTTTCTTCACTTTCTTAACATGATCCTCATCTTTTCATTCCATCCACTTTTCTCCCACCTCTTTCATTCTGCTGTCCACATTTCTCTACGTTTTTCTCCTCTCTCCTTCCCTTTTCATGTCTTCTGTCTATTTTTCCTCTCCTAATTTGCTCTCCCTCATTTTCTTTTTCTAGTTTTCTCAATTTTGCTCATCTTTCCACTTCTCCCTAAATTTACTCCTAATGCACTTCTATCTCTTTAACACAGAGCCTCACAGCACATCTAGTTCCACACACCTAAATTCCTCGCATGCCTGAAAATAAATGGTCCACCAGTCTAATATTCTTGAGAATGTGGATACATCGCAGCATCACAGACAGCTCCCACCCACCCATCATCTGAAACCCTCTCTATTACACCACCCTCATGTCACTCTGCCCATTACTACACTTCCTCATGCTGGCTCCTCTCACCCCCTCTTACATTTAACTACAAGGTGCCCCTTCCTCTCACCTCTTCACTCCTTTCAACTTTCCCTCCAGTTGTAAACCTCTTATCCCCCTGTCTCCCGCCCACACACTCCCCAATTCCCCCACCACCAACTACTATACATGGCTCCTGGCCATCTTCCATATCAGAACTTCACACACAACAATACACCCAACATTATACCATTTCCTATAATCTCACCTCACATAACCATACGATATTTCTGCATTTGGCTAATATACTCTCTACTGTGGATTCCTCTCTTTCTTGTGCTCTCTCTCCTGCCTCTCCCTCTCCTGCTTCTCCCTATCCAGCTCACTGTCCACACCTGTTCTAGACCATCACTTACTCAACAACATGCCACCACTAAAACTCAGTCTCCAAATAAAACTCACCGGCTATTTCATCCCTCGTCCCTACTTTCAATTCTCTTCTTACTGTACCACAATATTCCATGACATACAACCCAGGTCACAGCATATCATACAAACTCCACATGTAGAACACCATCTGCATTCAAACTTAGGCACATGCCTTAACACTGCAGAGACATGGTCAACAGCTTCACTTAATTCATTTCACCATACACCACCAGGTCACTCTTGCCTTAACTCACTCCAGCATACCACTAGCTCACACAACATAGACCATCTTGTCACTTGTGGCAAACACATTTCAGTACACCAATCTATCACACCCCTTTCAATGGCCATTTTACTAATTAAAGACCAATACATAAAAGTCCTATGTAAAAGCATATTTACTGAGAGCGAACCTTGCCGAAGGACATAAGTGCGCTTCACCAAAGACATAGGCCATACTCAATTTTTTGGCACAAGGAGATTTTCTGAGATTCAAAACTGCTTCCTAGTGTTGCATGAATAGCAGCTATACCCACTAGGCAACATTGCCTTCAACATTCACCCTCCCCATCAGACGTCAATGCGATTAGTCAACTTAAAGGGGAAGTCTGTTGTAATGCCCACCCTATATATGGCCTAGCAATTTAGCGTATTCTCTTTGCTGTCTTGCTTAGTCAAAATCAAAAACGTTGTTTACGCATCACCACTTTCTAAATCCACCAGCCGCCACTGCCTGATTGAGTCCGGAGGGGGTCCTTCCATGTGCCTCGCAGGGGGGCCCCCTCAGGTTTTGTTACGTCACTGTGTGTTGACTGTGTACTTCAGTGGCTGTGTCTATGTGTGAGTTTGTTGTGGTATGTGTACACCGGTGTACACATTGAGTAGCTCCTAACTGTCTTGCTCTTTCAGCATGGATGCGTCCATCTGTGTGACTGCGCTTTCAGAAACCAGGTTTCTGATGCTTGATAAGAATTGGTAATGTTGAAGGAAAAGTCATGAGTCATGAGGGCCATCAGGCTATTTCTTGGCGAGGCCACCGGCCCTTCAGAGTTACTCAGCACTCCTGGCATGGGCATGACACTGACATGTAAATGGCCCATCAAAGGTACGCCTGACATGTGGCTGACTTTGCCCCAGTCCTTCTGATCTTTCGTATGTTTGACTGACATGAGTGGCACAACCCCTGCCATGCCAACCTGACATAAATTTAATATGTGAATTACTTTGTATCAGCTGTATTCCCCCCATTAAATGTGAATATTGCAAGGTACACGCTCTGCTCCAGTCCAATATACCCAAGCCTCCATCTTTACCCAAGCCTTGTGACCCAGCCAGAGATGTGAATCTCAAGCGATTGACCCTGCCCTGGCCCTTCTCCTTCTGTCCTTCTATGAGGTGCGTTTGACAACGGAATGACTCTGCCCGAGTCGTTTAGGCTTGTCAGAGCCATGCCTGACATGTGACTGACACTGTCTTGACAAAATGAGGGCATGACCTCCATGCATTTGCACAACATACATTCTGTAGAATTTTAATTTGCAACGGGTAGATATGGTTTGTGGAACTAGTCCGTAGCAAAATGTAATTTGCACACTTACGTCGAAATCAGATGCACACATGACCTGTTTCACAAGTGTAAATTTACAATTTGTTTTGAAAAAACGTGCGCCTACGCTCTTGAAGGGATTTTCTCACACATAAAGTCATCAGCAGGATGCGGTAAGTAAGTATGTGAGCAAGGTGGTGACTGGGCGCTCTAAGGCAGCAAAGCATTGAAAATGTGGGCATTATCGAAAATTGTTATTCAAATTGTTTTGCAAGGCACACGCCCACACTAGATACTGTCCAGGAGGTACTCCTATTTACGACTTGTATTGAGGGAGAGAATGGGAGCAACAACCCCAAATCTGGTGGACGATCATGGGAAGGGATTTACCAATTAGAAGAATAATTTCACCTTAGAGCAAAAGGGAGCAAAAATGAGCAAGTAAAATGTACTTTTCCTGAGCCCTTGCAAATGCTAAAATGTACAAAAACTACATTTGTGCTTGTGTAAGTGCTTACATATCTGTCACTGCTGACTTGGAGGGTCTTCTCAGATTTTCTTTAGGATTTCCAACATATTACAAAATTAATTTCACTTTTTCGATTCTTGCTTTCGAATCAGTTTTGTTATTTACTTGTTTGGCCATTTATGCATTGTGAAACTGACTATGTGGACAATCAGTAATGAGCTACAGTGCAACTTTAGAATTTGCTCGTCTTCTGGTCTGTTAGTTTCTCTTGTTGTATCCATCAACCTAAAATGCGAAGCATGTTGGAAGTCGGCTTTTTGAATATATGTCATAGAAGACAGTGATCACTTTTGATAAGACAGATATTTTGAAGCTAAATTTTGTGAATTATAAATGGATTTTAAGGGAGTCTAGTTACATGAGTGGCTATTGGCATGTGTTTCAGAAAGCAGTTTTGATACAATGTGATGGGTGGGAGAAACCACACCATTATCAGCTGAAACCATATGCATTATACAGTAGAGTGCCACTCAACGCTATTACTTTATTATAATACTTGGAAGCCTGAATTCCCTAAATAAAACCTGTTTCTCATGTTCTCATTGGAGTCTAGTACCTTGTGACATCACTAGTCGCGTGTAAAAGAAGCTTTCAAACAGAATTAGTGTAAAAGTATCTGTTTATAATAAATGGGATTCAGCAAACCCTGTATAAAAACCTGTCTCTAATGTCTTTGTAATAGGGACCTGTGATGCACCCAGCTCCCTATTATAAAGAAATGTCATCAGAACGTATTACAATTGAGTTCTGACGTCAATGCCTGCTGCCAAAGCCAGAAGCTGAGAGGAAAGGTAGGTCAAGTCATGGAGCATAATTAATGTTGCAGTTTATAGAACATAACAAAACGTTGCTTTTCTTTATGGTGCTCTGTTTTTCAAGCTGTACAGTGACAAGCAGAAAGAAGATATGTATGGCAACATGTTCATTTTTTTAACTCCTTAGCTAATGATGGAGAAGTTGCAATCTTTCTGCATGTGTCTGCACATTGTGAGCCACTGCAACTTTCCGTTTAAAAAAAACCATGACTTGTATTAAACTGATTCTGATATAATTTTTGTTGGACTTGGCCCTTTCTGGCTAAAGTTCCTTAAACTTTTTGCCTTCCTCCTAGAACTTTTTCTGACATAATGTTGCTGACTTAGATGCTCTGGGCACTTTGCCACTGCTGATCAGTGTCAAAGTGCAAGTGCTCCCTGCGTAAAGTGTTATGGTAATTGGTTGTCCATAATTGGTATGTTTGCCTTACTAGTAAAATCCCTAGTAAAGTGCACTATGTGTGCCAGGGCAGGTAATGCAAATGCTACTAGTCGGCCTGCAGCACTAATTGTGCTACCCACACAAGTAGCCTTAAAGAGAGATCTCAGGCCTGCCACTGCAGTGCCTGCGCGCAGTTTGTTAACTGCCTTGTTCTCCTGACAAATGCACCCACTTGCCAGGCCTTAACTTTCCTTTTTATGCACATCAGACACCCCTATGGTAGGCCCAAGGAACCCTCCTGGGCAGAGTGCAGTGTATGTGAAAGGTAGGACATGTACTGAGGTGTGTACCATGTCCTGACAGTGAAAGGCTACCAAATTCGTTTTTCACTGTGCACGGCCATCTTGCCCATAGGACAGAATGGGGAATGCTGTGTCCCATGGTTCCAGCATATCTTCCCATAGGCATAAGATGGAGAGATGGAGGTTAGTGTGCCTGAACCCAAAATGTAATAACCCACCTTTTTGTGAAGATGTTTTTTAAATTGTGTGCTTCGCCCAGCAGGACGTCCAACGAGCGGGGAGAGAGAAAGATCGAGGCAGCGCATCCCCCAGGTGAGGCTTGGACTGCAGTCGGGAGCCGCAAGCATGTGTGGCCTGGAGAGGCGTGCAGGAGGAGTACAGGAGTGCTCCGAGCTCTATCCTGCTGCACCGTGTTAGATGCGATGAGTCCCCAAGCGGCCCGGACCGGCCCAGCAGGACCGGGGCCGCCCCTGTGAGTCTATGACCGTTGTCTCTGCTGTTAGGGCCTAGTGGGGGCCTGAGTTGCCAGCGCAGATTGCATCACCAACCGCATTATTATTGCATTACGAACTGCCTGATTTTTGCATTACGAATCGCATTATTATTGCATTACGGACTGCCTGATTCTTGTATCGCAAATCACATTATTATTGCATTATGAACTGCCTGATTCTTGTGTCACGAACCGCATTATTATTGCATCACGAACTGCCTGATTCTTGCATTATGAATCGCATTATTATTGCATTACAAACTGCCTGATTCTTGCATTAAGGACTGTCCTATTATTACATTACGAACTGCATAGCATTGCATTAGAACTGCATTGGAGATCGTAATTTGCTCATTAATACCGCAAGAACCTACAAGTGATTACTGGCCTAGTAACCGACCAAGTGAATTATTACGAATTATGTTGGTTTTCTATTGTTTGGTCTCATCGTATTCCTTTTTATAAAGATACTGTTATTCTTATGAAACCAGTGTGGTGTCCATTTGTGTGTTATCACTGTGTTACTGGGAGTGTGGCTGCAAATACTTTACACATTGCCTTTGAGATAAGCCTGGCAGCTCGTGCCAAGCTACCAGGGGGTGAGCAGGGGTTATCTAAAGGTGTGTCCCTTGTTACCCTGACTAGAAGCAAGGGTCCCTATTTGGCCTAAGGTACCTACCTCAGCCAACTAGAGACCCCCAGTTCTAACATTGGTGGTCAGTGGTTTGGGATTTGAACGTGTATTTGCAAATGACTCACAGTGATTGGTGTACATCACTAGTTTAGTGAAGACCACGACACAACCACATATTGTGTTTTAATTTTTGGTTATATTTATGAGCGACCTTTAAGCCACACATCATGTCTCAACGGAGTCAAGAAGCCAGTGAGGCTCCAGAATTGGAATTCGACATTGAGGCATTGCTTACCTACAAAGCTGACCAATTGAGGCAATTCTGCAGAGCTTTGGGATGTCCCATGAAAAGTAGCGCCAAGAAGGAGGAGCTGAAAACAGCCTAGAGGGCCTGGTGGGAAGCCAGAGAGGTTCAGGAGACAGGTGATGATGAGGTGGATGAGGATGACCCAAGGAATGGATTTGGTCCACAGGATTTGCCAGTGGAAGGACCAGCGTCAGGGGCTGGTAGTAACCATTCAGGGAGGAGCTTTTCCCCAGAGGAGCTGGAGGAAAACCAAAGGGTCAGAGAGCATGAGTTAGAGGTTTTAAAACTGAAGGCTCAAGCAGAGGAGAAAAAGCTGCTCATTGAAAGTGAAAAACAAGCAGAGTAGAGCAAGAACGCTCTCGCCTTGGAAGAGAAAAAGATTCTCTTAGCTCATGAGTTAAGCATGAGGGAACTGGACATTAAGGCTAAATAGGTGGAGTCCAGCGGGTAAAGTTACATTCTCAAAGACTTCATGCGAGATAACCAAAGGGGTGATGATATTTATGCGTGGTTCACAGCATATGACATCGCACTGAGGATGAATGAAGTGCCTGAGAAGCATTGGGGGCGGGCCTATGGAAACACTTTTAGGCTTCTGGGAGGGATGTTTTACCACCCTTAGAGAGGGTGGGAACCCTGACCTACGCCAATATGAAGGAGGATTTATGCCTCAGGTATGGGCTCACTCCTGAACAGTACAGGCAGATATTCAGGAACTTCAAGGAACTGAAATCCATTCCTTTGGGTGGGGGAGTGGATGAGTACACGTGTGCACTGGACGATTGGGTGATGGTTAGCATGACGAATGATGGGAAGGGATTGCTCACTTTGGGCCCCAGGGAGCCTCGGCTCAGAAATCATTTTTCAGAGTTGCGCCAACACCTGTTAGAGTGTGAGCTCTTTGATTCCCAGGAGCTTGCACCAGAAACAGACCCCTTTGAAAGGGACAGAGGGTCTGAAGAAGCATTAAGAGGGAATCCCAGCAGCAACTTAGAGATCTTCAGGTCTTGTGGAAGGGAAGAAGGACAGAGAGGCGCAGTCAGGTCCCAGAGAAGTGGGGGGCGTGCAGGCTAGCACCCTGTCTCAAAGGAAGGGGAGAGAGTGTAAGCGGCATCCCCGGGAGTCCGCAGCCCCACCCCAGAGACTGGAGGGCTCCTTAGGAGAACACCCGGTTGGAGGGCTAGAACCTACTTGCCAGCTGTGCGATTAAGAACACCTAGCATCAGAAGGTTGTGGGGCATCTGTAACAAGAGCTCCCGCGGTCCTGAAGTTTATGGGTGCCATTCCTAAGTGGCAGGCCCAGAAGTCTAGACGAAAGGTTGAGAGAAGGTGTTCCCTAGTTGGAGAACCCGTGGGTCAGGGCCCAGCCAGAAGGGCTGGGTCCCCTATAAGTCACCAGGGTAACCCCGCCTGGAGTTGGCAAGGGACAAGCACCCCTAGGGGCCCCCCGACTGCCAGTAAGAATCAGTGGAGTAGCTTAGTTGGCCCAGGGAGTTGTAACCAAGGGAACCCCACTGGGGTAAGGAAGGCATAGAACAGGAGGGAGTCCCAACGGAAGCAGGCCTGCGTCCGGGTTCTATCGCCCCAAGCAGGGAAGTCCATCAAGGTAGTGATTGGCCTACCCTGGCTTTAGGCTGGGAGGGGTTCTGTTGGACTTGGCACTATGTGGCTAAAGTTCCTTAAACTTTTTGCCTTCCTCCTAGACCTTTTTCTGACATAATGGTGCCGACTTAGATGCTTTGGGCACTTTGCCACCGCTGATCAGTGTCAAAATGCAAGTGCCCCCTGCGTAAAGTGTTATGGTAATTGGATGTACATAATTGGTATGTTTGCCTTACTAGTAAAGTCCCTAGTAAAGTTCACTATGTGTGCCAGGGCTAGTAATGCAAATGCTACTAGTGGACCTGCAGCACTAATTGTGCCACCCACACAAGTAGCCCTAAAGAGAGATCTCAGGCCTGCCACTGCAGTGCCTGCGCGCAGTTTGTTCACTGCCTTGTTGTCCTGACAAGTACGTCCACTTGCCAGGCCTTACCTTCCCTTTTTGTGCACATCAGACACCCCTATAGTAGGCCCAAGGTACCCTCCTGGGCAGGGTGCAGTTTGTGCATTTGATCGGCTGGTGCCCTCCAAAAATATTTCAAAAAATCGGAGTGCACCATCAGCCCCCTGCTTCTCCGATCTCCTTAGAGGAGAAAAAAAACTGTGTAGGAACTATGAAAGAAAATGGCGCAGATCCTACAATCTCCAGGATAAACTAGTTTATAAAACTGAACTTACCAAATATAAACAGCTGATCATGCAGGAAAAGAGGAGATATTACACAGCCCAGATCGAAGCCGCACAAGATTCTAATAAACACTTATTCCAAGTAGTTGCCAAATTATCTGGGCAAACACCTGCTAGCAATGTAACCCCCACTCAGCCACTTTGTGACTCTTTAGCGAATTTCTTTGTCGATAAAGTAAATAATATCTATGCGAAATTCGCATTGGTAACTAACACTAAGGCTCAACCAATAATAAAGGACCCCCCCCGAACACTCCTTAATGGAATTTGAAAAGACAACCTCTGATCAGATTGCTGGTATAATCTCATCTATCAAATCTGGCTCCGCCAACGATCCTTGTCCCCCGGTCGTACTTATGCCAGTATTAGACCAAGTAGCCCCTGTCCTGTCCATTATCTGCAACACTATGTTCGCCTCAGGTATATACCCCACGATATGGAAGAAAACTATAATAAAACCCCTCTTAAAAAAAGCAAACCATTTTTCCAGTGAAACCAAGAACTATAGACCAATAGCCAGCCTGCCTTTTCCGGCAAAAATCATTGAAAAGGTAATGAATATCCAACTTTCTAATTATATTGAAGAACATCAGCTCCTGGATGCCACACAGTTTGGTTTCCGTAAAGGCCACGGAAAGGAGACCGCACTTATTAAGGCAACCGAGGACATCAGAGTTATCCTGGATCAGGGAGGCACAGCAGTTCTGGTGCTGTTAGATCTCTCAGCAGCCTTTGACACCGTCGATCATACCATACTTATCGACTGAGTCGCAGAATTGGGCATTGGGGATAAAGCCCAAGACCTGCTGGCTTCTTTCCTTGCTAACCGTACCCAGACGGTTAACTTTGGTACCTTTCAGTCTACCCAACTGAGTCTCCTGTGTGGTGTCCCGCAGGGCTCATCCCTGAGCCCGACCCTTTTTAATATCTATGTGGCGGACCTGGCCAGAGTCATTAGGAGTCATGGGTTGGGCCTCACCTCATATGCTGACGACACTCAGTTGGTGTTGACTATACATAATGATGGAAAGGAAGTAGCCGAAAAATTTCAAGGACGCCTATTGGCCATCAGTGACTGGATGACCAGCAACTGTCTCAAATTAAACTTTGAAAAAACAGAAGTTATGATCTTTGGCAAGCTAGCTCCAGCCTGGTCTTCTACCTGGTGGCCACTGTCACTGGACTCTCCACCATCCCCAGTTACCAAGGTTAGGAATTTAGGAGTCATATTTCATGATAAACTAACTTTTTTCCCCCATGCCAACTCAGTAATTTCAGCGGCCTTCTACAAACTGCGCATGATAAAAAAAAATCTTCCATTTCTTCCCTTGACATCAGGAAAAAGTCTTGTTAGCACTTTAATCATGTCAACAATTGGCTACTGCAATGGGCTTCTTCTGAATGCCCAAAACAAGGTTATTCGCAAGCTGCAAACCATTCAGAACACAGCGGCCAGGATGCTCTCAGGAACTCCTAAATATAAGCCAATATCTCATGTTATTCATAAATATCACTGGCTCCCTGTGAAGAGCCGTATCATGTTCGAGGCCTTATGTATTGCATATAAAACATCGCGCCACACAGGTCCTCAATTTCTGATCAGAGACTTAGCAACCTATACTCCATCTCGGGCGCTTCGCTCATTCACGGCATCCCTGTTCATAGTGCCTCGTACTAAAACAGTCTCCTGGGGCGACAAACGTTTTATTGTCGCAGCTGCTAGACTTTGGAACTCGCTTCCACCACAGATCAGATCTTCCCAATCACTACTAACGTTCAGAAGAATGACGAAAACATGGCTGTTCACACAATAAGTATTTATTTATTTATTGTCTAAACTTTTAGAGCGCGAACAAATACCACGAATGGTGTCTCGGCGCTGGGCAGACAGAGAGGCACTTCCTGTGCATTATTGAGTGAATAACCAAGTCTTCACTTGCTTTCTGAAGAGCAGCAGTGAAGAGCTATTTTTTATGTGATGGGGCAAGGAGTTCCAGAGCCTCGAGGCAGCTACCAAGAAACGTCTGTCTCCCCAAGTGACTGTTCTCACTCGTTGAATGCATAGGGATGCGGATGAGGCAGATCTTAACGCTCTCTTGGGAACATACAGCTGCAGTGATTCCCTAAAAAAGTCGGGTCCTTGGCTATTCAGTGCATTGTATATAATACACAAAGCCTTGAATTTTGTTCTTTTTTTTACTGGGAGCCAGTGCAGTTGGTAGACGACGGATGAAATAGGCGCGAACTTGGGAGTTTTGGTCAAGATTTGTGCAGCGGCGTTCTGCACCATTTGTAACTTTTTGAAGGCCTGCTCCTGAGCATTCAGCAGAAGCCCATTACAGTAGTCCACCTTGGATAGCACCAAGGAGGACATCAGGGTTTTCCCTGCAGACAGGGGAAGGTAAGGTAGTAACTTTTTCACTTTCCGTAGCGTAAAAAAGGAAGAGGAGACTACTGCATTGGCATGATTAGTGAAACTTAGTTTGTTGTCAAACAACACTCCTAGGTTTCTGACCTTTGAGACTGGGATGGGTGGGTTGCCCATTTCCGGTGGCCACCAGATCGGAGACCAAGATGGTTTTAGGTCTCCAAATACCATTACCTCGGTCTTATCGGTGTTCAGCTTTAGACAATTACTGTCCATCCAATGACTGATGGCTCTCATGCCCGTCTGAAAGTTGGCTGCCACTTCGGTCCCGTTTTTATGCACTGCCAACACCAACTGGGTATCGTCGGCGTACGAAGTCACTCCCATTCCGTGGGTTTTAATGACCCTCGCCAAGTCCGACACATAGATGTTAAAAAGTGTCGGACTCAGCGAGGATCCCTGGGGGACTCCGCAAGGCAGCACAAACGTTGGTGAATAGAAATTCCCCATCTTTACTGACTGTTCTCTGTTAGCCAGGAAAGAAGCCAGAAGCTCCGCAGCCTTGCCCTTTATGCCCATGGCTGTGACACGGTCGATCAAGATGTTGTGATCGACCGTGTCAAAGGCTGCCGAGAGATCAAGCAAGATCAGAACAGCCGAGCCACCCTGGTCCATGATCTGTCTGATCTCTTCAGAAGCCTTGATGAGCGCCGTCTCCGTTCCATGTCCTTTCCTGAACCCAAACTGGGTGTTATCTAACAGGTTGTTATGATCAATATAGCTAGCCAACTGTTTGTTTATAACTTTTTCAAGTATTTTTGATGGATAAGGAAGGGCTGCTATAGGGCGATAACTTTTTAATTCCAAGGTGTTAAGGGTAGGTTTCTTTAGAAGTGGCTTTATTATAGCAGTTTTCCAACTTTGAGGATAGTTTCCTGATTCACAGATGGTACTGCAGATGTTCTCCAGGATTGGTGCTACCACAGCAGATGTTAATTTGATGATGGTTGGTGGGCAAGGATCCAGAGGGGAACCTGACATAGTTGTTTTAATGAGATCTTTTATTTCTGATAGAGATGGAGGGAGAAATTCATTCAGAGAGGAGCATGTGAGTTGTACGTTCTTGGTGCTATCTGAAAGTTCCCCAGTCTTGATGTTATTAAATTTATCAAAGATTTCTGTGACCTTGGTTCTGAAAAAGTCAGCCATTTGATTACAGAAGTCTTGGGTAGTCTCAGTAGTATTGGCTGTTGGTATAGTTGTTAGTGTAGCCACTACCTGGTATAGTTGCTTACTGGAGTTCTGTGCTTTTTCTATCTGTTCACAGAAATATTTGCTTTTTTCCAGTCTTAGCATCTTCCTGTAGCCTGATAGCGCCTGTTTGTATCTTTCTTTGTCGTTGTTGTCATATTTAACTCGCCAGCGCCTTTCTAGATTGCGGCATTTCTGTCTTTCTATTCTTAGCAGTTCAGAGAACCAAGGGGCTGATGGTGTTGGACGATTTAACCGCACTCTCTTTAGAGGCGCTACTTGATTAAAGGTGTCTGTAAGCCATTGGTTGTAGTTATTTGCTGCTAGTTGCAGGTCTGACACTTTGGATGGTTTAGTATTTTCAAGATTCTCGGCTAGTATATTCATATCTATGTTTTTCCAATCCCTGCTGGGCCTCTGTTGCTTTTTTGCCGAGGGTTGATTTTTGTGTTTCTTGACACAGGCGTGGAAAACCACCACTGCATGATCTGACCATACAATGGGAATAACAGTAGGGGGGGTAATGGCCGGGTTATTCGTGAATAATCCGTCAAGGACGTGACCTGCTTTGTGCGTGGGTGAAGTAACCAACTGGTTTAGGCCAACGGCCTTGAAATCCTCAATCAGGCTCAGAGTATCTTTGTCTAATGTATTTTCTAAATGAAAGTTAAAATCTCCAAGTATTGTGAAGTCAGAGACTTCTGGCACTGTTTCTAATAAAGTGCTAATGGATTGGAGAAAAGGTGTTCGGGACGCTGGGGGACGATAGAGCAGAACCCCATTGAACATTTGGGTGGGGGAAAGCGTGATAGAGAAGGATAATGTTTCAGCAGGGATGGTATCTGAGGTTCCGGTTTTTACTGCTAGGTTTAGCTGTAGAATTATGGCAAGGCCGCCCCCTTTTTTTCCAGCCGGTCTATCTTGTCTGACAATATAATAGCCCTCAGGGACGGCTGTCACCAGATCGGGGTCGGAGGCCAAATCGGCCCATGTTTCTGTTATAAACAGGATATCCAATTTGTGTGCTGATATTAATTCGGCCACCTCTTCTCTATGTTTACACATAGATCTAGCGTTCACTAGTGCGCACTTAATGCGTATGGTCTCATTACATGGTGCCCCTGGAGTTAGAGGTATCTGAGTAAGGGAATGATTGAGTTTAAAATTGCATTTAGGGCAGGCTATATGACTCACGTTGGAATACTTGTCTAGGTTAAGATGTGGGCAGTCCTGCCGAAGCATGGTGTTTTTAATCTCTAACAGATCGGAGGAAGAGTATTTCATTGACTTACTAGGATGGTGTGGTGGCTGGCTAGGAGTTTGGGCCCTGGGCGCGGGTCCGGCGCGGACTGGCGCAGACTGGCACCCCATTGGCGCGGCTTCGGCGCGCAATCGTCGCGTCCGCTGCGCCCGTCCGCTGCGCCTCCGGCATGGATTCATGGTTTTATAGTAGGAGCTTAGGTGTCGGAGGGGGGGTGTGGCCAACAGAGATGGGCGTGTCTCTAGGCTCCTCGCTCGTGGAAATGGCGGCAGAGAAACGAGCGTTTTATCCGATTCCAGCAAGTAAATCAGCTGATCGGCGTAGCTGAGGTGGGTGTCAGGGTTTGCTAAATAAGTCAGGCAGTTTTAAAATCACAACACACAATTTTTAAAATACGAAGGTTTCTGTCTGGGGCTCCCGGCTTCCGCCTCAGGAGCGACTCTGTCTACAGGGCAGCGCTAGTGGTCAGCGCGCTCTGTTTATATTGTGAAGGGGGCGTGGCCAACAGAGATGGGCGTGTCTCTAGGCTCTTCGCTCGTGGAAATGGCGGCAGAGAAACGAGCGTTTTATCCGATTCCAGCAAGTAAATCAGCTGATCGGCGTAGCTGAGGTGGGTGTCAGGGTTTGCTAAATAAGTCAGGCAGTCTCCTGGTACAAGTTTCACGCTGCTGTCCTTAGCACCGAGACACCCACGGGTATTTGAGCGCTCTATAAATCTCATAAACATAAACATAAACATAAACTGAAAGGTAGGACTATGTACTGAGGTGTGCACCACGTCCTGACAGTGAAAGGCTGCCAAATTTGTTTTTCACTGTGCAAGGCCATCTTGTCCATAGGACAGAATGGGGAATGCTGTGTCCCATGGTTCCAGCATATCTTCCCATAGGCATAAGATGGAGAGATGGAGGTTAGTGTGCCTGAACTCAAAATTTAATGACCCATCTTTTTGTGAAGATGGTTTTTAAATTGGGCGCTTCGCCCAGCAGGACGTCCCACGAGCGCGGAGAGAGAGAGATCAAGGCAGAGCACCACCCAGGTGAGGCTTGGACTCCGGTCAGGAGCTGCAAGAGTGTGTGGCCTGGAGAGGCATGCAGGAGGAGTACAGGAGTGCTCCGAGCTCTCTCCCGCTGCACCAAGTTAGACGCACTGAATCCCCAAGCTGCCCAGACCGGCCCAGCTGGACCGGGCCGTCCCTGTAAGTCTATGACCGTTGTCTCTGCTGTTGGGGCCAAGTGGGGGGCCCGAGTTGACCGTGCAGATTGCATCACGAACCGCATTATTTTTGTATTACAAACTGCCTGATTTTTGCATTAGGAATTGCATTATTATTGCATTACGAACTGCTTGATTCTTGCATCATGAACCGCATTAATATTGCATTACGAACTGCCTGATTCGTACATTAAGGATTGTCCTATTATTACATTACGAACTGCATAGCATTGCATTATCGTAAATTGCTCATTAATACCACAAAAGCCTACAAGCCGGGTCTGGTAGCTCAGTGGACTAATGCTTCCACTGCAGGGGCCTGTGTTCGACCTCATGGTCACAGATTCAAATCCCAGGGCGTCCACTCAGCCTTTCATCCATCTGAGGTTGATAAAATGAGTACCGTTGGGTAACAAACAACATCTGTTACTCAGTGCCAAGGTACCCTGTCAGGGGTGAACGTGTGCTTTACAAATACACATTTTATGTTATGTTAAGTGATTACTGGCCTAGTAACCGGCCAAGTGAATTATTACGAATACACATATGTTGGTTTTCTATTGTTTGGTCTCATCGTATTCCTTTTTATAAAGATACTGTTATTTGTATGAAACCAGTGTGGTGTCCATTTGTGGTGTTATCACTGTGTTACTGGGAGTGTGGTTGCAAATACTTTATACATTGCCCTGGAGATAAGCCTGGCTGCTCGTGCCACGCTATCAGGGTGTGATCAGGGGTTATCCAAAGTTGTGTCCCTTCTTACTCTGACTAGAAGCAGGGGTCCCTATTTGGCCTAAGGTACCTACCTCAATCTGCTCGAGACCCCCAGGTCTAACAATTATGCACTAAAGATCTAACAGATTTTTTATGCCTTTTATTTTGCACTAGAGATTTTATGTTTATTCTTTATGTTTGCGCAAACATAAGAAAGAGATACACACCAAGGATTTAAATGATTTGTGGGAAAGGTGATGGTGTGACTGTGTCTTATAAATTACTCCCTGGCGTATACAATACGTTTATTGCAAGTCACCTCATAGTTCAATGACCTTACGAAGAAACTCGGCCTCTGGCCTCATTCCTCTGTATGGTCATGGAAATCCTCAGTGACTTTCAACATCCTCATAATGTACAACATGGTTTAATTTACCCCATATATAATACATAGGATTCTGCAATCCCTGTATGAAAACTCCTCTCTAATTTATTTTTAATAGGTGACTTGTGCCTGTTGCCTATTATAAAGAAATGATGCAGCTGCAGTTCTGACAACCCAATGCCTGCTGACAGAGTGAGCAGCTGAGTGGAAAGACAGGTCAGGTCATGGAACATAATTAAGCAACCAGTTTAAAGGATGAAAGTTAATGATGGCTTTTGTTTCTTCTGCCCTAGTTTTTCTAGCTGTACAGTGACAAAGAGAAAGGAAATATTTATGGCAACATGTTCATTTGTTGCACTCCTTTGGTAAATATAAAAGTTAGTATCTTTCTGAATGTATTCACACATACTGTGCTATTGTTTTAAAAAACGACTTGTATTAAACTGATTCTAGTAACTTTTTGCAACGCAGATCTTTATTGATGTGTTTAATTTTGTACTAGAGATTCTATTTTTGTCCTTCATATTTTCAAATATGCTCTCTCTTTCATATAAAAGACCTATGCATCAAGGCGTCATGTGGTTTGTGGTAACGTTGATTCTGGGGCCATGTATTATAAGAAATATACACAGCCTGCTGTACATGCTAAGGACATTGCATATCACCTTGGAGTTCCATAACCTTTTAAAGGATCTCAGCCTTCAGCCTCATTCCTTCATATGGTCATGGAACTCTTCAGTTGTCAGGAAGTCGCCTGGATTTCTCCATATGGTCATGGAACTCTTCAGTTGTCAGGAACTCGCCTTGATTTCAGCAGAAGTGATCAGACGAAGCGAAGATATGTGCCAACTTCCTCAAAATACAGGAAGGCCCAACAACAGTCAAAGCCCCTCCCATCCCCCAGGGAAGAGGGCAATAAATAGAGAAACAATACAGCTTCTGTATTTGGAAAATTCTTGAAGTGCTTCTGCTATTCGTTAGTTGTTTACATGCTCAGTACCTAAAACATATATGAAGGAAATTATAACAAGTTTCTAATTGCAAGTTTTGAGTAGTACTTTTATATGAACACTGGTATCTGAAATAGCTACCTGGCTATTCCCCTCTCCCATTTTTTGCAGAGTGTGGGTAATGGAATACGGCTAACCTCTAAGAGTAGGAGTTGAGACTTCTGGAATTCATCATGCACCGTGGATGTAGATGGAATTAATCAGATTTCATTAATCACAAATACATTTGTGGCATGTGTATTAAAAATGTAACATACACAAGCCTGCCTCTTACCCACAAGGCCTCAAAACATGGATTGGAGAACTGTGTCCTGGAAAGTAATCCTCAGGTTATACAGCCACAAACATGAGTCACAGATGCATGAGAACATAAACATTACAAAACATAAAGATTAAAGATTAAACCATTATATCATGCTCAAGCAATAAGTGCAATGTTACCTGGTGAACTAGATTATAGGATACCTGAGTCCCTGTTAATTGTCCAAGTAATTGTCCAGATCATACCTTGAATAAGATGCCTTTCCTATTTTGCCAATGTTATTCACTCAATGTCCTTTTATATCCTTTAGACAAGAAGTGTGAACATCATATTTTTTCACTTTTTGTTTATATAAAGCATATTCAATTTTTTTACTGATTTATATAATCCTTAAATTTAATATACACAAGTATTTGTTCAGTACAAATAGCAGAGACAGAAATGCGCTGACGCACATTTTGGTAAAGTCACTCTAGCGGAATAGGAGAACACAACCTTCATCAGGGCGCTATCTGGATGCAAACTACAGTGGCATCAGCCATCTGAAATGAGTAGATATACATCCATTAGATCTTTACAAGGCTCGCAAAAAGGATTGAGGAACTGATCTCATCACATCTAAACACTTAATGTGGGTCAGGACTTTAAACCATAGTTATTGGAAGTAAAGCTGAAGTATCACATATAAGGACCGAGTCCGGGAAGGTCAGAACCAATTATGCATAGGAGGTTAATGGGACCTCACTAATTGATCAAAAGCATAAGAGAGGATATCAGGATATTGCTTAATCTCAATGGAGAGCCCAATACATAAGGAGGGGCGAAAGGCCTTCTCAACAGAAAGTCTTTCAAATGGCAGGACCAATAAATGGGTTCAAATAGCAGAAAAAGGAATCAATCTGATGGTGCGGCATACACGGTCCATAAACGAACTCAGTCCGCAGTAATCGGCAACAGGTATGTCGAGATAAACACATCAGTGGCCTGCAATATCCTTATAATGTACGGTGGGGGAACTTAGCCCATGTATAATGGGGATGTTTTTCCCTGAGGGTTCAAAGTGACATCAAATGGGCAATGAGGATTAGAGGCACTAGTAGACTATGATGGTACTTAATATCACAATTTAGTGGAACAAGAAAATTGCCTTGTTCCAATATTTGATAAATAAGATATTGTTGGTGACTTTCAACAAGTTTTGTAGTGTAAGGTAGGGGAAACTTTATTCCATATGAAGCACAGAATGATACAAATTTAGGATCATATTTGTCTAATATGTTTCCATTTGCTATAATACGTACAGATTCCATTCAATTAGAAGTGAAGGTAGTAGATTTCATTGTGGTGCTAGCAGCCTAAGTAAAACATTTACTATAAATATACTTGCAGCTCCTCTACACGTTGGTGCATGAGCTGGAGTTTTCATATGATGATTGAGCATATTGCTCCAAAAAACACTGGATGACCACAATAAAACAACTTGAGCAAATCAGAATTTCGAAAGGGATCCTTTTTATCTTATTTGTGTTGATATAACAATGTCAGGTGATGTAAAAAAAATAAATTTGAGAACAATCTATTTACACTCGCCAGGCACAGTCAAAGGATATAGGGAAGTTGTTCATTATTTTACCCCTGCATAATTGTATGCCACAAATGAGTATAAGTAAGAAGTAGTAAACCCCACGCCAACAGTGAGAAGTAGGCTAATAAAAGCATGGAGTGCCCTGAGAATTTTGGGGCATTCACAAACTCCCCTCTGACCCTTCCACACTCTGGGAATGGCACGGGATTTGGTCTTGCAAAGTGCTGGAGGCAGAAAGGGGAACAAATAGCTCTGAGGTTCGTGGAGGCATGGAGGAAGTATTTTTTTTACAGGGTGAGTGAAACAAGTGTGCATTTGTGCAGGGGGAAGCATTTCCCCAGTACAGAGATATACTGTCATACAACTCAACATTAGAAAAACAGCAAATGCCACATGACCATATCGTTAGTACAGAGCATATTTCAGCCTTTATCACAGAAATACCCATGGGGTTCAATGGGCGTTAGCTCTTGCTGTTTGTGCCCCAGGGCACTTTGGTATTACAGAAGGGGCCGTAGATGCTTGTGAGGCCCCTTCTGTGATACAGTTAGCGCTGGCACACAAGCAGCACAAGCCCTATCATTAGAGGACTTTCCTTCACTTGCATGGGGGCATGGCGCCATACGAATGCGGGCATCTCTTTGCCTCTGCGCCTGTGCCATATTACCGACGTGGGGTCAGAGGCAAACATGACCTTTAGGAGGTGCACTGAGAGGCTTGGAACATTATTTGTGATCCCTTCCTTGACAAAACAGGACCGTGGATTGATCAAATAGTGATGATAGAGCAGCAATGAAAAATGTAATGAATGATTGTAACCTGGTAGACATATGATGCTTTCGATACACTACTTCTAACAACATTTCTATCTGGTATTCCGAGTTCCTCCTCAAGACTGGATTATTTTTTGACTTGGGGTACTTTACTTGCTTACATAATAGATTATTACATTTTACTGGCAAATGAGAGTGAATACAATATAGGACACCGGAGAAGAAACAGACAGACCTTAAACGCAGGATCAGTGTCATCTGCCTAGATATTGTAGGTTGCTGGAAAGGTCACTTGAAGGTGTGACATAATAAAAGACACTGCTATAGTTATAGCGGAGTGGGAAGCACAGGACCTGACCAAACAAAACAATACTTCTCTGACCCCAGAATCGAGGCATAAAATAGAGATAGCATAAATCTCCATAGATATTCTTTTTTCGAGCATTGTGGAGAAAACCTTAGTTATGTTGAAGCTTCAGCAGTATGGGCGTGATCCACAAACAGTACTTTGTGGTATGTTTTGTCCTACTACAAATGCACTACAACACATACTACAACATTTTAGTTTTGGCTACACCTATCTATGTAAAGCTCTCTGTCCCAACTGCAGAGTCTTCACACATGCAATTATAGGTTTTACTAGTGGGAGGGGCACAAGGGAGTGGATGGGAAAAAGGAAAAGCTTACTCCTAAAGGCAATGGGATTAGGGAGGAGTACAAGAGCTTTAGGGTGAGTCTTGGAGGGGTTTTGGTAGGAACGTCACCTACCCCCCCACACAAGAGAAAACCAATTGCTTTATTCTGGGGATGGAGACATGTAACTTACACTTTTGAAGTGAGCGTACACTTAGTTTGTGAATACCAAAAGAAATATGCTTACTCCAAAGTTTAAAGTTACTTAAGAGTCTAATTCACCTGTGTGACTCAGGCACTAGGTGAGAGACGAACAGACTGGTTGGCTTCTAGACGTGCCACTGAGACAATTCCACATGGTGAGCCCTATAATTAAGTCAGCAACATGCGCTCTATTGAGGGACCCCATGAAAATTAGTAATAGATTTGCATCATACTATCAATCCCAAATGGCTAAACTCACTCTGACACCAGGGCACTTGAAGATGATTTTCTTCAACACCTAAATTCCGTCCCAGTCAATAGATCTGGGTTAAAGCCATCCTTCTTTTGATAACTACGCCACCCCAGTTTTGACCCAGACATATCCAAATCAGTCTTGACCCTGCTCTTCATTGGAACAGTCTATGGTCAATTGGAAGGGAGGAACTGACACTTTCACCTGAATAGGGCTTTGCCTGTCCCCACACAAAGAGCTGTATACTCCGCTGTAGTGAGTCTGGAGCCGGGGAAGGAAAAGCAGGGACCTTGTGAACTTCATAGGCCTCTTTGAAGTCTCCCCAAAGTCACTTCAAAGGCACATTTGGGTATAAGTACTGGGCCCCTGACACCACCAGTTCAGAACTTTTTTGGAACCAAGAATATTCTGCCTGGAAGAAGAGTTGCTGTGCTACAGGAGAGACTGCTACTTTGCTGATTGCTTTGCTGTATTGGCCTGCTTTCTGCTGATTGCTGTGCTGTAGGAGGGACTGCCACTTTACTACCTGCTCTTTTATGTTGGCCTGCTGCCTACTGATTCTTGCCTGGGAGTGAGAAGGACTGGACCTGCTCTCTACATCCTTGAACCCAAGTTTCTGTAAGGGCTTGCTGGCTTGCCCACTTTTTTTAAAGTCTCAGGGCCATCAAGGACTTCTAACAAACCTGCTCCTGATCCTAGACTCTGACATCTGTGAGACTACCCTGCCAAATGCTGCCACCCCAGTCCTGGACCCTGGGAGGTGGGCCTAAGGTGCTCTTCCTTCTGTGAAGCTCATGGAAATGAATGCAAAGTCCTGCAAACCTCACCACACAAGTGCCATCCTCATCAGAATCAATGTCAGGCAGTGCCAAGCCCAACAAAGCCTCACCGCACAGCTGCCAGCCCATCGGAACTGGTGCAAAGTGATGTCAAGCCCCAAAAAGCCTTGCAGCAAAGCTCCCCGGTACAAGTGCAAAGCGATGCAAAGCAACGCAAAGCTCTTTAAAGCCACGCCGCACAGCTTCCTGAGATCGAAGCAAAGTGATGCCAAACCCCACAATGCCTTGCCACACAGCTCTCCGGTACCCACGCAAAGCGACACCAAGCCTTACCAAGCCTCGACGCACAGCTTCTCAGAATCCCCGTCGGACGACGCGAAGCCTTGTAAGGCATCTCCACGCAGAGGCACACCAGGATTTAAAGTACGGTGTTTAGTGGCCCAACTGGGCCCCTGTAGCCAGCCCGCACTTCGTTGTGGTTGGACTGAACTTGCGACTTTGTCCCAGCCTGGCATCAACAGTTAACCTCAGCTGGCACTTTACACTTTTCTGCTCTATTTTCACCTAAATCTTTAGAATTGCATATCTTTACTTCTATTTAAGGATTTTTGTCATTTAGGTCTTGTTTTGTTCAGAATATAGTAATTTATTTGTCTACACTGGTGTGGAGTCTTTTTGTGGTGTTTTCATTGTGTTACTGTGTGCTGCATTGCACAAATACTTTACACATTACCTCTTGAATTAAGCCCGATTGCTCTGTGCCAAGCTACCAGAGGGTGAGCACAGGTTAATTTGGGTTGTGTATCTTACTTACCCTGACTAGGATTGTGGTCTATGCTTGAACAGGGTTCAAACCTATGCCAACTAGAGACCCAATTTATAACATTATCTAATAGAATTGAATGGGACTACATTTTCCCCATCAAAGTTGGGATGGGCCAAGATTTTAATGCCAAGGTGCCCTGGCTTTAACACACACCCCTACCACATGCATCAGCAGTAGAGGATAGCTCTCTCACCAAATACATATCAGACATGGCACCTGGCATACCTGCCACCTGTCACCACTCCTGTTTGTGATTGCTTTGGAACCACTCATTATTGCTACCCACACTTGTATGAAATTCACACTCATGCAGGCCAAGTAATATCACTCATGTATGCACATGATATCCTGCTGATGATAGTAAATCCTGTAACCTCTATTCTTGCAGGTATGGTTCTAATCTAGATTTTCTTTGAAATGTCTGGCTATCACTTTAACTGGGGTAAACACAAAGCCCTCCCACTTACTAATATTACCTTTAGTCCCAGCACTTACGGTTTCCCTAAGAATTAGATCATGAAAGGCCTTATACACCCGGGCATTAAGATTGGTAAGTGACTGAAAAGCATGACGGAGGATAAGCGCCTCCCTCTTATTAAATGCATTTCAATACATTTTGCCAAATGGAACCAGCTAAATTTAGTAATTTGCGATACTTTGACAAGAGTTCCACCTACTGATCGGTCAACCTACTGATCGGTCATTATGTGAAATAGAGGCAACTGTGCAGATCTCCTGGAAGCAGAACAGGCCCCAATTCATATGACCTTAAGGTATCACCCATCTGGGCTATTTACTCTAATTTGAGACAACAAAGGGTCAGGTCTCAGGCCTTTAAATCCTTATGACAGATGCATTTTCCTCTTTCCCTCTAGGTCATTCAACCAGGCTACATTGGCAAACCCTGTTTCATAAAGCTTATCCCGAAGAAGGATGGTCAGAGCTTCTGGAGACTCACGACATGGTACTTGGGAAGTCAAGGTGAAGTTTCTTTACTTCAAGGTTTCTCACTGCTGGTACTGATCTCTTGTATGCCTTCACAAGGCTGGGCTGATACCTTAAAACCAATGCTGAAGAGGCTGTTGGCAACATTGGGACAGTATACACATTTTATGGCACTGCAATCCCATACCAAACTACTGGAAGTAAATATAGCAATCTTTGTATTGCAAGTCCTCTTCTCACATGACACGTTCACAACACTGGCTCTACTGCACAATATGGAGGATGCCTCTGAGCTTTCTTGCAACAACCACAGGTGGCTAGCAACATTGTTAGCAGTAGCCAAAATGTGCATACTTAAACATTGGCGTCAGCAGACATCACCAACACTAAATGAATGAATTATTGAAATGACTAGGATGGCACATAATGAGTGCATTATATACAGGACTTTAGACAGTTTAACTGATTTTGACCTAATTTGAGGAGATAACCCAGATATCGACCTCCAAGTAATTTGCCTCACTCTGTTTTCTTGGTACTGTCTGTTGAAACACAATCAGTGTTCTGCCTTTTTCTAATTGCTTTTTTGCCTTTTCCTCCCTCATTTAATATACGTATCTTCAGGGCCGGACTGGCCGTAGCCGGCACCGGGCAATCCCCCGGTGCGCCGCACGGGTGGGGCCGGTTTTGGGCCCCTGGGGGCCGTTTTTATTACAGGGTCGTTTTTGCAGCATAGCTGCAAAATCGACCCTGTAACAAAAACGGCCCTGGCAAAGAGCTCGGCGGCACCCCCAACCACCCGCGGGGGGAAGAGGGGCGGCCAAGCACTTTGCCTGGGCCGGTTTTGGTTCCCAGTCCGGCCCTGCGTATCTTGCTACCAACCATTACATATTTTAATGGGAGATCACTGCCTTTTCTTTTCTTTAATCAAATCCAAGCATCACCGGCTAAATGTCCGATGCACCAAGGCTCGAGTCCTTCACTGAATTTTGGCATTGCACTGGTGTCCTAGAGCTACTGTTATTGCTACTGTTACTGGTATTGTGGCCCGTCCACTTGTACCTCCAATTTAAGTATAATTTGTTATCTCATGTGGCTTGAATGTGGTCGAAATTTGTGTTACTCAGTCCATGAAACCTTATATGTTATTGGTGACTTACACTTGTATGTAACATAGGATGATGTTCTGTATCATGTTACCGTCATCCTCACACCCATCTTCCATACCCCATTGTGGGGAACAGGGAGAGTTTGTGGGTTAATGTAAAGGCAAAGAAGGAAGTAAGGGGATAAGAAGAGGGAAGCCAGAGAGGGTGCGCCCCCTGCCACTTAAAAAGAAAAAAAGGAAACAGAATGTAGGCAGGTGGGATTGTGGGGAGTAGTCCAAAGGCTGAAATAATGAACAGGAAGCGCAGTGTAGAACCCTCTGAAAAAAGAGAGTGGAGCATTCTGGAGGATGGGGAAATGAAAGAAAATGAGGAATACAAACAAGTTTATACATTTCATCAAGAAAAATATTTACCAGGGTGGTTTGTCAACCTGGCAAATTCCTTTCAAGGTCCAAAAAAAATTGGAAACCAGTTCAACAAAACGGGTCATCAGACAGGTTTCACAAGGAACAAAAATCCTGCACGATTTAATGGAAATATGGAAAACAAAACACTGAGAAAGAAGCAAGGCTTGCTTGCCATCAGAAAGAGGTGCTTTCATAGATTCTTATATAAAACAAGAGGTGGAGAAGAGAAATTAATGTAATTAGCTCAACTAGATACTAAATGCTGTTGGGGGATCACTGGCATCTGCTCTGAAGATGGAATGTCATGTGTATTTTTGTACTCCATCAGTTTAGGTATGTGCTGTTAGGTCAAATCTGAAGAGGGGGGCATGGTTTAATCTGGTGTAGACTCGTAGGTCTTTATATTCACCAACATTTGAGGCCCTTTCAGTCCCCACTACCCCCATCCTTTTCTCCTGTCTCGTTCAGACCATCTTCCCTGCATCCATTTCCCCACATACCACATGTTTCCATCAACCAGAGGTGTCTATGCCACTCTGCAGCCGGACATGTTATGACGATAGGATGGTCTTTGCAGCCACCGAATCAATTCCTACGTTCCTCTGTGTCCTTCTGCCACACTTCTCCAGACATTCTACTGGGAGAAAGGTGGGCAGACTTTGCGCTGCTTTTTATTGCCAACAGACATTTCGGGGCATATTATCAAGGACAGCGTTAAAATTATTGCCAGTTTAGCGCCAGAAAACTGCCGCTAACGCAGAGATAATGGGCTTGATAATATGCCCTGGAGAATTCCAATAGAAGCCCATGTTAATTTATAATGCTGTCCTTGATAATATGCCCCTTCGTCGCCTGAACTGCAGCAACAAATTAAAAATAAAAAACAGCAATCTCCTTGGGGCAAACACCGGCATTAAGTGAATGTTGGTGCTTGCCTCACAGTGAAATGACCACAAATCGATTAGAATGGGGATATGTCACTCACCCAACCAAGCGGAGTCGCTTTTCCTTTGTCACCAAGACTACATACTACCATCTCACCTGTTAATATCAATTTCCACATTACACCATTAGCTGATTTTTAATATTAAAATAATGGTTACCTTCATACAGCTCATCATTTATTCTTCACTTTGTAATAACTCTAACCTGAATCACATGCTTTACAAATATTAAGCTTTCAAATTAAATGTGTGTTAAATTAAATTAAACATTGCACCCTTGTCCTAACCCTATTCGTGACTGTACACCTACCCATACAAGAGGTAGCAAATCATTTTTATACAATACTATTTCATTTTTTTTAAATCTAATTACTTAAAAGTTATTTTCCTGTTCGGGACAGTTACCTCTAAAAATTAGGATACACCTATATTTCTTTGTAAACTACCTAATTTTAAATTAAATTAATTGATTTTAGGAGGCCTTACTCTTATCCTAATGCTAATGCTAAGCTTGGTTCAGCGCTAAATCCAATATTTATTTATGTTTTCAGAAAATTATATTAAATTCAAGTTAGTTTTTATGAAATATGTTAGAAATTACCTCATACTTAAGTAAACGTAAAAGTTAACATAAGTTCATTATTTTTTCTTCTTTTTATTATTTATTTTTAAGAGAAACGAACAAGGAAATCTATCCATGTCTCTAGTTTAGCCTTAACCCAAAGTTTAATACAATTGTTCCGCAAATAATTGCAAATATTTTTTGTAATTTCATTCAATTAATTTAAAGGTAATTTGATACATGTTAAAGTCTTAACCAACAGTAATACCCTCACGCAATCCCTAAGTGATGGTAAATATGCTATTGTAATGATTGTAATTCCTTTCCTAATTTGCCTTTGCTTGTACTTAGCCTGCCCATTCTCTGCACACATTGGCTTTCTTTTGGAGCCCTAATCACTCTTTGTAACTATTGATCTGGGAGACGGATTTTTAATATTCATATTTCATAGGGCCCCTTTGCATATTAAAGTGCTGCGAGGTGCTAATCATTTGGAATGTGGTACGGCTATGAGTTTGTCTCAATACAGTAATTGACTCGAGTATGAGCAAACAATGTATGTGCTTCTTGCTGTGCCTAGTACGTTTATAATGTCAGGACCTAGAGGTCTCTGGAGTTTACAGTTATGTCGTTCTGTGGAGGGATATGTTGGATGCATCGTTTGTTTACTGAAGGCACTGTTGCTTTAAATAAAACATCCATATTTATGTGTGAGAGCACGCTGTCAATAAAAATAGGTTCCTGGAAGATGGGGAAATTGTCACTCTGGCCGTCTGACCTCCTATAATGATGGTGTCAGACGTAATCCCTGTGTGATTTCTAAATTCCATCTCTCTTTCGGTCCAATCTCTTCCTCTGTGCTGTGTGTCTCTTCATGCCTACCCGCCTGTGCTCAATCCTCGTCAATATCCACACCTCCACCCCTCCGCTCCAGTGTTGAATGTGCCACAGAGCTGTACCAATGCTAGCCACTTGCAAACTACAGGGGATAACATTGTTTTTGAAGATAGCTAGGCAGGTAACATATTTTTAGCCTAAAATGCATAGGTGAATCTGGATTTTATTTGCATTGATACAAGAGTATATTTATTTTGTTTTATTTCCAGCTGCTGGCACACGATAGGAATGTGGATAGTAAGTTTAACGAGAGAATAATGGTTTCTTGCCCCCACGTTGAAAAGCGTGTTCCGGAGTGCTAGCGTGCCACAGATATATCTCATAAGGCTAATAAACCAGAAAAATCTGTCCATGAAGACGCAACTATGGGGCAGATCTATATTGGAGATGCGCCACTTTTACGCCGCCGTTGCGTCACTTTTGTGACACAGCGGCGGTGTAAACCCTGCGCCACGTTGCGCCATATTTACATCGTGACGCATCTATGGAGATGCGTCACGATGTAAAGCCCTGCGCCACGTAAAACCTGCGTCAGGTTTCACGTGGGCGTGTCGACAGAGGGGGGGGGGGGCGTTCCTTCACAGGAACGCCCCTGAAAAGTGACTCAGTCAAATCTATAAGATTTGACTGAGTCACTTTCCCAACGCTGATGTGCCAAAACCCTGCGCCTGCTTGAAGCAGGTGTAAGGCTTGACGCACCATGTTAGGGATAGGGTAGGTTGGAACAGTGCTGGAGTTGCGTCGCGCTTGCGACGCAACTGAAGCACTGCGCCAACCTTACGCCATCGGATCCGTCACGCATCTGTTTATTCCTGCGCCATGATGCGCCGCATTGTAAATGCGGCGCATCATGTCTGGCGCAAGGGTAAACTTGCGTGACGCATCATTCCTGGCGCATCCTTGCTGATTTGCAGGGATGCGCCAGGAAACATAAATCTGCCCATATATATATAAAAAAAGTGAATAAAACTGTTGTTTAAAAAAAAAGTTAAGCTATATTGAGGCCCTGAATGCATCTTCTTTTTTACATGATAATCCAAATGATATGTGTCGACGAACTGTGAAGAAAGATTCAAACGTCAGAACCTTACATTAGATTACTAGTTTTGAGTTACATATACAGGGGCAGATTTACAAGCCCCTTGCGTGACTTTTGCATTGCAGTTGCGTCACTTTTTTGATGCAACAGCGGCGCAAACAATGCGGCCTATTTACAACGTGACGCATCTAGGGAG
Source organism: Triturus cristatus (assembly GCF_964204655.1). Lineage (NCBI taxonomy): Eukaryota > Metazoa > Chordata > Amphibia > Caudata > Salamandridae > Triturus > Triturus cristatus. Next base: position 503,046,854 of record NC_140580.1, read on the forward strand.
ATGCGTCACGTTGTAAAGCCCTGCATCACATTATACCTGCGTCAGGTATAATGTATGCAGGGTGGGCGTTCCCACGCAGGAAGGCCTCGTAAAAGTGACTCAGTGAAATCTACAAGATTTCACTGCGCCACTTTTAGGATGCCACTGCGTCAAATTCTTACGCCTGCTTGAAGCAGGCGTAAGTAGTGACGCAGTGTAGTAGGAATAGGCCTCAACACACATTGCTGGAGTTGTGTCGTGCTTGTGACACGACTCCAGCAATGTAGAACGTTTCCGCCAAAAGATGCGTCAGAATGTCTGACGCATCTGTCAATCCTTGCGCCATAGTGCGCCGTATTATAAATACGGCGCATCTATGGTGGCGCAAGTGTTTCTAAGGGTGGCGCAGGGAAAGTGACGCATCTGTACAGATGCGTCACTTTCTTGTAAATCTGCCCCTTCGTTTTTTTTCATGATTTTCAAAAAACCTGACAAATCAATTAGCAACAATAAAATAGATGCGTATCAAATTACTAATGTTCAATACACCTATTTACTTTTACAAATAGCTTTCTTAGTTTTATCACTTAAAAGTACATGAAGTCCCTCACAAGTTGCACTCTGATATTCACTCTTCTCTTACTATTTTTTGCGCTGTCTGGAGATCTTTGGACAATTATGTTCAACGCTGTGCTCAGGATTCCAGGGCACATATCTCTAACTCCCCTATTACCTGAACCATTTTAAGACTTTTTTCAAGTTTACTTTTCTATCTCTTTTCCTTTTTGAAGCAGTTGTTCCACTGGTACTCCCTTACCCCTCCTTCCCCATCTCTCCCTTTTTTTCTCTCTTTGTGTTCTCCCTTACCAAACTTTTAAGGTATTGTGATACATGGCTTGTTTCCTCCCTGTCCCATTGTAACGTATTCCAATGCATTTGGATTATATATCCTTCCTTTACCTTCATACAGTTTCTTCACATTATTATAAATATGTTTTTACAAGGACATATTGTAATTTTATTATTGCCATCTGACTTTTATTTATATCTGTTTTTTATATGTTCATTGATAACTTTTTAATATGTTCTGGTTTGTCTAGCCTGTATCACTCAGTCCATTTATTATTAGTATTTCCTCTTCGTTTAAACTTCAGAAAATTCCTTGAACGAAAAGTACATGAAGTTCTTTATTCTTTCAATGTTTCAATCAATCAATCAATCACATAATTTGTAAAGCGCACTACATACCTGTGAGGGTTTCAAGGTGCTGGGGGGGGGAAGGGGATGCTGCTGCTATTGGTCGGAGAGCCAGGTCTTGAGTTTTCTCCTGAAGGTCAGCAGGTCTTAGGTTTGTCGTAGGTAGAGGGGGAGGGTGTTCCAGGTTCTGGCGGCGCGATGGGAGAAGAATCTGCTTCCGGAAGTAGTTCTCCAGATGGTGGGACCATGGCCAGGGCGTGGTCAGCGGAGCGAAGTTTCCTGTTGGGTACATAGAAGGAGAGTCGACTGTTGAGATAGGCTGGGCCGGTTTTGTGGAGTGCCTTGTGTGCGTGGATCCAGAGCTTGAAGGAGATTCTTTTGTCGACGGGGAGCCAGTGCAGGTTCCTCAGGTGGGGGGTGTTGTGGTCGCGGCGTGGGACGTCGAGGATCAGGCGTGCAGAGGCGTTCTGGATTCTCTGTAGTCTGTTGATGAGCTTGAACGAGGCTCCGGCGTAGAGGGCATTTCCGTAGTTGAATCTGCTGCTGACTAGGGCCTGGGTGGCTGTTTTCCTCGTGTTTGTCGGGATCCATCTGTAGATCTTGCGGAGCATGCGGAGGGAGTTGAAACAGGTGGAGGAGACTGCGTTGACTTGTTTGGTCATGGAGAGTTTTGAGTCGAGGATGACTCCCAGGTTGCGTGCGTGGTCGGTGGGGGCCGGGGGGGACCCCAGTGACGTGGGCCACCAAGAGTCATCCCATGCAGAGGGGTTGGACCAGAGGATGAGGATTTCCGTCTTGTCTGTGTTCAGTTTGAGGCAGCTGTCCTCCGTTCAGTCTACGACGGCCTTCATTCCCTGGTGGAGGTTGGATTTGCCGGTGAGGGGGTCCTTGGTGAGGGAGAGGATCAGCTGAGTGTCGTCAGCGTAGGAGATTATGTTGAGGTCGTGCTGTAGGGCGATGCGTGCTAGTGGTGCCATGTAGACATTGAATAGCGTCAGGCTGAGGGAAGATCCTTGAGGGACGCCGCAGATGATCTATTGATCGGAACGGGGGGAGGTGGACTCTCTGAGTTCTGCCGGAGAGGAAGGAGGTGGTCCAGTCTAGGGCCTTGTCTCGGATCCCTGCGTTGTGGAGGTTCGTGCGTAGTGTGCAGTGGCAGACGGTGTCGAAGGCGGCGGAGAGGTCCAGGAGGAAGAGGGCCGCTGTCTCGCTGTTGTGTAGTAGGATCCTGATGTCGTCTGTGGCGGCGATTAGGGCGGTCTCGGTGCTGTGGTTGCTGCGGAATCCTGATTGGGACGGGTCCAGGATGTTGTTGTCTTCAAGGTGATGGGTGAGCTGGGTGTTTACTATCTTCTCGATGACCTTTGCTGGGAACGGAAGCAGGGAAATGGGTCGGAAGTTCTTGAGGTCACTCGGATACGCCTTGGGTTTCTTCAGTAGGGTGTTGATCTCTGCGAGCTTTCAGTTCTCAGGGAAGGTGGCGGTCTCGAAGGAGAGGTTGAATGTTTTGTGCAGATGGGGTGCGATGGAATTGCTGGCTTTGTTGAAGATGTGTTGCGGGAGCGGGTCGGACGGGGATCTGGAGTGGATTGTTCCCATGGTCTTGATTGTGTCCTCGATGCTCACGTTGGCCCAGGCTGTCAGGGTGTCATTGGCGGAGGGGTGCGGTGGGTTCGGTGCGGGGCAGTCGGCAGGGGTCATCCGGGGTCTGAAGCTGTTATGGATGTCGGTGATTTTCCGGTGAAAGAAGGCGCCGAGGGAGTCGCACAGGGCTTGCGATGGTGGGATGTCATTGGCGTTGGAGCTGGGGTTGGAGAATTCCTTCACGATGGTGAAGAGCTCCTTGCTGTTGTGTGCATTGTTGTCAAGGCGGTCTGTGAAGGAGTTCCTTTTGGCGGTCCTGATGAGGTGGTGGTGGTTGCGGATGGCGTCATTGTGGGCAGCGCGGCTGTCTAGCGTCTTGTCGCTGTGCCATATGTTCTCCAGTTTCCGGTAGTTGTGTTTTGAGTCGAGGAGTTCCGGGGTGAACCAGCTGACTCTTCTGCTGGTGTCTCTGCTGGTTGGATTTTTCAGCTGGGCGACGGTGTTGGCGCAATAGTTCATCCAGCGTTCGAGGGTGAGTGCACCCTCATCGGGGTTGGTGGGGTTTGTCAGAGGGTTGAGTGCGAGGCTTGTCTGTAGTTGTTCTTGGGTGATTTTGCCCCAGCAGCGGCGGGGGGTCTGTAGTGTGCGGTGGTGTGTGAGGGGTTTCGGAAGGAGAAGTGGATGCAGCAGTGGTCTGTCCAGGTGAGTTCGGAGGTGTGGCTGAAGGTGACGTGTGGGCTTGAGGAGAAGATGGCATCTAGCGTGTGGCCGGCGATGTGGGTCGACGTCGTGACCAGCTGTTTCAGTCCGAGGTTGGCGAGGTTGTCGATCAGGGTGGAGGAGTTGCTGTCGTTGTTGTTCTCCAGGTGATAGTTCAGGTCTCCGAGGAGGATGTAGTCGGTGGAGGTCAGCGCGTGCGTGCTGATGAGGTCGGCGATGGAGTCACAGAATTGAGGCCGGTGTCCCGGCGGTCTGTAGACGAGGGTGCCTCTTAGGGTGGTCTTGGGGTCCGAGTGGATCTGAAAGTGCATGTGTTCGGCGATGCTGAGGGTGTCGTTGGTTTTTGTTGAGACCCTGATGGTGTTTTTGTGGACGATGGCGATGTTTGTATTGGACAGGAGAGAATTAATATTATATAATTGTACTTTATGTCAGAGTGGTGTTTAATGGCAAACACTAACTCATTTAGTAGTAAATCTGATTATGTATAAAGACAATGAAGGTAGTACTGAACTGCAGATTTCTAGTATAGCATTTATACAATATTCGTTCATGCTTTCACAGTCTTGAGAAAGCCCTGAAAATTAAACAGATTTTCTGTTATGATTATGAAGATATGCATATTAAAGGAGAATAAATGTGCACATTTGACAAAACCAACTGATTTGAAATATCATAGGAGTTTTGTTTGTAGATTATTTCTTAGTTTGTATCATGTACACCTCGTAAAAACATAGTGTTTAGGACAGCCGGCAAAGATCTGGTGCCACTACTGCAACTGACAGCTATGTCTACCTTTTACTCGTACACTTATCAAATGCCATGGATGTCACCATGTGCCAGTGAAGTACGTCAAGGGTCCTCCACAAGTCCCATTCTGTCTAAACATCCACCTCGTGTTTATTATCATGCCTTTTGGGTTCTCTCTTATGTCCAATGTCAACGATACACCAATCACTGTGTCCTTCAAAGATTATCTTGGTGCGCTAAATATAAACCTTTGGAAATCCCATAAAGCAGTCTCTCTTTGGATGCAAAACAACAGCCTAATGCTCGAAGCTGACAAGAGTGAGGTCATCATTCTGACCTCCCACCATCTGATCTGGTGACTGGTGGTCTTTCTGTTTCCTTGGCAAAAAATCTAAGCATAATCATTGACATCTGCCTGATTTTCATATAAGTCAACAAGGGATCATCATCCTGCTGGTACTACTTGAGGACTCTCTTCAAGGTTCATCCCATCCTCCCCAACCCCCCCCCCCCACTGCAGGCAGATGGTCAGCAAAGTCCAGGATTCCACGCTGTAACTCACTGCACCTAGAATTTCCCAAACATCCACTAAAGCAACACCAAGTGATCCTGATCTCCGCTGCCAGACTTCCACTCAGTCCCTCAGCTCATCCTTGCTTCTCAGACAAACTTCTCTATTACTGTGGCTTCCACTGAACAAAAGTGTCATTTTAAAACCTTTGTGCACCTATCAAAAAGGCCTACGTGACAGTGGGCCCATTATCCTTAAATAATTCATTTTTCACTCTCCTATGTGACTCTTACATTCCTCCTCAGCCTGATTAGCACAAATAATCTGAGTATGGAAATTCTTTTCTGGATTCAGATCATTCACCTTTGCTGCTTCTACTCATTGGAACAAGTGTCCTCAGCATCTTTGTCAGCAGCAGGACCATTCTCTAGTTAGGAAACTTCTCACATCTTGGCTCTTTCCTTCATCAAAGCATTCCCTGCCTTTTTGATCTCTTCTTCATGTTTTAATGGAAAGGCCAGGACACACATGTGGTAACAGAGAACTTTAAACTGGTATCCATTTATTGATTCATTCGTTCGTTCATTACGAATAATTAAACAAATTCTCTTTTATTTGGGCTTTTTAACCACACGTGACAGTCACGTGTCAAGTGTGATTCAGTGCGCATATCTATCATTGATTTATGAGTCTCTTATAAAAGTTAGATTGAGCGATTAAATTGTAATAACCTAACATATAAAGATGGGGGCATCATTACTTAGATAATTAGAACATTGACTTAGTCATGTGTGAAGCCTACAGGTTTTTAAGCATATAGCTATGGTAACTGAATGTGTCCTATGTACACAGAGGGGCATATTCACAAGGATCCATCGCTGAGCTAACGCAGCCAAAGTTGCGATAAAGTTATTGCCCCAATCACAAGCTGGTGTTAACAGCTCACAGCACCAGTTTACCCACGATAGCAACCACGAAAATCATCGCCACAGATGATCCCCACAACTATCGCTAATGAGATGCAGAGTAGGCGTTCCCGTGCCAAAAACCGCGACAACACCACACCTCAACATTCTCAACAACCAGCTAGATCGGCGATAAGAATACAAAACAGGCGATAGGGCACATTAGCATCAGGAAACTAACACCTGCTCTGACCTGGTGCAAAGTCGGACGGCAGCTGGTGCCACAAAAGGGATCCCAGTTCAGAGCTACATCGAAAGGGCAACAGATGCCATGGAGCCACTGATCATGCGGGCCGGACACCCAAGAGGGCCACAACCCCCTCCGCCACCACCCAAGGCCCCCAATCCCCACACAGAACCCCCCGGACCACCACAGAGGTAGCACAGACAAAGAGAGCGGACCCCCAGGAAACGCATTAGCCTCACAGATCCAACATCTGAAAATGTCATTGTCCACTACAGGCTCAAAAGGACAACCATCCTATGCATCCTGACCATCATCGCCCAACAGGCTGACGGCACCAACAAAGCGGACAACCAACATCCCACCCCACACAAAGCGGCTGGCTGTGCGGCACCTGTTGGCCCCTGGTACACCCCAACCAACACCCGCCGAAGTCGAAGGAGTCTCACAGCCAGCCACATCCAAGTCCCTCAGCCCTGTCCTGGATATCACCATCACCCTGGTACCCCAGTCCCTATACGTCCAACACAATGCGCAGGATCCGCTGGAGACCAAGCAAGGACCATACACCATAGCTGGATGCACACACATGTTGGGGCAATCCTCAGCACACATGTCCTACCTGTGCCCCCTGGTGACACAGCACACAATCACCGCAACAGAAAGCACATGTCTCACATCAATGTGCAGGCAACATCCGAACACCGTGGATGCTCCACCAATGTCTCCTCCAAATACCCAGCCAGTGTGCATGAGTCCTTCATCCTCCAACAGTCCATCATCAACCAGTGCACCCAGGATGGCACCAAGGGAAATGCACAGCCCCTTGGCATGTTCCAAATGAACACCCCACTCACCTCAACTCAACAACCATGCAACTCACAACTCTGGCAATGCACATGTCATAAAGTCACAAACAACATGCAAAACAACATGCCCACCCACCAGAAACGACAAAACAACTTACAATGGTAACCTGGGCAAGCCGTAAACATTAGCCATCAATGGCATGGCACCTCAGCCACACAATAGTAAAATGTGGGAAGAGGTGGCAATCAGGCATGTGTGAAGGATGCAGGAGCACAATGATTGGGAAAGTTCACAATGCCAAGAGTTGCGGAGATGTGCCGGACAGACCGCAGTATGCAGAACACACCCATATCCATGGTGTAACGCCCTGAACGTCTCAGGATCGTTTAACAGACACGACAATGAGGACGCAACCACTTGTGAAGGGTTAGTTCTTTTAATGAAGGCAAATAAAATACAAAGAACAAACAAAAGTTATAGTCACTGGAATCCTCCAGGCTAAGTACGTTACCAACCCACAGCACGGATGGTCCTAACCGTCCTCTGCATATACGCCGATCCCGGCGTATGCCAACAGAGGGCAGAAATGAAATGGCCGACAATGCCAATCGGTAGGCTGTGAGGGGCACGAAGAGTGTTGGGGAGAATCGAGGAGTCAGGGAAACACCCAGCCGGGGTCTCTACCTGAAGGGAGCAGCCGCTCAACCTCTTCCTCAGACTGCACCGGGACGCGGAGTCACCTCCTGGTGATGCGTCACCGATACCCCAATCACAAGCAAGAAGACTGAACCGAGAGCAGCCGCTCGATCGATCCTGTGGACTTCCGAGTCTGTAACGCGGAAAACACCTCCTGGTGTGCGTTACAGCTGGCAGTCCCTGTGTCTCTGGTCGGGCTGGGAGTTACGACTCCAACCAGCAAAAGCGCCACTGCGCTTGGACTCAGCCGAGTCAAAAAGCGAAGCTCAATGGTTGACCGGTAGAGCTTCCGGGTCCTTCCCAGGTGACGATGGGGCAAGACACGGCCCAGGGAGTAACGACTCGACCTACCTCCGTTCTTGCCTTACTGGAGCACCACTCCGGAACCCTGCTCTTCACGAAGCAGGTACGTCGGTGTAAACACAATATCCGACAGCCTTGTACCTCCCGGTTCCTCCCTTTATAGGGCGTGTTTTCCTTGAGTTATGTAACAGCTCTCCTGTTTACATAAGGGCGTGTTTCCCTTGAGTTATGTAACAGCTCTCCTGTTTACATAAGGGCGTGTTTCCCTTGAGTTATGTAACAGCTCTCCTGTTTTCATAAGGGCGTGTTTCCCTTGAGTTATGTAACAGCTCTCCTGTTTACATAAGGGCGTGTTTCCCTTGTATGACAGGAATTCTTGACAGTACATCCTCCCTCTCAGCGGCTCCCCACGGGTCCAGCGCTGGCAGGAAAACGCCGATGGAACAAGGAGACCAAGCGCGGAGCATGAACCCCTTCAGCCGGTTCCCATGAATGCTCCTCCGGGCCATAGCCTTTCCACGCAACCAGGTACCACAGCTTCCCCCTGCGCCATTTGGACGCCCGTATGCCCGACACTTCATACTCCACCTCCGACTCCACGCATACCGGCCTAGGTGTCCCAGACGGCTTGGAGGCTGCTGGTTTGAGCAATGATACATGAAAGACAGGGTGTATCCGCAATGACTGGGGCAAGCACACCTTCACGTTCACGGGACCCATACACTTGGTAATTCGATAGGGGCCCATGTACTTGGGATGGAACATACTGTTCTTTCGAAACCTCATGTTTCTTGTGGATATCCAGACGTAGTCTCCAGTGCGGTACAGTGGCCCGGGCCTTCTCTTCCTATCTGCCGCAGCCTTGTATCTTCTCTTGGCCTCTATTAGGACAGCCCTTGAGCGCATCAACGTGTCTTTTATGTGTGCCACCCTGTCCGCTGTGGTGGGAATCCTGTCCTCTCTGAACGGATGTAGAAATGGCAAGAACCTGGGATGTTGGCCATAGTTGCTATAGAACGGAGATGACTGTGTGGAGCTGTGAGTGGCGTTGTTATAGGCTATCTCTGCAACCCATAGCAAGTCGACCCATTCTTCCCTGCCCTGGTCCACAAAACATCGCAGATACTGTTTGAGCGTTTGGTTCAGGCGCTCGGTTTGGCCGTCCGTTTGAGGGTGGTAGCTGGTGGACAGGGCGGTCTTAACATGCAGCGCAGTGCACCAAGTCTTCCAGAATTGCGCAGTAAACTGCGACCCCGGTCCGACACGATCACCCCAGGTAATCCATGCAGTCGTACCACATTCTTTAGGAGTAGTGACGCCAATTCCCCGGCCGTAGGGACTCTCTTGCAGGGGATGAAGTGCCCCATTTTCGTCAAGTAATCCACCACCACCAGTATTGCCGTCATCCCCTGGTCTACCGGTAGGCCCACCACGAAGTCCAGTGATATGCTATCCCATGGTCTATCCGGGGTCGGAAGTGGATGTAAGAGCCCTTGGGTTCGGCCATGGTCGGCCTTCATGGTAGCACACGTAGGACACTCCTGTCCCCACCTCCTGACATCCACTCTCATGGTTGGCCACCAGAAATGCCGTCCCATGCTAGCCACCGTTTTTTCAAAGCCCAAATGACCTGCGCATGGAGAGTCATGGCACCAGATGAATGCTTGTTTCCTTAGCCTAGGCGTGGGTATCAATAAGCACCTGCCCTTCAGGGGTATCCCATCCTTCAGCTGCCATTCTCTGTGACTGAGGAGCCACCTCTGCCATGCGAATGACCTGATCCCTCTCTTTATTCCCCTCAGGAAAGTATCCGGTTGGATAACCCCCAATACCATCCTCGGGGAAATGATGGAACGCTCGGTTGCAGGCAATGGTTCCTTAACTGCAGATTGACGGGACAGGGCGTCCGCCTTTCGGTTTTCCGTCCCCGGCCGATATGTGATGCGGAAGTTGAACCCCGCAAAGAAGATCATCCACCGCAGCTGCCTGGGAGAAAGGTGTCTAGTGGCCGTCATGAACTGTAGGTTCCGATGGTCCGTGTACACCGATACCACATGTCTTGCCCCCATCAACCAATGCCTCCATTCGGTGAAGGCGTCCTTGATTGCGAGAAGCTCCTTCTCCGCAATATGGTAGTTGCGTTCGGCGTCGTTGAGTTTGCGGGACATGTACGCAACGGGATGAAGCACCCCTGTGTCGTGGTTGCGTTGGGACAAGATAGCCCCCAGCGCCACATCCGACGCGTCCGCTTCCACCACGTAGGGGAGATCCGGATCGGGGTGAGCCAACACCGGCGCCTTACCAAAGGCGCTTTTCAGGGCCTCAAAGGCTTTGTTCGCTTCAGGGGACCAGACAAACTCCTTGGACTTCCTCAGTAGCTGTGTGATTGGGGCCACCACTCCTGAAAATCCATCTATAAACCGCCTGTAAAAGTTGGCGAAGCCAATGAAACTTTGGACGTCCTTCACGCTTTGGGGCACCGGCCATTCTTTCACCGCCTTGATCTTTCGTTCTGCCATCTCCTGTCCCTCTGGACTCAGCATCACTCCGAGGAATTCCACGGTTGTGACGTGGAAGTCACACTTGCTGAGTTTACAAAACAGCATGTTTTCCCTCAGCTTTTGGAGCACAGCTTTGACGTGGTGTACGTGCTCCTCCACACTGGACGAATAGATGAGGATGTCGTCGATATATACGACCACGTAGATATCCAACTCCTCTCTGAATACCTCATTCAAAAAGTACTGAAAGGCTGCCGGGGCGTTGCACAGACCGAACGGCATGACGAGGTACTCAAAAAGGCCGAACCTGGTCTTAAAGGCGGTCTTCCACTCGTCTCCGTCCCTCATGCGCACCAGATGGTATGCCCCTTTCAAATCCAACTTGGTGTAGATACGAGCTTTCTTGACCTGTTCCAGAAGTACACTGATGAGAGGCAAGGGGTACCGATTTTTTATGGTTATCGCATTCAATGCCCTAAAGTCCACACAGGCTCTCAGCTCCCCATTAGCCTTCGGGATGAAGAAGAGTGGCGAGGCGGCCGGAGACTTGGACGGGCGGATGAATCCTAGCCTGAGGAGTTTATCCAGGTACCCCCGGAGATGCACGTTTTCAGGCTCCGTCAGGGCATACAGCCTGCCGCTGGGAACGCTGGCCCCTGGCACCAGGTCGATCTGGCAGTCAAACTGTCTATGTGGTGGTAGCACTTCCGCCTTCACCTCATCAAATACATCCTCAAAACTGTGATAAGCCTGGGGGAGAGCCACATCTTTTTCTGCCGCTGTAGCCACCGTCTGACTCCCGCTCTCATCTGCGTCAAGGGATTCCGTTCTTATTCCACAATGCAGGATGCAATACGGTGACGTCATTTCGATGCGATGTGTTGGCCAATCCACAAAGGGGTTGTGTTTCTGTAGCCACGGCAATCCCAATATGACGCCATATTGGGGCGCTCGGATGATGTTAAAATCGATTTGTTCCAAATGGTTCCTCCCATATCTCATCGGAAGGACCCCCGTGTGCTGTCCGATGGGCCCCGTCACCAATCGCCTTCCGTCTACCGCATAGACGTCTTCGGGTACTGCTTTGGGAAGAAGCACTAGCCCTAGCCTGCATGCCTCGTTGTGGTCCATAAACATGCCAGTGGCCCCTGAATCCACCATGGCCACAACGGGTATCCACTGGTCATGCACTCCCACGTGCACCGTGATAAACAGGTGTCGTTGTCCCTTAGTGACCGAGTTGGAAAGTGAAGGGATGGATGAGTGACTCCGAGATGCCCCTTCTCTGGTCTTGGAGTCCTCTAGTTTTCCGCCGGTATGTCCACCACGGCTGTTACCGACCGGTTGGCCCGATAACGTGACGTCTTCGGTTTGGCAGGGCATTCACGTACGTAGTGGCCTTTTTTGCCACAATATAGGCACAATCCTTGTTTACTGCGTGACTCTTTCTCCGTGGCTGTGAGGCTCGCTCGTATTGCGCTGATGTCCATGGGTTCTCCCTTGGATGCGGTGGAAGTTTCAGGACTTCCCACCGTCACATAGGATGGAAGGGATTTTCCTTTTCTCCCATGATCCCCCTTTCTTTCACTTAGCCTATGTTCCAGCCGTAATACCAGGTTGATAAGGCCCTCACATGTCTTGGGTTGAGGGTCAATATGAGCCACGGCGTCCTTGAGCTCATCGCACAGCCCTTGATGGAAGAGCGCCGTCTGTTTAGCAACAGGCCACTTGGTTTCCGCAACCAGCCTTCGGAACGCGTTGAGATACTGCACCAGGTCGTTGGATCCCTGTCTCAACTCAAGCATTTCACGGTCCGCCGTGTACGAGTCAGCCCTTCTGTCGAATACCTTCAGGAATTCCTCGCGAAAAGCACCCCAATCACATAAGAGGGGGTCGTCCCTGCTCACCAGAGGTACGGCCCATTGTGCCGCGTTTCCAGCCAAATAGGATATAAGGAAGGCCACACGAGCCTGACTCGTGGGGAACGCCTTTGGTTTGCACGATAAATGTAGCGCCACTTGTGTGAGGAATACCTGCACTGTGTTAGGATCCCCACTGTACCTCTCTGGTGTTGCCAAGGGGATGGCTACCGGCATTTCCACTACTACCGCAGGGGCCTGGTTCGTGAGGGAGGTGCTGGGCGTGAGCGGGTCCAAGTGGATAGCATCCAGTCTGGCTTTTACATCGGCTGTTTCTTGCCTAGAGGCAGCCACTTCAACTTGCATGGCCGCTAAAGCAGCCAGCACATCATCAAGTGTTGCCATGTCTGTTATCGACCGGGAGACAGTTAGTGTTATTAAGGTCGGATATTTTGTAACGCCCTGAACGTCTCAGGATCGTTTAACAGACACGACAATGAGGACGCAACCACTTGTGAAGGGTTAGTTCTTTTAATGAAGGCAAATAAAATACAAAGAACAAACAAAAGTTATAGTCACTGGAATCCTCCAGGCTAAGTACGTTACCAGCCCACAGCACGGATGGTCCTAACCGTCCTCTGCATATACGCCGATCCCGGCGTATGCCAACAGAGGGCAGAAATGAAATGGCCGACAATGCCAATCGGTAGGCTGTGAGGGGCACGAAGAGTGTTGGGGAGAATCGAGGAGTCAGGGAAACACCCAGCCGGGGTCTCTACCTGAAGGGAGCAGCCGCTCAACCTCTTCCTCAGACTGCACCGGGACGCGGAGTCACCTCCTGGTGATGCGTCACCGATACCCCAATCACAAGCAAGAAGACTGAACCGAGAGCAGCCGCTCGATCGATCCTGTGGACTTCCGAGTCTGTAACGCGGAAAACACCTCCTGGTGTGCGTTACAGCTGGCAGTCCCTGTGTCTCTGGTCGGGCTGGGAGTTACGACTCCAACCAGCAAAAGCGCCACTGCGCTTGGACTCAGCCGAGTCAAAAAGCGAAGCTCAATGGTTGACCGGTAGAGCTTCCGGGTCCTTCACAGGTGACGATGGGGCAAGACACGGCCCAGGGAGTAACGACTCGACCTACCTCCGTTCTTGCCTTACTGGAGCACCACTCCGAAACCCTGCTCTTCACGAAGCAGGTACGTCGGTGTAAACACAATATCCGACAGCCTTGTACCTCCCGGTTCCTCCCTTTATAGGGCGTGTTTTCCTTGAGTTATGTAACAGCTCTCCTGTTTACATAAGGGCGTGTTTCCCTTGAGTTATGTAACAGCTCTCCTGTTTACATAAGGGCGTGTTTCCCTTGAGTTATGTAACAGCTCTCCTGTTTTCATAAGGGCGTGTTTCCCTTGAGTTATGTAACAGCTCTCCTGTTTACATAAGGGCGTGTTTCCCTTGTATGACAGGAATTCTTGACACATGGTGACATACACCTCTGGTATATGGAGTGTAGTGGACAGTGGATGCAACCATGTCACCCCAGGCAGTGGGGGAGTTCGCGGAAATGTTGCCAGTGACGTCCCCCCCATAAGCGTGAGCGGAGTGGGATGGCCCGGCATACGCCAGCCCAGCGTAGAGGTGTGAATAAAAAGCAAGTAGCCCTGGGCGTGGTCCTCTTCCGGAAACCCCAACGTCTCTGCCAGGGCGGTGCCTCTCACCCCGCCACTAGGCCGACGCCATCCTCCCGATCGGAGTTGCCTGCGATCCTGTGCACCTGCCGTACCACGGCCCGCTGGGCCCCAAACCCGTCTGCCCACCCCTGCACAGCCATGCCACACTGATCACCTGCCAACACCCGCGTGTGTCAAGGAGAGCCCACCACATGCTGGCGCAAGCTCCAAGCCTGAGGCCCGCGAGCTTGGCAGCCTCCTCAGACCATCACAACCTCCACAACACAGGCCCGCTTTACTCATTTCATGTTGACGTACTCTACTGCCACCTCCGGCCTACACCACGGTCAAGTAGGTCACGCATTTGGAACTGAGTCTTGATTACACGATGGCTGAGTACATATGTTCATTGCAGATCATATATCAGTGTACTCCCTTCGAGATGGTGCCACCAACTCTGTGCATGGCATTCTTACGACACATGTCTGTTGTCCCCTGCTGACCACTGCCTTCGGCCTACACTACGGACAAGTAGGTCACACATTTGGAACTGAGTCTTGATCATACATTGTCCGTGTTCGCACAATAAGGAAGATTCTACTTCACTGTACTCCTTTCACTCAGGTGGCAGCAACCATGTGCATAGCATCCCAACGACACGTGGCTGTGGGCCCACGCGGACTACTGCTCCCAGCCTACGCCGTGCTCGAGTAGGCCTCAAAATTGAAACTGAACATTGATCATTCAAGGGAAGAGTAAGAATCATTGCACGCAAGGAGAGGCGTAAGAGGAAGACGCGGTTCAGGCAGGAGGAAAAAAAGGATCATCGTTACGGAGGTGATCGGACACTACCGACAACTGCCCTGGTGTCACTAACTCTGTGCATCGCAAGACAATGCCAAGTGGCTGTGGGCCCTTGCTGACCGCTGCCCCTGGCCTACACTGCGGTCGAATATGTCACACACAATTTTGAATTCAGCCTTGATTTATTTATGGCTGACTTGATGTCATTGTACAGGCCTCAACGCAGACTGCATCCCCTTTCAGCCCCGGGGCCACTATGTCTATTCCCCGAGACCCATGGACACTTTCTGTTTGGACTTTGGTGGCGACTGAGTCCATGGACTTGGGGTTGTCGTCGCCATCATATCGGTGATACAGACTTTGTGGCGAAAACGATGCCTTTGCATTCCACTCCTCGATTTGCTGCTTCCGGACAGCTTCCACCCTCTGCATCATGCCCTGGAGGACACCTTCCACTGTGCCCCGCGACCCTCCGCGACATACACCTTGGACATTGATGGGGACCCGCTCAGATCGCATGGCCCATCTGACTGCACTGCAAGTCACCATCCCGTGGCTGGGTGCCTGTGCCGGCTGCAGTGCATCCGGGGGCCACTAACTCTGTGCTGGTCAGGTCTGGGACCCCTTCTTCTGAGATATTGGATGGCCACTGAGGCGATGGTGTTGGGGTCATCAATGCCATGTGTCTGTGGCCCTGAGCTGTCCGCAGCCTCCAGCCTCAACTGCGGACAACCAGGGCCCACACATAGAATCGAGTACAGACCGGCCCGGACATCGCATCACCGTAGGAGGCACACGCCACCACCGCAAGTTCCACCTCCAACCGCCATCTGCCAGAGTCGAAACGGTAGTCCTGACAGACTTATGGAGTTGCTCACACCTGTCGTGGATGCCATCATCGGCCTGACACCCTGCTCAGCACTCCAGGTGCCACTGACTCAGTGCACCACGATTCATCGTCCATTACTGTATTGGTTATGTACTGTGGTGAGTTCAAGCAGCAATGTCACCTCAGGCGGTCTGGGAGACCTGGGACGACGATGAGGAAGATGATGCAGGTGCGACACCCCCCCACTGCAGCTGCATCATGTGAGTCCCGAAGGGACAGAATCCTAGACATTCTCTTCACATGAGCGTGCTCAGCTCTGGTGCCCCAGACTCAGCGCACTGCAACTCACGGACACTTCTGTTTGCTCATTGTGTGCCCTCTGGACTTGCTCAGGCTACCTCCATGATGCTCCGCATTTGTCCCTGCTGGTGTTGTCTGTTTCCGTATTCATTGTGTTCAGTGTTGTGTTTGTTGCCAGCACCAACAACTCCCTGAGGGCTGGCTTGCACTCACCCCACACACATCCAGCACAGGCGTCACTGTACATGTGGCCCTGCCAATAAAAGGGCCGGGCGCACGTGCCTGTAGCCAGTACGACACTGCGTGTGTCCCTGTGGTCTTGTTGCATGCATGAGGGCCCTGGGCCCTACGACATTACATTGTGCTGTGTACAGCGGATGCAGATATGTCACCGCAGGCAGCGTGTTAGAGCTTGGACATGTAGCTTTGTCATCACACACTCAATTCGTAAGGGAAGTGGCCTGGGCTGTCGTACGCAGAGCCAACGTGGGTGTGTGACTGATATGTGTGTACCCCTGGGTGTGGTTCTGTACTGGAAATGTGTACCTGCATGTGTCTCTATGGCAGTGTGGGTCTCCTTTGTGGGGTATGGGTAGTCCCTGAAGGGTAATGGACACCCATATATGTGTTCTAGTTGGCCTACCATGGATTCGGACCACACCTGCACCTTTTGGGCCACCTCCTTTTGGCGTTCTGACACCTGGCATTGGTGTGCCATGTGTGGCTCGGTGAAGTGTTGTGTGCCAGCCGTGCCTGCAGGTACTTCATACTGTGTGGTCTGTTGCAGGGGCTGGGTTCTCCTCTAAGTAGCTAGTCTGCCCTGGTCCTGGTGGTGGGTTGCATGGGATGTCCATGGGCTGTTGCAGGGCGTCGGTGTTGAGGGTGTGGTGCTCGTCTCCGGCATCACTGATGGGTTGTCTGGTGTGGCCTGCTGGAGGTGTTGTTTGTCCCTCTGCAATGTGGAGGGGAGATGCATGTTGACATTGTGTTGACATTTATGTTGGCACATTGTTCTTGTAGACATTCAGACTGTGTGACAATGTATATTATGAATGTTTGGGCGGTGCAGGCAATTTGAGTTGGGACAATGGACATTTGGACTTCATGACTGATGTGAAGTTGTACCCGTACTTATGCATCTCACAGTTCCCTGCTCTGTCCAATGTGATTGACCTGTTTGTGCACATGGGCGGACCCAGTTGTGTCCCCTGTTCTGCAGTGTCGGTGTTGCACTTTGTGTCACATTGTCATGGGATGTGCTGTGATTGCTATGTGTGTGTGCTGCAGTGTGCCACGGGGATGGGGGACATGTCCCTGGGTATTTGTGGCTGTGCAGTGTGCTACACATCGTTGCACATGTGTGCCATTTTGCCCATCTCCCCCCGTCCCCCCCGGTCCCTTTTAGGTCCTCACCCTGTTGTTGTTGTGTCGGATCCTATCGAGCTGTGTCCGGACTTCCGCCTCCTTGCACAGTCTCCACACTGATGACTGGCCTCCATTTCCTCAAGCTCCTCCTGTGGCGCGAGACTCCCACCTCCTGTTGCCATTGCTGCCTTCCTGGTGGCAGCAGCTTTGTGCCTGGTTTAGGTTTCCATGTCATGCCAACGCCTCTTGGCCTCCTCCATTGGCCTCGTCGAAACTCAGTCTGCATTCTGTATAGTCTGATTGTGGGTCAGTTGCTGGTGGTGTGGTCTGCACCCCGTCTTCCTCTCCCTCTTCTCCTTGGCCTTCCCTGAGCCCGTTGTTCCTTGCTGGTGGTATGTGGGGCTTGTGGGGTTCGCGTTAGCCTCTGCGCTGGGTCAGGGTGCATCCATGTTGCTACGCACTTTGGATTATTTCTGGTGTGTTGTTTTTGTTGCTTTTATGGTGCATTTTCCCGCCAAACGCGTGGGATTTGCTGGCCTGCCGCTGGTTTCCGCGGCTTTTTGTATAGCGATTGGTCTCATCGTAGCTTTTGTGGCATTCGTGTTTCGCATTTTTGCGGCGTGGCGTTGATTTTTTTGCGGCCATTTGACGTGATAACTGGTGACTATCACATGGTGCCACAGCGTTGTGAATACTTTGTTGACGCGGAGTAATTTTCCCACGATGGGCTACACTGTTGAAAGTTGCGTTATCCTAGTCTTGCGGTAGTTATCACACGTTCTTGAGAATATACCCCAGATTGTCTTCAAAGTGTGGATTTAATACCAGAAAACCTTCATCAGGTGTTAGTCGATTTGCAAATACTCACTGGGCACACACACTTCAGTAACCAGACATTTATAAATTGACTATAAAGCTTTGTTCTCTGGTTGGCCAGGTGATCTGTGCCGCTTTTGAGGATGAGGCGCTTGAAATCAAATGTTGTTAGACTATGCACGACAACAATCACAGTGCAAAATGGCTGCCCGTTTACCACTTGGCCTGCCGTAGACGCGTAATGACTGAGGAGCGGGTGGGTTACAAAGATTCACTTCTCAGGATTTGCTGTGAAAGCTTCGATGATTGATGCTGGATATATAGTATGTCACTCAATTAAAAAGGACCAGTAGCTGAAAAAAGAATGCACCGACCACTTTCTGGCTGACAGGAATGGAGTGATGCTGTCTTGTGTTGCCCTTCGATTCCCTGGGCAATAGCTCGCTGCTCTCACGTGGTCGTCCAGTCCGAAGAGAAGTGCTGAATGCAGAATGTATCTGCCATGTTTGAATGGGGCTAAATGCTCTTTCTTTTACTGCTGCGCATCCTTTCCCCTCAGCATTCGTGCAGCAGAGAAAGTGCATACAAAGGGCTTGAGCCATAATTAACGAGTGAGATGAACATAATGCTTTTCATGCACACACCCGTCCCTCCATGTGTGCTTATATGTTTGTCTGCTGGGGTCGAAAAGATGTCCCGTGTCTGTATCTTTAGTGGGACATTAAAACGAAGGTTTCGTTTATTAAGACAGCACGTGATGTAAAACTACTGCCTGTACAATAAAATAACACCAGGTGGGGATGATGTTGTTAACACCACTCATCTACAACGGAAGTTGACTTAAACACACGGGTCTTAAACCTGATTATTCTGAATATTATTGCTAACAGGAGGAATAATTCTAAGATGGGATGGTGGACAATGAAAAACGCTGTCTTGGCAATTATTTTAGGCTACGTTATTGGCCTTAGTATTGTGTCATTCTCCTTTTGGTAAATAATTCTAAGCAGATACATTATGGGAAAGAACAGTCAATCTTCCCAAAGCTGGTCAGGCATACCTACTGCTGCTCGGGCAGCAAAACATAGCGATCGGAACAAACAAAGGCTGTCTCCTCCCACACATAGACCAGTGTTATCCAAGCCACTAATCTGTGCTGGGAGTAAACCCACATCCTCCCACTAAATGAAGTTGGGCCGCTGGATGGAAAGGTTCCTACGCCTATGTGTGTATGTATTATTATGTGTATAGTGAAACATGGTGGGTGGGCTCTGGGTCATGTAATAACTATGCAGGTCTATACAAATCCATAAAGCTAACACTTGATTGTACTCGAGTTCATGAATATGAGATGGTAAAAGATGATCTATACAACCAATACATTACAGCTTCCATTCACCAAATCAATTTAAACCGTTTTTTACAGCCTATTTGCCCGATATTATAAAGAAAGCAAATGATCAAGATATTTGCTCACAATGGCAATGTTTCTACCACTATTCGAATTCATGAACTGTCATTTCTCTTTTCATATCTAAATGTCTGCCAAGCTGCCTCTCAAACTGCGCCAACACAGTGCATCTCATACCAGCCAATGCAGAACAGACGTATAGGAGGTGGAACAAGGTTTTATTGGGATTAAGGGACAATCAGAAACTCCAGCACTTCTTGACAGACCCGACTGCCCGTTTCCCCCGTCCCCCCCTCCCCCCCGGGTTTCCCCGGCGAGTTAATGACTTTGGGGGTTGGTTTTTAGGGGCCTCTGTCACTTTTTCCAGCTACCCCATCTAAATGCTGTAGATACAGGGTGGCTTCAAGAGAGAGAGGGAGCGCAAAAGGAAAACAAGAGATTAAAGCGAGAGAGAGAGAGAGAGAGAGCGAAAGACAAGGAGAGCGAGATATGGAAGGAGAAATCCTGCTTTGAATATTTTTGCCACGCCTACATTTGGTTCCCTGCTTGGGAATACCATGCACTACAGCTATTTCATCTTCTAAAACCTTAAGCCTAACTATCAAGTGGTTCTTCCACACCCTTAGATACAAGCCCTCCTTGAAATATGGCTGGATATCTCTAGTGGTGGATTCAGGAGTGCCGGTTAAAAGGAAAACGTGCACCCATATGATTGTACACAGCATCCTTTGCATTACAGAAAATGCTAGTACCTTGAAATGCACATTTGTTAAAAAGTTTGGGGCAGATTTACAAGCCACTTTTGCGCCGCCGTTGCGTCACTTTTGTGATGCAGCGGCGACACAAAGCTAGTGATTAATTGAACCTTGCAATCAGTTATATGGTGTGCAATGTATTTCCTCGCCGTGAACTAAACTGAACACTTTTTACATTATCTTGAGTTAATTTCGGTGTACAAGTGATGAATTTTAGAAATATACAGGAACAAATAATAATATTCAGACAGGAACCTCAATACATACATTGTTATTAAAAGCCGTTGGAATATAATTTGTCGAATAGATTTAGACCGCATTTCCACATTTTATTTTGATACCAAGCTTATAGTATGGATATTCCATAGCGAAATGACTAAATACACGTTGTAAAAACATTGAAAAACCAAGATGACAACTCACGGAGGGAGAAAAGCATAATCAACAAAACGGTGTTCTTAAAATAAATTAAAACTAAAAGATCTCAAATAAGAAAAAAATGACTTTTAAGCATGTTACCTTAAAAAAAATAGAATTACAGATAGTTCCTACATCCAAGACGCCCTTAGGCTCATGAAAGAAAGCAAAATAAAAACCGAATACACAACCAAAATATATAAATGAATTCATAAAAGCTAAATCAACTCGTATTTGTGCGTACACATGAGCAATATACAAGCTTTTCGAATCATTGAACATTCATGGAGCACTTGGACGCCCCCACAACTTCCACAGATTAAAGAGCATACACAAGTTGAAAGCTAAATGCATCCAAGTAGCCACTTGCTGAAAGAGGAAGGGTCCCCTGAGAGGATAATTCAGGCTGAGAAAGCGGTGTTGACCTCTAGCAAGTGCCGGGATCCAGGCTTCTCGAAATGACAAATAAAAAGGGCAGCGCAGGATAACATGACTTATTGCCTCGTATTGATCTTTTCAATGTATGACACTCTTGAATAAGCCTGTCATGTCCTCCAATTTAAGAGAATTGAGACAAAGGTATGTGGTTTGATGGGCATATTTGGAATGTGTCCAGCCTCACCAGTCACTCTCAGAGCAACTGGTAGATACCAGCTTTTCTCTCAAGGGAGGAATCATTAAGACATTTTTTGGTAATTGTGTTTTAATTTTTGGTAAGCGTCCAAATCTTTTTGTACACTATTGTCAGTCAATTATGAAATGTTTCCTATCCGGCATATTCGAAAGCACACAGAAAAGTACATTAGAAGTGCACTAAAATAGGTAATTCCAAGTGCTGAATGTTTACAGTTAAAGCTAAAGATAAAAAATAATAACATTTGTCAAAAATCACACATTGTATCAAGGGAAACATCGGTCAATCTATTCAAATAACACCTTGCCTCACAACAAATGCCCTATCGCCAAAGTTTGCTGCTGAAAAATTGCAGCTCATGTCCAAATATGAAAATATTTAATCACATAAGTGTTCACCTTGCATGAGAACGCACTTTCACTGTGAGTGCTAGCTCAGAGCAGAACCGAGAGACGTCCAGGGAGCTACAGCCTCAGACACAGCCAGCTCTGACATTGTGTGCAACAACCTACACACACTGTTACCATCACATCAGAGGAACTCATCTTTGAAAGGAGACTGTAGTCATACAGTTCATTCGCCCTTGTGAGTGAGGAGGCATCCTTGCATAGGACAGAGTTGTGTGTGCTCAACACAGGCCAGGAGTTGTGACCCTGCCAACCAGTGATGAGGTTAACGGCCATATCATAAGGAGAACAGCCTCTGACTTTATCATCTTTCTCATTGCACCTTCTAATTAGTGGATTATTATTTGGGGATACAATTGCCCACCCCAAGGAACAATAACACCTCTTGTCAGGGTCCTTAAAGTAATCAGAACTGAATCTCCTGATAGCTATGACACAGAGCTGACAAGGGTAACCTATGGTAATGCATGAAACATTGATGAAGTACCAAAACAATAATGAAGTCAAAACACAAAGCATTAAAAATCCCAATCTGAAAAATAAAGAAAAGTTGAATAACCACAATGACACACAACCGAAATCCACTGAGGGAAACCGGAGATTAGAATGTTTAAGTAGAAATAGCGCCAAAACCAGTAAGTGGTAGACCAGGACCTATGTGCAATTTTAGGCTGACCGTGATGGGAAGGCGGGTCAGATACACTGTGTATATTGGTTCTGGTAAAATTCTGGAAGTCAAAAACTTTGAAAAAGTTCCTAAGTTCCACTTGCAAATGGGACTTGCCACTTTCTTGAAGAAAAGCATCAACATTTCTTCTAAGTCCCAATGCAGAAGGGGAATTTGGCACCTTTTGAGGAAAAAAAATCTTCCTATTTGGGATGCCACTAAAACTGTCGCCACTGCAATGGATCTGAATGTTAGATACCTAAAGCAGGTTGGTCCCACTGGTGCGCCGGAGGTTTGGAGATTTTTCGCTGAAAATGTTCTAAGTCCCAATGCAGAATGGAACCCAGTCATTTTTTCCCCGAGGTGTGGTGATCTTTCAGCAGTACAAATGTGAACCCCAATCCCGTATTGTGGAGCTGTTGATTAGATGCTGTTTCCAGCAGAACCCATTGAAGCTCTGGAGGAAAACAGGCACTTAGAGACTCTCAGGTTGTCAGGCAGAGGCTAACAGTAAAGTCCACTCCAGCTCCAGTTGCCCCTGGTCAGGTGGGATCTTCAAAGAAAAGGTCTCTTGCAGCTTATTGCACCCCTCTAGCCGTACAAGAGGTCAATGACCCTTGGAGTCTACTTCTTTGACCAAGGTACAAGAGGGAGCAGATCTATTCCATCAGGGCTCATCTTAGGTCACAGACAGCAGAACCAGTCATGTTCCGATTGTCCGCAGCTCTAGAAAGTGTTCTCAGCAGGGTGCCTTGTGTTGCCACCTGGCTAGTGGCTGGGGGTGACTCCTCCCTCCTCTCTTACCAATGGGGTAAAGGTTCCCTGGGGCAATACTACTCACGTTTTCAGCAGTTCCAATTGGCCTTACTACAAACAATGTAACAGTGCTCCTCACTCTCAAAATTCAGGAAGGAAAACTCTTTCTCCTTTGTGCAGAGCCTGTGCTCCCATCCAAAGGTTTGGCCAGGGAAATCAGTCTCTTCCCCTGTCACCCCTAAATCAGTTTGGGTGGAACTTCCCTTCCACAGAGTGTGGTGGCAACCTGATTTGGGAGGGGGTAAAGGCTGCTTCCTCCAGGTCTCCCCTTACATTTACTTGTGAAAAGGCAGACCTCCCTTTCAAGTTAATGAAGTTCCTTGCTCCACTGTAATTGGTCTTCCTACAAGAAGTAGAGAAAAACCTCTCCACAGCCAGGTGATTGTCTACACTCCCTGAACAGTTTTCACACCTCATGGAGTGCTAATGCAAATTAACCTTGAGCAGCTTCCAGCAGGGTAAATATAACTTTCTAAAAGTTACTTTTCCAATATGTTTATTAAACATCAAACTTAACCATTAAATTTGGGCTTTTTTACATTTAAAAATAAGTCCTTGTTTGTATAATGTACACTTTGATCCTTCCTGTGTGCCAGGTACAGCCTGACCAATGACAATGCTGTTTTGTGCATAGTCACTGGGGGAACATGTCATTTCTAAAGTCACATATATTGCACTCTTACATATCATGAACCCTGGCTTATAGGCACCAAGGTGTGCTTAGGGAGTAACTTATTTAATATAGTTTTTGTCAGATCTCTGTATCAAGGTTCAAGCTGATGCTTTCATGCTACACTGTGTAGGACTGCAACCACGCTTCCACTGCCACTCTACTGGATGGCACAATCGGTGCTGCAGTCCATATGTGGCACTTAACTTTCCTTGCCAGGGATGGCAGTGGTAAAGTGCATAGGGTTATAAAGAGAGAAAAGATAGGATCCAGAAAAAGACAAAAAGTCTGGGATGATCATGCAGAAATTACGGATTTCATGCAGATCTAGTGGAAGCAGTTAAACTTGTGGCCATTTAAGAATTGTGCTTGTTAGAGCAGGATCATAACCTAACAAATAAGTTTGCAACAGAAAATGCAGCTACCTCTATTTTCAAGTCTTTGATGTTATAGTGCTTCTTATGCTTAGCCCATATCACCTCAGTAGAGGAAAATGAATGAATTATTTATTCAACCAAATAATGATCATTCACAAAATGTATGTACAGCAGACTTCCTTATTAAAATACATTTATTCAATGCTAAAATACATAGTCGTAGCTTAAAATGAATACAAGAGAGTGAAATTAAAAAAGTAAAAATATTTAAAAATATAATACCATAATCGTTAAAAAAGAAGTTATTATTAAAATCGAAGTGTTGATTTGCATGGTAACCCTTAGCCTGTGCCGTCCTATATTTTACCTTATGGATAGTAACTTAGTCCTAATGCGCCAGGTAGAATGCAAGTACCGTGATAGAGCAAATACTAGCCATTTTGTTTCTATCTGATCTAAGTACTCGCAAAGCATCTACTGCTCGCCTAAATGATAATAGCCGACATGCGAAAAAAGTTTAGTGCTAATAGGGAGTTTTAATAGTGACCTTATACATTTACTTTCTGCAAGCTCCAGGTTCTTTGTCTGTTCCAGGCCCCACAGTTCTGCACCATAGAGAGCTGCCCACAGACCTCTAGCACAATGTATTTCTAAAGCTGGAAAAACAAGGCGATAGACTGATTGATTGAGTTTTTTTACCACTGCCATATCAACATGCTGTAGTGTGAGAGTGCTCTTTTGAATTTGGTCAGACCAACTCAAGTTACTATTCAGTCTGACCCCTAGGTAGTCAAAAACCTTGACTTGTTCAAGGATATGTAAGCCCAACCTGATTTTCACTTTGAAGTATCGGTGGGGGTTGAAGGCCATGAAATAAGTCTTGGAGCAATTTATCTCTAGGCCAAAGTCAGCACAGGCTGTTGTAAACTTGTGATGTATGTTTTGCATTCGAATAGGTGCTCTTGCAATCAATAGTGTGTCATCCGTGAACAGGAGTTATGAAATTTGTCTACCCGCCAGTTTGGGACGGTCACCCCCACAGTTAAACAAAGCTTTAATTAGCTCTTTAATATCTAGAGTAAATAAGTTTCAAGCTAGAACGCATCCTTGGCGTACTCCGTTTTGCACCTAATCTATTCAGTGAGTTCCCCCCTTGATTCCATTGAACCTGAGAGTAGTTATCTTGGTGTATGCACACTATGAGTTGTAACAGTAGACACTTTCAGTCATAGTTGTGTTTTGGCAGATTATAGCAATTCACAGTAGGTCAGTCTTGGAAGACAAAAGAAAGGATCAATGCATAGGGTATGAAATTTAATACTCCTGGACTGCAGCAAATTTGGCACTATTGATGACTTTGATTTTCTTTGTGGGTTGTGAATAGATAGGACAAATCCGGCATGTTTGCCTGGGTCTAAATCCTTGCAGGTCTCCCCGTTTTGTTAAACATGGCATGATTAGCTGTGTCAAAAAGTAGAGTGTTGAAGCAGCACTAGAAGGCACACCTTACTCTGGTCTATTATGTGCTACACAACCCCACTGACCTTCACATAGATCACTGCCATGTGCATCTCTAGGTGCATACTTGCTGGAATTTCCATTGCAGTTTAATGTTAGTAATACAGTTCACTAAGTAGAAGGAGAGACACTGTTTCACTTTCTCCACTGGGAAGGGTAGCACATGAAAAGGTAATATGCTGTTGAGCATAGTGGGAAATAGCAATGGTGTGTTGGGCTGAAGGCTTTATTGGCTTGTATCAGTTTAGCTTGGGTGTCCAATTGTGTTGGACATGGTCCTTTCTGCAAGATCACCCCCAAACATTTGCATTCACCCCTCCTGAATCTGTTTTTGTTGGCACTCTGTGCACTTAACCACTTCTAACCAGTGCTAAGGTGCTTATTCATCTCCTTTAAACATGGTAAGATTACCTTACACCCAACTGGTACATTGCCTTACACCCAATTGGTACATTTAATTTACTTATAAGTTCCAAATAAAGTGGTACTACAGGCACGCAGAGCAGGTAAATTAAATGCCATTGCAGCCAGTGAGTGCAGTTTTTAAGTTCAAAAAGATTTGATTAACAAGAAAGCAGTGAGTGCAGTTTTAAACTGCCATTTCAGCCTGGCAAATTAAACCTTTTGACAAGCCTAAACCTTCCCTTTTAATACATATAAAGCACCCTTAAGGCAGTCCTTAAACAGTGATAGGGCACAGTGTGTTGTATTTAAAATGTTGGACATGTGCTTTTAAGTGTTACATGTCCTGGTAGAGAAAAACTCCGAAATTTGCAAGGCATACCTCTTCCGTAGGATAATATTGGGTTACCTTATTACATTTGATAAGTGCTACCATTTGTTTGGAAGCAGGTAGGATTATAATGTTTGGTGACTGAGAAAAGGTCAATTAAGACACTCTTTAATGGTAAAGTCAGATTTTAGGGCACAATTATGAAAATGCCACTTTTAGAAAGTTGACATTTTCTTGCCTTCACCACTTGGTGCCTGCAGTCTGGTCCTGGGTCACATGAATAGATCTAGTTGGCAGTTGGTCTTTGTGTATTCCTCCCAGACAACCACACAATAGAGGGTCTGGTGGTTGGCAGATTGGGCCATTGTGACTTCATGAGACGGGCATGGCTATCACCTGTCACACTTGCACTTCAGAGACACTGCCTCAACTCACAAGCGAAGGACTTCACACTAGCCTATTGTGCTTGCAGACAAACTGGGACCAGGCCAGGGGGGCAGAAACTTTTGTAGGGGGAAGACTCCAGATGTTGTTTCACTTCCAAGTGGTCACCAGGTTTACAAAGGAGATCCTCAGACCCACTTTGAAGTACACTCCTCAACCAGTGGATACTACAGAAGAAGAACTGCCCTGCTGCTTAAGCTCTTCACTGCTGTCTGAGTAGGAAGACTGGACTTGGACCTAGGCTGAAGTGACTCCAAGGGATCACTGACCTCCTGCTCTGAGCTACAGAGTCACAACAAGCTCCAGAGATCTCCTTACAACTGCCCAGATTACCTGCTGCACTGCATCTGCCTGGTCCTACAACTGGAACTGCCTGAGCCCTGCTAGATGTCTGCTGGAGTGTATTCCTGATTTCCAAGAGGTGCCTCCCATGGGTCCTTGGTGTGGCATCAGCTGAGCTCCTACTGAAACTAAAGGGGAAATGCAGAGGTTTTAGGCTCTTTGCGAATGCGAACAGGCCCGTTTGTGCAAAGATCTTGCCTCCTGCCCCTACCGTCAATGCATAGCTTTGATAAACCTGACTCTTCGTGCTACAGCGACTGATGGTGACGGCCAGCAATGCGAAATCTGCACTTCACGGCACAGCATGAAAAGTTTGCGTGACTGCCAATGTGAAACTCCAGTAAAGACTGTCCAAGAAACCCGACTGGATCTTCTTGATACAGTAACACCTGGCCTAATCTTCACTTTACAGTGACCACCATCCCCAATGCTGTCTCGGCTCCTTGCAGCCTCCTCCACCACGAACTGGACTCTTTGTTCTTCGTAATAAACTTTATAAGGTAATTTTTTCAGTTGGACTGACCTGGTCTCTGTATCCAGCCAGTGCTCCATTTTGGTGAGCCTGAACTTGTGACTTTCACTTGGTGTCACACAACCAGATAACCTTGATTGGTGCTTTGTACCTTTAGGCACCATTATTAACTGAAATCTTTAATATTACATATCTCAGGTTCTACTGATTGATTTTTTGTTGTTTTGGTGTCAAATATGTTATTAAATTGTACTCTATGTTCCTACATTGGTGTGGGAGTTTTCTTCTGCTGTGATTTCACTTTATTGCTTTTTGTGTGCTGCACAAATACTTTACACATTACCTCTAAGTTAAACCTGACTGCTTTTGTGTCAAACTACTATAGGGTTAGGCACAAATTAATTTAGTTACTGTTGTTCGCCGTGCAGGGATTGTGTTTTTTTCTGAAGAAGTGCTCACACTTCCCCTAACCAACAACCCAATTTCTCACAAATTTTAATAGGTTTCTACATTTATTTCTTTTTACTTTTTATACATAGTTTTATTCAGCTTTTGCAAACAATGCAAGCTGTAGTACTACAAAAGCTGAAAAACAACCATCATCTAATATATTTAAAACAAAATAAATAAAAATGCAACAGAATTAGGACACATATCTGTCACAATCATTATTTGAGAATTATAATAAACTGTATTTTAGTTAGATTACAATGTGCTCATTAGGTGTTGCTGCTTCATAAATGTTCAATTAACTATTATATGGCTTTCAGGTGCCCAAAGGAGGCATCCCGTTCTTTATTCAAAGCTTTGGGTACTTGATTCATCACTTTTTAGGATCATTTCTTGTCATGGGCTTGTGGCCTTCTACCTAGCAGAATTGCTAATGATAATGTTCCTCACTTGAAATAAATTTATAAACAAATTTCCTATGTATTTGCTTGAGTACAAAATTTTAGTAGCTTCCAAGGCGAGTAAGCCTGGGTGGAGTTCACTGAGTTCCACTATGCGGAACTCCGTGAAGTGATAAACAAACTCTGCATAGCTACGCGGTGTTTCGCAAGCAGCGGAGTGGGTTGCCTTGCACCAATCCCACTGATCTTTAGTGCCGGGTGTTTGTCTCGTGCTGTAAACGAACAGCAATTCACACAGTGCAAGAGGGCACTGCTTCTTTCTGCCACTCGAGTAGAAGTTCTACTCGAGCGGCAGCTTCCTCAACGCAAACGGAAGGTTCTCAACATGATCGGTAGTGACCATCCATGGCTGCCAGTATTAAGAAATCTCGCTGGGAAGTGGTCTAGCATTGAAATTTTCTCACTTGTACTCACCAACTTATTGTTGGTGAGTGAGGAAAAACTCAGCAAACCTCGGGGAGCACGGAGTGCAAAAAACTTGGCAAACTCCATGAATGGAGGAGAGTTCACTGCCTAGGAATAAAGGAGATTGGTACATGAAAAGACAGTCACAGTGGAACAATTCGACTCAATTAGAACACACAATTGTTGTGTAAACTTAAATAGAATTATGACAACACCTATTGAGATACATCAATGACTGGATTTAATTGTTTGAACATAGAAAAAGGTCAGCATATCAACCTGTTCGACAGACAAACGCATGTCAA
Organism: Triturus cristatus; assembly: GCF_964204655.1. Classification (NCBI taxonomy): domain Eukaryota; kingdom Metazoa; phylum Chordata; class Amphibia; order Caudata; family Salamandridae; genus Triturus; species Triturus cristatus. Next base: position 503,075,979 of record NC_140580.1, read on the forward strand.
AATCATCATTTTCAATTAATAGGGGTGTAAGTAAAGTGATAAGTGCAATATAAATAGGGATAGGTGCAAACGATGTGAAGGGGAAGGTCGTGTGTTTAAGAACATCCAAAATCAATTTGAAGACCTAACCTGCCACTTAAATGGCAATACACACAAATGCAATAAAATGAACAACACAAGCAGTTGTATAATCACTGTCAGTCTCATGTATTGAAAACAAACAAGGACAAAGTCGTCGACGTTTCAACCCCTAATCGAGCCAGCAATTAGGAATTCTTGGAAGCGGGGTCTTCTTCAGGACCAGTGGGGGGGGATGGACTTACACCTAAGGACAATGAGTAGTATTAATACGGTGTGTCTGTGAGACCAGTAAATGTCATTAGGTACAATTAAGGTATTATTTACCAACATCAGCAGGGATGACTCATGCTGGACGATATGTGGAATGGGCCCAAACGGCTCCTGAAACAAAAAGACGGAAAAAGAGGAAAGGGTACATCTACATAGGGTCTTAATTAAGGCATGATGCTCAAGCCACTCTCCAAGATGGTGTGGTACTCACCATTGGATGTTGAAAAACCGGTACTTGACTGAGAATAATTCTTATCGGTATCTGAAGAATCAGAGTGGAGATTTCAAACCTCAAACAACGGGTTTAGAGATATACCTAATACATTATGGTATAAGCATCAAGGGAATGGAATTAATTAAAAGCATATTGGCGGCAATTATGTCCGGTGGTGTTGGAAAAGGTGTAACCGTGAGGAGAACACCAGGGGTAAGGAAAATAAACAATGCTACGGGGCCTTAAAAGTCTAAAACATCTATAGTGGGTGAAAACCCAGCGTATAACAGATTAGCGTGCAGCCCACTTAGCGGCTCTACATACCCGGAATGCAGTTAATTAATATGCCGGTGGCAAAGGTCCACTTGGCGGCTTTTACGAGTGAAACCCAAAAAGAGAGGTGTCTCGCAACGGGAGAAACGCAAATGGAAAGCTAAAGAGGAAGAGCAACACCCAGTCTCTTAATGGGGCAGAGGCAGGCGAACAGCGCGGTGAACGAAGCAGAACCTCTCCAGTGAAAGAAAAGGAAACGCGCTTACATCGCAATTTGACATACCTCCCGGGCAGCGTCAACAGCATCTGACAGCTAACCCTGGGAGGTGTCACATGACCCTTTAAGTAACTAACCAGAACGGGTACGTCAGAGATTGGAGCGTGACGCGCTTATTGGACAAAGGCAGGGGGTGTGTATGTCAGCACAGCTGAACAATCAACAGAGGCAAAACTGAAAGTGATTACACACGAGCGGCAAACAGAGTTTAACACCGCACGTAGGGCAATCGAGGATGCCGATAAAAACTGCTGTAAGACAGCTTACAATCTAAGTGTCTCGCTTCAACAAAAACAAACATTGAAGCATGCTATTCACAGTAATGTGAGTAAATACAGAGATATGTAAAATCACTTTGTCAAATATACATAACATCATCGTGAAAACCAAAGCGTTAACCAAATCATTAAACTAACGCAGCATAAAAAGCTTAGCTTACAAGGTGAAATGTATGAAAAGGTAATGGCCTGACTGCAAAGGCAGCTTACATTCTGATGCGATGATAGAGTAACCTCATTGGATTATTAGTAAACATCTAGGGAAAGCTTTGCTCAGATTTTAAAAGGAACAAAGGCAATCACAAGCTTGCAAAGATGGAAAGTGCGTCATCTCAGAACTAACAGTAATGTGATATGTGCCATGTAACAGAAATCTATAAAAGGTGTACATGGACGAAAAATGCCCCGAATGTGAAAGCTAGGTGTTATTCAAAAGGGATAATTGTGCATATGTGGCATCAAGTTCATTCAGGCCATTATGGACAGAGTCAAATCTGTCCATCCATTTGCATTCCCGGGTATTTAGAATTGCTCCCAAATCGCCTCCCCTGAGACCCAAAGTGATGGCCTCAAGAACTAGCCATTTCATCGATTCCGGGGGGTGGTTAGATGCTAAAAAATGTTCAACCATAAAATCATGCTGCTGATTCTACGGACAACTCAGGATGGCCTTGCTCAAGGTTTTCACTCAAACTTGGAATTTGCCTATCTGAACCAGACTCACCCACGCATCCCCACGATTTACACTTTACCTAAGGTTCACAAGAATCAACAACGACCACCTGGGCGCCCTATAGTCTCCGGATGCGGGTCAATTCTTGAACCCCTGTGTAAATATGTGGATTTCTTCCTAAAACCTTTGGCTGAACAAACTGGGTCATACGTACGAGACACTATGCAGGTTATCAATTTAATTGATGGTATGCCTTTCAACCCAGATACCCAAATCCTTGTCACGCTGGATATTGTGTCACTATATACTAGCATTCCACAACAACATGCTCTAGACGTGATGTCAAAATACTTAGACACAAGAACACAACCTACGCATGTTCCATCTGAGTTCATAATCCAATTACTCACAATAGCGATGACACAAAATTTCTTCCTCTTCCAGAACGAGTATCTCATGCAGACCAAAGGCGTCGCAATGGGGGCCAGCTTTGCTCCAGACCTGGCTATTCTGTATATGGACGACTTTGAGCAGACTTATGTTAACAACATCATGAATCCATTCAAAAGGCAAGTTGCTTATTGGAAGCGGTACATCGATGATGTCCTCATGATCTGGACAGGCAACGATTCGGAACTCAATAATTTTTTCAAATGGCTCAATGAGAGAACGGGTGATATCCAGTTTACTATCACCAAAGCCAAGTCTACCATTGACTTCCTGGATATCTCAATCAAAACCGCGGATGAGTGCTTATACACGACCCTTTATCGTAAGCCTACTGAGAGAAACACTTTACTCAGATATGGGAGTCACCATCCGAGAGGCCTACGTGATAATCTGCCCTTTGGTCAGTTTCTCAGGATCAGGAGGAACTGCACACGGAAGGAGGACTATTTCAATGAATCTGATGATCTGATCGCTAGACTGATTGAGCGTGGCTACCCCAGACGGTTGGTTAAGAGGGCCCGTAAGAGAGCATGGTTCACTCACAGGGATATGCTTCTAACTCCTAAGAACCGGGTAAGAGGACCTCAACAGGCTGATATGCGTTACCACCTTTAACACCAGGAGTAACAAAATCCGGCATATCATAAATAAACACTGGCATCTGGTGTCATCGGAACTACACCTTCCTGAACCACCAATGCACTCCTTTAAAAAGGGCAGAAATGTGCGTGATCAAGTGGTAAAGTCCTATTTGGACACACCTCCTCAACCAACAATTAACTCGATGTGGCAACTTCCGGCACCAGTAGGCCATGTCAAATGTGGACAATGTAAAGCGTGCAATCTCACCATTGAAACTAAAGTGTTTCAACATAGCAACTGCACAGTGGCCCTAAAAACATTGACAAACTGCAACACCAAGAATGTCATTTACGCGATTGTCTGTCCCTGCAATAAAATCTATATAGGGCAGACCACTCAGAGGATCAAGTGTCGTATCTTACAACATTGCAGCAGAATAAGATGCAATACCACGGGGGCCCCCATGGTTGAACATTTTTTAGCATCTAACCACCCTGCGGAATCGATGAAATGGCTAGTTCTTGAGGCCATCACTTTGGGTCTCAGGGGAGGCGATTTGGGAGCAATTCTAAATACCCGGGAATGCAAATGGATGGACAGGTTTGACTCTGTCCATAATGGCCTGAATGAACTTGATGCCACATATGCACAATTATCCCTTTTGAATAACACCTAGCTTTCACATTCGGGGCATTTTTCGTCCATGTACACCTTTTATAGATTTCTGTTACATGGCACATATCACATTACTGTTAGTTCTGAGATGACGCACTTTCCATCTTTGCAAGCTTGTGATTGCCTTTGTTCCTTTTAAAATCTGAGCAAAGCTTTCCCTAGATGTTTACTAATAATCCAATGAGGTTACTCTATCATCGCATCAGAATGTAAGCTGCCTTTGCAGTCAGGCCATTACCTTTTCATACATTTCACCTTGTAAGCTAAGCTTTTTATGCTGCGTTAGTTTAATGATTTGGTTAACGCTTTGGTTTTCACGATGATGTTATGTATATTTGACAAAGTGATTTTACATATCTCTGTATTTACTCACATTACTGTGAATAGCATGCTTCAATGTTTGTTTTTGTTGAAGCGAGACACTTAGATTGTAAGCTGTCTTACAGCAGTTTTTATCGGCATCCTCGAGTGCCCTACGTGCGGTGTTAAACTCTGTTTGCCGCTCGTGTGTAATCACTTTCAGTTTTGCCTCTGTTGATTGTTCAGCTGTGCTGATATACACACCCCCTGCCTTTGTCCAATGAGCGCGTCACGCTCCAATCTCTGACGTACCCGTTCTGGTTAGTTACTTAAAGGGTCATGTGACACCTCCCAGGGTTAGCTGTCAGATGCTGTTGACGCTGCCCGGGAGGTATGTCAAACTGCGATGTAAGCGCGTTTCCTTTTCTTTCACTGGAGAGGTTCTGCTTCGTTCACCGCGCTGTTCGCCTGCCTCTGCCCCATTAAGAGACTGGGTGTTGCTCTTCCTCTTTAGCTTTCCATTTGGGTTTCTCCCGTTGCGAGACACCTCTCTTTTTGGGTTTCACTCGTAAAAGCCGCCAAGTGGACCTTTGCCACCGGCATATTAATTAACTGCATTCCGGGTATGTAGAGCTGCTAAGTGGGCTGCACGCTAATCTGTTATACGCTGGGTTTTCACCCACTATAGATGTTTTAGACTTTTAAGGCCCCGTAGCATTGTTTATTTTCCTTACCCCTGGTGTTCTCCTCACGGTTACACCTTTTCCAACACCACCGGACATAATTGCCGCCAATATGCTTTTAATTAATTCCATTCCCTTGATGCTTATACCATAATGTATTAGGTATATCTCTAAACCCGTTGTTTGAGGTTTGAAATCTGTGCTCTTGCCCCCCCAGCTCTGGTTACGTGTGAACCACTGTCCACTCTGATTCTTCAGATACCGATAAGAATTATTCTCAGTCAAGTACCGGTTTTTCAACATCCAATGGTGAGTACCACACCATCTTGGAGAGTGGCTTGAGCATCATGCCTTAATTAAGACCCTATGTAGATGTACCCTTTCCTCTTTTTCCGTCTTTTTGTTTCAGGAGCCGTTTGGGCCCATTCCACATATCGTCCAGCATGAGTCATCCCTGCTGATGTTGGTAAATAATACCTTAATTGTACCTAATGACATTTACTGGTCTCACAGACACACCGTATTAATACTACTCATTGTCCTTAGGTGTAAGTCCATCCCCCCCCACTGGTCCTGAAGAAGACCCCGCTTCCAAGAATTCCTAATTGCTGGCTCGATTAGGGGTCGAAACGTCGACGACTTTGTCCTTGTTTGTTTTCAATACATGAGACTGACAGTGATTATACAACTGCTTGTGTTGTTCATGTTATTGCATTTGTGTGTATTGCCATTTAGGTGGCAGGTTAGGTCTTCAAATTGATTTTGGATGTTCTTAAACACACGACCTTCCCCTTCACATCGTTTGCACCTCTCCCTATTTATATTGCACTTATCACTTTACTTACACCCCTATTAATTGAAAATGATGATTTTGACATGCGTTTGTCTGTCGAACAGGTTGATATGCTGACCTTTTTCTATGTTCAAACAATTAAATCCAGTCATTGATGTATCTCAATAGGTGTTGTCATAATTCTATTTAAGTTTACACAACAATTGTGTGTTCTAATTGAGTCAAATTGTTCCACTGTGACTGTCTTTTCATGTACCAATATATATACCCGAGTCCAGTGGTCTATCGGGTTACCCCATTGATTTATAACTCTAGGAATAAAGGAGAGGCATTCCATAACAAATTAACTTTTACTTTTTAAGTTTGGGCGAATCCCATACAACCTTTTATGTGTGTTTTTAGGTAAATCCTGAATCAACTCTAAGAGTACATCATGGACTCATTTGTGACTTTCTTAAATCATGCCACGCTTCTGTGGTTTCTTTAGAATTTAAAAACTTTGCTCAGTAGAAGGTCATTATTCTCAGTTGATAGTAATATCTTGAATGAACAGCTTTCCATTTCACAGAGGATTTTTTGCTATTACCACCCATAAATATTCTTTCCTATTACCACCCATAAATGTGGTAGAGCTAAATATATATATAAAAACCTATCTTACCTTCAAGCTATCAGTACTTTCAAGAATGATTTCACAAGGCTCTTACTGCACTAAATCTAGTTTGGATGCCGTCAAGACGTTTGCTAATATTACTTCTCTTTTCACTACAAGCACTCTTACCAATGAATTGTGCATATCTTCATGTGATTCGTTTCTTTTTAAAATGAAGAATACTAGGAATCCAGTGGTAATCAACATGATGAATTAACATTGTAGATTGTTAGAAATGGGCTTATCCACAAAGGCAATGTGTAAAGTATTTGTGCAGCACGCACAGTAACACAGTGAACAAACCACAAAAGACTCCACACAAGTTTAAAGATATTGATTATATTTGTATGAATAAAACAAGATGAAAATGACATAAATCCAATAAGTAGAACCAGAGTTATGAATTTCTAAAGAATAAATCAAAAACAATGCTTAAAAGTCAATATCGCTAAAAGGTAACTTTAGGTCACGCTAGACTGGGATGAATCCAAAGTTCAGGCTGACTGCTATTGAGCGTGGGTCGCATACAGTTCCAAACAGGTCCCCCTGAAGTTTTACCTTCTCAAGCTGAGCCAAGAGCCCCATTCACGGGGAAGACGGTCATCTGGAACCAGTAGAGTGTCACTATCGATGATCCTGTGGGAGCAAAGAATCGGCCGGACGTCGTGGACAGCAGACCGGGCCTTGCGATCACTGGTGGCAATGCTTGCTGTGCAAGGAGATGATACTGTGTGGCTCGTGAGTATTGCAGTCCCAATACAAACAGGACCATTCACACTCACAAAAAAGCCCAAAAGCTTGATTTCAGGGGCCTAGGAGGTGTAGGTGATGAAAGCAGCTGCAGACCCCATTCTGAGGCCCAGAGCTTGGAGGGGGCACCTCAGGCAATGGTAGGACTCACAGAAGGCAGAGTCTAGCAGCACCAGCAGAATAGTAGGAAGTCTTTTGTGTCCCTGAGACTTCAGAAAGCAGGAGGCAAGCCAACAAGCCCTTTGAGCTCACTTGGAGGGAAGGCAGAGTCCTTCCAGAAAAGCAGTCCAGTTGAGTTCTTTAAAAAGTTCAGCAGTACTTCTGAGAGAAGTTCAGTTCAAGATTCAGAAGGGCCTGATTTTAAGGAGCCAACGACCCAGTACTTATAACCAAAATTGCCTTTGATGTAGGGGGTGACTTCAAAGAAACTCTCTGAAGTGCACAAGGATCCCTTTCAACCCAGTCCTGTATGCCAGGATAGCACTTGGAGGTAATTCAGTGCTTTGTGTGAGCACAGGACATAGCCTATTCAGATATAAGTATGAGCCACCTTACCCCTCAGGCCCAGGAAGGCTATCAGAATGCAGAGGAATGCAGATGAGTCTCCTGTCAAACCCAGCCCTTCCTTTGTTTATGGCTGTCTAGAGGGAATGCACAAAGTGTAGCTGTCACCCAGCCCAGAAGTGTATTGGAGACAGGCTCTCAGGCCCAAAGAGCAGAAAGTACAGAGAAATGTCCACTTTCTAAAAATAGAGAGTAAGGACGTGGAAGAACCCAATATACCCTTGGAGGCTTGGGCAGTTCAAATAGTGTCACGTCAGAGTGCCTATAAGGGATTTTGTTTAACACAAGTAGGATTTATAATAAATTATACTAAAATTGCTAGATAGTTCAGTCTAATCAGATCTCAGAACCGAGGTTTCACAAATTTAAACATTCAATAAATTACCAGAGAAAAACAGAACAAACACGAGGATATCTTTTTGTAAATATACAAATATATTTTTTATATATAAATCAAGTTAACAAGGGTACAGTCAATAAGAAATTAATTCAGCAATAGATCATGAAGGAGGTATAGGACAACTTATCCTACTGTTCATGAATCAAAACAACAGTCACTTGAGTGCATTGAATATTTAGGAAGTAGATGATCAAGCCGACATTTCGGTCTTTTGTGGCATCAGTCCGTCAGACCATCTTCAGGACGATAAATATTGCATACAGTAATGACCCCTGTTAGAAATTGGGGTCTCTAGTTGGCAATGGCTGGCCACTGTCCAAGTAGGGACCCTTCTTCCTGAGTCAGAGTAAGGGGGCTACGCCCTTTATAACCCCTGCTCAACCCTGTGGTAACGTAGCACGAGCAGTTAGGCTTATCTCAGAGGCAGTGTGTGAAGCATTTATGACCATACACAGTAACACAGTGAAGAACACTACAAAGGGACACCACACAGGCAGTTATAAAAAATAAGTATCTTTATATATAGACTTAACACAAGACCAATAACAGTAAAAAGACACAATACTAGAAAATAGGGTTACTCTTGAAATGCTGCAAAAATAGTTCAAAGTGTGCAAAGAGGAGTTCAGTTCAAGGCAGCGGTCTCTGCGACCCTTTTACTCACAAAATACCTGGATTCTGTAGCAAAGCAACCAAAATGTCGCTAAGGAGTTGCAGCAATGATTTTCCTCACGCGTGACCAGCAATGCGTTGAATCCTTGCTGCAAGGGAGAATGATGCGCTGATCTGTGTGCAGGAGAAAGTGACAAACTTCTCCATGCTAAGCCGGCGATGCGTTGAAATCCTTGCCGCGAAGGGAGGATGACGCGCCGAGCCTGTTGCGTGTGCGATCTTGTTGCGATGAAAAGAAATGGTGCTCCGCGAGGGAGCGACGATTCTGATGCGATGCGATGCGATGAAAATGGCAGACGCTCGGCGTCCGCGCTGCAATGTCGTGAAGCGATGAACTCGATGCGATGATCTTTGATTAGCGAGCACTTGAAGGCCCGCAAACATGCGATGCGATAATCTTCGGGTCAGCAAGCATTTGGCAGCCCGCAAACATGTGATGCGATGATCTCCGGTAGCGAGCACTCAGCGGCAACAGCGCGATGATTTTCCTTACGCTCTTCAGCTGCGGCGGCTCGCAATCGGGCATCAGCGACGGTTTTCAGCACTCTCTTCTCTGTAGTAGAACTAGAGGCCCTGTAACTCACAGGAGCCTCACCTGCAGATAGAAATCCTCGCTGGGAGGAATCAGGAGGCTGGTGGTGGAGTCTGATGTGCCTGAGACTCCAGCAGGAGACTAGCCCTCTTCTAGCCCTTGGATGATTGCTGTAGCAAGATAAAATAAAAGTTCCTTCAAAGTCCTTTTCCTCTTCTTCCAAGTCAGTAGTAACCACTGCAGGCCAGTCCAAGAAACAGCACACAAGCACAAGGACAGTCCTCTCCTGCAGATTCCTTCAGTTACACGGACAGAGGTTCTTCTTGTTGTCCAGGAGCAATACAAATTGTAGGGGTTTTAGCACAGATATATATACCCCCAAAAGTCTTTGTTCTCAGAAGCTACAAGTCACTGAACCCAGCAAGAACCAGTTCTGCCCAGTCCTGGAGCACTTTTTTTACCAGGCTGCATCCTTCCTTTCAGAAAGAGGGGGTCTGCTATCAGACGCACAGTGGGAGGTGGAGCCAGCATTCACCTTGCCAGGCACAGCCCTATTCAGGTCCAGGAGCTACCCCTTCCATACTCCAATGCAGATCTCTCTATTCAACCCAGGTCTGACTCAGCCTGCCCTGTCCCTCCAAAACCAGACAGCCAATTCACATAACATCAGAGCACACTGGAAGGCTTAGGCAAGAAAATACCTACTTTCTGAAAGTGGTATTTTCAAACACAGAATATAAAACTAAACTCCACTAAAAGATGTATTTTAATATTCTGAGCTCAGGCATACTAAATTTGTTTTTCTACCATGTTCTTTGGGTCAGTTAGGACTATAGAATGTAATAGCCAAACCGCCCATTCTGGCCTATGGAGAACAGGTAGCCTTACAGTAGTGAAAAACGAAATTGGGTGTAATTCACTACCAGGGCATGCTACACACATCAGAGCATGTCCTACCTTACACATACAATGCACCCTACCATAGGGGTGGCTTACAGGATGCCAAGGGAAGTGGGTGCACTGCACAGCCAAGATGGCAGTTCTAGACTACACTGCAGTGGCTGTGGCACTGAATGGCAGTGGCACAGCGCCCAGAGCATCTATTACCAGCAAAAACAGAGGAGACAACAGCGAAATATGGAAGGGAGACCCACGCCAATGGTGCCAGGTCTAACAACCCCTATGTGAACATAATGCATATAATTACATTCATGTAAATCTAAGCTTAACTACGATAAATTGATACAGAATTCAATAAAGATAACCCGTGTAATACACAAAGAAAAGAATCATAAAGTGGCAATCGAATTTGACCAACATACTAAGAAATATCACAATCACGATTCAATTGGTGCAAAAAATATCAACAGACATAGTGTCTTTCACCAAACTCACATTAAAAGTTCCTATGCTTACTTTTTCTCAGGATCCAGTTTTCTGAAAATGGACCCTGCACAGTTATTTCAATTTCCAAAGGAATCAGAATCACTCCACGATTTTAATGTCAGAGTTTATCACTACAAGATTAGAGAATAAAGATGTAGTTATGTAATTACATTGGGTGGCATATATTTAATGTGCTTGTGCAACTGCTCACCTGTTGTCTACCAAACATACCTGGTCCCGTCAATAAAATCGGTCCAGCACGATGGCAACACTTTCAAAGAAGGTCAGGTTTGCCTCAAGATTAAATATCTGGAAAGTCGCTATAAAACACAAGTGAAATAACTCACTAATCATCATGTTACTGGAGCATTTTATTTATTATGTTCAAGACATACGGATATTGTTTAGTATATTTCGTGAGTTTCCTGTGGCACCAAAAGATGCCTTGTAAATTAGCAGTCCTCCACATTATCGAGTGATATTAAATTTCAGCATACAGTTAACAACATTTGTTCTTGATACTTAATATTAAAAAGAGGCAAACAGTAGCTGAATGTTTGTCTCATTCGTTGCTCTAAGCGGAGAGGTACACATTGTCATTTCACGCAACTTATGAATTTCATATTACCACTTAGAGGGCACAAGTCTTAACGAGACTTCCCGAAAGATCTTTGATTCAAACTGTGTCATTTCTTCGGTTACCCGTATCTAATATTGATTCTTCACGCTATACCATTCTTTTTTAGTATGCCGTTCGCAGACATTTTTGGGGAATTATCAAAAACCGTTGAACGCAAAGAGAGACCCGTTATTTTATATAACCGACACACTAAGCTTTACTTCGTACGCTTTGTTGATTTCACAATAAAATGCCATAGGGTTATTACATGAAGCGAGTCGGAAATTATCGAAAGCGGCTGAACGCTAGTCACACCACCCCGTTTAAAACATGAAGGAAAGAGAGACCCATCATTTTATATAACCAACACACTAGGCATTACTTCATATGCTTTGTTGATTTCACAATAAAATGCCATAGGGTTATTACACAAAACAAGTCATCTATTAGAAGCGTCGAGTCGGTGATAGCTAGCTGTATATCGATGTATAAATACTGACGGCTTACCAGACCTTGTGTACATGGTCCTGGGAATAAGTCAAGTCTACAGCCTTAGGGCAATATTTAGCCAATGTACTTATATGTATTCCTACGTAGCTCGCACACAGGTGTTAGTCCTGCGGCAGCAATGTACAAAGGCCAACCATGCCGGTAACCTTATACCCAGAGACCTGGAAGTTTAAAAATGTAAAACCCAGAAGTTTAGAGTTTTGAGACCCGGCACTGTTGCAACGATCGGTCTCTTCATATGGCGGCCATCTTAACCTACCTCTATTCAACATGTTCAGATGGTATTCGTGCACTAGTTGGTCAAAGGCACGAAAAGTAGCTTATGAATCAACCATCTTAGTTTTTTATCTTCACCGTAAACCATTTAGAATTTAAGACACAGGATATTTTTCTCTTGCGTCCACTCATTATTGCTACCCTAAGGTACAGTTTTTGGTGAGACATTATTTTACAAAGTGACTCATGTTTATAAAAAATAGTAAAAAATAAATGTACAGATTCAAACAGTTGCTTTCATATATCATAATCGATAGACTATGCTGTTAAGACATGATCCGTATAGGCAAACATGGTATGTGTACATTTAGCCTCACGTTGCTGTTGTCCATGAACCCAAAGTTTCAATTCTATTCAGCAACGTTTACAATCTATACCAAATGTGATGCCGGATAGTGTTACATTAGTCCTGATGCTACCACTGTGTATTCTCTCAAAATATCAAACATGTTCAGCAGCACTTACATTCTACATCTGAAATTTGAAGAAATGTAAACATCTCAAAACAGTGTCATAAAGTCCACACATATATCATCTCTCCTTATGTCATACATGCTAGTGTATGCCACTCAGTGGCTGAGTTAAGACCTTGTTTAATGCTGTCTGCAAGACAAATCCAATGATTTTCCTTCAATATGAGGATCTGGTCCACATTAGGTTGTCTGATAGTTGGCTTAACCACTTCTATTACCCACCAAGCCATATCTTTCTCTGTATGTTTTGCTTGGCCAAAGTGTTCTACCAGTGGCGCATTCCCTACTTTACATCGAACCCTCGACTGGTGCTGAAGAATGCATTTTTTAACCACTTGCGTCGTTTTGCCTATGTATATCAGGCCACATGGGCACTGAATACAATAGACAACATTATTGGTGTTGCAATTGGAGAAGTGCTTAATAGTGATTCTTTGACCATTAAGTTCATAAGACTTTTGGTTGTTCGTAATAGTGCAAGCCGCACAACTATTACATTTATAGTGCCCTGTAATGGGTAACAGTTGTCTCATATTGTTCACTAGATTAGTCTCTGGCATTTTATATGCATGAATCAGACGATCTCTCAAGTTTGCACTCCTTTTAAAGGAGAATAGCGGTTTCTCAACTAATTCTGGCAATGAGGCAAGTAAAGTCCAATGCTTATTTACTATTTTCTTGATTTATTTGTGGCTGTACCAAAGGTTGTCACACACACTAGTTGTGGTTGCGTTGTCTTTTGTTTCACTTCTAACAATGCGTCACGGTTGTTATACCACGCCCTCTTCAGAGATCTTTTAAGAAGTTTGTTAGGATAACCTCGCAAATGCAATTTTTCTTTCAGTTTTTTCGCTTCAAGGAAGTAGTCCTCCCTTCTGGTACAATTGCTCAGCAAGCGGAGAAACTGTCCAAAATGGAGTCCATCCCTGAGTGCCTGTGGATGGTGGCTGCTGTATTTGAGCAAGGTATTTCTTGCTGCTGGTTTAGTAAACAGTGTGGTATACAAGGTGTTATCAATTCCTGCTTTTATTGAAATATCCAGGAAGTTCATGCTCTGGTTATCGAATTCCAATGTGAACTTCAAGTTGGGGTTTCTGCAATGAATCCAGTCATGAAATGTAGAGAGCAGCTCTTTACTAACTCTCCAGATCAGAAAGACGTCGTCTATATATCTTAGCCAACATGTTATGTTGGCCGCAAAGGGATTTAGACTGTCATAGATATGTTTTTGTTCAAAATCAGAGACATAAATATTTGCTATATCGGGGGCATAAACAGCCCCCATAGCGACGCCTTTCAGTTATTGATAAAATGTCTTTTCACAAAGAAAGACATTTTCACATAAGGAAATTCTTATGCAATCAATGATGAATTCAGTCGGGACAATGTGTGGTCTAGGTCGGTTGTTAAGTAGTTGTTCTATGATGTCTAGGACTTCCTGTTGCGGGATGTTGGTATACAAGCTCTCTATGTCCATTGACACCAAAAACTCACACATAGGATAAAAGCAATGGTTTTCCACCACATTAATAACTGCTGTGGTGTCCCTAATATATGTCACAGCCTCAGTTGCAAATGGATGGATGAAAAAGTCTGAATACTGGGCTAAGGGTTTAAGAATGTAATTGCACCCTGACACAATCGGTCTTCTTGGAGGTACCACTGCGTTCTTATGCACCTTTGGTAGGATGTAGATTACTGGTACCGTAGGGGATTTATTAATCAAAAAAGCAGCCTCCTTTTCACTTATCCTACCACCCTCCAGGCTTTTCTCGACGGCTGGTAGGGTTACTGGGAAGTTTTTTTATAATTCAACTCTACAGACAGTTGTTTTAATATTTCAGTTCTGTAGGCCTCTTCATCCCACAGCACAATCCCCCCACCCTTATCAGCAGGTTTTATAATAGTACCTGATAAGGTCCGGAGATGTTGAAGTGCATTTTGTTCTTCGTTTGTAAGATTGTATTTGATAAAGGAGGGTTTTTTAAACAGGTTGACAATTTCAGTGATGATAGCATTTTCAAACTTAATTATTTCTTTCGCTACCATGGTGTTACTTGGAAAAATTGTTGAACGAATATGTAATCCGGTAGTATCACTTTGACATATCGTGGTTTAATGTGCAAAGACATTTTTGAGTCTTATGGAGCGAAAGAATTTATAGAGCTCCAATTTGGTTTGAAAATGGTCATTCTTGTTCGTAGGCACAAATGAAAGCCCTGCCAAGAGGATCGCTATTTCAGACTCCGACTGTGAATGCTGCGAGAGGTTAAAGATCGGAAAGGTTTGTGTGGAGTTCACCATTCGTAGTATTGGTTCCGGGTCTGTCTGAATCCCGGTGTATATTGGTTCCAGAACCATCCTCTCTTTGTTACTCGTTGCCTCTGTGCTTGACCAGCGCCTCTCCGTTCCTGCCCTAAAAAAGGTTGTCTAGATGTTGATGGTTGCTGGTCATAGGTATGTCTATAAGTATTATCAGATGTCTGATCGATGTCAGTATCAGAATTAGTGTCTGAAAAAGTTGCCCTCTTCCGTTGTAATTGGTTTGGGCCTTGGTTGGAACCTTGTGGATGATAGAAGTCTTTTTGGAGATAAGGATATGTTCTCTCTTTACTATACCTCCTAATATCCTTATGTAGTTTGTCAGTTTTTTATGTGAATTGAATTCCTCAAAGTCCTTGATTGCCAATGCAATTGTATCTAGTAAAGCTTTTGCATTGACAATGTTAGAATCTGTATTGATTTTATTTTCCAAATTTTCAATCTCTTTAGAAAGCAATTTGGTATGCTTGAGCGCTGTCTCAATGCTAAACACCACCCATGTGCGTGAGCACTTATTGGACGCAAAACTAAAGCCTATTTTAAAATCTCAGTTGCGTGAAATGACAACGTGTACGTCTCCGCTTAGAGCGAGGAATGAGACTAACATGCAGCTACTGTTTGCCTCTTTTTAATATTAAGTATCAAGAACAAATGTTCTTAACTGTACATTGAAATTTAATATCACTCGATAATATGGAGGACTGCTAATTTACAAGGCATCCTTTGGTGCCACTGGAAACTTGCGAAATATACTAAACAATATCCGTATGTCTTGAACATAATAAATGAAATGCTCCAGTAACACGATGATTAGTGAGTTATTTCACTTGTGTTTTATAGCGACTTTCCAGACATTCAATCTTGAGGCAAACCTGACCTTCTCTGAAAGTGTTGCCATCGTGCTCGACCGATTTTAATTATCGGACCAGGTATGTTTGGTAGACAACCAGTGAGCAGTTGCACAAGCACATTAAATATATGCCACCCAATGTAATTACATAACTTCATCTTTATTCTCTAATCTTGTAGTGATAAACTCTGACATTAAAATTGTGGAGTGATTCTGATTCCTTTGAAAATTGAAATAACTGTGCAGGGTCCATTTTCAGAAAACTGGATCCTGAGAAAAAGTAAGCATAGGAACTTTTAATGTGAGTTTGGTGAAAGACAGTCTGTTGATATTTTTTGCACCAATTGAATCGTGATTGTGATATTTCTCAGTATGTTGGTCAAATTTGATTGCCACTTTATGATTCTTTTCCTTGTGTATTACACGGGTTATCTTTATTGACTACTGTATCAATTGATCGTAGTTAAGCTTAGATTTACATAAATGTAATTATATGCATTATGTTCACATAGGGGTCATTGCTATATGCAATATTAATCGTCCTGAAGATGGTCTGACGGACTGACGCCACGAAAGACCGAAACGTCGACTTGATCATCTACTTCCTAAATATTCAATACACTCAAGTGACTGTTGTTTGTATCAGGAGATATGTCACTTTCTTGATTATATTGGAATAGATGTTTTGTTTCATGAACAGTAGAATAAGTTGTACTATACCTCCTTCATGATCCATTGCTGAATTAATTTCTTATTGACTGTACCCTTCTTAACTTGATTTATATATAAAAAATATATTTGTATATTTACAAAAAGATATCCCCGTGTTTGTTCTGTTTTTCTCTGGTAATTTATTGAATGTTTAAATTTATGAAACCTCTGTTCTGAGATCTGATTAGACTGAACTATCTAGCAATTTCAGTATAATTAATTATAAATCCTACTTGTGTTAAACAAAATCCCTTGTTGGCACCCTGACTTTACACACTTTCTAAAAATGGCATTTTTAAAACAGAAATGTTAAATCCAACTCCACCATTAAGGAGGATTTATACTTACCATTCCAAACCTATCAAGCATGAAAAAGCTACTCCTCTCTGATCAGGAATTACATCTTAAAAGTATATTAAAGAATTCCCAATGCTGGCCTATGAGAGGGTTAAGCCGCACAGTCGTGAAAACGAACTAGACTGTTTCTCACTACCAGGACATGCAAAACATAAAGCTACATGTCCTACCTTTTACTTACATAGCACCCTGTCCTTAGAAATACTTAGGGCCTTCCTTAAGGGTGACATATGTAAAAAAAGGGGCGTTTAAGGCTTGCCAAGTAGTGTTAAATGCCAAGCCAAAGTGGCAGTAAACTGCACACACAGGCACTGCAGTGATAGGCCTGAGACAGGTTTGAAAGGCTACTTCTGTAGGTGACACAATGAGTGCTGCAGGCCATCTAGTAGCATTTGAAGTATAGGCATGGGTATATGGTATACCACTTTACAAAGGACTTACCAGTACAACAAATATGTCAATCAGGTATACACCAATGTCATCAGGTTTAGGGGAGAAGCACATTCAATTTAGCACTGGTTGGCAATGGTAAAAAGCTCAGACTTCTATGTTCAACAAAAAGAATCAGCACAAATGGGAGGCAAAAGGTTTGGGGAAGACAACCATAATGATGACAGGTCTAACAGAGATCGAGATCGATTGGAGAATGAAGCAATGACAAGTTTACACAGTTCCAATTCTACAGCCAAAGACAAATAGATTTTCAGATTATAGATTTATACATTGAGCTTTCTTTTTGAATCTTCCTCACACAATTCTTTTACCCGGTGGCCACTTTAATGGACAACTCTATCTCTCAGACACTTTATCAATCTCTTGTTACCTATTTAACATTACCATCTTTTAGAAGGTGATTGCTGTTAGTCTGTTAAAAGAGCGATCTATACAGATCCTTTCAAATTTAGGACTAGAGCCCTATCTTACTGCTTCTTCTTTTCGCCATAATACTGGAAAAGTATGTGAATAAGCAATTCTCTTAGTTTTGAAGGTCTGCAATGCTCTTGACTCTGCTCAATTAAGCTTCAGGTCAGACCACGGACTAAAGACGACAGTCATGGTCCTTTCGGATGGAATTAGATCAGCCCTGGAAGGGGCTAGTGTCATAGCCTTAATCCTGTTTGACTGGCAGCCATTTATAACGTTATTAATCATCTGGTACTGAACAATAGATTCCAGTGCATGTGGGTTGCCTCTGGGTCCTAATCTGGATTATACCATTTATAACTGTCCAACCTCAAGTTGTTTATCATTCTCTCCTTTCAATTAATTTAATTACCCTAAGCGTGGAGATCCACCGAGATCGTCCTTTTGTCCCACATTATTTAAGACCTATATTGCAATCCTTGCAACTCTCACTAGAAACTGTGAGATCGCTGTGTATGGACACCTATGCTGATGACACACAAAGGCTTGCTTCACTCTTACTTGACTCTATAATCACCAGTAACATTCTTGGGCTGAACTCGTACAAAAGTCAGTTAGGTTGGGCATCCTCCTGGTGGCCTGATCAGCTAGAATCCCTTTCTATGCCATTTGACACATCCCATATTTGTCTCCACATTGTCTATTGTCACTGTAAAATTAGCTCAATATTTATTCTATTTATTAAAATGCCACTGTAAATACTGGCAAACTAATGCCAAATTCCCTTGCTTATCCTACAAAAATCTGAATGTATTTCCTATTTGATAGTCAAGTTTCACAGGCTGCCAGTAGCCAAGAGGGTTCTTTTTAGGACACATTTGACTGACTCACCATTCACTGCATTAGCTAGGCCCCATTTATCTTCAAGGGAAGTTAAGACAACATCTCCCCACTTTCACTCTTCATTCTATAACCCAAGAACTGTCAGTCATGCCTCATTTTCTCTACTAATTTCCACCTAAGGGTGAATTATCTAACCTTTTGTAAAAATCCTCAAAGCCATATCTTATTTTGTATCTGCGGTAGCTTCTGCTTAGCATCAGAATACCAGCTGGTAAACATGTGTTCTACTCCATAAATAACTCAGTCAATCAATTAACTAATCAATTTGTAGTTACTTTCAGGCCTCTGTACAATAACAATGATAAACTGATTCATCAGAGTCAATTCACTGCCTTTAGTTGTAGTCAAATAAAGATGAGATAGGAAATATCGTGATGGTGTCACAATCTGGTATCCCATCAACTATTATGCTATTCGCTAAATGCAGCAGCTTTAAAGAAAAAAGCAATCTCTGACCTTTGGTGCCCTAATGAGTATTTTAAATTAATGTGCTGAGATGTTTCATGACTCATTAGATTTTATGTTGTTAAGCTGAGTCATGTGCAATCAAAGTGGACCAATTTCAGTATCAATGCATCCAAAATAGCAGCAACACAAAGGTTGTGCTAAGCAGCTTATTTATGGTGCTACTTAAGGCCTGGGTGAGTAAAGAGAGAGAGAAGGCCAGGAGAAGGATGATGTATCTTTAATGATTTGGCATACTAATCTTTACACCTGAATATTTACAGGCGTTTTTGATTACCCCAATTATTGTAATAAATAGCAACCAGTACTTGAAGAATTGTCAGTTTCAGTATTAAAGTAGACACAACTACTCAGAGAATAGTGTCTTCCAACTGTGTAGTTAATTTCTGTTCATGCACCAAAGAAAATCACTTCATGTGCTTGAACTAAAGTAATACATTAAAAAAAAGTGAAGAAGTCCAAAGTGAAAACATAACAAGATTCCTAACTCACGAATTGTCCATTACTGCAATATCTCACTAATCTTCAAAGGTCCCAACATCTAATCAGGCAGAAGTGAAAATGTTAACTTCACAAACCTGCACAAGGCTGTGGATCCTATATCACGAAGAGCTTAAAGTCAATGTTCTGTAACTTCTGTGAAGAAACATCGGTAGAGCCCTGTCTAAACAAGCAACATGCAAGCTCATAGAGAAATAGACAAATGATAGAATTCATTTGTGTTTTTTTTTTAAATGTATGAACTTATCAGCCTTTTCATTTTCAGTTGAGAGTATCAATGGGATGTAAAAGAATCACAGATGCACATAATTAGCAGTCATAAAGCGAAGACGTGCCCCATTCATGGGATTAGCATCTACAGAGGGAGATGCATGTACTGTTTTTCTCGGCAAATTTGTCTTTCTAAGTGAGGACAATGTAATCCATTTTGTGATAACCCCTGATGCAAGCGACATCTATATGTGCCTAAAATACTATGACTCTTCCCACTCTGTCTTTGGGATCTCCTTAAGCTCAAACTAGCATTTACTGAATGAGTGAGTCCCTGACAGTAGGTTTATCAAAGATTTTTGGCATTCTTGCATTAAAATCAATACTCAGAAGTACCAAGACTGCTATCTAAGTTTTACTTTTAAAATCTCGATCACTTATCTCAGGCAATGTCACCTGGGCATCCAGATGTTCAGGGGAACAGCAGATACACATTGACTCATTGATAAGACTAAGAAAGAAGACCACCAAAACGACATTCCAGTTTTCGTCACCCTGTATGTTGTTTAGTGTCAAAAACCTTAAAAATATTGTAATCATTAAACCTGCAGGTCAAAGATTACCTACATTTCCTGTAATGTAAGTATTTTACTGTTGTTTATAAATTGAATGATGTATTGTGTGTTCAAATGTTTTGCTTCTCTGGCCACTGAAAAATCTGTCTCGCTTAGGTTTAGCATTTAATGATTTAATAAACATGCTTAGAAATTCAGGATCAGGCAGAATCTCATGCATATACAGGTTTCCAATCATAAATGCCCCAGATTTGTTCAAGGTGTTCAAATAAGGCTAAGTTCATGGGTGGGCTAAACTAGATTAAAGCAATTGAAGAGAAGCAAAGATTGCCCCTAGTGAGCTTGCTATTCCTTCGAGGTTGCGCCTTATACAACAAAACAACTTACACAATACTTACTTTACCTCTAGAGACCTGTGGAGGGCTGGAAGGACTCCCTCACCAAGTATTTTTGATGCAAGGACACAAACAGTGACTTTTTTCATATGGCCTGGAAATGAAATGTCCAGTCATAGTGCAATACTGGCCAAAGATACTTACCACCCTGTCTAAAACTATTAGGATGCCAATGGACCCTTTCCCCTGTATTGCTATATTAATAATCTTAGAAGTCCTTGGAGTAAACAAAGGAGATCATAGGTCAGTGGACTTAGCGACTCTGAATTCCAAAGGTGGCATTGTCCAATTTTGGAGATCCGCAAGAAACATTATGGACAGCCTCTCTAAAAGGGAAGAACCCATATAAAAAGCTAGAGAATGCCCACAGAATAACTGAAAGATGTAAAGGAAATGTTAGGAACACTTTGGATTGAAAGACAATTGGCATGTATCATTGATTTTTACACTGATGGACCTGATGAACTTCTTTATTGTTATTGCACAGTGTCTGTGTGACATGTTTTACAAAACAATAAATATGGTTTACAAAAAAAATCAGGCATTTAGGTCCTTTCGCAGATCCTTGTTACCATCTTCTTTTCTTTCTCTTATCTACATGTTTTTCAGTTCATCTCTATGTCATTCCATGTTGCGATCTTCCATAAGTAAAATAATGGAAATTAGGTAAGTTTCAAACTTTAGTTTCTGTGATGGGACCATCTCAATATTGATGAACTGACTTCACTCCTTGCATTATGGCACCCATTTTGACAAGGTTTCTTTTCACTGTCTATGGACAAAATCTGTGAAGTACATCCTAGAGCACCGGTCACTAACCTTTTTTGTAGTGAGAGTTACTTCTGATCAGTGAAAATCAATGTGAGCTACTGAAGGCTAAGTAGCTTGTGCATTGTTACCAGACACCTCCCCCACCCAGCTTAATTGACCTAAGCCTAATGTCCATAGAGGGAGATGCTATGGTTTGAACAAAACACTTTGACTACTGGCACTATGACAGGGCTGCCATGTGTGTCTGTGAGAGCGTGGTCTTTGGGGATGTAAGAACATGTGTGAGTATGGATGGGATATATGTGTACGGATGACTGATAGACTGTTTTATGTATTTGTATACACAGGACATACCTTTCGCCATACGTTGCACGTTACATGTAAAACACAAATAGGTGCAATTTAAAGAGCAGAATTATGTTCTGCAAACATTTTCAGATTACAAATTATTTTTCTGCACTTTAAATTTGTCTGACTTAACATAATGGCCGTATTTTTCACTTTAAAATATGACACTGTATCAAGAAAATTAAACTGAAGAATTAACTTTGATCATATGGATTCCATAAAACATATAATTGAAAATTTCTCCCATTTCCCAGTGTCACATTTACAAAAACACCAATTATCTTACTCTCTGTGGCATGTAGACATTGTGCCATATTTAAAACAGAAAAATAATTTTTATTAAACGGGACAAATTTTAAGTGAATAAAAAATGTTCATAAACCATTAAGATGTATTTGGCTTAATGAAAGTCAAAAAAGACATTAATACTAATGTTTCATAGAAAAAGTTTATTTCACTTTAAATTTCTACCATTTGAATAAAATGGCTATTTTTCAATTATAAATATGGCACAGTGTCTACTGGCCGCTGGGAGCAAAAGGCCTGCTGCTTGCAAATGCAACACTTTGAAATGGGAGAAAATTAAATTAAGAGTTAACCATTAAGATAGTTTTTCATTTTCATTTTCTTTCATTTAAAAGCATTCAGAAACATTATTTTGCTCTCATGAGTGGACAAGGACTTTTATTTAAGAGTTAAATACTTCAGTGCTTCACCACTGTGATCCAGCCTGGCCCATAAATCAAACTGATCACTGCTCATTATCAGGCTTTGATATCTGCAGCCTGATAATGTAAAGTACACACAGCCTCCTCTTAACTTTAAAAGAAAAATGTGACATTGTGCAAATTTAAAGAATGCCTCAAGGCTGTGAGCTACCTTGATGGCGTCTGGAAGCTACTGGTAACTCCCGATTGACTGGTTGGAGACAACTGTCCACGAGGGAAACATAGAAGACCAAGCCCACAATCAGCAAATTTATTGATCTGTTCTGGTATGAACATCAATTTAAATTTCACCTTTATGATTTCATCGATAGAGCACAGAATTTTCTTAACAGTTATAATTTATTTCTGTTTTTAGATTTAATAACGTAATTGTGGTATCTCTTGGAGCAGCCGTAGATTTATGATTCTTTTTAAATGTAGATTTATCTTTGTTAGGGACATCAGAGCATGAATCACAAATTATGAGTAATCTCCAGAGTAGTCTTCAGTTGTTCTGGCAATTCAATTGCAGCAGTGGGACCGAATGGGCTTCTATTACTAGCCTTCTTGCTGTGATGATCTGATTCTGTATGCAGCTACTGATACTTAATCTATGTCTAAATGTGCTTTTCCATTTCTTGTAGCAGTTTCAGAGTGCATGGTATGATACAGAAGTAGTTCTTGTGACTGATCTGGACTTTTCTAGGGAGCTGGACTCCATTTTATCCCTAGTTATTGTTGCTACATATTTATTTTTTCGTTACTTCGATTTTTCTTTAATATTACATTTGGGTTGCATGGCAATCATTGCAGTGCTGTCAAATATGACCTGTATTACAACCTTGCCTTATTTTGTTCAAAGTCAAGGTATGATTTTTCTAGTCTTATCATGCCTGCTTTCATTAAAATAAACATTGATGAAACATATTTTATCATTGTTACCACTGTCCCTAGTAAATTGACTTGAACAATTAGCTATTCTCCAGGCTTTACTTCATTATTGATCCAGAGTTATCCATAGGCCTACACAAATCTCACAAAGCTCCTTATTACTTGTAATACAGTTTTTATAACTTTCTCTGTCTTCTATCTTCAAGAATGTCCTGATTTAATTGAACAATTGCTGGAATGCAAACCTCATCTTTCTGGTAATTTGAGTCATGAAGTGTGAGAAGCAACCTGCTTCCTTTGGGACTAATGTAGGCTTACAAGCAAATCAGAATTATGTTTTCTGATGCCACCCACAAACATAAGGCATTCTATGTAGTAAACTAGGGCCAATTCCTATTTTAACGAAGGACCTCATATATTTATCAAGGGTAGGTGCATCTACTTAAAGCACCTACAAACCATTAGATAGTCAGACCAACGTGATTACACGCTGACCCTATTCCATTCAATGAGGTCATTCAACCAGGTCTGGTCTACCACCTCTTGATAGATCCAACGTGCCTCTCTACTACTGAGTCTAGTTTCCATGTTGTTGTGGTCCCCCACTACCCTCTCGAGGACAAACCATCGAACATCCCTCGGTGCATGCTTAAGAGCTTGAAAATGCTGCACCAGTTTTGTCATGAGTTTCCCTGCACGAAGTGTGCTCAAGTGTTCTTGTATCCTTACTTTGACCTTCCGTGTCGTGAGGCCTATTTAATGTAGGTCACACGGACACGTCAGTCTATAGATGACATTGGTAACATTACAGTTGCTAAACCTGTTCAAATACCAGTTTTTTTTTACTAGCAAGGGTAACACTTTTTGTAGGGACAGTAAGCTCACATAATGTAGGTCACACGGACACGTCAGTCTATAGATGACATTGGTAACATTACAGTTGCTAAACCTGTTCAAATACCAGTTTTTTTTTACTAGCAAGGGTAACACTTTTTGTAGGGACAGTAAGCTCACATACTGAGCAACTCCCACATGGATAATGTCCCTGAGGGACACCAGTTTCTCTGAGTTCTTGTTTGGGTTTTGTGTGCACTAGACGATCACGGATGTTAGCTGATCGCTTAAAGGCAAAACGAGGCTGTGGCATGCTCATGTTAGAGGTATTTAACAAATGCCAATGCCTCCTAATGATTTGCCTAATTTTAGCCGAGAGTGGACCAAAGGTAGTTACCACCGGGATACATTCTCCACTGTTCTTGGGAGTCCTTTCCAGTAAGGCCGCGCGAGGAGTGTTATATGCTCGTTTTCTTGCCTGCTTAATGACCTTTTTAGGGTAGGCACGGTTCTCCAATTTTCTGGATAGTTCAACAGCTTGTTCTGAAAATGTTTGTAGCGAGGAACAGTTCAGATGGTACCGTAAAAACTGGCCCACAGGCAGATTATCTCGGAGGGCCCTAGGATGGTATGATCTGTAGTGCAACAGTGAGTTTTTATCGGTTGGTTTTTGGTGGACATTAGTCACCAGCTTGTTATTTTCTGCTTGAATATCAAGGTCAAGGTATGTCAGTGAAGATCTGCTGACAGTCCATGTGAACTTCAAGCACTCATCAAGGCTATTTAGCCATTCTAAAAACTCATTGAGTCTTTCTTCTGTGCCTGACCATATGCACAAAACATCATCTATATATCTCTTCCAGAGGATAATATTCCTCTGGAAGAGACTGGTGTCAGGATTGATGTAATAAGCCTCAAACTGGCCTACATAGATGCAGGCCAGACTGGGAGCAAATGTCGCCCCCATCGAAGTACCAGACACCTGTAGGTACATCTGGTCCTTAAAGGCAAAGAAATTTTGGGTCAGGGCAATCTCTATACATTGTAAAACAAATGTCTGAGGTGTATCATAAAACCACCCGCATATCCCCAGGGCGCGTGCTGCTGCCACCAGTGTTGCTTCCTGGGGGATGCTCGTGTACAATGATTCAAGGTCTATAGTAACTAAGAATTGGTTATGCGGATCATGTATTACATCTTCCAAAATTCTTAGTACGTCAGTTGTATCTTGAACATAAGACGGTTGTGTAATGACACATTCTCTCAAGAAATAATCTGACAACTGGGACAAAGGTTCCAAAAATGACTGGATACCCGAAACTATCGGGCGTCCCGGTGGTGGTCGCTGGGCTTTGTGAATTTTAGGTACAATATAAAATGCCGGCACCCTAGGTTTCATGTTAATAAGGAATTCGGCCTCTTTATACGTTAACCATTTCTTCTCCTTCGCTTCCGTAACCAACTTGATAATGGTTGCCTGCAACTCTTTTGTGGGATCCCTCGCCAGAGGTCTATAGTTGTGACAATTTCCCAATAATCTGGCAACTTCAATCTCGTAGTCCTCGGTATCCATCACCACCACCGCCCCGCCCTTATCGGCCGGTTTTATGGTGATAGCCGAATTACTCTGTATAGTCTTTCATGCTTGCCAGTCCCGACCACTCATATTACTATGTGTGGTACCCTTCATATTACGTTCCAGGCCTGAAATGTCCTGAAGGACTTTCTGCTCAAAGACTTGCACTTCTGGACCTATCAAGTTATTAGGTGGACAGAATTGTGAGGGGCAACGTAGATTAGTCGAAAAAATAGAGGGATTATCCTGTTCTTTTCCTTCAAAAAACTTTTTTAGTTTAATTCTTCTCATAAGACCATGTAGTTCACCCCGAAGTTTAAAACCATCATGTTTAGGGGTGGGGACATACCCCAAACCCTTATTAAGCACTCTCAGTTCGTCCTCAGTCAGTTGATGTTGTGAGAGATTGACTACTATATTGCCATCACTCAAAGTTAGAGCGGTGTTCTGCCCCTGCTGTGTGTAATCCTCGGGGAGAAACTGCCATTTGAATTCAAATTCTGGTTCTGGCATGCACGGCCCCTCCCTCTGCCCCTGTGACTGGCCTCTCTCTGATCTGTAGGGTGTAGGGTTTGCTGTCCTAAAAAAACCCTAAATAGAGCACCTAGGTCCTCGTTAGTTCTGTCTTGGGGATTGAATCTCACTCTTTGGTTGGCGGCAGTTGGTTGGACACTGTAATCCTCGTCCTCACTACTCGTATTCTCAAAAACCCAATTATTCGGGGTCCTCCTGCCCTGTCGACGTCCCCCTAGAGCCTATTGGAAATGATGTCTGTTCTGAGGCTTGTTGATAATACTGGTCTTCTACGTATGAAACGGCCCACTCGTGACTAAATCTGTCTACAGCTTTGACTCCTCAGTTTCAATTGTGGGGTAGATTTTGCCGCACCAATTGGTGTACAGGCAATATTTGATAACACACACTAGCACCTTGTCTATATATATTTTTTCTTTCTATTCTGTCACAGTTTCTGTTTTGGATTGGTGGCAGCTGATGATGAGAACCTGAGGCAGCAGGTGAGTACCTTCCTGCTTACCCCCTTGGCGTTACTACCGTGAGGCACCACCAATCTTTTCTCACACTTTTTTCACATTTCTGTTTTGGCTAAATTAGCCATAGCTTATCACATCTAGGATGGGTATATGTCGGGAGACATGGGTTAGATGTAACACAACAGACAGATTTAAAAATTTTCAAAATTTGGTGATCCGAATCCCACCAGTGTAGATGGTATATGGTTAACCCCTGGTCTAATGGATTGTTTAAACACAACAAATTAGTAGGGATTTGAGTATTATCATCACCATGTGAACAGATCCTTTGTTGTGGATTACTATTTGAGTGGGGGATGACCTGTTTTTCTGCCCCTATAGCTCCCTATTGTATATGGCCTTCATTTATGACATCTGGAGCACTGAAAGGGATGGCCACATTTGGGAGTTCTAAACTACTTTTCAATCTCCTTATTAATTATTGGCAATTCATAGGCTTGTGCAATAGTTAGACATTTAGAGATAGAAGAGTCATTGAATATAATCTCAAATCTGACTCTCTATCTCTCCAATTTCGCAGGAGGCCTCTGGCAGTCCTCCAGCTGGAGAGCAAACACTAAGGCCTCTGCTGACCGAGCAGGTTAGCAGATTGGCCTCCGGGTCACTGACTGGCAGCCAATTGGAGTTCTCTATCTGTCGACAATAGATAGAGAACACCAGAAAACCAAAGAAATAAAATTCTAGCACTGTGAGGTCAAGCATCTCAGTGTTCAGAGGCAACAGTTATGGCATTTAGAAATATTCTTAAACCTGGCAATGGGTTAATTCTTCAGGTTCCATTAACATGTTTATCCCACAAGACCAGTTTGCCAGGAGTCTGACTTTACAGCTGCACATCCAGGGGAACTGGTGAAAATACTGAATGGAATCAGACAACTGACTGACATACAGGAGTGGTGGTGCAAGCCCATGGAAACAGGACACACCCCAAGCTGAAACACCTCACCTATCTGTAACAGGCTAGTGTACATGTCAAGGAGATACTGGATCTCTACACTTCATTGTCGGGTCAGAGCATCCTAAGTGGTTCGAAGGGCGTATCTTCTGCCAACCAGACAACTTAGGTGGTAGTGGGCTGAAAGTCACTCAACATCAGGTTAGCTTGTTAGGGAACTGAAAGAGACAAAGTGAGGGTTCTCACAAAAGATAAAACAATCCAACTTGTAAATGGAGCCAATGGGCTCACCACAGCTCGGCCCAGTGGCAGTTGTAGATGGGTGATTGTGAGAAAATGAATTATCAGTTGGAGTGGGTGGTAGTCTTCTTGATGCAGCTTCTCTCCACTGAAATTGGTGCCTGGCTGACTAGAAGGACAAAGGAAATGGCAGACGCAGGTATAGCTACATCTGCCTGTGACAGGATAGTCCTCATTGATGTTAATTATGTTCCTGGGCACAGCCCAGATGGTCATCCTGCCAGAGGAACAGAAAACCTCTGGAAGCAAATAGATACATCATCATGTGGTCTATTCGTTGTAGGGTGACTGTTAGAAGCTCATGCAAATGGACTTCTAGAGGCCTTAGGCAGGGAAGAGGTGACTTTCTAAAAGTACCTTTTGCAAAATATGTATTATAAATCCAATTTTACCAATGAATTGGGATTGTAATAAATATTCTAAAAAGTCCACTAACTAATTTATTTAGGTCCTCAGAGAATGAAACATATTAATAATAGACCATGCTGGCCAGAAGGTAATGGGGAGGCCAAGCATTTTATGCAAACTATCAGTAAATCTCAAGATATCACATGCCACACAACAAAATATTGAAATATTGACAATACCCTAAAGCTCCTCACCCAAGCACATGATAGTCACAAAATCAACTATGCATGGGATTTATCACAAAACATACCATTCCCTATCATCACTTATAGACCCCAGCTCTCTTAAAGAAGCTGCCTGGCTGGTGGACAGAAAATGTACAAATGACCACACAGCTCACCAGTCAGAGATCGAGACGAGGGGCTTGGTGCTGGTTGCAGTCTGTCCTCCTTGTAGCAAGTTTTGTCTACTTTTAGATCCCTCCCTCTCAGCTACTCCACCTTAATATTGACTCCAGAATATCATGCTACTACAATATTGCGGATAAAAAGATATTGAGGACTGAAACATCCATGTACCTTGTTGACATGTATATAAATGTTCGTGTAGTCGATATTTCATCATATAACCCCTTTTGACAGTCACCAAGATACAAACAACTTAGTGGAAGTAGAGAGAGAAGGGGAGACTGTCACTTGGAATGTAGCATTCTTCAAAAGATTGGACTTAGTCAAGTGTGGTTACAACATAGGAGACCCAGTGGACCAAGAATCTGTCGGTGATTGCCTGTTTAATAGCTACAGTGTTGACAAAGATGATGTAGTGGCCTCTCTGTGGAACACCTCTTCTTCATAAAGCGTAATGGCAGTTTCTTCAAGTTGTCTTGTTCCAGACAGGACAAATCTAGCTAACAGAGGACCTGATGTGCATCCGTAGACTAAAAGATCTCAACATTCTTCCTATTTTTATTGACAAAAACCCATCCTGGCTCAGAAGCATGTTGCCTTTGTGCATTGACAAGTGTAATCCCACTAAGGCTGAAGAATTAGTGGTATTGAACCATTGGTGCTTCCTTTTGTTCTTTTATCTGGGGGAGGGATATAACGTCTGCACATATGCATTGCATTTGGTTTCTCAGTGTATCTCCCAATTTTCTACAGTCCTTTGTCTAAATTTATGTTTATTTGATCAGTGATGTATAGTGGGTGATAAATATAAACTGCTGCATGTGCCTGGGCATTAATGCGACAGAACAATGATCTCAATGCGTGCCCATTCCCTAATTCACTGGCCACTCAGCGCCCACCCTTCTCTGCGGATAAGTTGAATGACTTTGAGAATTTAGAAAAAGGTATTTGTTCTTGACAAGGGAAGATGAAGTCTTCATATCTGAAAATGTTTGAATACTTGACTTTTAGTTTAAGGAAAGTAACGATAAGTAGTTTACAATACCAGTGAGCCGTTGAGCTTTGAGTATGTTTTGTACAAGAGATCCAATCAACCTAAAGTTATTTCGTTATGATGACGGGGAAAAGGAGGCTAATTCGCCCTCTCTAAAGATCACTGTATTTCCAGAATGTCACTGGTTCAAATTCTTGGAAGAGCTCGTCCCTCTTCATTCGTCCATGGTTAACAAAATGTCACGAACCGAGCTGAGTACTACTAAAATCTATTATTTGTATTCCTCAGCTGCTAAGATTTGATAAAATATTGGTATACTGAAAAATAACAAAAAAATACCTATTTGCTGTTCAATTTCCTGTTTTCATTCTCCTGTCACAACTATAGTTTCTTTCATGTTTTATTGAACAATGTGTTGTGTAAATGTGCTTTTATTTTACATGATATTTGTAAAAATGTGATTCACTAAGTTTATCTAAATGTTTACTGCATACAGAATAGGGATGATATGAGCCAAATAAGATATTTGTGATCTATTGCACTGGCCCCTTTATCTTCACCTTTCCATCACATAGAGGCATGAATTAAGGACACAGCTTGTGCAATAATTTAGGGCTAATGAGCCGCATCAATGTCCAGATTGTAGACGAAAAAGAACAGTTTGCGGTACAAAAATGCACAAAGGCAAAACCATACCAGCTAGCATTATAAAACAGTCTTCTCCAAAAATCCATTATGAAGATTAATAACTAAATAGAACAATACCAAATAGGTTGTTGCAATACACTATTGAGTACAAAAGCTAAATTGTGTTTTGGGAATGTAGAGGAACAAGGTGGTAACCAGGGTAATTATATAAGTGCATTAGGCTATATTGTTCAGTGATGCTAGAAAGAGTTAAATCAAAATAAATTAAATACCTCTTCTTTGAGATGTGCATTTCTCTCATGCACAAGAAAGGAATTGAGCTGTGTGGTTGCTGTCTTATTCCAGTCCTGTAATTTTCTGTGAAAATACCTTGCTTACACATTTAGCCTCAGCCTGTCCTTCTTGCTATTGTCTCCTCATTTCACCATACATTAAGCTCATGTCTATGCAGTGCTGTTAGACCTGACAGCCTTAGGGGGTCTTCTCCCCAACCTTTTGCCTACCACCTCCACTTTTTCTGACCTCCATTTTACTGGCTTTAGGCCACTCTGCACTTTACCACTGATAACCAGTGCTATTGTGCTTGTGCTCTCTCCCCTAAACATGGTAACATTGGGCATCCTCAATTGTCAATATATAATTTACTAAATGCATATCATGTGTACAGAGCCTGTACATTAAATGCTACTAGAGGGCCTGCTGCACACTTAAGTAGACCTCTAACCATGGCTCAGGCTTGCCATTGCAGAGCCTATGTGTGCAGTTTACACTGACATTTAGACCTGGCAAAATAAACCTCTCACCAGGCCTAATACTTTACCTTTTTATGCATATAAGACACCTCTAAGGTAGGCCCTAGGCAACTCCCAGGGTAGGTTGAAATGTATTTAAGAGGCAGGGCATGTCATTTTAGGTTTTATATGCCCTGGTAGTGAAAAACTCTAAAATTCTTGTTCTAATACTGTAAGGCCTATCCGTCCCATAGGATAACATTGGGATTGCCTTATTGCATTTTTTAAGTGTAGTTCCCAAATAAGAAGAAATATGGTGTCTCTGAAATCAAAATTTAAATCACAACTTATGGTGATGTTAGAATGTAAATAGCAATTCTGAAAAAAACACTTTTAGAAACTTTTTTTCCTTTGCCGTTTGGTGCTGCTGCCTGTCTCTGATACATGTCTGGGGAGGGTGACATTTGGACTTTGTGTATTCCCCCAATACAGCCACACACAATAGGACTTTAGATGTGACTTGATAGGTCATCCTGGAAGGATGGGACTGAGGAGATGGACCCAGCCTCACTTACACCCAAATAGTCTGTGTCCTATCCCCACACAAAGGGCTGCATAACCTGCTGTGGTGAGTCTGGAGCCAGGTCAGAAAGGGAGGAATTTGTGCACCTCAGAAATATGTCTTTGAATTCTCCCTCACTCCAAAGGCACAACTGGGTATGAGTAATGGGCCTCTCACACCACCACTTCAGTACAGTTCTGGACCTGTGAAGACTCTGACAGGAAGAAGGGCTGCTGTGCTGCTGAAGGACTGCTGCTCTGCTGAACTGCTGCTTTGCTGGACTCCTGCATTGCTGTGCTGCCCTGATGTTCCCCTGCGTGGGTGAGAAGGACTGGAACTATGTCATTTGAACCCAGAGTGACTCCAAGGACTAGCTGGCTTGCCTCTGGATCTGAAGTCTCAGGGACATAAAAGACTTCTCCTGCTGTTGCGCCTTGACTCTGCCATCTGTGAGCCTTCCCTGCCAAGTGGTGCTAATCCAATCCTGATCCCTTGGGGATGAGTCCAAAGGTGTTTGTTCCAGTGAAACCCACACATCCTCTTTTAAACTAGCACATCAGCGCCGTTGCATGGAGCATTGTTTTACCAGAACTGGTGCATCGCCTCTGTTGGGCTCCTTCAGAACCAGCACTGCACAACTCTCTACTTGAGATCTTTACATCTTGGTCGACACAGAGCAGATGCATCGCTGCTGTTGCATGGACCAGGAGCAGCACATCGCCCGCATTACAAGGATCAACACGGACGAATCTCTTCGGCTGCACCTCGCATCTTCTTCGACTTTGATGCAGCCAGGATCAAGGTCATTTTGTTCAGCGGGACTAATTGGGTCCCTGTATCTAGCCCGCACTCTATTGTGGTCGGCCTGAACTTTTGACTTTGTCCCGGAACGGTGTGAGCAGATATCCCAAGTAAGCGCATATTGCTTGTCAGCGCTATATTACAATTTTATTCTTTAAAAACTCATGTCTCATGTTCTACTTATTGGATTTTTGTCGTTTTGGTCTTGCTCTATCTATTAAATTATATTTTTCTAACCTGGTGTGGAATCTTGTTTTGTGGTGTTTTCATTGTTTTATGGTTTGAAGAGTTGCACAAATACTTTATACATTACCTCTAAGTTAAGCCTGACTGCTCTGTGCCAATCTTCTAGAGGGTGAGCACAGGTTAATTTAGGGTTTGTCTGCTTCTTACCCTGCCTAGGATTGTGGTTGCTGCCTTACTGGGTCTCATACCCTAGCCAACCGACAACCCAAT
The DNA here is from genome assembly GCF_964204655.1 of Triturus cristatus. Classification (NCBI taxonomy): domain Eukaryota; kingdom Metazoa; phylum Chordata; class Amphibia; order Caudata; family Salamandridae; genus Triturus; species Triturus cristatus. The sequence continues at coordinate 503,108,836 of NC_140580.1, forward strand.
TTCTAACATGTGCCCTCTCTGTTTTCAGGCCTCAGACCACATGCCTCCACCAGTGGTCGACGATGTATGATGCAGTAACCAAGCTAGATGATCCTACAGAAACCAAATATCATGGCTGATGCTTTTATCTAAGATGAAAAGCGATGGTTGGTGTTAACAATAACATGATGTGTAGATTTCATGCTTCTAGGTAGCCTTTGGGTTTGATTTGGTACTTTGAAAATGTGAGTGGCTATAGTGACTATAGGGGATCTGCCCGTAGATTGAATCGCATCCTTCTAACTAAGTTTATCTATTACAGTATCTGAGGTCAAGGAAGCTTTAGTGCAGTGGACTTGTTTGAAAGCCCAATGCCCTGATGGGGTCACACTTGATTTGTTCATAAGGAATATTACCCTCTGTGCACCCCTATTGACAAACATCTTTAAAGCAGTAGTCATCGGGCCTGTGCCAGTGACTTGGTAGGAGGCTATTATGGTTCCCGTCTTTAAAAAGTGCAACAGAAGTTACCCGGCATGTTACAGGCCAATTTCTCTTATTGGTGCCTCAGCAAAGGTACTGGGGAGGGTCTTCCTAGCCTGATTAAAGGCCTGGGCATCCACCACAAGAGTCATATCTAAATCACAATATGGCTTTAGGAGAGAATTGGGTACGACCAAGCAATTTCTCAATTTGTCCCTAATCATCAACAAGTACACCAAGGCCAGGAAGGGTTCTATCCACCTGGCCATCATGGACTTGTCCAGTGCCTTTGACTCTGTTAATCGGGACAAACTGTGGGCCTTGAATGGGTGTAGAGGAAACACTGATATCCCTCCTTTGCAGGTTACATGCCAACACCACAGCTGTCATAAGATGTGGCACCCATGGTGAATAGACCAAGCCGATCGTTTCTACAGAAGGTGTCCAGCAAGGGTGCATCTTAGCCCCCTTCCTCTTTTTAATTTACACAAATGGTCTAGAGGCTTTTTTTATAAGACAAGAAGATTGATGTCCTTGTATTGGTAGTAACCCAGTCCTACTTTTGTCATATGCTGATGACACAGTGGTAATGGCAGTGACAGAGCACAGCCTCCTAAAATTGGCAAACGTGTTTTCTGATTTTATGTTGTCGCTTGACTTAAAAGTCAATTTTATTAACCCGTTCTGTGCTCATGACGGCCTGGAGCCGTCATGATGCACAGTGGGCGTGTGCCCATGACGGCTCCTGGTCGTCGTGGCACCCACCCACAGGGGGAGTGCTGGGACGCCGATATTGGTGTTTTCATCGGGGAACACAGGGGAAGCCCTTCCCCTGCCTCCCCCTGCCCCCTCCACGTCATCAATGACGTCAGCGCACGAGGCTCGCTGAAGTCATTGGAGGTTTCCCTTTCTTCCCCGACGCGCTGGAAACCATTTGCTTCCAGCACATCGGGGAACGAAGAGGTAAGTTTTTCCTCTGGGGATGTGGGGATTTTAGCAAGAGAGGCATCGGGGGAAAGGAAGGGTTTTCCTTTCCTGTGATGCTTCTTTTGTGCATTCCTGCTGCACGATCGTGTGATCGTGCAGCAGGAATGCCCACTAGAGCCAGGGATTTTTTTTTTCATAAATCAGCATTGATTTACTGTTTGGGGGAGCGGCCCCTTAGGCAAGAGTTGCCCCCCTTTTTGGGGCATACTTTATTGGCTTTGTCTGACCCCCTGGGGGTGCAGATTCATGTATATTTATTTAAAAAATTGCACACTGGACCACAAGTTCATATTTTGTGGGGAGTGGCCCCTTGGGCAAGGGTCACTCCCTTTGGGGGTATGTTTATGGCTGTCTGCCCCCATGGGGGGGGCGATCTTGCTTTTTTTTGTTATCTAGGGCCTACTAGGCCACTAGGGTTTTTTTGTTTGGAAGAGTGAACCCTTGGGCAAGGGTCGCTCTCCCTTGGGGGCTGTCTCTCCCCATATTTGGCCCACTAGACCACCAGGGGGGCAGATTTCGTCATTTTTTTAAAAAGTGGCCCACTGGACCACCAGGGAATACTTTGTGGGGAGTGGCCCCTCGGGCAAGGGTCACTCCCCTTCGGGGGCTATGTTTTTGGCTGTCTGTCCCCATGAGGGGGGCAGATCTCACCTTTATTTTTTATCTAGGGCCCACTAGGCCACCAGGGTTTTTTGGGGGAGGAGAGTAACCGCTTGGGCAAGGGTCGCTCTCCTCTGGGGGCTGGGGCTTGTTATGTTTGGGCCCAGTAGACAACCAGGGATTTGTTTGTGGGGAGTGGCCCATTGGGCAAGCGTCGCTCCCCTTTATGGGAGACTGATTGTGGCCATTTCTGTCCTCTTTGGGTGGCAGATCAGCAGTATGTTTTTTAGGCCCATCCGCCCCCAAGGGGGGCAGAAGCCACAAGACAACAGGAGTTTTAAAATTTTTGAATTGGGGAGTGGCCTCAAGGGCAAGGGTTGCTCCCCTTTTACAGGGGTGAATATTTAATTTATACTCTTAGGCCCACCTACCCCTTAGCTTAGCTGGTGGATTGTGTGTGGACTGGTCCATTATTTGAATATGTGATTGTAATGGTTTATGTTCTCCTTTTTACTCTAGTGTAAAGCTTTTGATTCCTGTTTGCGGTTTTGGCAGTGGTTGTTCTGCAGTTTTGCGTAATTGCATTTATTTGGTAAGAAAAACATTTTTGTTGTGTTTACTCCAAATGAGTATTATTGTCATGCATGAATGAATTTTTTTGTAAGTGGTGTCATAATGGCCGCATATTTGTTAGTGTTCAGAGCATGAAATTCTTTGCGATGTGTTTTGCATTGTCTTATGTGTAATTTTTTTTTCTTTTTCTTTTTTAGTGGGATATTGTTGATCCTTACTGTGTCTTTGCAGAGTAGGTAGTGGTGAGTCTAGCTGCTTCTGTCAAGTGAGGGGTATAGTGTTGGAGTATATAGGTCTTTGTGATAAAGCTACATTTTGTTTATTTATTTTTTTACAAAGGGTTTGTTGTTGTTGACTTGTTTGACAAGTTACCTTTATTAGTAAGCATTATGGCTAGCAGTAGAATGACTGCTCAGCAGGTGGTTGGTATGCTTCTTGAATCTTCCTCTGACCATGATTATGAGACTGACAGTATGTCTGAGGGAGAGGAGGGAGGGGAAGATTCAGGCAGTGAGTTTTCTCTCCACACGGAATCATCGGATGATGAAGGTACTCTCAGTGCGGATTAATCTACTCTCTGTGTGGATGAAGCTATTCTCAGTGCAGATGAAGTGCCTGTTACAGAGGAGGATTCTGCTGTGCCGATGGTGCAGGCATCTGGATTGCAGCCTGAGGCTGCTAGGTTTCCTACTGGAAGTGCTGGACTCTGGTGTTGCAGGGATTCTGCTTATGCACAGAACTATGCGCAGGAGACCAGGACCTCAGGGAATTGTGGTGTACCAGAAAACTCCCCTCAGAACCCAGAACCCCTTATCCGACTAGCTTAGTATCCCATTTGTTAGTCTAGATCTAGCTAGGCGGTCCCAATGTATAGACAAACCAGAACAAGCGACTTAGATATTTCTCAGGAGTGGTGGGAATCCGAAATACCTGTTCGTATCTATTTGTTAGTCCACAACAGAATAATACAGACACTGTAATGTTTAAAGAGTTTATTTTATAAATCTCGCGTCCTAAGATGCAGTACTTTGGCTAACACTAGCAGACTAACAGTACAGATCAGAACCATAAGCATTGTTACAATACCATATAAAATGAAAGGAACAATCATACTAATAATGACAGTGGTATAAAGCCACACTACTTTCTCTAGAATCTAATACATTATTATTAGACTATTAGAAGGTCTCTTAGGTTAACAGGGGGGACCCCATACCGTATAGATCAGCTTAGTAGAATCACATCAAAAGATCAGCTAGTTCCCTCATGCATCAGCTCTTCTGTTCGAATGTGTGCAAACTCCAACTGCTCTGCAATATTAAAGACGCTTGTCCTTCAGATATTGGCAGCTGCATGTATGATATGTCTAAAAAGTGGTACGATCAATCTAATCACAACACTCTGTACCTTCTAGTGACCCAGACTCGTTCTTTACATGATGTACAGACCAAGGGCACATTTCACTGTTAAGAATGTGAAACAAGAGTTTGTTATCCTGTAAGGCAAAGTCGAGTCAGCATTTCTAAAATGAATAACACATAACAACAGTGTCGTGTGCAGCGCAGCAGAAACGACAAGCTGGCTTGCTAACAATTCTCTCGGTTATGCTAACTTATTGTTGTAAATAGGGCGTGGCTAAATCCATCCTACACCCCCCCATGATCGGAGCACTAACCAATAGGGATACACTTATCAAGAACTCAGAGTTCAAGTGATATAGAACGGAACCAAGGGCATGAACTATAAGTCCATACAAGGGAAGTGTAAAGTCCGAGAATTAAAAAAATAGTTAAAAAAATTATCGATGGAAAATGAACAGCCCTGGATGCACCCTGGAGCGACAATGTCAATCAGTCAATCCATAAAGGTATATGCACCGTAAGTTGCAACAGCTTCCAAGAGGAAATCATTGGAGCGTTCCGCAAAAGTATCTGCCATCCAATTAAGCAAGGGAAAGGAACACACGTGTTCATCAATTATCGGAGCATCCAGCACCACAATAGGACAACTGTCAGCATCCTCGATATAACTCCTTTCAAGGAATTCAATTGCCGCCTCTCCGATATCTCAGTTACCAAGGACTCCTTGTGCAGCACCCAAAGCCATAAACCCAACACCAGAACAATCAAAATCATGAGCCACTAAGGGACACATTAGTTCATCAAAATCCGGGTCAGGTGACGCTAAGTTTGACAGGCACAAGTCCAGAGCCCACTGGAAGGGACAATCTAGGCATTGAAAGACAGGTTGCACACAAGTAAAAAAGGGAAACCGGAAAGACAATCCATACTTGACGCTTAAGACCGTCAGAGGGAAAGCGCCGTAATAATCAAGCATCCGGCTACAAAGATGGAGAAGGCGGAGCATGCTGTCTTGCAACTCCTGGTGTGCATCCATATCGAAGTGCGCAATTCAACAAGAGGATCCCAGCCACCAAAGCAAGGAGCAAGGGGAACCCTCCGAAGACACTCGAAAAAATAGAATGTAAAAATGCGGGGATCACACCAAAAACAGTCTGGAAAGATGTCACGAGGCCCGAGCCCACAATTTAAAAAAAATTAACAAGGCCAGTCGTAGACGAGGCATTAAAGATAGTTTGAATCAAGGTTCCAAAATGGAGGGGGAGGTCAGTATTTAAAAGTGCCTGTACCACAGTGCGTGTGTTCGGCACATTTAGAAGAAATGTTTCACGGGACGAAGTCAACGCAACTTCCTTCTTAGACAAAAGAGCCCTTATTCTGCTCATCCTATTGAACTCTGCGTTCAAGGTTGGAATCGCCGGCCAGATAGATATATCGAGTCGGCCTTGCGGGGGTGGGAAAAGTACGTTATTACAGCAAACCACTTTTTGCGAAACAGTGACTATGTGAGGAATACCCACTAGCATCCCACAGCAAGCTTCACTATTTAAAAGCAAATAACTACCGTTGGCAAGCAGCTTAAAAGAAGACGTTATAGCTGGCATTTGAATCCCCTTTAGGACACAAGCCAAATTAGGAGCGTGTATATTGCAAGCGCCATGTAATTGTATATGTCTACAAACCACAGAATGATCAGGAGCGGAAGTGCATTCTTCACCTTTTAAGTAAACCTCCTTGCCATCCCTTACGCATCTGTAAGTGAACGGAAGTGACCAAACTTCGTGCAGGAACGCATCACCAAGTTGTTCATATCTGCCAATGGCATAATGCTTCATGCACGAACTAAATTTAAACAGACTAAAAGGTAAAGTGACCAATCCGTGTATAAGCCACACGGCTGAATTCAACTCAGCAACAGAAAATGGTAAAGGTTCTAATTTTTCAATGTGCAGCAATGCGTAAGTTGCGTCTTTCATGGACATGAACTGCTGTTTTGCTGTCAAATTAAAAGGAAGGAACAACGATGAAATATTCATGTAGTCCCAAGGGACTTTCCCTGACTTTAACGTTTGTAATGTCCATGAAAACTGCATAATTGAACGCAACTTATTTTGACCATGATACAACACAGATACATCATCTTGCACAATGTCTACGACAGAAAAAACAATATTATCTAATGTATAAATTCTAGAAGACAAAGTATTAATACTATTATCTATCACAGCCAATACTTTTTCCATATTGGCCTGGTCAATAGCACGTAGTCTAGAAGCAGCTTCAATTTGCGACAATTTCCAAATTTCATTGTAAATAGCATAAGCCCATCGTTTAGACCTGCCATTTGCAGGACCCTTAATAAAATCATTCAAATCTATTTTGTCATTTAATCGTGATAAATGAAGCTTAACTGAAGTTAACGTGGAATGTTGCAGCCACGACTGACATAACTTACCTACAGAGTAGGTAGTCACCGTGTGTGAAGATGTAAAACGAGGGTCAACCCTAAGTTGTGTATACCCTGGAGCCAAATCCAGAAACCGACGTTGACAGGAATCTGAGCCTGTTTGCCAAACCAACCAACCCTCAGGATTCAATGTTGAAATATTGAAGGTGCCATTGGAAACAAGGGACTGCAACATAGTAAGGGACAGATCTGAGTGATTCTCCCAACCAGGATAAGCACCCAGATCCGGGATCGAGGGGGAAATTAATTTTTTAGATATAGCCAATCCAAAACAGGTGGTCTGAAAAATAGACGAATTCAAAAATAATATATGGTTTGGGATAAGACAGGCACGATGCAAAGCTTCTGTTCCTTGTACCTGCCACGGTTTAGTACCCCAAACCGATTTAAGATCGATAGTATCTTTCCATACGTCATAACCCCCAATAGCCAATTCATCCATAAAGGATTTGGACTATAATAATTTTGTGTGTGTCAATCTAATCTTAGAAGTGGGTTCTACCGCCACCTTAAAATAAAAAGATGCAGGGTCTGATACACTAAAATCCGAAAAGTATGTGAATTATTTTCAATAAAGTGGCAGAACTGCCAGGCATAGGGACAGGCCAATGTTCCCACTGAGTGAAATTAACAAAATTTCGAAAAGTATTTGCTCTGTGTAGGAAATGTGTGCCATAATGTTGAAAACAAAATTGTTCTTCGTAGTTTGCAGTATTTAAATACAGATCTTCCGCATCAAATGCAGCATAATACTTCAAATCAGAAAACAGTGCTTCTACTGCTTGTACATCCCAATCATCCAATCGGATGTTTTGTTTAACTACATCACCCATAGAAACACGAAAAACAGTTGGCACATTAATAACTTCGGTGGGACCATGAATTTGAAAGTTCACTGCATCCCAAGCAATCCCATCACATACAGGCCAGGCGGTGATGCTCACAAAAGTCTGGTCTCTTTTCATGATGTGTGATGAGGAATGGGGGGCCAAAATTCCATCAATTAACTGAATTGAAGAACGTTCATTCAGGTAGTGTCCATTGATAAGTCTAAAAAACACTACCACAAAGCCAATTGTCATGAATAAAAAAATAAAAAACAGCACCAGCCAGATGTAAGTCCAAGGTGCAACCAAAAAATGTCTCTTGAACCAGGCAAAAAATATAGAAATTTTGGAAGGGGCAGTGGAAGTCAATGATTCAGTTTCAAAGGAAGAATGGGACTGGGTAAGTGATGTTGTATGTAATAGGGGCAAAGGTACTTCTGCAGGATAAGCATACTCAGGATCATCAGTCAAACCACCAGCAGTAGGTGGCACAGGCGGATCAGTAACTGTAAGCATCTCAATGGAAACCTCAGGCACGATGATAGAGGGTGGCATCACAACAGAGTTTCTCAGCATCGAAGGGCAGGAAACCGAAGGTGTCATACTATGGAGAATCGGCCACCCTGTGTAGCTTGACATTCTCAATTGAAATGTACCTGTTACCCTTGCGACCAGGAAGTGGGGGTAAAACAACTGTACGTGTACCCAATACTCCAAGCACCGGGACTGGTGCACGATAAGAGGGGCCAAACTCCTTCTTGTTCTCCACCTTCTCACGGACCAGATCACCAACACGAGGTAGCCAGCCGACTACCGGAATCAGGAGCGCTTCTTCAGATGTAGAGGGCACGTGTTCCTTTGCCAGAATGTCTCTTGCTTCTTGTAGATTCTGCAATACAGCACAGTGGTCATCTAGGTCAAAAGGCGCGGCAGCCGCCGCCATGTCTAGACCTTTAAGGTCCGGAACAAACATTCGAACAGAAGAGCTGATGCATGAGAGAGCTAGCTGATCCTTTGATGTGATTCTACTATGCTGATCTATACGGTATGGGGTCCCCCCTGTTAACCTAAGAGACCTTCTAATAGTCTAATAATAATGTATTAGATTCTAGAGAAAGGAGTGTGGCTTTATACCACTGTCATTAATAGTATGATTGCTCCTTTCATTCTATATGGTATTGTAACTATGCTTATGGTTCTGATCTGTACTGTTAGTCTGCTAGTGTTAGCCAAAGTACTGCATCTTAGGACGCGAGGTTTATAAAATAAACTCTTTAAACTTTACTGTGTCTGTATTATTCTGTTGTGGACTAACAAATAGATACGAACAGGTATTTCGGATTCCCACCACTCCTGAGAAATATCTAAGTCGCTTGTTCTGGTTTGTCTATACATTGGGACCGCCTAGCTAGATCTAGGCTAACGAATGGGACACTAAGCTAGTCGGATAAGGGGTTCTTGGTTCTGAGGGGAGTTTCTGGTACACCACAATTCTCTGAGGTCCTGGTCTCCTGCGCATATTTCTGTGCATAAGCAGAATCCCTGCAACATGGCTAGACCGTCAAGGTCCGGAACAAACATTCTCACTCCAAAGAGCATCATGTAAGGGGTCCTCCCACCCAGAGACCTTCTAGGGAGGTTATTAAGTGCACGCTGGACGTCATACAAGTGGGCAAGCCAGTTCCGGCCTGTACCTAATACCTTGGCTGTCAACGATTGCTTTAGGTCACGGTTCATCCGTTCCACAACACTATTGCCCTCAGGCCGGTATGGAGACGAAAATTTTACTTGGACCCCCAAACTTCTCATTGCTTCTTTGTACGCCTTAGAGGCGAACGCCGGGCCCTGATCAGAGTGAAGGGTACCACATGCAAAACTCCCTATAAAGACACGCAATGCTTTGATGACAGTCCTGGCATCAGCACTCCTTTGTGGCCACACCCACAGAAAACGTGTGCACGAATCCACTGCAACCAAGATATACTTGTACGCAGTATCAGAGGTAAAAGGACCGCAGTGATCTAAATAAACACACGCAAGTGGTTGATTAGATATATGCAGCTGCGTTGGAGGTGGACGCGCAACAGAAGAAGGTTTAATCTGCTGACAAATGTCACAACTAAGTACATAAGCCCGCGCTTGTTTATACAAACCGTACCACCAGTAACGTTGCTGTAAAAGAGATACAGTTGCTGACACTCCAGCATGCGCAGACGCAACACCTTCGTGGGCAGCCGTTATCAAATTTGGTCTGCAGTCCGCGTTGGGAATCAATCTATCACCAACGTCGTTAATCCTCACTAACGGGACGTTATCAGGACTTAAGTGATAATGGTATCGAGAAGGGAAACCTCTAGGGAAGTTTGTCCCTGTCTCAGAAGCAGCAATAGCTGCCAAGATGTCTGCATCAATCTTAGATTTCGATCTTGTAACTGCTGCTACGGTGAACAACCTTTACAACGCAACTATTACAACGCACTACACTTACAACAAAATGTTTACAACGCAACATCCACTACAACGCATTCCATTACATCGCATGACACTACAACGCATGTTTAAAAACTACCTTTACAACGCATTCCATTACATCGCATACTACCTTTAAAACGCACACCATTACAACGCAATCCAACACTTACCCTACTGTTGCACCCCCTGGAGTTAGAATAGTAATTTTTACCCCTATACTATCCAATACTTACCTTAAATGCAATTTAATATTATGCGTTGTAATGGTATGTGTTGTAAAGGTAGTATGCGATGTAATGGAATGCGTTGTAAAGGTAGTTTTTAAACATGCGTTGTAGTGTCATGCTATGTAATGGAATGCATTGTAGTGGATGTTGCGTTGTAAAAAATGCGTTGTAAGTGCATGCGTTGTAAAAGTGTGCGTTGTAACGACATACATCCGCTGCTACTAAATATGTCGCCACTGCGGTTTTAGCTGCCTCGTCAGCCAAACTGTTACCGACAGCATGGACACCAACTCGTTGGTGACCAAGAGTGTGAACTACAGTCACAAGTGTCAGACTCCCTTTAAGTTCTGCCACCCGAGCCCAAAGCGTTTTATGCTTCACTGTGCCACCTTTGGAATCACGAAAACCATTCACAATCGAAAAAAGCAAATTGTCGTTGTATGATTGAACACAATAGTAAGAATCACTCACTATAAGAGTAGTGACCCTGTGATCAGCAAACTCAAGTGCAAGCACTAGAGCACGAAGCTCCGCCAACTGCGCGGTACAATCACCCAATGACTGCGTATGCACTGCATCAGATTGGAACTCTCCATCTACGAAAGTACCGACTACAATTGCGCAAGCCGCTGAATAAGCGTGCCTTGATCCAGTTGCGGGTTGCGCCGACCCGTCAGTGTATATGACACAATAGTATTCCTCGATAGGGCGCAATGACAGAGGAGCAGGATGAACAAATTCATACTCCAAACTCTCCTGAGTCTGCAACGCCGCGTCAAAGATGTATTCGACGTCAGGCGAAGCTAAGGAGGTCGCCCATTGTATCCACCTTGGATGCAAAGCCTTAGAATTCGGTACACTAGCTTTAGTGACTGCTTCGAGAGCAGGAAACGGTGTTACCACCAGCATGCGCTTTTCTTGTGATAGCGCTCGTTCTTTCAGGATCGCCATCTGAACTGCTGTCAAAACTTTTTCAACAGTGGAAAATCGCAGCTCAGCCGAAGTGTACAGATGAGATTTGTAAGCAATGGGGAGTGTTTCGCCCTCATTGAACGTTAAGTACGTGAAACCTTCCGCGCCTGGAACAATCCTAATGACCAGGTTGGTGTGATTATCACGAGTTTGTAAAAATGTAGCAGTAAGAAGATCAGTCTGCAAAGAATACAATGCAGAATGCTCTGGCAGCCAGCAAGATCTGGTAAAAGTTGGTTGTACCAAAGCATAAAGCGTCTTGATACGCTGGGCATAATCAGGAATGTAGGAACGACCGAAATTCAGAAAGCCCAGTAATGATTGTAGTTTTTTCAGTGTCGTAGGGATACGAAGGCGTGCGCATTTCTCAAGGAAGTGCCGTGCCAAGCCTCGATCCTCATTATTGAGTTCGTACCCCAAGAACAACACTGTGAACTCAGCAATGTGGGACTTCTTAAAGTTAAACTTGTAACCGAAGTCTGCAAACATAGTCACTATGTTATCCACACGAGCAAGGTGTGGAAGCAACTCGTCATCTGTCAGATAGATGTCATCAACATACGAGTATGCCTCCGGGTCTACCATCTCCAAGAGAGAGACCACGCGAGCGGAAAAAACTCCAGGGCTGTTTTTATAGCCCATCGGGAGCCTCTTAAACAATTTTTGTTTTCCACCCGAGGTAAATGCCGTCCACTCATAACTATGAGGGGCTATGTTATGGCAATAAAAGCCATTTGATAAGTCGAGCGTGGTTTTGAAACGTTTTCTCACAAGACTATCGACGAGAGCCGAACTATGAGTATTTTGTACCGCACACATCCGGCAATGCGAGTTTAAATGCCGGTAATCCAAAACTAGGCGGTACGACCCGTCAGGCTTCGTCACAGAGAATAAAGGATTATTCATGGGTGACACACATGTCTCAATCACTCCTTGATATTCCAATTGTTCAAGGATGGATGCGACGTGAGACCGTGCCTCGCGACGCATGGGGTATTGGGGTTGAGGCTGGGGATCGGACCGCAATGGAATCTCATGATTGGGAGAACATTTATCCCAGCCAACCTGATTACGATACAACACAGGTGCAAGCACCTGCGCCCACTCCCCGGCCAACCTATTAGACTCATCCGTGGGCACTGCGTGCCCAAAGGAAGGAAGAATGACTTCCTCTCCCCTTGGAGCGTCCAAAATGAAAGCCGGAGGCCAATCTTTCTCCGCCAAGAGAATATCATAGGTGGTCGTAAGATTGTCCCAAAAAACCACCTTAATTTTATGTTGTATGTCACCTTCAATATTAAGGACTATTTCAAATAATCTTTCTGGGGGAGCTACGCGAGTATCAGCAGTTTCAACTGTCACATAAATGTCAGTTGCTGTCGCCTCCAGAAATGGACGCAATGCTTCCCGCACTACTGTAACTTCCGCCGCGCTGTCTAGCAGCGTTAGTGCCCATGTCAGGTTCCGAAGCTGTGTCCGCACCATCTGAGGCATATCTCGCTGAGATAGCAGCAACTTTCTTTTTCTGAAACGGTGGACGTTGTCTGGCAGTGTCTTCCTGCTTGCCTTTACCGTCAGTCTGGCGGGGCTGGTCTCGACCTTGAGCACCCCGTCCTCTCCCACGCTCTCCACCACTAGTGTGCAAAGTCGATGTTTCCTGTGAAGAACGAGGAGAGCGTTGTTCAGAAACCTGAAACCTATCAGGTGACTTAATACGAGTACGATCGCGCAAATCATAAGTGCGTTCACTAAACGACTGTACGGGTGAGGCAGAACGAGAAACCTGTTTCTGTTGCTGCTTCTCTTGTTTTTTGGCTCGCCAACTTTGTTTAGGAAAGTTGGGCTTTTCGTCTTTTGTAGACAAACTCACCTTAGTTTGCTGTACTACATCAGGAATTTTGATGGTGGGTTTCACGCCTAAGGCACTACGTCCAACCATCCTGTAGGCTTTAGCAATAATTTTTGCAAACTCCCTCGGTTTATCGGCATCATCCACAAGTTCCAGCATATTACCAACTTGGAACTGCATGGCATCTCCTTTGAGGTTGCCCATTACCATGGAACAAACGACATCGAAACTGTCGACAAGCCGTAATCCCAACTCAATAGCTGCCTCCGCACCATGACTGTTCTGGACTTTCTTGATGACGGAGGGTAGTACAGACATAGACGGAGTGCCGTAGCACTTCGAATAGGTCGCAGCAAAGACCTTGCCCCAATTGTCACAATCAACAAGATCAGGGACCAGGTCCTTCGGCAAAGTAATGGTGAGTATCCTGTGTTTATCCACAGGAGTAGTGTTTGGAAACACGGCTTCCAATTGATCAAATTTTTCGGCAAGCCAGTAAGGAAATTCATCCTTACTGAGGGGGCGCTTGCCGACAACCGCATTAACCATAACAGGGCTAATCACCACCGTGTGATGGTGATCTGACCCGTGCCCAGCAACCGCAGGTGTTCCCACCTGAACTGTGCGTGACACATACTGCACTAAAGCCCTATGGACCGTAATCAGGGCTGTGTGTAGCATTCGTAAATCACCCACTCCCACCGTCAGGTAGCGTGGGTGTGGAGTATATCCGGCCAGTACCGGCCAAGTGGCCCCTGCAATTGACAACGGGCCCATTCTCGCCGATACGACCTCATGGGGGAGGGCACCATTAAACCAAATTGTATGCTGCCAAGCAGAAATAGGTATTTCTAGCGTCCTATATGGGGCATAAACCGCAGGTACAGGCGTGGCTGTATATTCGTGGAACAAATTATCGTCCGTATCCACCTCCGCAAAGGTCACCCAAGAGTAAAACAACTCATAAGGGTAGGTGGCATCAGCACTGACCACAAAGACCACGGCCATCCCGTCATCAGGAACCCCATAAGCCCTCAAATGAGCGCGCAGAGGAACCCTACTATGAGCGGGAATATTAACCGCCATAAGGACACCCTAAAGAGTAACAACGATATCTACAGTAGCACTTGGGCTCAAAAGTTATAACCTTTATAATTATCAAGCTTGAATGAACCTTTAGTCAAAACCTAGGTAGGTTAAGCCTTCACTCCAGTTATCCGGAAACGAGAGTGAGGGTGGTTGTGGACTAACACAAGTACTACTAAAGCGTCTCAGATCATAAGACCAAACGTTAGGTGCGCCATGTTGCAGGGATTCTGCTTATGCACAGAACTATGCGCAGGAGACCAGGACCTCAGAGAATTGTGGTGTACCAGAAAACTCCCCTCAGAACCCAGAACCCCTTATCCGACTAGCTTAGTATCCCATTCGTTAGCCTAGATCTAGCTAGGCGGTCCCAATGTATAGACAAACCAGAACAAGCGACTTAGATATTTCTCAGGAGTGGTGGGAATCCGAAATACCTGTTCGTATCTATTTGTTAGTCCACAACAGAATAATACAGACACGGTAAAGTTTAAAGAGTTTATTTTATAAACCTCGCGTCCTAAGATGCAGTACTTTGGCTAACACTAGCAGACTAACAGTACAGATCAGAACCATAAGCATTGTTACAATACCATATAAAATGAAAGGAGCAATCATACTAATAATGACAGTGGTATAAAGCCACACTCCTTTCTCTAGAATCTAATACATTATTATTAGACTATTAGAAGGTCTCTTAGGTTAACAGGGGGGACCCCATACCGTATAGATCAGCTTAGTAGAATCACATCAAAGGATCAGCTAGCTCCCTCATGCATCAGCTCTTCTGTTCGAATGTGTGCAAACTCCAACTGTTCTGCAATATTAAAGACGCTTGTCCTTCAGATATTGGCAGCTGCATGTATGATATGTCTAAAAAGTGGTACGATCAATCTAATCACAACACTCTGTACCTTCTAGTGACCCAGACTCGTTCTTTACATGATGTACAGACCAAGGGCACATTTCACTGTTAAGAATGTGAAACAAGAGTTTGTTATCCTGTAAGGCAAAGTCGAGTCAGCATTTCTAAAATGAATAACACATAACAACAGTGTCGTGTGCAGCGCAGCAGAAACGGCAAGCTGGCTTGCTAACAATTCTCTCGGTTATGCTAACTTAGTGTTGTAAATAGGGCGTGGCTAAATCCATCCTACACTGGGTTGATCCAAACATTGTGCAGCCGGTGTTGCCTGCCTTTAGTGGTGATGCAGGGTGTAGAGCGGATTGCGAACATTTTTTGCCTATACATTTTTTTCAGTTGTTTATGGATGATGTATTTTTGGGTGAGATTGTTGAGCAGACTAATTTGTATGCTGAACAGTTTTTTAGGGACAACAGTGACAAACTTAGGCCCCCCTCTAGAGCTACCTGGTGGACTCCCACAAATCTGGAAGAGATAAAGAAGTTTTTGGGTTTGACTTTATTGATGGGTTTGATAAGGAAGCTGTCGATGGTTTCATATTGGTCTACCAGTCCCTTGATGGCAACAGCTATATTTCCTGCAGTTATGACTCATGATCATTTTTTACTTTTGCTTCGGATGCTTTTTTTTGTTGGTAATGCTTTGGGGTTGCCACAAGATCACCCTGACTGTGACCATCTTTTTAAGATTCGACCTGTTCTTGATCACTTTGTAGATCGATTTTCAGAGATCTATACTCCAGGGTAAGAAATATCCATTGATGAGTCTTTGGTCCTGTTCAAAGGCCGTTTGGTTTTTAGGCAGTACATTCCTAGCAAGAGGGCACGCTATGGAATTAAGCTGTATATGTTTTCTGAGAGTAGGACTGGATATGTTTTTAATTTCCGTGTGTGCACTGGTAGGGATTCCACTATTGACCCCCCTGGTTGTCAGTCCACTTTTGGAGTTTCAGAGAAAATTGTGTGGGATCTTGCTAGAGGACTGTTTAACAGAGGTCACCATTTGTACCTTGATAACTTCTACACTGCTGTGCAATTGTTTAAGGAATTGTTAAAAGTGGACACTTTTGCTTGTGGCACAATCCGCTCTAACCGTAAATGTTATCCAAAAAAACCTTTTGCAAAAAACTTCAGAGGGGACAGTGCAGTTCCTTGCATAGTGATGAAGTACTAGCTGTGAAATTTGTGGACAGGAGGGATGTGTACATGCTGACTACCATCCATGATGAGAGTACTTCACCTGTGTCTCTTTGGGGTCAGATTGCTGAAATGCGCAAACCTGTGTGCATTTTAGACTACAATAAGCACATGGGTGGTGTTGATAGAGTAGATCAAAGGTTGGAACCTTACACTGCTATTCGTAAGGCTTACGTTTAGTGTAAGAAGTTGGCAATCCTTCTCTTCAATTTAGCAACTTTCAATGCTTTTGTTATGACAAGGAGTGTTCTCCAGCGTCAAAGTTGACTTTTGTTCAGTTTCAGCAGTCTGTGATAGGCAGCCTTGTTGTTGTGGAACAGGCAAGTGTTCCTAGAGTTGGAGTGGTGGAGGATGTGGCTTGATTGAAAGATCGCCACTTTCCTGATCACATTCCTCCCACATCCTCAAAAGACTTTCTCACTAGGAGATGTAGAGTCTGTAGGCGAAGAGGTATGCGAAGGAGACTCGTATGTACTGCCCGAGTTTCCTTCTAACCCTGGGCTGTGTGTGCCTGCTTGTTTTAGAAGTACCACACGCAAAATAATTATTGGGAGCATCCATGAGTGGTAAAGTAAACTGCCTTGTCTGTATAGTTTAAAAATAATTGTTCTGTTTCAAGGTTGGCATTAGTGCAATGTACTTAGTTTCAGATTTTGTGCTAGTAGATTTGTATCTATTAGCAATTTGTTTGTGTTTTATTTTTTGTGTAAAAAAATCCTAAATGTGATGGGGGTGTGTGTAGGCTGCCGCTTGGCTGGTGGTGTGCGTGGACTGGCGCTTGGCTGGCAGTGTGCGTGGAATGGCACTTGGCTGGCGGTGTGCGTGGACTGGCGCTTGGCTGGTGGTGTGCGTGGACTGGTGCTTGGCTGGCGGTGTGCATGGACTGGCGCTTGGCTGGCGGTGTGCGTGGATTGGTGCTTGGCTGGCAGTGTGCGTGGACTGGCGCTCGGCTGGCGATATGTGAGTAGTGACTTGCTGCTGGTCACTACACACACTGCTAGCTAAACGCCACTCCACGCAATCCTTGAGCTGGTGTGGTTGCTGTGTCAGGAATATGGGCGTGTGAAAGTGATGGGCTCTTGAATGGCGCTGTCTGCTGGTGGGAGTGTTGTAATGTGCTGGGCCCGCGGCTGGCGTTGTGAATGGTTTGGATGTATCACACGTATGAAAGGTGTATGCAAGGCCTGTAAAGCGGTTGGTGCCTTGTCGTGGCTTTACAGCTCACGAGCTGTGAGTCAATGGTTCAATTTTTCGTCGTTTCAATTATTAACAGTGCATTTCATTTTTGTAAAATCTCTGGTTAATACAACTATATATACTGAACCATCACTCACCCTCGTGCCAAATCCAACCAGTATGTCTGTGTGCTTGAAGAATAAGTGTTTGTGCAGAAATATTTGCCTTTTCTGTCTTTCTCAAGCAGGGTGTACCTTGTCCCTTTTTGTAAGTGTTGTTTTGTGTTGGTTTCGTGCCTGGTGGTGTGAATGGTCTGGTGTGTATCACGTATGAAAGGAGTGTGAATGGCCTGTGAAGCGGTTTGTGCCTTGCCGTGGCTTTCAGCTCACGAGCTGCGCATCACTGGTTCTGTTTTTGTACATTTAATTATTGACAGTGCATTTCATTTTTGTGAAATCTCTCGTTAATAACATTTTATATACTGAACCATCACTCGCCCTCGTGCCAAATCCAACCAGTATGTGTGTGTGTTCGAGGAATAGATGGCTGAGGAATCTTTGTCTTTTCAGTCTCTCTGCCAAGGTGTACATTCCATCTAAGAATAACCTACCAACTGTAGATCTTATTGTAAACTAAACACCCATGGGAGTACATTGTGATGTCTCTCTTGTGGATACCAACACGTTATCTTACCCACAATGTCCTGCAAACCTCAAAATGTCTGTCACATTTTCCTTGCATTATTGTGCCAATATTTTCACGCTGCAGTAAGAAACAACAACTTTCCTATTGCCCGCCTTTCTCCAAGTATTCCAATAGAAATGGTACCTCACTCGCGTGGGAGGCCTAATTTCCCACGACAGGCAAGGGCCCAAAACGTAGTGAGGCGACATCAAAATTGCCTATCTCAAAATAACCTGGTTTTGCAAGGGGGTCACCTTGGTTTTTGTCCCCGTGCTCGGCGGGCACCTAGGGAAACCTATCCTTGGCGTGGTGAGCAGTGTGCTGAACACCTGTCTCCAGATAATGACATATATTCTTTCTACCTGATTTGAAGAATTACAATTTGTGATTTATTTGAGTTGTATAGACCTTAAACACTATTTCAGAAAGCCTTGAGAAAGCCCAGGTCGTACTGACCGGAGGGTGAAACACGTGTTGGCTGTTTGCTTGCTATATTGTTAGAGCACCATATTTTACATCAATAATAAAGACATTATTCACGACAAATATTGGACAATCTTTCTCTATGGATAAAATTGATTAAAATAAAGATCTATCATTGCTGATAACAACTATATAATGCAAAGAGGAGCTAATGCCCAACACTCATAAACACCTAGGGAAACCTACCAAACCGACACATTTCTGAATACTAGACACCTGGGGGGTTCCAGGGAGGTATGGCTTGCGTGGATCCCCCAACGTTTCCTTACCCAGAATCCTCTGTAAATCTCAAATTTAGCTGAAAAAATCACTTTATTGCACATTTTTGTGAGGGAAAGTTGTGACATCACCGGGCTGACACACATTTCCTACCACCCAGCGTTCCCCCGGATTTCCAGATAAAAATGGTGCCTCACTTGTGTGGGAGGCCCAAGTACCCGCGACAGGCAAGGGCCCAAAACGTACTGAGGCAAATTCAAAATTGCCTATCTCAAAACGACCTAGTTTTGCAAGGGGGGTCTCCTGGGTTTTTGGCCAGTGCTCAGCGGCCACCTAGGGAAACCTACAAAACCCACACATTTCTGAAAACTAGACACCCGGGAGATTTTAGAGAGGTATGGATTGTGTGGATCCCCAACGTTTGCTTACCCAGAATCCCCTGCAAACCTCAAATTTAGCTGAAAAAAAACACTTTTTCACACATTTGTGTGTGGGAAAGTTGTGGCATCACCGGGCTGACACAAATTTCCTACCACCCAGCGTTCCCCCGGGTCTCCCGATACAAACAGGGCCTCACTCGTGTGGGAGGCCCAAGTACCCGTGACAGGCAAGGGCCCACAACGTATTGAGGCGACATCAAAATTGCCTTTTTCAAAATTATACATCCGGACCAGTCTGGCTTTATGCCCGGCAGAAGTACGTCCCACAATCTGAGGCGACTGCACGGTGTGCTGGCCTGGACGGAACGGGTTGGGGAGCCGGCGGTGCTTCTGTCATTGGACGCGCAGATGGCGTTCGACATGGTCGAATGGCCTTTTTTGTTTGCAGTCCTTCGCCATCTGGGATTTGGGCCCAAGTTCTGCGCCTGGATCCGACTCTTGTACACTAAACCGATGGCTCATGTTGCAGCCAACGGGCATATGTCCGACGACTTCCCCCTGTCGCGGGGCACGCGCCAGGGCTGCCCCCTGTCACCATTGTTATTTGCCCTTGTGCTGGAACCTCTGGCAGCGTGGATACGTTGGGAACCCTCGATAAGGGGACTCAGGTGGTCGGATGGCTGGGAGGACAGAGTTTCCCTTTACGCGGATGATATCTTGTTGTATCTGGCCTCCCCGCGGCGTTCCATCCTCACGCTACTCAATATAGCGAATCATTTAAGTATTTGGGTATACACGTCACCGTGGATCCGGCTGTATTCTATCAGAAGAATCTTCAGCCCCCGTTGGACCGTCTTAGGCGGGATGTCCGTCACTGGGGGGCGCTGCCACTGACCCTGTTGGGGAGGGCGGCACTCTTTAAGATGATGGCCTTGCCTCGCTTCATCTACGTGCTGGAAAATACGCCGTACCAAGTACCGCCGGCGTACTTCCGTTCAATCGCGGCGCAGGTGACTAGCCTTCTGTGGCACAACGGACCGGCGCGTATTGCACAGTCCAAACTCACCCGCGGCTGGTACGACGGGGGGATAGCGCATCCCGACATTCAACTTTACTATTGGGCGACACAGCTTAAGGTCATCAACCAATGGCTCCACGCCCCGCATTCGGACCCGGCATTTAAAGCGGACAGAGACATACTGGGTGTGAGGGGTATGCTATCGCCCTTGTACGACGGGAGGCTGAACCCGGATCTCATTGGCCCTCTGAGGCAGACCGTGGCCATATGGCATGTGGCCCAGGCCCGGTTGGGGTGGAGAGGAGTTTTGACCCAACTCACGCCCTTGTGGGACACGAAGCGGCTTGGGAGACTCAGGCATAGCAAGGGCTTTGATAAATGGGACGACATTGGAATCTCCACAGTGGGCGACATGTGGCATAGGGGTGGGGTGGTCGCCTTCTCGCGCCTGCAGCAACAATACGAGCTGGCGTCTTCGGAATGGTTCCGCTACTCGCAAATCAAACACGCGCTACTCTCCACATTGGGGTCTGGGGCTACAGTTCCGGAGGCTTCGCCACTGGAGGACAGGTTGCTCACAGATTATATGCCTAAAAGGGCCACATCATTCACGTATCGAAAGTTGATAAATAACCTTCCGGACCCTATGGGATCCCTGCGGGAGAAGTGGTCCAGTGATGTAGGGGACTTTGATGACCCGGAGTGGAGGGAGGCACTGGCGTCCCCCCGGGAGGCGGGGATACCTTCCAGGCTTCGGTTGGTACAGCTCCGGATTCTGCATCGGTCATACTATACCAGGTACACGCTACACAAAATAGGGAGAACACACCATCCATTCTGCCTGCGCGGTTGCGGGGAGGTGGGTACCTTTTACCACACCATCTGGGAGTGCCCCAAAATTCAAGAATACTGGAGGCGAGTGATGCGGACGCTGTCCCAGGCGGGGGGAGTGTCGCTGGTGTCGGAGCCCAGGCGCTGCCTGCTTAACGTATGGGAATCTAATGACCTTAGCCGGCAGGCTCAGAGCTGGGCTACGTTGGGAATCGTGATAGCTAAGCGGAACATAGCTCAGAAGTGGGGGGCGGGTGAGGTGCCGCTGCTGTCTGTATGGGGGAGGGACATGGATATGGCTATGCTAGCCGAGCAATCAGTGTTCATCGGGAGGGGGTGTCCTCAAAAATGGTCTAAAGTATGGGGGGCATGGAATAAACATCGAGGGGATATCTGTGAGCTGCCACCATCGCTTGATGATGAAACCCTTGATACGGACTGTGGTGCAAGACTTTGTGCTGAACATACGGGGTGTGGCAGTCGGAATTGGGCGGGGGTGCGGGGGGGTTGTTGGGTGGTTGGGGGTTGGGCCACTGGTGCTCTTGTTATATGCTGGAAAGCGGATACATACTCATCCAATATCGTACTGTACTGTGTTGAAAGAAAATGATAAAAATCTTTCAAAAAAAAAAAAAAATTGCCTATTTCAAAATGACCTGGTTTTGCAAGTGGGGTCCCCTGGGTTTTTGGCCTGGTGCTTGGCGGCCACCTAGGGAAACCTACCAAACCCAGACATTTCTGAAGACTAGACAACCGGGGGATTCCCCTGCAAACCTCAAATTTGGCTGAAAAAATCACTTTTTTCACACATTTTTGTGTGAGAAAGTTGTGGCACTAGGCCTACCCACACAAGTGAGATACCATTTTTCTCGGAAGACTTTGGGGAACGCGGCTTGGGTGGAAATTTGTGGATCCATGCCAATTCCAGAACTTTCCACCACAGAAATGTGAGGAAAATGTGTTTTTTGGACAATTTACTAGGTTTGCAAGGGATTCTGGGTGTCAGAACCTGGTGAGAGGCAGTCAAGTCACCCCATCCTGGATTCCCCTGGGTGTCTAGTTTTCAAAAATGTATAGGTTTGCTAGATTTCCCTAGGTTCTGGCAGAGCTAGTGTTAAAAAACTACAGCTAGGAACTTTGCCAAAAAAGGGTCATTTTTCACTGTGAAATTGTGTTGTGTCCATATCGCGTTTTGTGCCGTTTCCTGTCGTGGGCACTAGGCCTACCCACACAAGTGAGGTACCATTTTTCTCGGAAGACTTTGGGGAATGCGGAGTGGGTGGAAATTGGGGGATCCACGCAAATTCTAGAACTTTCCACCACAGAAATGTGAGGAAAATTTGTTTTTTGGGGCAATTTTTTAGGTTTGCAAGGGATTCTGGGTAACAGAACCTGGTGAGACGCAGTCGAGTCACCCCATCCTGGATTCCCCGGGGTGTCTATTTTTAAAAAATGCATAGGTTTGCTAGGTTTCCCTAGGTGTCAGCAGAGCTAGGGTTCAAAAACTACAGCTGGGCACTTTGCCAAAAAGGGGTCATTTTTCACTGTGAAATTGTGGTGTGTCCATGTTGCATTTTGCGCAATTTCATGTCGTGGGCACTAGGCCTACCCATGCAAGTGAGGTACCATTTTTCTCTGAAGACTTTGGGGAACGCGAGGCGAGTGGAAATTTGTGGATCCATGCAGAATAAGAATGATGGAATCTCTTGCAATCAAAATTTATACTGCTCGAATTTTTTATGAACTGTGTAACACCATGTTGGCCTAGACTTGCTATTGTATGCATTGAACCTCTGAATTGTAGAACTCACGTTTATTGTGGTTGTTTAAAAAAAAAAAATGTAATCTGTAAAGTTTTTATCTGTTAAACGTTTATGGTTCTTTGAACCGCAATAACGTTATTTTTGACTTGACTTGAGTGGCTTAAAACGCCCCCAAGATTGATTTCCCAAGTGATATGTCTTTTTATCTGGTTCCACAAATCACAACTTACACAATGCATAGGAAACCATAACTCCTCTTGACTTAGGGAGCCCCCCTCCCACCTCAGGGAAGAGCTAAGCCAAGAAATTCCCATTGCTTCATATGGATTCTAACAAGTATAACTACTGTCTTAAGGGCCTCAATTAGGGTTTAGTGAAGCAAGAAGAATTTCAATAAGCTGTGTGTCAGGAAAGGCAATCAGTGCTCCTCCTCTGCTCCCAAACTCGTAGTTTATAGGAGAAAACAGCTGAGTTACCCATGGAGCAGACTCCTTCATTTCCCTTCCCAGAAACGCTTTAAATGGTAACTAGTGCTCCTTCCGCCCCTTCCATCATGGCGTCTTCTCAGGAAGCGATATTGTAGGTTATCGGTCTAGTGTTCCGTGAATATTTTCAAGTTTGTGCGCGCGCTCCTCTAGCGCGACGCACTTCAACTGAACTTTTTTGTGAGGAGGTAGTGTCTCTCAGTTTATCCTCTCACAACAAGATTTTCCCTCAGGGGCGAATTCTTTCTTCAGCATTACTTCGCCGCCTGACTACCTGGAGATGAAGAGACTTTTGGCAGCGCTTCAAGTATTTCAGAGACTCGTCCTCAAGAGCAAAATTTGAGGCAAATTCTGTGGTGTGTCTAGAGTCCTGTTTATGTACTGGCTATCGGTGAGACTATTTTTGTTTATGCTCGCCCGGTAATTTGGAAGACAGCGCGTAGGAGTTAGCTCCAGAAACTCAACGTAGTTTTAGTGAGAATTTCACAGCGCTTCAAGTGAACGTTTTTTAATATTAAGTCCTGGTCACTTAGAACTTTGCAATGATGTGACTGACAGCTTTTGGGGCAGAGCAGTCTTCCTTGAACATAGAACTGTTGCAGCGCAGGAAGGCAAAGAGAATCTCTAGGCAGAGACTGTACTTGAATTGATATCGCATGTATGTAGAAATATATATATATATTATGCTTACCAACAATCTTCAACTGCCAGCCTAGAAAGTATCTACTTCAACTTCTTCAGCTCTGCATTATCTACTATATCTCCAGCATCGTATTCAGAGAGAGGCTAAGCCACTGTTAGTTAAGGTAAAGGTGTGGTGATCGTGGGTGGAGGCAGCTTGGGGTCAGGAGAATTACCTTAGTAACATGTTTATTTGTAATTACAGATGCCAGAGCAGTCCCAGATAGAAATTGAGGAAGCAGGCATTGCAGTGGAGTCTCTCTTGTCATCCCCTCTGTCCCCCTTCCCCCGTCCTGCTGGAAGTGAATCTATTCGCTGTAGAGGGACAGGGGAGTTGGGAAATATTTCATCACATTTGAGTCCTGGTTCTCCGAAGTCAGCTGCTTCTGTGGAAGTCAAAGAGTTTCAGGTGCGTGGTACCTTCCTTCTGATACTTACGACGCTGTGGCCCTCCTGACTGGCCTTATTTGAGGTTTACCAACCCATTTAAAAGTGTGAAACCCCTGGTTTAACATCGGCAGAGCCTCAGTTGGCTCCACTAACAGTTACCACAGACTTTGCAGTCATTTGGTCACAGGATCACTTAGCCATAGTGACAATAACTACTCCCTTTTGTGAGGCAATCGTAATTAATTTTTCATGCCTTGCTAGGCATGATTAAATGCTTTTTTTAAAAGTCAATTTGTAAAATGACTCAAGCATTTGTAAAAATGGGATTGAGTCTCTAAAGGAGCACAACATATTCTGTGTGAAAGGTTACTGCAGAAAATAGTGTATATGAAATTTGTCCATCAAATTATGACATTTGTGGTAGTGGACAGTAGAGGATAAAATCACAATTATTATACTTTGAGTATTCTTAAAAGAGCCCTTTTTCCACCCTGGATGTCACTCCATTGGTATTTACACAGAATATCAGAACTAAAAATATCATGGGACAAAATACTGTGTCAAGAATATCAGGGACAAAAATATTGTGAAGGTAAGTTTCTATAGGTGAGTAAAGTTTTACCATATATAACTTCACATATATGTACCTTGATGATATGTATATCTTCAAGGTATGTTGATGTGGAATTAAGAATAGTATATCTATACTCACCTTTTTGCACTTACCATCTCAATATTTTGGTCCTCGATAATTTTGTCACAATATTCTGTCCACACAATATTTTTTGATCCGATATTCTGTCAGTGATCTCATTCCAGTAGCCTACAGATCATCAAATATAACTTTTATTCTTAGGTTAAGCTCCAAATACCATATAAATGTCCCAGAAGACTTCTTCCCAAATTTGATAAACCCTTTTTAGTACCTGTAGTGTTGTGTAAATAAAGAAGGACAGAACTCCTTTGGCTCCTGATAGACTCGGTAGACCTGTGACGTATACGTTGGAGGGTAAGGAAGTGAATGCAGGTTTAGAACGTAGAGTTCTTGCTTACATGCTGAAGCATAAAGACATGTATAGCTACTCTCCTTGTGTGGTATAGTCATTGGCGAGTACCAGGGCTGTGTAGGATGCTAAAGTACCAAATGTAGTAAATTGCAATTTTGCTCTGAACTTCTCCATCAGAAGTCATTTTCTATTAGATGCAAATTAAATATGTTGTATGAGAACCCATTCTGCATATCTTTTGTTGAGCCCTCAAAGTCACTAAATTAACCTGAGCTCAATGTCCTTGTAACTATGGAACAGAGCAGACAAACTTAACTTATGGCAGTGTGCAAAGTATTGAAGCAGTACCAAAACAGTAATATAGTAAAAACTCCAAACAACAAAAATCCCAATCTTAATAAGAAAAATAGAGAACATTTTAATAAACAAAATTAAAACAAAACTACAGAAATCTAATAATGGGAACCTGAGACATGAGTTGTATTGGTTTATGTGAAAATAGCACCACAAAGTGCTAAGCTTCAAGTGTAGTCTTTGGTTGTGGAAGACCGGGACCGAGGTACACTTTGAGGCTGACTGCGATGGATCCCAAGGTTAATACACCAAGCAGGACAGTCTGGTCAAGGATTTTCCTTCAGACTTTGCGAGTGAAAATCAAAGTCAGAATCTGTCAGTGGGGTAAGGCAGCAGGCGGTATCTGGGAAGGTGTTATTGTAGTCAGAAATGCATTGAGTGAGGTACTGTTGAAGCCATTGGTTTTGCTGGCAAAACGTCTGAACTTAAAAAGTGAAATTTCACTCCCAGGGGCATCGTAACATCTGTGAGATACTTCCACCAACTCGCTCAGTCAAGATTTTTACCTTTGGACTGAGGGGCATATTTACAAGAACTGACGCATCAGCATTGATGAGTCAGATTTCTTCCATCTGCCGCAAATGACGCCATGGATGCGCAGTATTTACAATACAGTGCTCCACGACACAAGGATTCACAGATGTATCAGAAATTCTGATGCATCTTTTGGCACTAAAGTGTCGCATTGCTAGAGTTGATCATAAGACTGACGCAACTCCAGCAATGTGTCAGAACACAGAGGTGAGTCCCATGTTAAAAGTACTGTGTCAATCCCTATGCCTGTTTTGAGAAGGCATAGAGATTTTGACACAGTCAAGTCACAGAGTAACACAATGAAAATGTGTACATTTCACTGCGTCAGTTCTATGTGGCTTTTAATGTGGGAACACCTATCCTGCATACATTTTACCTGGTGCAGGTATAATGTGACACAGGCCTCTACAAACTGATGCATTGGGCCCAATGCATCAGTTTGTAAATATGGAGCAGGGTGGAGCACTGATTGCACGGTCGCTGCATACAAAATTGATGCAGCATCAGCGCTAGCTCCTTGTAAATATGCCTCTTAGTCTTAGAAATGGACCTTTGATTTTTTTAATGGGAATCCAAAGAGGGCTCTGTGGGGTCAGATGATCACTTGCTGAGGGTTCACTGAAATGGATTTGCTCCCCTGGAGAAGCTCCAAGCAGGACAATCCTGTTTCTTCAGCAGACCAGAGTCACATCTTTTACCAGATCAGCTGTGGTTCTTGGTCCCCGTCCTCTGCCGGCTGGAAGTCAGAACTTTTCTACATCCCAAACCATTGTAATGGGAAACTCTTTTTTCCTCAGCTCTTCACTTAGGCCCCCAGGCTTCAGAGGGCTCTAAAGATTTCAAGCCTTGGTTCAGCTAAGACCTTGTCCAGTGCAGTTTCAGTTGTGACTAGGCAACTGACCACCTAGGAAAAAGTGTATTTTTCAGCTTGTTCTGTGCTCCTGGCTACAAAGGAGGTTAGTCCACTGACCCCTAGAGACCCCTTTTATGTCCTGGGCACATGAAGGAGCAGTTTTAGTCCTTCAGAGCTCCTTTCAGGTTACAGCAAGCAGGGTTCATCCTCTTCTGATCTTCCTCAGGTCCAGAATGTATTTAGTTCATGGGGTGCCTCATTTAGGGTTGGCACTAAACCTGTGAGTAAGGGTGATTAAGGGCTCTTCCCTAACCAAAGTGGTAATAGTTCCCATATACTACCCACTTTTTCAGCAGTTGTTGTTTGCCTTATTGCAAGCAATCCCACAGTTCCGCTCAGTCCTGGAATCTAAGATGGGGAAACACTTCCTTGTGCAGAGCCTTTGTGTCCACTCAGAGTTGTGGCAAGGGGAATGAGATGTTTCCACTCTGAACTTGTATATGGGCAGCTTCCCTCTCTCTGGGTCTGGAGCCATCCTTGATGAGGGAGTAAAGATTAGGCCTGGGCTAAAATTCAGTTCGCGGAAATTGCGATAATTTGACATTTTTGCATTCCGCGGAAAGTGCAAAAATGTCAAAATTTCCGCAATCCGCATCTTACCGGAAATGTTTTTCTTGCTCGCGCTGTAAAAAAATACTTTCTCGCGTGCGCGGGATCGCCTTACCTGAATCCCCGCGTTCGCCGACAAGTTTTCCCGATCCGGTCGCGTTCTCCACGAGATGTTGGATTGTTGGTAGCCATTTGCGCTGTCCCGCGACAGTTCGCGCCCGCATTAACGTCATTTGTCACGCGATCACGTCATTTGTCGTGCGATCACGTCTTTCTTCTCGCGATCATGCACCGCGAGAGTATGAGAAGATTGAGATCTGGAACACGTCATTCTCCACCGCGAGCGAGAGCGTGAGGACGCGGGCACGTCATATCAAACGCGAAAAGGAGCAAGAGACCCTGAACACATCATATCCAATGCGACAGGGAGCGAGAGAACGCGATCAACTCATTTTGGACACGCCATCGACATCCGGCAGAAGTAATGTGAAGCTCGAGAACTCGAACATGTAAAATTTTCAATTTGGAGAAGAGTATCAGCTCTAGCAGCATGAAACCTTCTGCAAATGATGATTTGGATGAAAACAACTCCTCAGATTGACATTTGGCTGTCCTTTTTTGTGCAAGGAGTGCAGCAGGCATAAGACTGATGCAGGCCCTTTCACATGGGGCTTGCCCCATGTGAAAGGACACATTGCTGGAGTTGCGTCACTTTTGTGACACACTCCAGCAATGCGTCACTTTTGCGCCTACAGATACGTCAGAAATACTGACGTATCTGTGACTCCTTGCGACATGATGCGTGATACTGTAAATATGACGCATCATTGGAGTCGCAGGGAGGGCGAAGTGAAAAGTGACGCCCTCTGTTTTTTTGGGGTGGGCTTTCTGTTGTTGGGCCTGGCCTTGTGGCTGGTGGCCATTTAGAAGCCTCGGCCTGCAAGCTTGTCTGGCCTTGTCTGCCAACAGGCCTGCTTTCATCCAGTAGGATCAGAGCAGGTAGCCACAGCTTTATTAATCAAGTGCTTCTGTGTGGTCTGTTGAATTTAGACATCATTTAGGGCATGGATGGCATTGGATTGAGTTGGGAAGTGTGTTTTTTTGGGGTGGGCTTTCTGATGTTGTTGGGCCTGCTCATGTGGCTGGTGGCCATTTTGAAGCCTAGGCCTGCAAGCTTGTTGTCTGGCCTTGTTGTCTGCCAACAGGCCTGCTTTCATCCAGTAGGATCAGAGCAGGTAGCCACAGCTTTATTAGTCAAGTGTTTCTGTGTGGTCTGTTGAATTTAGACATCATTTAGGGCATGGATGGCATTGGATTGAGTTGGGAAGTGTGTTTTTTTGGGGTGGGCTTTCTGATGTTGTTGGGCCTGGCCATGTGGCTGGTGGCCATGTTGAAGCCTAGGCCTGCAAGGTTGTTGTCTGGCCTTGTTGTCTTCCAACAGGCCTGCTTTCATCCAGTAGGATCAGAGCAGGTAGCCACAGCTTTATTAGTCAAGTGTTTCTGTGTGGTCTGTTGAATTTAGACATCATTTAGGGCATGGATGGCATTGGATTGAGTTGGGAAGTGTGTTTTTTTGGGGTGGGCTTTCTGATGTTGTTGGGCCTGGCCATGTGGCTGGTGGCCATGTTGAAGCCTAGGCCTGCAAGCTTGTTGTCTCTTGTCTGGCCTTGTTGTCTGCCAACAGGCCTGTTTTCATCCAGTAGGCTCAGAGCAGGTAGCCACAGCTGTATTAATCAAGTGTTTCTGTGAATGTAGACATCATTTAGGGCATGGATGGCATTGGATTGAGTTGGGAAGTGTGTTTTTTTGGGGTGGGCTTTCTGATGTTGTTGGGCCTGCCCATGTGGCTGGTGGCCATTTTGAAGCCTAGGCCTGCAAGCTTGTTGTCTGGCCTTGTTGTCTGCCAACAGGACTGCTTTCATCCAGTAGGATCAGAGCAGGTAGCCACAGCTGTATTAATCAAGTGTTTCTGTGTGGTCTGTTGAATTTAGACATCATTTAGGGCATGGATGGCATTGGATTGAGTTGGGAAGTGTGTTTTTTTGGGGTGGGCTTTCTGATGTTGTTTGTCTTAAAGACATGCTTTTGTTGTGCGTGTCTGGTGTGTGTTGGTGTGCAATGCATGCACCCTGCAGACCTTTTTGGGGCCTGTGAATTTTCGTATTTGCATTTTGTTGCATTAAAAAGGCAGAGCGGTGTGCTTTAGCATGCATCCTTTGCCTGGCTTTTATAGGCCTTTTGTCAGCTCCTGGTGTTTCCCAGGCCCCCTGCTTGTTTGTGATTTGTGAGTGTCCATCTGACTGGTGGCCTTTTTTTGTGTTGTGAGTTATTAGTGTCCTGCTTTTGCCATATGGGCCTGCATGGTTTTCCTATTGGCTTACTGCTTCCATCCATCCACCCCCTTTGCCAGCAACAGCTCCATGGATGATGAGATGCTCAAAAAAGTTAATGGCAAATAGGGTCCACCCCACTTCCATTAAATGTTTATTTTGGTGGTTCTTAATATCTTTCCTATCCTTCCTGAGAGTGTAGTGTGTGTACACAGTAGTATAACATAGCCCTTGTTGAAAAAAAGTCAGAAATGGCTAGACTATATCTTTTGTTTGCACTAGTACAGTAGTAAGTAACTGAACCACAACAACAAATGCAACATTTCACTGATGTTCTTCTCCTGGCTTATTTGCTTTTAGGTGCACAAAAAGCCAGAGGAAGAGGTGTCATCATCATCACCCGTTGTACTGCCAGCCAGACAGAAGTCCTGCTGCGCGTCACGTCCACGTGTGACCAGAACTTGTTGTGCATCTGCGTCCTGCCTGACATCTGAAGAAGATGGCCCCAAAGAAAGGTACCAGGTCCAGTACCAAAAAAGTTGCCGGTGAGAAGAAGGAACAGAAAAAGGAAGTGCCATTAACCACGACTGGTGTGCCGGACAATGTTTTTTTTGGCACCAAAAAAGTTACGCCTGCAGCAGCGTTGTCCGGGAACCAAGCTGGGAGCAGCACCTCAGCACCAGCGGTCCAACCCCACCAACCTAGGCCCAAGGCCTTGAGTGTCGCAGAGGTAGCCAGTCTACTAACGAGTAGCGATGTTGAAATGTCATTATCGCAAAGTAGTACACAATCAACGCAGGCGGAAACTTAGCAGATAAGTGTGCAGCCGCAAAAAGAACAGCAGCAGCCGCAACAAGAACAGCAGCAGCCACAACAAGAACATCAGCAGCCGCAACAACAGCCCACCATAGTAGTTTTTGCTCCTGACGTAGGGGCATTTCAGGAAATCGAGCTTCCTGTAGATAAAGTGGAGCAAACCACTGTTTCAGAAGATCTATTTTCTTCCAGACCACCAGCAAGGAAAAGGAGGCTTAGTCCATCATCTTCTTCTTCAAGCCCCGCTTCTGATGATCGTGATGCCACTTGGCAGCCACCAGCTCAGTCTGATAGTGATGCACGCCACAAGACAATGCTTCTGAAAAGGAAGGTCCCAGAAAAACTTAGAGTTATGGAGGTAGATGTAGAAGAGGGGGTTGATGTTGATGAAGACGAGCCAGTCATCATGTACATCACTCCCGCCCCAAAGGGATTGGAGACCAACATTCTCACCCTATCCAGAAAGGCTGCTACTGAGCGGGATGTAGTACGGATATCACCAACACAGGTTACACCACCACTACCTCCAGCTGCCACATTTTCCATGGCCCGGCAGGGACCTACATCCAGCTCAACCATCTCAGTAGGTAGTGGTAGTAAAAGTCACAGTGTAGCTGCACAGGGTCACATTCCAAGCACACCCTCCAGTTCATCTGGTATTGAAAGTGGCACATCCAGCAGTGCCAGAAAGTTCTTTTTCCCAGTTTCGGGACTTCTTTTCAGTTAGCACCAAGGAGGAGAACGTTGCTATATGCTCAATTTGTCGACAAGGTGTTCGGTGGGGTAAGCTTGGTACAAACTATGGTACCAGAGGCCAAGCAAGTCATCTCAGAATACACCAAGAAAAACTCAACCCATTGAAGTTGGTCAGGAAGAATCAGGGGGTGATATTATTGTGGTGGAAGGTGAAGAAGAGGGAGGCATTTCTAGCCCTGTCCCCAGTAGTGTAGTGGTACCGCCCACATCCTCCTCAGTAACATCTGAGTGGCACCGCAGTAAGAGCCATACTCAGAGTCAGGCTGAGACACCAAGGCGACCGAGTACCGCAATGAGACAAACTGCGTCGTTGAGCCTAAGTGGGTTAATGAAAACAACAGCACCACAAATCCAGCCTACCATTGAGAGCATGCTTAGGTTGGAGGGGCAATTCCAACGCAACCACCCAACGGCATGGTTGTACAATGCGAAGCTGGCTAAAATGTTAGCGCTGGACCGTCTCCCTTTTTCATTTGTGGAAGGGGTGGGTTTCCTTGAATTTGTGTCAGCCATCTGCCCTAAATGGAAGGTTCCCAGACGGTCCTATTTCGCAAGAATTGCTGTTCCGGCACTACATCATGATGTGCTGGAATTGGTTAGACAAGCTTTGCAGCAGAGTGCTGTTCACAATATCCACCTGACAACAGACATGTGGACCAGTTGCCAAGCCACAGATTACATGTGCATCACTGCACACTGGGTCTCTTTTGTGGGGGTTAGAGATAAGCTATCTGAACGAGGTGCTGTTGACACAACTGTGATTTTTAAAGGTACTCGAAAACATGCAACTGTAGCCATGTTCGCCACGGAGAAATCTCATACTGCTGTAAACATTTTGCAAGAGTTTCACAGCAAGGTTTTTGAATGGCTGCGCCCAAGAGGGCTTAGTATTGGTTTTGTTGCCACAGACAATGGCAGTAATGTACTTAAGGCCATGGATCTTGGTTCCTATTTCAGGGTTCCGTGTTTGGCGCACTGCATAAACATTATAGTTCAAGACTTTCTGAAAAAAGAACCCATAGTCAGCAACTTACTGGCCATCTGCCGAAGAATATGCACTCATTTCAGTCATTCTTTTAAAGCTCGGAAGCAGTTGAGGATCATTCAACGTGAATATAGGATGCCAGTCAAAGCACTCATCCAGGAGGTGGCAACACGTTGGAGCTCAAAGTATTACATGCTTGATCGTCTGTTTGAGCAGTACAGGCCACTTAATGAATATGTCTGGCAAAAAGGGGATGCTACTGTGAAAGGCATGACCCTTCAGATGGAGCAATGGGGCCTAGTTAAATGGCTGACTGAGATGCTTTGTCCTTTTGAGGTCTTCACACGTGAAGTCAGCAAGGAGGACTGTACAATGGGCCAAGCTATCCCATTATTGCAAATGCTAGAGCATCAGTTGAAGAAGGTGTCTGAATCATACAAAGGTGTAGAGGACAAAAAGGGAGCCTATGACTTGGTGGAGAGCTTAGCCCGTCGCTTAGCTGAAAATACAAGGATAGAAAATAAAATGTTGTCACAAGAACATTACATGTGTGCCACAATTCTGGATCCACGGGCAAAATTTGGACTGAAGACATTCTTTCCTTTTTCAGAGATTGATGTTGCCCGCTACAAAACTTGGATAGCTGAGGCAGCGAGTAAGTTGGAAAATGAACGGCTGCTAATTAAAAGCCCGCAAGATCAACCCACAAGAAGTACTGCAGCAGGGCATGCAGCATCAAGTGCAACTTCGGAGGCTGAGGGCAGTGCGTTTGGATCACAGCACTCACCATCACTATCGACAACAGCAACAATAACTGGATCATTAGGCCCAGTAGAATCGTTAGATAATTGGTATGTACAGTTAGGCATTAATAAGCACAGTGCTGATGCACAGAGAAAAGAGCCCGAAAGCTTAGCAGCGGCACCCCTGAACATTGAGCGGATGGTCCAGGCCTATCTGGACGACCCAACAGAGGTGTACATTGATCAAAACCCATTGCAGTATATACATGCGGTATAGGAAAAGGTCTGAATGGCCACTGCTCAGCTATCTGGCTTGCCCTGTCGCAAATGTCTCTTCCGAACGTGTTTTCAGTGCTGCTGGTTCCATTGTAACAGTGAGAAGGACCAGTCTCTCGCCCAAAAACGTGGAGAGGTTAACAATGATCAAAATGAATCAGCACTTCATACCATCAACTTACACAATACATGAAGCAAGGGAGGAAGATGAGGACAGCGGCTCAGGTGACAGAAGTAGTGTGTCACATGATTACCTACTACTGGTTGAACCCCCAGAGTTTGAGGACGAGCTATACTTCCCTGACAATTAGGCTTGCACTTACTGTCTTCCTCCCTTTTTTTCCCCTTTATTTGTGTGTCTGTCGTTCCGGTTACAAACTTGTGAATCACAACAAATCCATTACCACCGTCTTCTACTCTTCCTATTTAATAAACAAGTTTCAGGTGTCTGCAATTTGACAGTACAGTCCTCCAAATCCAGCTCCTCCGCTCCATCATACTGAATCTCCCATCTAAATCCATTGCCCTCATGAATGATGATTGGATGATGGAAAATAGAAGAAAAAATAAAAACTTTACTAGTCCCGCCAAAGAAGTGGAGCATGAATCAGATGACTACTATAGCTATCCTCCTTTCAGAGCCGAGAGAGACTGCCCATTAACTGATAATGAGATGGAACAGGTAATGATTGATGCCATGCATTGGAAGCAGAGTCGCAGACTGAGTGATTTTGTTGTTGTTTGTTGTGCATGAAGTTATGTCATTGTGCACTAATCATCTTTCTACAGTACACACTAAACGTAACTCAAGGTGAATTTTCCCCTTCTTGCAAATAAAAAAATTGTACTTCTCCTGCAGCTAGATACATTGCTTTTGGTTGAATACAGGAAGGGGACTCAATCTGCGCACTGAGTATGATTGACAACAGCACCGTCCATGATGATGATGGCGAAAAAGACGGCCCGTTAAGTTAAGATGAGAAGGAACAGCTAATGACAATTAATGGCATGCATTGGACACCTGACTCTGAGCGATTGGTGTTTGTGTTTTTGTTGTTTGTTTGTTGTGCATGAAGTGAAGTCAAAGTGTACTAGTAGTCTTACTGTACACACTAAAGAGTGACTCAAGTCAATAATATTTCTACTCTTGTTGTGTAATAACAACATTTTACTTCAACTGCAGGCCGATCTTCACAGTCAGTCAGTACAAGTATCGAAGATGATTGATGGAATAATAACAAGTCAGGAGGACGTTTCATGAGTGGCATAAAAGCCTAAAGGTAAACACGTCAACAACAACCACAGCAGACCCAAATGTCTGTGTAGAAGTGGAGTCGAGTGTAGCGGTGGGATGACTGCGGTGCATTGATTTACTAACTTAAATTGTAAAATGCTATGTTTGGAATGGATATGTGCTTTGCCTTTGTCCAACTCTTTAAAAAAAAAAAGTACTCTAAACGGAGGATGTGCTAAGCAACGTGCCATCAGGCCTGTCACTGTGGGCCTGCTCTGTCCTGTTGTTGTTGAAGGTCAATGCTGGAAACAGACTAGAGTAGAGATGATGCATACATGCCGCCTCGGAAAGTGTTCTTGTTGCACTACACCATAACTTGTGCATTTGTTTCAACTTTGTTTCTCAATATCCCCTTTGTTTTTCCATCTACAATTACAGGCCGGGCCTTGCCCTGTACTTTGGAAAACATTACAATGCACACTTACCTTACCAATAAATCTACATTTTTTTCCAGCCGGGCAGTGGCGAGTGGCGACACCCAAGATTGATGGACGAGAAGACCAAGAGGAATGCCGAGATGCAAATCCAGTCCACATTTTTGACCAGGATAACACAGTAACAGTATCAACTTTTATCTTCTTTTAAATAATTTGATTCATTTTTTTGTCTACAATCTTTACAACAGTGTGTTCTTCTTGTTGTTGTTATTATCATCATTAGGTTTGCTCTCTGTTTATGATTCATCCCTACCAATATTTAAAATTTCTATTTGCTATCTGTAAAAGTATTAAGGCCGGAACAACAGAACAAGAAGTGTATGTAATCCGGGTCTCCTTATTAATCATCATCATGCATGCATTTCCTTTTTCTCCCTTAACATATTTATATGGATATGGTAGTCTTCAAAGATTGTCGTTTGTTTGTCCGTGCATACTGTTTTTCACTGTCAAACCTTTCCCCAAACCCCCTTCCCATCCATTCAACAAACCCTAACCCTCTTCCCCCGGGCTGTGTGACTTATTGTCAAGGTGTGACTAAATTAAATGTACACCAATACTTAATCACACGCTTGCTGGGGCGGATGTGGCGAAAGCAACAGTACTTCAATTTCAAGGCAGAGCGATGATCTTCTTCTGCTTGCCCACCCATGAGCAGTATATTTTAGAGGTGATTTTTATTTAACAAAGGAACATATACCTCAGCATTAATTGCCGGCATTGATTGGATTTGTTGTCATTCCTCATACACAGCACTAACTGTTACGCTGTAGGCCTAGTCAAGTGACTCGACACAACTATAGTTTGTAACTCTGTCTAGTAGGCTATCCCCACAACCATTATGTTTTGTTGTAAAATATTTTAGCACATTATTGTTGCTCGGTAAGTTCTGTATTGTACTTCATTCTACTACTCCTCGAACAGTCTCTCAAAGGTGACTGACTGTCTCATTTTCTTTTTTTGCAAATGCTGCTGCCCTGCCAGTGTCTACTACTACTACTATACTACCACCACCCCAATCATGGCATGTTAGAAAAGGGAAACCATCTTCACCATGCAGCCATCGCTGTGCCTAAGTTAAACATCAAGCAAAGGTAAGAGAAGTTTTGGGGGAGGCATAATTAATAATGGACATGTTTTCAATGAATTCAATTTCACACACCCCCTTGAGTCCAGATAAAGAATGCATAGACTAGGAGAGAGACTGAAAGTACTAGTAGGACAACTTAATCAGTGAGGGGTGTCGCATCTATCTGTTTGTGTCTTACACAGTCAGCCAATTATTTAAATCAAACACTGGCTATGGGCGGACCTGCACCAGAAAGGAAACAATGTGATGTAAAACAGTAACCCCACCTACAAAACATTAATCACATTGCATGTAACGTAGAAATATAGATTTAATGTACCCTAACAAAAATAAACTAAAAACCCACAAAAGCTGACACACCCCCCTCCCTAACCCCAACCAATGTCCGTAAGAAACTCCAGAAAATAGTCCAAAACCCCAACGCCCAATTCCCACCCACCTAAACAAGAATTAAAAAAGGGGCAGAAGACAGGGACTAAGGTGTGGGGCGGGATTGCAGGACGACATGCATCTGCTCCTCTAGACGGGCGACGCAGTGCCTGAGAGCGCGGCAGTTGCAGCCACAGTGGGGGGGCATCAGACATGGTATTGCGGCGGCGGGCAGCCGCCAGATGGTGGCGCCGTACCGCTGGAGGGCGGTGGCTGGGGCCCGGGGCACTGGAGGAGGCTTGAAGTGCTGCAGTCTCCTCCTCTGCCAAGACCACCAGCCGCCGATATTCATGCTGGATTGCCTCCAGCTTCCGGCGCCGTGCCTTGGCGGCCAACTCCTTCCGATTAACTTTGGAAGGAGTAGCTGTGTATCAAAAAGAAAACAACAAGACAATTGTAAATTATACTCTTAGAAAAACAGTAAGACAAGTTAATTATACACATAGTGGCATGGTAGCACTATAAAGCACAGTACATAACATTTATTAAATCTCGCCCGTCCTTCTTCCTTCCACCCGTCTTTCACTTTTTAGTTGAACACCTGGTGATCTGATCTGACTTTTAGTCTTCTGCATAAAACTTTCAAAGCGGAGTTGAAATCAGATAGATGAGGCCATTGGTTACTCAATACTCCCGCCCAATTAAAGGGTGTCTTCACTCTTCAAACGTTCACAACAACTCTTACTTACTTAGGACATCGGATGGCGGGCAGACTTTGTCCGCCCATCATCCTCACGCTTAAAAGGGCGGGAGTCCCGTGAGGACAATTAGGATGCGCCCGCCATTGTGGTGGGTGGTGCCGAAAGCAATGCTACAAATACATGTTGCGCTTTTCCAAGCACAACGTGACAGGCCCTGTACAGAGCCTGCCACGTTGTGCTTTGAAAGGCAGGGGGGTACCATAGCATAGGTACCCTCCATGGGGGCCCCCAAGCATACTCCGCATGCCTTCCAAAATACAGATTATATGGCTGGCGGTGTGTTCAGACACCGCCACCATATTGAACCCTTTTCCGCCCGGTCGATATGTCGACTGTGCGGAAAATCGGCGGACGGTTTCTATTCGCCGCGGACCCCCCAGCCATTGTAATATCAATAGCGGGGGGTCTTTTCTACAGGGATGGCCGGAGGTTTGCCCCTGCGGGGTCGGCAGTGACTCCCGCCGGCCCGGTGGGGGCAATCCGCCCGCCATCCTAATGGGGCCCTAAGTCTCAACAGTACAGTATACATACAGTACACCCTTGCAGTGAGTGTAGTGTCAACAATAGTTAAGGATTATGAATATAACTTACCACCGCCCGCCACTGGTGCTGGCACTCCCTCTACCGCTCCATCGTCGGTATCGGCAACTGCCGCATCCTCTCCCCCCGCGTCGCCTTCGCTGGCCCCGGCAATGGTGGTCGTGGTCGGTAGTGCGCCTAGAAAACATTACACATTTTTTAGGCGTCATATACACCTCCCCAGTCAGTAGCAAGATTGAAAAATGAGTTAGTAGTATATAACATACATCACTAGTACAAATCAGGTAGTAGTAGAGTAGACACTAGTAGTTATATATGGTCCCCCCTAGGGTCATTCTAGTCTTGCCTGAGCCATGCAACCATTTTACCTTTGTGTCTTTTATTTTTGCACATGTGATGTTACCTTGCAGCTTGTTGTATAAGACACCTTTGAGCCCACATGACCTCACACTGCTACTGTCTACGCGCTGCGTACAAGTGGTCAACCAAAACATTCACAAGCCACTTTTTATGAAGTACTGGTGTACTGTTAGTCCATATTGCTTATGCATAAATGCTACACTTTTTGGCACGGCTGAGAAATTCTTGCAAGTTGCAATATACTAACGCGCTCCATTTCATTTTTCGCATTAAAGACGGAAGATTCCCTTCTACAAACCAGAGCTTTGCAGAGCATATGATGCAACAACTACCAGTACTAGGTTCTTCTAAGGTGAGGGGTCCTTTCACTCAGAGATCTTCATTTATAAATTTATATAAACTAAATTCCTAGGGGATGGTGGTGCTTCCCCCACTGTTCAGTTATCATGATTTAATTCCCAACTGTAAGTAAGTGTAACAATGTTTGTTGTTTTAATGTTATTGATTTTCCTGTTGGTGCTGCATTATAATAGAACATCGTACAGAGCTTCTCAATTCAAAATAAACATTTTGAACTTACATGGACTTGGTGGTATTTGTTGTGGACTTACACGAGTGAGCAAATTAAAGGAAGGGTGTGCATGTGCATTGCTTCCACGACTGAGAGGTCGGGTGTGTTATGTTCTGGGTTGTCTGCTTGTTGGGTATGTTGGGGGGAGGGTTCGGAGACCTAATAGTTATGACAAGACACTACTATAACTAGTCGGGCAGGGGATTGTGGTGGGTTCTGAATTTCTGATTGAGGTGTGTATGGAAGGTCCAACCTACCATCACCAACATCCTATTTTCTTATGCAAAGGTCTGTATGTGCAAAATCCCTACAACAGTAGTAGTATGTCCTATCAGATCAAAATAGCAATAAATCTGGTTGGGCATTTGTTGGTGTGAATTGTCAAAGCCTCAAGATTAACAAAGACTCAAGATCAATAAGACAAGAAGTAGTACAAGAGGATGACCAAAAGGACTGGACTCTTTGGCTAGAGCTACTGGTGAATCTGAGTTTTATTTACAACCTTTCAAATAAAGAGTGGCCAACTGGGCAAGCTTAGCTACTACAGTACCGACAGACTGATAGTAGTAGTAGTACAGAGAGTCATCATAGTAGAGGCAGGGATAACAAGATTTTTGAAACCGTAGAGATCGAAGGATAATTGTTGTTAAAAAATAGCATTGGAAAACTGAAACAATAGTTCGGGAAAAATATGGTGCAGTAAAAGTTATGGAATAAGAATTATTATTAAAAACAAGCAGACTTACTAGGGCCAGCAGAGGAGCCCTTGTTGGTGTCCTCCTGGTGGTGTTTTTTTTTTTTTGTCCTCATGTGCCGCTTTCCACCCGTTCTTTCCTTGAAGCGCCCTAGGGTGTAAATCATCTCATATATGAGGAGACTTGCTGACTAGAAAGCAGAAGGAGAAAAGATGTAACCTCTTCACCCAAACTTTCCAAGGCAAAAACCCCAAAAGATTACAAGCGACTTAATCATAGGACCAGATTTTCCATCTTTACATTAATTCAAAAAAACTTTTTTTTTAAAGAAGTCCTAACCCAACCCCTCACCCATAATGTTAAAAAAATAACAACCAAAATCTATGCTTCTTTTTCAGGGGTACTACCATGTCCAGTTTACCAATAGCTCTCATAGCTCTAATCCACATCAAATCAGTAGGAGGATCAGGAGAAACCCATAGTCTGCAGATTTCCCTGCGGGCCAACAATATAGCGTAAAACACCAATTTTGTTCTGTCATCCAAGCCCTTACCTTGTAGGTCCAGTCTACCTGTAATGATACTTTCAGGGCTTACCTCAATTTTCTGCTTTAGAATAACTGACAGACAGTTACTTACAGCGTCCCAAAAAATCTTGATCGCCGGACATGTTACAAACATGTGTATGTCGTCCTCATTTAGGCTATTGCATTTAAGGCATCTTACATTACCACCTTCTTTAAATTTTGCCAGCCGCTTTGGAGTCCAATATGCCCTGTGGAGAGTGAACAAGTGATTTCTTCTTAAATTCGCAGGTTTCACCAACTTGTAAAGTATCAACATAGTTACTTGCCATTGATCTTCTGTCGCAATCCTCGGCAAGCTCTCTCCCCAGAGAATTTCCGGCAATAGAAAAGGGCCATCTTCCAATTCGATGATGGCCCAGTACCACGTCGCCACCTCTTTTTTAAAACAAGCTTCTGATGCTAGCTTTTCCTCAAAATCATTATAACGTCCAATAAGATGGTTTATCCCAATGGCCCAACTTTGAATCTGGAGATATTTAAATTTGGAGAACTTTGAACCCCAACATAGATTACATTCAAACCATGGTAACAAGCGACCATCCACGAATAAATCACCCCATTTCTGGGGTCCTTCTGCTTTTAAAGTCTTTGCCAGTACATCGTCTGTCCAGCTTGGGGCGCCCGGAGTTTCCCAGATTGGTGCGTTAGCACTAAAGTAAGGAATTTTTGTGGCCCTTCTAACCCGATACCAAACCATAGCCAAGTCTCTTAAAACCTTCAATCTTACTTTTTTGAAGAATTTTGGGTCTGAAAATTTGTACATAAAGCCAACCTGTTTGACCCCTTCAATATTTAACAAGATGGATAGTAGTTCCCCAATCACTGATTTTCCTGGACTACCCAAGAGCATTTTAAAATTTTTAAGCAAAAAGGCCCAGGAGTAAATTTGAAAATCCGGGGCTGCCAATCCTCCCTTAATGTGCTTTCTCCTTATCTTTTTCCATGATAGTCTAGACCCCTTAGAAGACCATATAAATGACCCTATCTCACTTTGCAGCTTTGCCAACCCCTTTTTCTCAAACATCAAAGGGATAGAGTCAAACAAAAAAGTTAACTTCGGCAACACTGTCATCTTAATCAAATTAACTCGACCAAAGATAGTAAGTGGAAGATGACTCCAGCCTTTCATTAGGCTAGAAATATCTTTCCTAGTTTTAGCCAGGTTGGTTATAGCAATTTGTGAAATATCCTGCGTTATTTGAACCCCCAGATATCTAATCTGTTTTTTAGAAGTTATAGTCTCTGTTGCTTGATTCCAAGACATAATTTCCGTTTTATCAGCATTCAGACAGTATCCTGAAACTGATCCAAAGTTGTTTGTAGTTATTTCTATTGTGGCCAATGTTTGATTCAAGTCTGATGTTAAAATACCTATATCATCAGCATAAAGGCCGATCTTCCTGGTCCAACCCTGAAATCTAAAGGGAGGGATATTATCTATCTCCCTAATTCTATAGGCCAACGGTTCAATATATAAGTCGAACAGAAGAGGGGATAAAGGACAACCCTGCCTCGTGCCCCTCATTACCTTTATACTTTTAGTTAAGACTCCATTAACTAGCACTCTTGAGGTAGGAGATTGATAGAGAGATATTAAAGATTGGCTAAAGTTTTTCCCCAATCGAAGGTGCCTAATTACAGCCTTCAGAAAAATCCAGTTAACACGATCAAAAGCCTTAGCGGCATCCAGAGCAATGATCGCCAAAGGAAGCTTCTGATCAATAGCGATATCAATACTTGTTATTAAGGAAAATGTTAATTCTTTGAGATATCTGCCCTTGATGAACCCCTTTTGATCTTCATGAACTATTCCGGGGATCACCCTAGCCAACCTATCTGCCAAAATCTTTGCATAGAGTTTATAATCACTATTCAAAAGTGAAATTGGTCTGTATGAATCCATATATCTTGGCGATTTCCCAGGTTTAGGGATAACAATTATATTGGCCTGATTCCAGGAAGCGGGAAGCTCTACATTGCCTAGGAAAACCCCATTAAATACCTTTAATAATAATGGTGACAAACTGCCAGATAGAGTTTTATACACCTCCACCGGGAGGCCGTCTGGACCAGGTGCCTTGCCCTTCTTAGCTTGTTTAACAGCCAGATCTAGTTCCCCCTGAAAAATCTCTTGATCCAACATATTTTGTGAGTCATCAGACAAAGGTTGTAAAACTTTTAACCAATCTTCTATCAAATTCATATCGGGGATCAGATCTTCCCTGTATACCTCTGCATAGTGGTTAAAGAAGGCATCCACAATATCCTTAGTTTCTGTAACTATATCACCTGATCGTTCTACTTTCACTTCTTTAATTGTGTTCCTGACCCTGTCTATCCTAGCTTTCCAGGCAAGTAATTTACTAGTACCCTCCCCATATTCAAAATGAGCTAATCTGCTAGCCTCCCATTTCTCTTTTACCCGACTATTAACAACAGAAGTTAATTTCTCTTTCAAGTCCACCAGATTTTGGATAATCTCATCCTTTTGTACACTTTCACTATTTACAATAGCTTCTTCACCCTGCCTAATTGCCAATTTCAAATTTTCAACCTCAGAAAAATATTTTCTTCTTCTGCTAGCCCCAATAGCACCTAATCTGCCTCGCAAAAAAGCCTTAGTCGTTTCCCATACAATATCCAATCTAGTCGTGCCCAAATTTTGTTCAATAAAAATTTCAAGTTCCTGCCGAAGAGACTGTATTGCCTCCTGATCATATAAAACTGTGCGATCCAGCCTCCATACAGACTCAAAATCACGAGTTCCGATCACAAGCTCTAAAATAACCGCCGAATGGTCAGATAAGTGCGCCCCCACATGCATACTTCTTTTTACTTTACCCAATAATCTTGCATCAATTAAGAAGTAATCGATTCTAGATTTATGACGATATTTTTTATTAAAAAAAGTATACCCGGCATTCTGACCTGCCCTCTGTCGCCATACGTCACACAGACCAAATTGCTCCATCAAACCTCTTAATTTAGATGCCATTTTACTGTTTACATGGGCTCTACTGCTCGCCGACCGATCTAACTTGGGGTCTAATACTGTGTTAAAATCTCCAGCAAAAACTACAAAACCCGTGAAACTCAGCATCTCTATAGCTAACTCGTCCAATGAGCTAACATCATCTTGATTTGGGCCATAATACCCAATTACATTATATATTAGGCCAGCAATCTTAATGTTTACTATCAACCACCTGCCCTTGATATCTGCCTTTTTCTCTTCAATCTGGCAATCTAATCCCTTCCTAACCAACAATAAGATACCTCTTGTTACAAATGTCTGTGGCGTGTAGAACACATAATCTAACCACCGAAGTACACCAATAAACAAAAAAATCTCGCCCTCAGTTAAGTGAGACTCTTGACGAATAATAATATTTGCTGGGGAATCTTTCAAATACCTCATAATCCTATCTCTCCTGGATCTAACCCTTAGGCCATTTACATTCCATGACATCCAAATAATTTGATCTATCCTACCCATAATCATCTTCACCCGTGTTTGCTGCCTCCACCACCCAGATGCAAAAGTAGCACATGAGAGCTATTTTAATATTTAATGCCCCCTCCCAACCTCCCGCTACCCCTGCCCCCAGCCCTAACCCTCCCGACTTCCTGCCCCCCCGACCCCAAACCCCCCACCCGGGAAAACCCAACTAATAACATTAGGCCCAACCTAGGCCTGCCGAGTGCCAGATCTAGTGGACGTGGTGGAACTATCACCTCAATTTATTTACCCTCAAATAACCTATGACGGCGTTAATCATTATAATCCTCCGGACTGATCTCCAGCCTGACAGTATTCCAAAAAACTATCAACATCTTCCACTGCTCTGAAGATATACATCTTATTGCTCCACATGACTTTCAAGAACGCCGGAAATTTTAACTGCACCGTAGCTCCCAACTTTCTCAAGGCTTCAATCCTTTTACCCAACTCCCATTGTCTGTTCGCAGTTACCACCGAGAGGTCTGACCTGATCTCAATTCTAGCTTCACCAACAGTTAGAAGACCCTTCTTTAACGCAGTCGCTAAAATTTTCTCTTTTAGCCCATACGTTAAAAAGTTAATCAAGATCTTCCTAGGTTTCGAGCGGGTTGGGTTCAGTCTGAAAGGGTCACAATGTACCCTCTGTATATCCAGCAAAATTTCATCCTCGGTTTCCTGCAATTGCAACTCCGTTTTTAATAAGTGGACAATAAAGCCCCTTAAATCATCCCCTTCCTTTCCTTCTGGAAGCCTCAAAATTTTTAAATTATTTCTTCGCTGCATATTTTCCAATCTTTCCAGACGCTCCTCATAGGCTTTTTCTCTAATTTTAACCTGCGCCAGCTCCTCGCAATTTTCATCAAGTTTGTCATGAATCACCTTAACCTCCTTCTCAAGAGAAACTGTACGGAAATTCAGCTCATCAAATTTGGCTTCCAACAGACCGACTGCCTCCCTAATTCCATCCTGTTTTGCCTTAGACTCTTCAAAACCCCTATGCATATCTAAATCAAGCTTCTTTAACAAAGCAATTACAACAGTATCTGTATGAGCCTCACCTGACATACCTTCAGCCTTCAAAATATTATCCTGTGAGCCAAATTTATCAACCATAGCGGGGGGATCGATCTGTCCCAGACTATCGGCTGGGCCACCCAGATTTTCTTCTACTCCCAAA
Organism: Triturus cristatus; assembly: GCF_964204655.1. Taxonomy (NCBI): domain Eukaryota; kingdom Metazoa; phylum Chordata; class Amphibia; order Caudata; family Salamandridae; genus Triturus; species Triturus cristatus. The sequence continues at coordinate 503,153,595 of NC_140580.1, forward strand.
GCCTGGTTTCCCGCTTCCATCTCCAAAGATTTATATCTATTAGGAGACAAATAGTCAGCCCAATCCTCTAAGCTGCCTTTAGATTCTACTAGATCTAGTTCACCTTTAAATTTTTCAGTGCCCGCTGAATCTACCAAGCTCCTACCTCTTGAGAGTACAAGCGTCTTGGGAACCGGTTTGAAATATGTATTTAAGGAAGGGTTAATGGTGATTTTCTTTCCTAGTGCCCCCAGTTTATGGGATTGCCTGATATGTTTTTGGACATTGCTGCAGATTTTGCTAGCTGATTGTGTACCCCCGCCTTCCCCCACCTCTACCTTACCTACGCTTCTGAGCGTGTAACCTGTATTTATTTTCTGAGATGCTTTAGTTTTCAATTTGGGGCGGGTGTCTGTCTCCCTATCCTTAACTTCTAAACTACTAATGGGAATATTGGAAGTCCCCCTTGCTGCTTGTAAATCTACTTTAAGAACAGTAGAAGAGGCAAGATTCAATGCTTGCTCGCTAGCGGCACCCCTTCCGAGTGCCCCTCCCGCACAAAACTGGATTCTAGAAGCCGCCCGCCTCCCTCTACCTCGCTCAACCACAGCGCGGCTCCAGCGCCCGGACCCTGCTGCTCCAGCTACTCCGCTTGCTGCTGTAGAAAGCTCTTCCGTCGGCTTCTCTGGAAGCCCCGCCTCAGCAACTGGCTTCTCAGGTGAGGTTTTCTCGACCGTGGCGTTCGCCATACACTGCCGTTTAACTTGTCAAATTTTGCCGAAATTAAAGAGAGCGAGGCAGGGACACTGCAGAGAAACAAAAACGCTGGAAGCACTATGCTTTTCACAAACGCCGTTCACCGTTCATTTCCCTCTTGTCCAGCACGCCACCTCTCAGCACTCCTGACCAGTCTCCCTAGCTGGCCGCCATGTTTTCCCCCACCCCTCCTGGTGGTGTTGTTCTCCCGCCGACTGCCACCTCCCTGTCTGCCAGCCCCTGGGTGCTGAACAGGAAAGATATAAGAAAGAGACAAACATTGATGGATGGTGTCAAACAAATAAAATATTTTTAAAGAACGGTCAAAAAACATTTATGTAAACAACAATTGCAATAACTAAATTGACCGATCTCATCTGGTCAACAAGTAGTATCGGGAGATTCGCGGATCGACTACTTACTATTTATCAACAGTAATCCAGTCTTCCATTCTGATTCCAGAATACTAACTAAGCCTAAGTACGACGTACCACCCGACCTAGCCCACCTATTCCAGGCGTGCCAATTGTACATTAAGTATGCATTTCCACTTCTTTTAGTCCTCAACAATGCATATGGTCAAATGGAGGGCACTTGACTACATTTTTTGTATACACCAAATTTTGGATTGATTGATGCTGATGTTCTGCCAGTGCTAAGCCTATTACCACCACTCATTGAACAAACTAGAAAAGGTTCTAATAAAGACTGGCGTACTAGCAGCACGTGACGTAACTGAGGGGGCATCAAGCATACCACTAAAAAATTACAAACTCATACAAAGTAACTAAACCTAAGTATCAATCCGCCCCTATCTCTTAGTGACAGGACAAAGTAAGGACTAGAGTCACTATAGCATTACGTAACTTAATTTCTCTAAAATAAACTCTTACATAATCACGCTAAGCGAGTGCAAACGCAAAGTTGCAAACAAGTAAGATTAGTAGTAGCGCAGAGGAGCACCTGTGTCACAACAATCACAGAAGACTTTTAAACATAATTAACCTGGAATGTAAGCAGCAACATTCTAGCTGGTTGGAAGAAAAAAAGTTATTCGCAATATATAACACAGAGCAGAAGAACAGACACAAAGTAGTAATAATTAAATAGTCACTCACCAAGACCCGGGACCTCCACTCCTAGCAGGTCCAGCAGGTCCTGCTCACGGTCCAGGATGTCGGACCACGGGTACGTCAACTGCGCCTGGGTGCGCCGGACCCCAGAGCAGCAGAACACTGCCCGGCGCACCTTCCACCACCGCTGTCGATGCTCCCAGAGCCCGTACCCGGACCCAGGCCTGCCACCTGCTGCCAGGGTTGAGGGGAGGTGGCACTGCACAAAGAAGATGAGTGCAGCCAACTCCACCTCCCCAAAAAAGGCCCGTGCCTGCACCCCTTGTGGGCGCCGCCTTCAACAAGGAAGGCGGTTGCGGCTCTGGCTGTGGCGAGCCCTACCCTTTGACATGGTTCTGGGGATGAGAGACGGGGCGGGAAAGAAAAGGTCATAAAATTAAAAAAGTAAGTAAAGGAAATAAATAGCAGGCAATAGAAAGAGTGAAAAGGTAGCTAAAAAAACAAAAAAAAAGTAGACAAAAACCAAAAATATAGAAGCAGGAAAATAGTTAGAGAAATAATAAATAAAAAAGATTTTTAAAAAGTGGCTTCAAACAAAGGATTGGAAAGATACAGGGAGGATTGAAAATCAGGCCCCAGAACCAGAGTGAGAAACAAGATGGCCGCGCCCATTGCGACCACGTACTCCAGTTCACGCGATATTTTCTCCCCGAGCACGCAAAAAGCAACGCAAACAAGTAAAAGCGTTCCTGAACAGGAAATACGTACCGCAAATGGGCGCGAGCATGCATTGCGCGACCCGGAACAGGAAGTAAGCATCGCGGACGGGACAAGTGAAAACAAGATGGCCGTGCCCGTGAGCAACCGCATGGGTAAGTTGGCGAGCCGCGATCACGCAGAAAATACCGCGAAAGGCAGGAAAAAAACGTCCGCGTCTTCGCGATATTTCCGGCGTGTTTGCGGAGATTTTCAACATTTTCGCAATAGTTTGCGAAAGTGAATTCCGCAAATTCCGCCCACCCCTAGTAAAGATTTGCTTTCCCAGGTCTAACCGAAGATTTACTTGGTGAAAGGGCCAGCCCTTTACAAGTTAATGGAGGTGCTGGATCCACACTAACATTTCTAGGTGAGGGAAAATAAAGCACCTCCCCACACCCAGGCTATTGTCACTAGTCTGGGACCAGTTTTCTCACCTCATTAAGGCCAAGCAGTGGTGCATCAGCTGTCAATAGTGTAATGCCAATTAGCCTAATGGACGTTCAGGCAGGTAAAACGTTGCTTTCTAACAGTTACTCTTATTAAATATATATTAAAATCTGAGTTAACCATTACATTGAATACATATCAAAAATTGTCTTTGAATTACTTTTGTAGCTGTTTCCTGTCAAAATTTACAGATTAATTTATAATCTGTATTTTGACATTTTCTAGAAATGAGCTGCAGCCCTGCAAGTCAAAATGGCTTTTAAGGGCTAGTCACTGGAAGAACATGCCAACTTAATTTTGTGTTAAAGTTCCACTGCAAAATATCAGACACCCTATTTTGTGGGCAACAAGGTGCACTTATAGGTGACATTAATATTTAAAAGCAGAGTTTCATGACTATAAATAGGATTATTTGGTTATTTTGACAGGTTTGTCGGCAGGTTTTTAGGATTCTGCAGTCAGGCAACACAGGAAAGGCCTGAAACAAAGTTTTCTGGGCCTATTCACTGGATGTCAAAATAGGTGTTGCAGACCACAGGGTGGTACACCGTAGAGTTTGGACTTGTAGGCAAGATAAATAGGTCAATCAAAGGTAAGCTAATTTAACCATGTTTAAAGCAGGAACACAGTGACTTTTACTCACATTGAGCAGGGGTAAAATCCACAGAGTTCTAAGTCCAGCCAAACACATAACAGAAACTTTGGGGTGAAATCATGCCAAAGATGGTCATTTCCCACGGATAGGTATTGATTACTCCATAAAGGTGCATCAGATTGTAAGTCTACCATGAAATGTCTATGAATGGAGAGCCTTCTCATAAGTTGTCTTGCATTTGTAATATTTAAGAACTGTACCCCTTCTCCATGCTAGGTTCTATAGCAAAAGTTGTAAATAAAGCTTTTACCGTCTAGATATACCTTCTCCAAACAGAACCAAATGTTTATTTCTTCTTCTTGTCATATCCTCACAATCTACCCACAAGCATGAAATGTGGGTAGTAGACACAGAGGGCCTGATTCACAAAGTTAAACTTACACCTTTGTGTAGGTTTATGATTGTTAGCTATTCACAAACGGATATTCTAGAAGTATCAGTATAAGTGTGAAGTCTTTGCAGATTTATGTGTGGAGACACCGCACTCATGTAGACACTACTCATACATCCCTTTGTGAATAGCAAACAATCATAAACTTGCACCAAAGTGTAAATTTACCCTGGTGGATCAGGCCCAAAAAGTAAATTGAGAAACTAGGTCCACCTGCTCACCCCCTCATTTCTTGCTTGGGTTATCAAAGAGAGTGTAAGGAAAAAGGCATAGAGCTAACAAGGGAAGTGAAACAAGGACGTGGGAAGGTATCATTGCCCACACGCCTTTAATTATGTTGTATCCTTATTATCCAAAAGAGAAATTAAATCTGCGTTCAATTCCTTGGGAAAGTGACGGAGTGGTACCTTGCATTTTCCCAGTAGCATACATCAGGGTACTTGACACTGGTAAATGGAAAATGTGTGCCAATTGATAACTTGCAAGGGTGTTTGAATTAAGAATTAGCATGTAAAATAGTACCTGGCAGGCATGTGCAAGTAGGAAACATGCAATGATGTATCAGCTGGAAGTGGGCAAGGAGGTGCAAACTGAAAAGTTACACCAGTATGTACATTGAAAACTGACACTGGTGTGGAAAAACATGCAAAGGGGTGCAATTCGGGTAATGAGAGGGCTGTGTGAAATTAAAATTGGGAATTGGTAGGTGTGTGCTACCTGTAAACCAGCATGGGAGTACAAATCGGGAGCAAGCAATGATGTATAAACTTAAAACAGTCAGATGTGTGCAAACTGGGAACTGAAAAGAGATTGTTCTAACGGGTAGCTGATAATGATGTGTAGTCAATAATAGGAAGAGTTATTGTGGGATGTATTTTACATAAGTTCTAGAAGGAGTGTTGGGAGAAGTTGCAATATCTACTGTTCAATATTCACTCTCAGGTTAAAGCTTCAATACTAAAAATTGATCTAGAAGCAACTCCAGGGGAGAAGTTGGGAACAGTGATCATCACTCTAAATTTCTGCCCTGTTCATATACACATGCCAGTTATCATGTTTGTGCTAGAAGGAGAGGGACATTTGACGCTATATGATGAGGGATATCTAGGAACTCCAAGAGTGTCTCCAACTGTCTCCTCCCCCCACAGCCACAAAACCACAAGCTGCAAGTTGGTGTCTGGAAGTGTAATGACTTCTCACACTTCTTGGACATCAGTTTACCTGATATAGTATAGAAGCAGATGAGAGGAAGTTTGAAAGGGGCGAAGTTTATCCATGAGACAGCAGAAATGTGTTGTCAGCTGGGAATCAACAGCAATATGTCCTAGGGGGATACTGGCTATATGAGTGTGCTGAGAGATGGCAATTATGATGGTACTAAATGAGGCCAGGCAATTACAGATGGATATCCTATTGGAGGAAGACAATGAGCTGCATATTGAGAGATTACGGGGGTGGAGGATTTCCAATCAAATCCCAGGTCATTCTTTGAAAATAGAAAGGTGATCTTAGTTTTGGAAATGTCTATGAACATTCACAACTGATTTCAGCTCTTCTCACATTTGGGGATTGAGTGGAAAGACCATTGCCAGGAGGTGAGTATAAAGTACACAGCCCATTTCAGCCCATGCCTAACTGTTCATTTACACCAAAACCATAAACTATGGGCTCGAATGTGGGCACATGCAGATGTTAGGAATATATTGTTTTTGTATGATGTCTTATGATCAGTGGGTTTAGAACTTTTATTGGTTGACAGGAGCCACACCAATCTAGATTAATTCATTTTTTAATTCATCTATATGCCCTGCATCTGGTTCAGAATATGTGGAAAGTCCAAACCCACTGGAGACCTATGGAAGGCTGGTGTCTAAACACTGCATCCTAACACCAGTGCAAGTGATGCTATATTGCGTGGAAATCCTAAAAGTACATAGTAGTTTAGATGTTTTTCAACAACTAAGTGGTTGACATTTATGAACAAAGGTCATGAGCCACAAAGATAGGTGTTAGAAATGGGGTTTGTGGTTTGCTAGGATATGCTCCTAAGTCAGGCAGAACCCACCACTCTAGTCAGGGTAAGGGAGTTACACACCCAAGATAACCCCTGCTCACCCTCTTGGTAGCTTGGCAGAACAGTCATGCTAATCCCAGAGGCAAAGTGTAAAGGGTTTGCGCAACACACTCACACAGTAGTAAAGCACTAGGCACACCACAAAAGAGACTCCACACAAGGTTATATAAAAAGGCTACTTAGTTTAACTTAAATAAAGTGACAAAGCGCTTTGTATATCAGGCCTATAGCTTGTGGGAGTGCACAACCATGCACAAATGGAACATGTTTAAAAGACTTTGAAGAAACATTTCATAAATGCTCTGGCAAAGAGTAGGACGATTATCCTGGTGGGGTATGGGTAAGTATTGTGTTTACAGAAATATATTTTTGTGTCATGGGTAGAGTGGAAAGGACAGAGGAGCACTTTATTTGGTAAGATACATACCCAGATGTTTGATATGTAGCAGCGCGATAGGGCACTTACTAGATACCCTTCTGTAACGAGAGGTGAGGATTGGAGAGAGTGAGTGTAATAGATCACTGATTATTACTCTGCAGACCATTTAACCAGCAGCTGGAATACGCAGATGTGTACTTCTTTTCAGATTGTGTGGTTACCTTATCAGTCAACCAGAGAGCAAGGTAGGTCCAGTGCTTGACTATCAACACACAGAATGCAGCGCTGCCCACATATCACGTCCAGAATCTGAGGATGTCAGTAAAGAGTGATGTTTTTATTCTGATGTGCTCCTTTGACTGCTCAGTCCACAGCTTGTTTCCAAGAATGAGTGAGAGGGCACTGGTGGTTGCTCAGAGGGTGTTTCGAGGGAGATTTGTTTGGCCACAAGGCACTGTGCTGTACTGGTAAGACCAGGTATGTGGCCTCAAGGTTTGGGGTGCCGAGGCAGTCTGGCTTCTGAGTTCTGGATTCACTGGAGCTGGTTGAGAAGGAACATAGGTGTACCCTGATGGATGCTTATTGCCTAGTTCGGTTGGGCCTTTACCAAAGTAATGGTTGTGTGGAGCCAATAAGGACACCGCCGAAAAGGGAAAATGTGTTTATGGTTCTAAGGATGTCGAATCATGATATTCTTACTTGCTTTTCGACTAAGGGGATACATGAAATATTGTGTCAGTGATGACCTCAAAGGTTCCTGTTTTCATTGGTGGCGGTTAGTGGTTCTGCGAGCACCTGAGGTCATAGAATAAATGGTTGGATGATTGTCAAGCCCCAACACATTTAGCTTTTTGATTCGTTAAGCTTGAGGTGGTTGTTCATCTAATAAACATGTACTAAAATTGCATTTGTACAGATCAGTTCTTGGAAAAAAAAATGTTTGCACCTGTCAGTCAATTGATTTTTTCCCTCTAGTTCATTGAAGCAAATGAAATTGGATGGCGCCAGTGCAATATTACATATTCTGGTTGAAAAGTAACAAACCACTAAATAACTAAATTAAATCTACCAACCTTTTTATTGGGCATGCAGTTTTCTTCTGAGCTCTTTATAGTGCAAGTTGGTGCTATTTTTCCTCTAATCAAAACTGTGCTTAATGAAACTTTTGCAGCAATTTAAAACCTTTATAAAGCATCACGTTATGTTCACGACCATCCCTTTGTAGATAGAATGTTGGCGCATGCAAAACCGTACTGAGCATCAATGTGTTGAAAGTACTAATTTATATAGTGATACCTGTGTCACAAACAGAAGTGAAATTGCGTGACATTTCTAATTGAGTGAGAAACAAACTGACGAGAATTGACTATTCAGCGTAAATCAGGAGAAAAGTGTCACACACAGGTGGGGACTGTGGCTGTGATAACATTACGCTGCCTCGAAATGGTGGGAAACGCGAAGTCGTGTTCGCCAAGCTGGTGTGGAATGTGGCTGCCTACCCGGGCGTGATCTGGCGGCGTTGTAAGTTATTGAGGCAAGGATACCTTTAATTGCATCAATGATGATTTCATTAGTTTTCAGTTAACATTTGGTTCCATCCGCGTGCTATTACCTGAGGTAAATAAGCTGGTGACGGCTGTCTGCTGCTGTATGGATGAGTGAAGCTGTGCTGTTGCTCCAATAAAGAAACACAAACAATGAATGTTTCATCGCAGCCCGAAGCTGTCAGATCCGACCGAGGATGCACAGAGACGCTTTCTGACAATTAAAGGCACATATCCACAGGCATCAATTATACATGTATACAATCTTTATCCGTCTCCTTAGCTCTTTATATCGTCCAACTGTATTTTTCTTTGTTAAAATGCTGGTGTCCCTTAAAATCGAATTTAGATCAGAAACGATTTAGTACATATTTATAAGTTAAAATCTGTACATTTTAACTATGTGATATCAAATTTAGTTTCTAGGATATGCAGAGGATTTTTTGTTTTCCATTTTCACCTTGGGATTTTTAAATACACCTAACAGACTCTGAAAATGTGCATTTGTCCTTTCATTACATTGTAGGGCTAGGGACAGAAATATTTATAATATAAAACTGTGCTGATTTTTTTGTAGCTGTGCAGCCCACAAATTCAGAACTCGAAGGTGCCTCATCAGCAGGGAAGCCTGGCATGCAACGTGACATAAAGTTAAGATCATGTCGATTTTGAAGGATTAAACCATTGAATTTGTATTGTTTCAAAGCATCAAACAAAAATCAATACACAGATTGACGTGTTGGATCTGATACAGTTCATAAGAAAGCAGCGAATTACAAATGAAGCATACAGATGTAGCACATGACATTTTGAGGCCAGTGATATGCTGCTGCTTGAATGTCACAGAATATCAAAATAATGTGATATGGTGCACTATTAACAGATATTTTCATATGGTGACAATCGAACAGGATAGTGACTAATTCAAACTCCTCTTCCATTTTGCTAAATGCATTTTGTCACTGCGGCAACTGGTGCTTTCACTGTAGTTGTCAAAATAAAAAACAGATTTAAGGGACGATATGCCATACCTCGTGACCCCTCTCATCATTGTAGTTCAATTCGGCCCCAAGGGATGCGTGGAGCCCCCCCACATTTTTTGTAAATATAGCCTCAGGGAGGTGGCTGTCCCCGGGGCTGTGGGGGCTGCATGGTGCCTTTGCTTTTATAAAAATTAGCCCCGGTAGGTGGCGGTCCCCGGGGCTGCAGGGGCCCACACAGGCCACCACATCACTATTTTTGATTGCCCCAGGACCTGGCCCACCCAGGGGCCTAAAGGAAACAAAGCTCAGGAGCCCACGTTTCTTTCTTAAAAAATGTTTTGCCAGATTTGCAGATCCACCGTGAATCCCACTGAAATATGTTTAAAAAAACGTGTTTTTGGCCCTGAGGGTCCCTGTGGGATTCCCTGAACAGCTCTAGGGGGTCAGGGTCAATGTTCCCTCTAATTAATCTTCCTCATGTGCGGCAACAGAATGTTTGTGTGCACACGTTTCTAGCTTGCATGTGCAACCGAGTGATGAGGTGTTCATCTAGGAAAATCGACTAGCTACCACTGGAAGCACTGGCAATGTCAATAGGTCTGGCTTATATATAAAGTGCTTTCTTAGTCATTGATGAGTTTAGGTACAGAATAAGTTATCATTCATGAATTTTGCTACTCATCCTTGCACTCATGCATCTCTTCATCACTGAGTAACATATTCACTCAACACAACCACAATAAAGTGCATGCACAAACTCGGCAATATAAGCACAAAATTGAAAGAATAAAAACAGAAAAAAGAAAACGTAATTTCACCTAAAAATGACAGACATATACATGCAATAACAAAATTAAACAAGGCAGCAGGTGGTCATTTTGTAATGGTACTATATATAGTGCATTGTTTTATAGTTGCATCTCATTGCCACGTTCGGAACCAACATGTTGACCATTTTGCAATGTTAAAAGCAACAAAACCTTATAGACAAAATTCTTCCACTGTGGTCAAGTGGTTTAGATGCAGTGGCTGTACATGTTGCAGTATACTACAGTGAGCGGCAAGCAAGCAGTTTTGATCATGAAAATAAAGAGAAGAGGGAAATAAATGAAAGGGCCATGTAACTAGAACATGGAAAACTAAAGGACTGGTCCACCAGCCTTGGCACTGAAATACACTCATTTTCAGATGGCTGTGAACATGTGGTCAGACAAATGTCACTCACAGGGCAAGACAGTCAATGACTGAAGTGGTGTATATTCCAATTGTATATATAGCAGTGGCATATATGTTTTTCATTACAAGATTCTGGCAGACAACTGCGCCTGTTAAACTTTCTGAAGACATTCTAGAAAGAATTATTGCAGTGCAAATCGTATACCTCTAAGGTTTGTCCAAAGGGTAATAAGCAGAAAGTCTTGCCTAAAAATGAATCTGTGAGATTTCATGTAACATATTACTTCTGCAGGATTTAACAGGGTGCATTAACAATCCACCCGTAAAGGCCTAATGGCTTTCACAGGTGTGTTTCATAGTAAATAAATCAGGCCTACAGCCTATGTCAGAACTTTTCAAAAGAGATAGATCAGGCCTATGGCATATGAAATAACTTTTCCCAATGAACCAATCAGGTCCATAGCATTTGTCTTTGGCTCATTGCTGTAATAGAGGCAGGGTAACTCAACTGTACATAAATTGAGTACAAGTCAACTATTAGTTAAATTGCAAAAATATACAAAATTTAAGTTGTCTAGAAAATAGCAAATCCCTCCTAAATAGGGCCTAACAAGGATTATTTCAGTGCAAATCTTTGATGTCCACAGTTTATTTGAGTAAGTCGCCCAATACCAAAACCCTGGTCTACTACAGTATTCTGTGAAATTCCATGTAAGTACTATAACCAGGGCCGGAGTGGCCATAGCGGGCACCGGGCATTTCCCCGGTGGGCAGGCAGGGTGGGGGCCGATTTCGGCCCCAGGGGTGCCGTTTTTATTACCGGGTCCAGGAAAAACGACAGCCAGAAACAAAATCATCCAAAACGGGCCCTAGAATACAGCTCTGCCACATCCCCTCCCTCCTGGAGGGGGAGCAGGCCGAGCAGTTTGCCAGGGCCTGTTTCGGTTCCCAGTGCGGCCCTGACTATAACAATCCCCAGGATAGGCCTATTGGCTTTAACAAATGCATTCACAATAACCAAGCTAGGCCTACTGCCTTTGTCACATCTTTTTATAATAAACAGATCAGACGTATGGCATCGGACAAAACTTTTCCCAGTGAATGAATCAGGTCTATAGTCATTTGCCTTGGCTTCATACCATAAACCGTAAAGCTCATAACCAGTGTGCATAAAGTTACAGCATTAGAAATGTGATTAAAACATTTGATTCTCTCTCACAGTAGTCAATTTCATTAGAATTCAGAAAGATCACTGCAATGGATTCTGGTATTTGGAGTTTTCCTAAGCATTTGCAGACTATAAGCAGGGCTAATGGAATTATGCAATTATAAGGTTGCAGACTGTTCTGCATATTTATAGATTTTCCGCATTTGCCACATAATCCATCATCTGCTGCATAATCTACAGAGTTTAGCAAAAAAAGATTGTTTATAGCGCAAATAGATAAGTTATTAAAAATGCTGAGACGCACGTTGTCACACAGCAGAGGGCCCTTTTCAAAGGTTGACTGGTCCTCTTATGTTGTTTATTTCTGTAGTTGAACTGGTACTGATAGGAGATCCCTTTTTCAAGACAGTGTTAACCTGTGCAAAAATGCCAAAATAAGGAATCGATATTATCACAAAATGTGCTGCATTGTGCATCATAATTTGCCTTTTATTGCCGCATAATTTAGTCAACCATAACACATCATTTGGTCTTTCCTGTCCACAGTTCCAGTCGCCCTGACTATAAGGAAATAGTAATGTGGTACTCCTCTCTGTAACCTATCCATTACTTTGGATAGAAGAACCTGAAAACAGAATTACCTAAGTAGTAGGACTGTGAAGATTAATTTTACTGATCATTTTTTAAACTATGAAAATCTGCAGCTGTGAAAATCAGAGGAGTTTTAAATCACACATTAACGTATGAACTACCAAATGGTACCTTGCAGACTTTGTACCTGGCGCCACTGCACCTGCTACACAATTCCTATCTATGACGCCCTTTAAAACAGGAGGGGTTTAAGCAATGACAGTACACAGTCCTATCAGCTAGTGAGTTTTAAAACTAACAGCTTCCAAAACTCTTATTTACTTATGAAGTTTCAGCCTCTGGAATGTTATTGGTGTTTGACACCTGAACGGTGAATGTGTGCCCCAACTTCCAGAGTATGTTAATTTTGCGAACTGCCACAATTCCCAATGTATCCGTCATATTGGACTCTTGGGATGTAGTGAATGCACTGAGATTGCGCTCCTGCTGCGTCTGGACTGCCCTTCAATGACTGTGTTTAAACTTCCTCGATTAGCATTTTTAAAGACAAAAACAAGTCTTTAAAAATGCATTTAGCAGCGCCGCTTAATCATGATGGAGGACAAAGGATCGAATTCAGCACTTTACAAGTGGAGTAGAATCATTTGTGGAGCACGGTGTTTGTAGGTCTCTGCGCGTAGAAAAATGCAAGTGTGTGCGCCCACTCAGGCGCCCAGTTTAGAGGGAACTATAGTCAGGGTGTTTCTACTCTGCCCCCTTTTTTTATTTTTTCACGTTTTGTCTTGTGACTCAGTTGAACCAAGTCACAAGATGGCTGCCAACACTTCCTGGTTTGAAGTATTTGGCAGCCAATCGGATCTCTGGTGCGAGAATGGGAGGGTTCCCGGATCTACCGCGGCCACAGTTGTATATCTGCAAAATTTACAGATTTCTCAGGCACTACTGAATGGATTTTCACTATTTAACAAAAAGAGTGCTCTCTGGACCAAGAGCTATCTTTTTACCAAGTTTGGTGTAATTACGTTAAGCAGTTTGGGCCCCCCTTTTTTTACCACCCCGGATCACCCCGAAACTTTCAACACAACAGATGAGGTGAGTGGGCCATTAGTTTTGAAAATGTTGCGAAGATTTGTCAAATTGCGCCAAAGTGAATATTAAAACGCTTTTCCTATGGAAATTAGGTCCTAACTATAACTATCTACTAGCGACCGCCAGTAGGTAATATACATATAAACACACACACATATATATATATACATTTTCACTGAAATAACCATAGGTTTGACAGATGTTATATTTAGAAATTAGCATTTAAAAAACCTTTGAAATTCACTGAAAAAAACATAGGTTTCAGGGGCGTTATAGTTAGCTGGACATTTCAATCGTGCAAAACCATAGAAATTCCACCGTTATAGTTAGTTCAGCTCACTATAAACCGCACCCCTGCAATGCACTGCTCATGACGTCACATATTACATCATTCATGGCATGGTCAGTGACATCACTGATTACATCACTGATGGCATCTCAAATGGCATCACTGATGACATCATCCACATGAAAATCTGATGCACCTCCTCACAGTCTAATATAACCTTTGATACACCCACTGAAAAATAAGGACTACCATTTTCGAAACCATCGAGGCACCAATACCAGTTACTACATACGCACTCACTGATTCCTAGGTCTACACACACATCCACTTATTCACCCATACAATCACTTATACATGCAGTCATTCATCAATGCCCAACACTATTATATGCACTCATAAACCTATTCAGACACTCACACGCCACCACTCATCCATGGAGTTACTCACACACCTAGTCAGTCATGCAACGAATCAATCACACTCCCATTTACTCACCTATACAGTTATACATATACTAACACATACGTACTCTCTTATATAATCACTGATACAAGTACACACTCATCCATACAGCCACTCTCGCAATCACTCACTCTCACATATAGTTATTTATATACACCCTCACTCACATATACTGTCTTTTACATATGTAGTTACTCACACATGTACCACTGAGACATCCATTCACTCACCAACACACCCATACACACACTCACCCACCCATACAGCTGTTTCCACATGCACTCTTGAACCCATATACCCAGTGAATCAACCACTCACACATCTATGCACGGAGTTGCACACCTCCAACCCACCCACACACACACTCAGTCTCCCAAACAAATACTCAGGCAAGCAATCAATAACCCATATAGACACTCATGTAGCTACTGACCAACCCATGAAGCAGCTTACACAACAACAGACAGACTGATACAGACATTTACACAGTTTAGGCACTAAGTGAGTTTAATCACTCACTTATACAATCAGTCACACACCTGGTAAATTCCCCATCCAGACACTAGTACACCCACTCATTCTTCAATACACCTAGGAATATATATAAAACATATTTAAATATTACAGAAACACACAGTCACTGGATGATGTCATCAGTGATGTCATCAATGATGTCATTTGAGATGTCATCAGTGATGTCACCGGCCATGCCATGAATGATGTAATATGTGACGTCATGAGCAGTGCATTGCGGGGGAGCGAGTTATAGTTAGCTGAACTAACTATAACGGTGGAATTTCTATGGTTTGGTACGATTAAAATGTCCAGCTAACTATAAAGCCCCTAAAATCTATGGTTTTTTCAGTGAATTTTAAAGGTTTTTAAATGCTAATTTTGAACTATAACGTCTATAAATCCTATGGTTTTTTCAATGAATTTCAAAGATTTTTTAAATGCTAATTTCTAACTACAATGTCCCTGAAACCTATATTGTTTTTAAGTAAATTTTAAAAAGACGTACATACTTTTTGTAGTGAAAAACTAACTGTAACAGTAGTCTGTTATAAGTTATAATTTAACAATGTTTAAAACTTAATTAGCACTAATTAACATATAAGTGTGGAAAAAGTGTGACGCAGCAGCTATGATACCTGACTTCGAACAACAGCGTTCACAGTTCGATTCCCGGCTCCAGTGGCACGTTAACCCACCACTATGTCACTGTGGGCAACACCTTGCTTAAACTTTCCGATGCCCCCGAGCCCCGGCACACCTTTCTGGGGGTAGCTGTACGCTTTACAAATGCTTGCATTTTTTTTATCTAAAACCATAGTGATGAGAAATATTAGCACGTTGTTTTTTCTTATATTCTAAAAGATATTTTTTTTATGTCTTCTATTTGGAATTACGGCAATTAATAGATGTTTTTAGTCACGAGAAAAGAAATGACACAGTTTGCCGGGTAACAGTTTTTAAGCTCTCCAACATATGTACATATTAAGGACCTTATACATGCTAGGATCGAAATCAAAACCTTTACCACTTCACATTTTGTTACTTTTCCCAACACATGCACAAGTTAAACAGTTAAAACATGAGCATCTGAATAGGCGGAGCCGTATCTTCATAGACTACTCAATAACCAAAAAGTATATAAACCACACCTGTTGATTGATTAGTTTCGTTTTTGTGACTTATTTACGCGTGTCCATTCAGTGATGCAGGTTCTCTTTTCAAGAGTCAGATTCTTCTTTTGCGGCCACAAAACATAATCCAGAGCTGTAAGTTGTTTGATTATGACATAGTAGATATTTATAATACGTAGCTATTTGTCAATATTTAAACACTTGTATTATTGGTTGTTTTTGCCAGTTATATGTAACGTCAGCAGCTTGTTTTAAGAAACAGACAGAATACAGCAAACATTGTTTCTTTTCTGGCTCTTTTGAGCTCATATAGTGTGACTTTGTATACTATAATATTGACACTGTACTTCACCTCAGAAGTGTTGGTGACCCTTCGGCGCGAAGACTAAAGATTTATATGCAACGTCAGCAGCCTCTTGGTCCTAGTCTGTTTCCCCCTTGGGATCATATAGTGTGATTATGTATATTATAATAACCACACATTATGATCTCAGAGGAGTTTATGACCCATCGGTGCGAAGACTAAAGAATTATATGTAACGTCAGCACCTTCTGGTTCAAACTCTGTTTCCCCCTTGAGATCATATACTGTGAATATGTACATTATAATATTAACAGTCATTGTGATCTCAGAGGAGCTTATGACCCATCGTTGCGAAGATGAAAGATTTCGAAGTCTTGGAGAAAAGATTCTTTGAACATATTCATCGCTGGAATGTATTTCGTCATTGATCTTGTTTTGTATTCATGAGTTTATGTTCCTTTTCCTTTTTATGTGGCATCAGTGACACTCTGTATATTGTAATACAGTGTGATATGTTCACACAACAGGAATGGAGCTTTATCGCCGCCAGGATTAAACCATCTGAAATACAGCTTACTGACCTTTATAACTTATTTGATCAGATATTTTTACAGTGAAAATATTTTTCAAAATTGCAGTTACAAAAAAATAGTATGCATACTTTCTTAGTGAATACCTTTGATAAACCCTACATATCTGAATGTTTTTTTGCTATTTCTATTTTTCTCTGTTGCGGTTCCTATTCACCTTCTCCCTATAGAATATATAGGACCAGAAGTGTATATTATTATACTACCATCCTGTATATTCTTAGAAGAGTATGTGATTTGTTAGCTGAGCAGTGAGTGACCTCTAAGCACTACTACACTATCAGTGATGTCATTTGAGATGTCATCAGTGATGTCATCAGTGATGTCACTGACCATGTCATGAGTGATGTAATATGTGACGTCATCAGCAGTGCATTGCGGGGTCGCGCGAGTTATAGTTAGCTGAACTAACTATAACGGGGGAATTTCTTCGGTTTTGTATGAGGGAAATGTCCAGCTAACTTTAACACCCCTGAAACCCATTGTTTTTTCAGTGAATTTCGAAGGTTTTTTAAATGCCAATTCCTAACTATAACATGCATGAAACCTATGGTTTTTTCAGTGAATTTCAAAGGTTTTTTCAATGCTAATTCCTATCTATAATCTATCTCTAAAGCAATGATGTTTAATGATTTTCATTGAATTTCTGAATTTTTCAATTTTAGTGTGTCAATTCCTTTAATTATGTTTTTTTTAAATACTTTTTTATCACCTTTTTTAACTTATTTTTTCAATCAATTTTTTAAAAATTAAAAAATATGATTTGTTTTTATTGGGTTTAAAAAAAAATTGTTAATGTTTTAAAATATATTTTTATATATTTTTAAAATATTTTTTTAACTATATTTTCAAAACGTTATTTTTTATTTTTGTTCCCATTTTTTGGGATCCGCGCAACCTATGCGCACCGTTCTCGACCCCTACGCGTAAGCATCCACGTACGGTATGTGTTGGGTACGTGTTTGGTGCGCGATTGCAATGCGACCGGTACACGACTCCAAGCCTATATGCGACACGTACGATGCTCGTTACACGACGCTTGCACGCTTCCGCAATGCGTCATGTGCATGCAAGACGCGGTGGGTGCGCGAATCCCGTGAAATATTTAACATTTAAAAAACATATATATATGTATTTTATGTGAATATTAATTAAAGACAAACTGTAAACTACTCATAAAAGTACTATTATATTTTTACATCGAATCCTATATTCTTTTCTCCCAAAAATTTCAGTTTATTTTCCTTGGATCCGCGCACCCAACGCGTTAGGAACCGCTCACCCAACGCGAGAGAAACTGTGCACCCAATGCGTTAGGATGCGTGACTCCTAATTTTAACGTAAAAAAAAATAGCCCCTATCATTAAGTTGGAGACCGTGGGGGGAGCCCCAATGCCCCCACGGTCCCAGCCGCCTCCCCACGTCCTTCGGGAGCCGGCATTGCTTTTCCACATGGGGAGCTGCTGACATGCAGCTCCCCGTGTGGAAAAGCAATATTGTTTGGATTTTGAAAGAGAGAGCAGGTTTCCCTGCTCTCTCTTTCAAAATCCTAACGAAGTTTGCTATGGGAGGGCGGGAGACTCCCGCCCTCTCATAGCAAACAGCCCCAGGACACTGTAGGACCGGCCACACAGCCCCCCTCCCCCTATTAATTTACAAACATTTTGCCCCCGGGATTTGGCCCACCCGGGGGCTAATTATTAACAAAGCGCGGAAGCCCGCGCTTCGGGTTTTTTTTTTTTCGTCCGGATCCACGCACCCTTCTGGGACCCCCTAAGCAACACTAGAGGGTCAGAGTATTTCTACCCTGGCCCCTTTATATGTTTTAAACTTATTCACCTTACTTCTTCAGCCTCGCAAGGCACAAAATGGCTGCCAACAGTTCCTGGTTTCGAATATAGAAAGACACTTGACAGCCAATTAGCATTCAGCTCGTGATTGGGAGGGTGCGTGCTTGGTTCGGGGAGGGTGCACATAGGGTGCGCTTAGGGTGCGCAGACCCTCCGAGGCCATAGATATCTCTATCTTTTTTATTCTAATTTTCTCAGGAACTACTGAACAGATTTACACCATTTATGCAAAAGGCACGAGTCTGAACTGAGGACTACCTTTTTGCCAAATTTGGGGTAATTCCATTCAGCAGTTCGGGCTGTAGCTGCGTCAACATGTCCTATGGGAAAATGCATGGGGAAAACGCGTTTTGGGACCCCCCTTTTTTTCGGGCCTCCGCTTGACGAATCACCACGAAACTTTCAGGATAGGAGCGGACCGGAGCTGGCCAAAAGTTTGGAAAATATCGCAAAGATTCGTCAACCGGCGCCAGACTTATTGGGGATAGAACGTTGCGGATTTCCTATGGAAAATAGGTCCTAACTATAACTACCTATATACTATACTATACTAACTATACTACAACCACCAGTAGGTAATATATATATATATATATATATTTTTATATATATATATATTACCTACTGGCGGTCGCCAGTAGGTAGTTATAGTTAGGACCACGTTTCCATAGGAAATCCGCAACATTCTATTTTGAATAACTTTTGCGCCGGTCGACGAATCCTCGCGGATTTTCCAAAATAGGTGGGGCGCTACGCTCCTATCCGTAATCCTCTGCTGATGACATATGTGTCTTTATGAAAAAAAAATATTTGTAATATATGTATAGCTAAAATTTAATGGAAGAAGACATGGGCAAATAAGTGTCTAAATACAGTATTAGCATCAGCAGAGGATTACGGTCGCGTGAGTTATAGTTGCCTACAGTAACTATAACGGGGGAATTTCATTGGTTTTTTATCAGTAAAATGTACAGCTAACTATAACATGTGTGAAACCTATGGTTTTTTCAGTGAATTTGCAAGGTTTTTTAAATGCTAATTCCTAACTATAACGTGTGTGAAACCTATGGTTTTTTCAGTGAATATATATATATATATATATATATATATATATATATATATATATATATATATATACACATATATATATATATTTCCCCACGTTGGTTCAGTTTCACCAAGGATTTACAGCGCTCACCACGGGTGCGGCTCCCTGTGGCAGAACCCCGCGCTCCAATATTTCAACACAATTCCTCACTTCGAAGAAAAACGGGATGCACTCCTGCAGTCTTCACAGCATACGTTATTTAATTATCACCATATTTTCATTTAACAGGTCAAAAGCATGATGATCTATGTGTTTCGGTATCCCTGATACCAGTAGGTAGTTATAGTTAGGACCTATTATCCATAGGAAATTCGTAACATTCTTTTTCCAATAACTTTGGCGCCGGATGACGAATCTTCGCAAAAGTTTAAAAACTGGTGGGGTGCTCCGGTCAGCTCCTATCCTGAAAATTTGGGGGTGATTTGTCAAGCGGGGGCTGCGAAAAAAAAGGGGTCCCAAAGCTTTTTCCCCATGTTATTTCCCATAGGAAATTTTAGACATGGCTACACGGAACTGCTGTACGGAATTACACCAAATATTGCAAAAAGGTAGCCCTTGGTTCAGAAAGCACTCTTTTTTTTAAAATGGTGTAAATCCGTTCAGTAGTTCCTGAGAAATTAAAAAAATAGAGGTCAAAACATCAATTTCCCATAGAAAGTTTAGACACAGTTATAGCAAAAACTGCTGAGCGGAATTACACCAAATTTGGCATAAAGGTACTGCTTGGCTCAGAAAGCGACCTTTAAAAAAATGGTGTAAATCTGTTCAGTAGTTTTTGAGAAATTAAGAAATAAATATAGTGATATCTAGAGGTACGGAGGATCCGCGCACCATCCCGATCACGAGCTTAATGCTAATTGGCTGTCAACACTCCAAACCAGGAAGTGTTGGCAGCCATCTTGTGCCTCGGTAGAACCAAGGCACAAGAAAACAGAAAAAGAAATGCGCAAAACAGGAAAAGGGGGCAGGGTAGAAACACCCTGACCCCCTAGGCCTGCTCAGGGGGTCCCACAAGGAGCCCCAGGGCCCAAATTATTTAAACATTTTTTTTTAATTACGGAATGCACAGAGGATCCGTGGATCCGGCCACAAAAATAAAAAAAAAACGAAGCGCGACATCCCACACTTCATTTAAATAAAGCCCCCGGTGGGCCTGGTCCCGGTGGCAGAAAAAAAAGTGTGAGGGTGTCCCAATCCCCCCACACTCCCCCGGGGACCGCCACCCCCCAGGGCTTTGCAGAAAGATTGTAGGGGGACACACGGCACCCCCGCAGCCCCGGGGACCGCCACGTCCAGGGCTTCGATTTTTTTATGTGGGGGGGCATCCAAGCCCACCCAAGTCCCAGGGACCGCCACCCCCGGGGGTTTTATTAATACATTTTCAGGGGGGCACATGGCCCCCCCCGCTGCCCCGGGGACCGCCACCCCCGGGGGTTTTATTAATACATTTTGAGGGGGGCACATGGCCCCCCCGCTGCCCCAGGGGCCGCCACCTCCCCAAGGCTCTAATTATTCACACTGGGGGGTTCATGACGGACCCCTAAGCCCAGGGGATCACCACCCCCTGGGGCTTTGCAAATGGTGCCAACCCTGGGACACTGCTGTTTGCTATGATAGGGCGGGAGTCTCACGGCTCCCGCTCTGTCATAACAAACTCTGCTTTGGTTTGTGGAAGAGAGAGCAGTTTTCCCTGCTCTCTCTTCCAAAAACCAAAGTCGATTCCTTTGCCACACGGGGAGCTGCATCTTAGCAGCTCCCCATGTGTAAAAGCACTGCCGGCTCCCGCAGGACGCGGGTAGCCGGCGGGACTGTGGGGGCTTTGGGGACCCCTCCACGGTCCCCAACGGAGAGGGCCAGCCCCGGGGGATGGGGTCCCCAGGCCTAGAAGTGGCCCAGGAGGGGCCCACGCAGCCCCCCTCCTCACAAAATACAAAACAAACGCCAGCCCCGGGGGATGGGGTCCCCGGGGCCATAAGTGGCCTGAGTAGGGGGGCAACACAGCCCCCCTCCAAATAATTTTTTTTTAGAAACTGGCCATGCCCCGGGGGATGGGGTCCCTGGGGCCGATTATGGCCTCAGGAGGGGGGCCACGCAGCCCCCTTCCAATAAAAAAATAAATAAATAGAGGTCAGGCCGTGGGAGATGGGGTCCCCAGGGCCAATTGAATAGGAAAAGAAGTGGGCTACACAGCCCCCTTCTTAAAATTGAAAATTGAAAAAAAGACCTGCATTGCGCTGGAGGCCCCGCCCCCTCCCTGCAGCACTCTGCAAATGCACTCCCCTGGTGCGTTTGCAGATGGGGAACTAATTCCCCTTCAATACTGGGGGTCCCCGGGTGCCAACTAGCCCACCAGGTACCTCCAGTATGTGCCAGGGAGCTGCGTTGCAGAGAGGTGTTCAGAGGCCACGTCCCTTTTTACACCTCTCTGCAACGCAGCTCTGTGGTGCTTAATGGAGGTGCCTGGTGGGCTAGTTGCACCCCAGGGACCCTCAGGATTCAAGGGGAGTTAATCCCCCAACTTAAAACGCGCCACGGGCGCGTTTGCACAGTGGTGAAGGGAGGGGGCGGGCCTGAGGTGACATGTGTGCAAACACACCCTGTGGCGCGTTTTAAGTAGGAGAATTAATTCCTCTTCAATCCTGAGGTCCCCTGGGCGCCAACTAGCCCACCAGGTACCTCCAGTAAGGGCCACGGAGCTGCGTTGCAGAGTGTTGTAAAAAGGGGCGTGGCCTCTGAACAACACTCTGCATCGCAGCTCCCTGGCACATACTGGAGGTACCTAGTGGGCTAGTTGGACCCTAGGGACCCTCAGGATTCAAGGGGAGTTAATCTCCCAACTTAAAACGGCCACAGGGCGTGTTTACACAGTGGTGAAGGGAGGGAACGGGGCCTGAGGTGACGTGTGTAAACACGCCCTGTGGCGCGTTTTAAGTTGGGGAAATAATTGCCTTTCAATCCTGAGGGCTCCTGGGGGCCAACTAGCTCACCAGGTGCTTCCAGTAAGCGCCACTGTGCTGCGTTGCAGAGAGGTGGTTCAGGCCGTGACCCTTTTTACACCTCTTTGCAACGCAGCTCTGTAGCGCTTACTGGAGGTACCTAGTGGGCTAGTTGGACCCTAGGGACCCTCAGGATTCAAGGGGAGTTAATCTCTCAATTTAAAACGGCCACAGGGCGTGTTTACACAGTGGTGAAGGGAGGGGACGGGGCCAGAGGTGATGTGTGCAAACACACCCTGTGGCACATTTTAAGTTGGGGAAATAATTCCCTTCAATCCTGAGGGCCCCTGGGGGCCAACTAGACCACCAGGTGCTTCCAGTAAGCGCCACTGCGTTGCAGAGAGGTGGTCCAGGCTATGCCCCTTTTTACACCTCTCTGCAATGCAGCTCTGTGGCATTTATTGGAGATACCTGGTGGGCTAGTTGGACCCAAGGGACACTCAGGATTCAAGGGGACTTTATCCCCCAAATTAAAACGGCCACATGGCCTGTTTGCACACATGTCACCTCAGGCGCCCCCCTCCCTTCACCAGTGTGCAAACGCGCCCGTGGTGCATTTTAAGAGGTAGTTTTAATCCCCCTGCCCTATTATGTACTAGGGTCTTACAGAGGAGGTCATGTTAATCACAGGGGTACCCCAACGCATAGTGTTCCCTAGTGTATGTAAGTGTTTTCACTGTATTCTAAGTGTCTTTTAGCATAGCACTGGCTCTATGCCTGGTTAGTCAGAGTCACTTGCCACCAGTACCCGTCTGAAAAAGTTGTGGGCACAGGATGATTTTCTGCTCCTCTGTTGGTTCTTCCTGCAATTTTCTTCGTCTTTGTGGACTTCTGTTGCCTCTTTCTGCATTTTTTTTGCTTCTTTCTGTGCGTTTTTGCTTCTTTCTTCACATGCCCTACCTCTGTAGGCATAGTTAGAAACTAGCATTTGAAAAACCTTTGAAATTCACTGAAAAAAACAAAGGTTTCAGGCACGTTATAGTTAGAAATTATCATTTAAAAAACCTTAGAAATTCACTGAAAAAACCATAGGTTTCAGGGGCGTTATAGTTAGTTGGACATTTCACTCGTACAAAACCATTGAAATTCCCCCGTTATAGTTAGTTCAGCTAACTATAACTAGCGCCCCCGCAATGCACTGCTGATGATATCACATATTACGTCACTCATGACATGGTTAGTGACATCACTGATGACATCCCCTTTAATGCTAATTTCTAACTATAACATGCCTGAAACCTTTGTTTTTTTCAGTGAATATATATATATATGTTTATATATAGATGTATAAACATATGTACACACACACATACACACATATATATAAATAATTGCCCTCGGTCACCAATAGGTAGTTATAGTTCGCCAGTAGGTGGATATAGGGGTTTCAGGATGCGATTATCCATTGCAATTTTCCATAGGGATTTTAAATACGACTACAGCCCGAACCGCTGAACAGAATTACACCAGATTTGGCAGAAAGCTAGATCTTGGTCCAGAAAGAGTGCTTTTTGTAATTTGGTCTAAATCTGTTCAGTAGTTTTGTTAGTTATTAAAGAACACAATTTTATGTATATCTAGACACAGGGATACACTGTGAATCCACCATGGTGGATCAGAAGATTCAGGCGCCAACAGCAATGCTGTCTTTGGCTGGCTGCAACCTGAGAGAAAAGCTGCGGGTGACCTTTTATGAATCGGGACATGGTTTCAAGGGTGCATCAAGAAAAAATCGGGGTTCACCCAAATCACCCTCCTTTACCTGGGCGAAATACTAAGCACAATATAGAAGCAAGTTGGCAAGGAGGAATAAATATATCTATCTCTTAACGTCTAAGGAACTCTATATTTGCTTATGAACAGTACACAGTCCTGTTGTCAATTCTTTTATCTTAATTAAACAGTCATATACCACAAGCACATTTTTTATATAAAAATATTTTAGTTATCTTCATTTGTTTTCGTTATTAGTTATACTGATTCTTAGTCATCAATATTTCAACAATCTTTTTTCTTTTTTCCTTTCAAACAGCTAAACATAAATACAAATAGATACACATCACAAAAATATTTTCTTACATTCCTACACCCCTACAAAAATAGAAAACAATGGTCGCCTCTTAAATAAATGAGATCCACTCATGAGGTCGTCAAGTCAGCACACGAGGTAATGATCCCTCTCCAAATAACAAATCATAAGTGTGCATTCACTAATAAGAAAATAATCTCAATTATGTTCAGACTCCTCTTGTAAAAGACTGTCGACGCATGCATGTTTCGGCCTCGTACTCCTTCTTGGCCTCCTCAGGACAAGGGTAAGGAAACTTCTCGTATCCAATCCAAGTGCCCTGCAAACAGGGCTCCATCCACCGACGTCTCAAAATCACCCGGACGCCCACTTCGTTACTTCATTATCTCAACAATCAACGGGGCGTCACTCAAAATACAGATGCTCTCACCCAGCTAGTTGCTGATTATTACGCTATTTCGTATAAATGGGCACGTGGGTCCTAATTCACATGAAGATCCATTCAAGGGTGGACATATAGTAGAAATTGAATATAAGGTTATCATGACCCCATAGGACTGCTGGAGGAGTCTGTGAGGCACCCTCATGGGGAGGAAATTGTGCAAAAACATTTTTCTTGCAGGTGAAAGGAACTGCGGATCCACTGCGGTGCTCAGCCTAAGCCACTGTGAGATTTTGCGGCAGGTCTGCAAATCCAGACCCCGATCAAAAAAAACATACATCCAGTCACAGACCCACTCACATATTCTCTCATAGCCCCACACAACCACTCACACACTCATACAACTACAACTACTCACACACCCATACACTCACCCATACACTTTCTCACACAGCCATACAGTAACTGATATATCCATGCAGAGAAAAAGAGAACCACTAACACAACCACTCACAGACCCACACAGGCACTCACACACCCACTCACACAGCCATATACACACCTATACACCCACTCACAGATGCACATAGTAATGTACACACCCACTCACACACCTATATAGCAAAATCACTAACACACATACTCACACACCCATACTGCCACTCAAACACCACTCAGAGACCCACGTAGCCACTTACACACCCACTCATATACCCACCCATCACATACTCACATAATAATAATAATAATACGGCTATCTATAGAGCGCAAACAGCTACCTCCCAAAGGAGGTGTCCCGGGGCTATAACGACAAGTGACAGCGAAATAAAAAAAAGGTCAGACACCAGCCCTCCAATTGCATTAATTCAAGTTAAAAAGCCAAGTCTTAACTGCCTTCCTGAATTGGCATTCTGATTCAATTTGCCGGAAAGCCAGGGGCAAAGAATTCCAGAGCTTAGCCACACTTGCCACAAAGGATCTGCCACCCCAGCGCTCCTTCCTAACTCGAGGGGTGATAAGCAGATTCTGATTGTTGGACCACAACAGGCGTGTCTGTTTGTAGGCAGATAGATGTTGTTTCAAATATCTGGGAATAGCCCATGGAACGACCGAAAAGCCAAAGTTAGGGCCTTAAATTTAATTCTATTCGTCACCGGTAGCCACTCACATGCCCACTTACACACTCAAACAACTACTCACACACCCACACACCCATAACACTACTCACACACTCATTCAGAGACCCTGATACCCACTCAGACACCCATACAGACACTCACACACTGCAACCATGTGAATCTGCAGTGGATATGGAGGTCCAGATCCCATGTAAAAAAACACATACACCTACTCACAGACCCATTCACACACCCTCTCACATACCCACACAACTACTCACCCACCCACTCACATATCCATACACCCACTCACATATCCATACAGTATCTCACACATCCACTCAGAGACCCAGAGAATGACTTACACACTCACACAGGAACTCACACAGCCACCCACTCACACAGCCACCTACACACCCATATAACCACTTACATACCCACTCACACACCTACAAAGTGCTCGTACACTGGTTGGTTTCTTGGCACTGAGTACAAGGGGATTGCTGACCCGGAGATAGTTCATTAATATGCGGGATGAATAGCCAGGTTTTGAGAGACTTTCTGAAACTTAGTAGGTCAACGCTTGACCTGATTTCCAAGGGAATGGAGTTCCACAGGTGAGGGCCAGAGTTGCAAACCTGCATCCCCCTCGGTGTTTCAGCTTGAAGGTTGAGTCAGTCAGAAGTTGGAGCTGGGCCGAGCGGAGGTTTCGTGAGGGAGTGTAGTGAGAGATGAGATTATCTTTGAATTTAGGGCTATGGCCATTCAGGGATTTAAACACCAGGCAACCAACTTTGAAAGCGCAGCACTGGGGAATGGAGAGCTAGTGCAGCTTCCTAAGAAGGGGGGAAGCGTGTTGCCACCTGGGCTGTTTGTATATCAGTCGAGCCGCTTGGTTCTGTACCATCTGTAGCCATTTTGTGAGACCAAGCAGTAGTCAAGGTATGTTACATTGGCATAGTCTAGACGAGATAGGACCAAGGCTATCAAGACCTGTACCAGACCTGCCTGGGTCAGTAGCCTGCTTATCTTTCAGATTTTTCGCAGCTGAAGAAAGCAGGTGGAAATCACTGTGCCTACATGCATTTTTAAGGAGAGGTCCTTGCCTATGGTGACCCCTAGACTTTTTACTGAGGGGGAGGGAACGGGGGGCCTAATTCCCTTGGCCAGTACTGTGGGCCCCACTGATTGTGGCCACCGCCTGTCAGTAACAGTTTGGTTTTGCCTGAATTTAGTTTTAAATGATTGTGGTCCATCCATTGACGGATGAATGTCCTGGTGGATTGAAAGTCAGATATTGACTGAGGGGAGTTATCAAATGTGAACATAAGTTGGAGATCCTCGGCATACTTGAGAGTGGTCACTCTTCTATCCTTTAGGGATCTGATCAGTGGGAGAAGGTAGAGGTTGAACAGGTGTGGGGAGAGCGAGGAACCCTGTGGGACCCCGCATGTGGTTTTGAGTTTGGGGGCTGTGATCTGCCCAATACGGACTGCCTGGGTGCGGTTTTTCAGGAAGGAGTTGATCCATCTAAGTGCTGGGCCCTGGATGCCTACCTCACTAACACGGTCTGCCAGTATATTATGGTGTCAAATGCGTCCGAAAGATATAACAGCAGCAGGGCCTGGGGAGTGCCTCTGTCTACCTTTTCTCGTAAGGAGTCCAGTATCGCCAGTATCACCGTTTCTGTGGAGTGAGCTGGCCAAAAACTAGCTTAGCGGGGGTCAAGAAACTCAGTCTGTTCCATGAAATTGAACAGGCATTTTGCCACATGGGCTTCTAATAGCTTGGCCAGATAAGTGAGCAAGGAGATGGGGCAGAAATTTGCCAGCGTCTGTGGATCGGCGCTAGGTTTCTTTAAGAGGGGAGACCCCTATAGCCTCCTTGAAGGCATTGGGGACACCGCCCTGGGACAGGGAGTGGTTTAGGAGGGCAATACAGGGTCTGGGAAGGCAGTAAAGGGTGCTTTTAAAACATAAGGGGGACAGTGGCCCAGAGGGGAGCCAGATCTGACTTTTGCTAGTTGGTTGCGCAAGGTCTCTGTGTCAATGGGCGGAAATGAGTCCAGGGAGTGGGGATTCCTGGGTTTGGTAGGGGCGATTTCTAGAGATGTACGTGAGGGAATACTGGCTTTGATGGCAACAATTTTATTGATGAAAGATTTGTTCAGAGAGTCACAGAGGGCCTGTGACAGCTTGGGTTTGATTAGTACTCTCTCTGGATTTGACAGTTCGTCTACAATAGCAAAGATTTCTTTAGCTTGGTTGTTGGAGGTTAGAAATCTTGAGAAGAAATAAGCTGCCTTAGCTGTGGAGATTGCCTTTTTATATTCCTTCATTTTGTAGTTTTAGTTCGGGGGAGAACTATCTCTGCGCCTCATGACGGCGGGTGAGTCTGATTTGTTTAAGTGGGGCATGGACATTGTTGGCCGCTAAAAGCCAGGCCGAGATGGACTTCTCATGGAGGTTGACATCGGGTGTGGGATAGGGAGCTGTTCTGACCAGTGTGGCAATGAAGTTGTTATTGTCAATGGAGTTCCATTTTCTCGCCATACCCCCGTAAAAGAGAGGATTTTTTCAGTAATCGGGTGCTTTAAAGTGAATTTTACCAGATGATGGTCAGACCATACACAGGGTATGATGGATAGGGCTGATACCACCAAGTTGGTGGTCCATAGTTGGTTCAGAGTGTGACCTTTTAAGTGGGTAGCTGAGAAGATCTGTTGGGTGCAGTTCATGTTTTTTAGTGATTCAGTCAGCTCGATGGAACGTGGCCCTCCTTGAGGGTCACTTGCCCAATAGTTAAAGTCGCCTATCAGGAGGATTTTGGCGTGGTTTGTTACTAGGTGTGCGATTTGCTCTCCCATAGAGTGGGGGAATAGGGGCATTTGCTGAGGATAAGTCGGACTCAAGTTTTATCATGGCGTTATCTGCTGCGGGCGGCAGAGTGGGGTGAGGGCAGTGAATTTGAAATCATTGTGGATGATGGCCACTACTCCACTGCCAATCTTGCCAGGAGGGCGGTTTGTTTGCAGAATATAGTATTAATTTGGTAGAGCAGCAAGAATGTCGGGTGAAGATTCAGGGGTGAGCCACGTTTCGGTGAGCAGAAGAATGTCAGGTTTTTCTGAGTCTAGGAGGTTAAAGATTTCTAGCTGGTGTCTAACTGAGTGTCAAGATAAAAGATTGATATAGCCTTGTGCTCATTTTTTTTTTCTGTTGGCGGAGGGGATGGGTGGTGGGCTGGTTGACCTCCGGGAATGAATCTCGAGTCCGAAGTATGTTGTTGTGGAGCAGACATGCCGTAGCCTTGGGGCTGGGCATGAGTGAGGCAGATTGGAGCATTGTGAGGTCTTGAGAGGAGTAGTTGTAGATTTGGGCATAGTAACCGGGCCCTGGGCCCATATGGGCGTAAACAGGCGCAGACGGGCTTGACTTTGGCGCGCCCACTGCACGCGTCTGCTGCGCTCCCACGCTGCAGTCGGCATTTATGCCGGCTGATTGCCTAAGCTCCTCCTGTAATGGCATGTGATCAGACACCAGGGGAAGGAGGCACAGCCATACAACAAAACCGCTGACACACGCACTCACATACCCATAAAGTCGCTCACTGTGAGAAAGTCAGTTCAGTTTAAATAACTTTATTCGATTCATTAGAATCATAAAAGTTTACATGTATACTTAATAAAAACAATTAAAACATTTAAAAAAGTTAACACATAAATCTTGATTTACCGGCAAAATTAGACAACTTTAAAAATCATCATACCCTTCCCCCACACAATTTATGCAAATAACTAGGTCTTTCACAATTCACAGTGTTTTCTAATTGAAAATGCAATTTTAATCAAACTGAGCACTGCGCTTGAGATTTCAGCGGTAGATAGTGCCCTGTGCCCACCTTTTTGCACTGATCACCCCCATTTCTTGACGGATATTGGTGGTTACTGATTCTGAATGTGCACTGGGCCCTGCTAACCATGCCCAGGTCCAGTGCTCTGTTTGAAAGGTGTGTGGTAATTAATGTAATTACAATTGGTTTGGACAACCTACCTGTAAGTCTCTTGTATATGGTAGGGCATGTAGGTATAGAGACCCTGGTGCACTTAAGTGTGCAATGTGGTGGTGTCTGCTGTCATATCAACGCCAGCCCTGCCTTGCAGGCTTATTTTAAAATAAAACTGTGTTTGGAATTGAAAGTACTTCCGAAGTCTAAAACTACCTTTTTATTACATACAAGTCACCTCTACAGTCTGCCCTAGGAGTACCAAGGATAGGGTGCCTTGTTTTAAAAAGCAGGGATATTATAAAATATGTTTTGAATGCCCTGGTGAGGGAAAAACAGCCAAAGCTGTTTCCCCCCATTGTAGTGCTGCTAGTTTTAGAGGCTAACATGGGAAGGCTTGATTAAACTTTAATTAAGTTTAACTTTTGACAAGAGTGAGCTAGCACCATAATTCAAAGTATCAAAATATTAGTCACAATAAGTCCAACAACTTGCCAAGGTTGTATTTGTTATAACTGTTGCAGGAAAGTAGTTTTGGAACTTACTTTCCTTAAGTTACCTAAGTAGCCCTGTAGCAGCTTCTTCTGATTGGCCAGCCTGTGACAGCCTGAGCCAAGCTGCTCCCTGATTGAGTGTGAAGAGACCTGGGGCTGACACAATGCACCAGAGATTTATTTAGCTCCTTGTCCCTCCTCCCCATTATTTAGTGCTGAAACAATGCAGCCATCTGGTGGGAAGAGATCTGCTGCCTGCAGATGTCAGGACAGGAAGGGGACTGGGGTGCCTAACTGGTATTCAAAGGGAGAAGCACAAATAGCATAGGAACAAGGCCTATCCCAAATTACTACAACCCCAGCAAGATGGCAGCCCCTCTAATTAGATTAGGAGTGGGGCTGGAAGAGGAGGGTAGGTAAAAGTTAGCCACACCTGTGGTTTGGGTTAGCCAGACCTGAACTCCAAGGAGAGATTTTCTCCATTTTGATTCTTGTGGAGATGGAAATTCTGGGACAGAAATATGCCACACTTCCCAGGAAGTGGTCATAAAAGAGTATTGCAGCTTGAACAACATTGGTTGGGGAACCCCCCCTCTTGCCAGCCCAGAATATGGAATAAATATGGGAGAGCTGCAATGCACCTCAGGTCCCTGCTTGGAAACATCTGGAGAAGAAGGACTGCCCTGCTTGACCCTTGGACTGCAAAAGAGAGGACTGCACTCATTAGAACTGCACCTGCTGCACTCTCAAAGCTTCACAATAAGAGGAATTTGCCTTGTCTTAAAAGATAGAGGAGCGGACTCCCTGATCAGAATGAGGAGGAAAAGTGCTGGAAGAAGCCGCCTGGATCATCTACCACAAGGACAAGCTAAGATGACCAGCTTCACCTGGACTTTACTTGGATTGACCAGTTTTGTGGGAGTCAAATCAGAGCTTCTGGCCCCTTGGCTGATGCTATGGACCTTTACGGCCCTCAAAGAACATCTCAGAGGAAGGTCTCAAAGTTCGGGACCTTTTTGAAAAGATTTGGCAAAAAGCTCAAGGAGAAGACTGCCATCAACACAGAGAGTCAAGCCAGCGATGTAGAACTGTGACACGGCTTGACCATGTAGGTTTAACTCGCTGAAAGCTCCAGGGCTCTTACACATCAACAATGAAGACAAAGACCTCCAGGATTCACTGAGGCATCGCGCTGCAGCAGGCCACCATCATCAAATCAAAATCCGGATTGAAGAATCAGATCGCTCGATGTCGAGAGAAAAAGATCCCAAAAAGTGACTAAGTACATAGGTAAAAACTTGACCAGCCCCAACCACTCAACTTATCCGACCCGCGCTCCATCGTGGTTGGCCTGAAACTTTGGCTTGGTCCCAGTCCAGCGTGACCAGATAGCAGCGGTTGGCGCTTTTCACTCTTAGACGCTAGAAAGCAAATTTTTTCCTTTAATTTTTAAAAATTCATAACTTAGGTTCCCTACATTGGATTTTTGACAATTTGGTGCCATTATAAAGATAAAAATATTCACTATTTTCATAAATTGTTGTTGGATTTTTATTGTATTTTCTGTCTTATTTACTGTTTTGTTGATAGTAAATGCTTCACACTCCTGTCTCCTAAGTTACGCCTGATTTGTTCATCAGCCAAGCTACCGAGGGATGAGCAAGGATTAATTTTTTGAGATTTAGCTGGACCCTATTTATGATTGTGGTGTTATTACTAGCAGAAGGTACCTACCAGCACCTACTGATAAACCACCTTCCAACACTCACACACTACTCAGAGGCCCATGCAGCCACTTACACACCCACTCAAACATCTACCAGACACTCACATGCCCATATACACACCTACACAACCACTCACACACTCACTCACAAACCCATACAATCACTCACACACCCACACAGACAGTCACTCACCCACTCACAGAACCATTTTCACAACCATAAAACCACTCGTACACCTATTCACACATCATACAGTCATTTACACACCCATGCACAGATCCAGAAAACTACTCACACACCCACACAGTCACACTCACACCCACTTCCAAATCCACACAGCCGCTAATACACCCACTCATGGACCCATATAGCACCTCACACCCCCACACAGTTACTTACACAGCTACTCACACACCCCACACAGGCAGTGATACAGTTACATAAATTGTAATAGGATATGTTTGTATTAAATGTGTTGTTTTGTATTGAATGTGTGCTTTTGGTTGGGAACAGTTCCATAGATCCATGGCAGATCTGCTTGCAACATAGTCGACCGACCCCTTATTTGGCTGAGTATCCGAGGTGGATCCGAGTGAGAATTTGGAAAAAAGATTTGGAAACAAAAAAAAACAGTGTTTGGGAAAAGGGTTTGCTCTGAAATGTGCCTTTGTGTTTATGGTATGTAGATGATAATTGCACATAGAACAGGATGCAGTCTTTTAAGTTGTTGAGGAACACACTGTTGCCTGTGTCTATGAAATGGAGTCCACCTTTTCGATATATTCCATCCATGTCGAAGCATAGGTTGTTATGGTATATAGAGTAGATGTTGTGGTCTCAGAGAAATCCAGAAAAAGCTTTATTGACATGTTTCCTTGTTTTCTCTTTCTGCAGACAAAATTGGGTTGACCACTGCCAATTCTGTCCTACCCCAATAAATGAGCCTAAGTCATTGCCACCACAGTGCACAATCATGAGGTATGGATGTTGGCAATCTGCAATGCTTTCGACCAAAGGCAGCAATTGATACCACTTTTCCCCTCTCTGGCCAACTAAAATAATGTCTATATTAGGTAAATCTAGGTCCCTGTCAATGCCACTCTCTCTGGTCCAAAACACAAAACTATGGCCCACATTCCACACTCTAGTAATTTTGGAGACAAGAAAGAGGAAAACACAGGAAAAGGCTGCAGCAGAATTGAAGATGAAAGGCAGTTACAATGGAGGACAGCAAGTAAAATATAAAAGAACATATTTAATTGCATGGTGGAGATGTGTAGGGAACTAAAACTAGGTAGGAAAAAAGTAACTAACTCTGTGATTGGCTTTGGAAAAATCAAAAAAAGTTATGTTGATTAGGGTATGCTTGGAATTACAAACAGTCAAACAAATCTGCTACAGTTAATGTGAAGCTAATATGCTGTCGAGCGAAAGTCTTGTGAACTTTTGACCTACTGGTAGATAGAGACTTTTGGAAACATGGTCACTATGGAAGCCGCGCTAAAAGAGTGTGAGAGAAGGAAACAAAAGAGCCTGCAGTGTGAAACTGAAAAGCAGAGTAGGGTACAAAAATTGCTCATTAGGGAGTGTATGTTTTGTAATTGACAATACAAAACATACACTCCCTAAATGAAAAGCATTACCAGCAGATTGTTTAATGCTTTTAAGGGTTTCTTTACAGGAAACATGGAAATGGTTAAAACATGGTGTCCATTTTGAATTGGTATAACAAAAATTAAAGATGAAAGGAAGTCTGTGATTTGCTAAGTACAGGAGTATGAGTGAGAGCACAGTGTCACAAAATTTACTTATAGTGTCAAAATTCAACGGGAGCAGATGCTGTCTCCTCAATCCCCTTCCTGGGTGCAAGCGCAGAACTGAACTCGTAAACTGCACGAACCCCCAAACAGGGGAAAGAGGAGTGGGATGAGAAAGAGAGACAGCCTCAGATTCAGGAATCCTGTCTGACCTTCCCTTCGGGATATTTAGTTGGTCATCATATTCTGCGTTAGATATACATTTTCTTAATCTGGAAGACTCAAGGACAGAACCTGCAGCAGGGAGAAGAATGGATGTATTTAATTAATGTGCCATGATGGATTCAACCCAGATCTGTGACTGGGGATGAGTGTCTGAAAAGTTTCAGTGCTCCGTCCATCGTCTCCTTGTGATTGCTTTGTTCGCCCTAAGTTGGCAGGGTATGGCCAGATGTGGGTCCCTTACTCACTTTGCCACTGGATTCAAGCTAGCCTGGCTGATGAGGGGTGTTACCCTGAAACCAGTCCCAGGATGCTTGTTTTCGGTCCAGGGAAGACATGGCTTGGCAGTTCGGACTGGACCGTTCCCATGAGGCACAGGGTAAGACTGATTTGCATATAGCTTTGTCTGAACTAGGGTGGCGAAGTGAGCTAAAGAATGATGATGGATTCAACCCAGATCTGTGACTGGTGGTGAGAGTCTGAAAAGTCTCAGTGCTCCGTCCATCATCTCCTTGAGTTTGCACCGGTCAAAGGACTTCTAAAAGTCAGTCTGCAAGAAAGATATATTAGAAAAAACGTTTTGTTTTCTTCTTCTTCAAGATCAGATGCTGCATTGTCTATGAGAGACCATAAGAACTTTTTAATCATGGCAAAACAAAACGATTTCTATTTGGTTAAGTGTCGTGCAGACATGGTGGCTAAAACATTGGTATTTGCACCAGGAACTGTTAGTCCTTGTGGTGCCGAAATGCATTTGCTCCGAATAAAACAAACTAAAGTCCAATGAGTGCTTTGAGCCTGTTTTCTGGAGCGGGAATAATTTACGTGATTCACCCTCACGTCTGCAGGATATAGCACCTGTCAGGAGTTTGGCAGATTGGGTGAACTTGGGAGCATTTAATATATATGTATTTAAAATCACTGAAAAAAAACATAGGTTTCAGGGACGTGTAAGTTCGAAATTATCATTAAAAAAAAAAATAGAAATCCACTGAAAAAAACATAGGTTTCACGGACGTTATAGTTATTTGGACATTTCACTCGTACAAAATTAGAGAAATTCGGCTGTTATACTTAGTTGAGCTAACTATACCTCTCACTCTCGCAATGCACTGCTGATGACGTTACATATTACATCACTCATGACATGGTCAGTGATATCACTGATGACATCAATGATGACATCTCAAATGACATCACTGATGATATCAACCTCCGACCAGCGTTCAGAAATTCCACTGCCTAGGACTTACAGGAACTACCAGGAAGGCTTCTTGGCCCCTAAAGTCCCTCAGCAGTAAAGTGGACTTCATCCCCCAACTCGTAGTGTGCCAGGAGGCGCTTTTGCAGAGTGGTGGAGAAAGGGGGGCGTGTCATCTCTTAGCAATTCCACTGTGTGGACTTTATGGAGGTAACAGGAGGGGTAGTCGGCCCCCAAGGACATCTTTGGGGGCCAACCATCCCTCCTATTATCTCCAGTAAGTCCCACACAACAGGATTGCTAAGTTCTCATAGCAGGCCACATCTCCTTTGCCCACCACTCTGCAAACTCGCCTCCTGGCACGCTCTTGGTTGGGGGATGAAGTCCCCTTTGCTTGTGGGGGTTCTTAAGGGCCAATTAGCCTACCTGCTACATCCAGTAAGCCCCACACAGTGGGATTGCTGAGAGGTGGACACAGGCCATGCCCCCTTTCTCCACCACTCTCCAAACACACCTCCTGGTACACTGCTAATGAAGTCCCCTTGCCTCTTGAGGGTCCCTGGGGGCCAACTAGCCCTCCTGTTATCTCTAGCAAGCCCCACACAGCTGGATTGCTCAGAGTGGTCTGAGGCCATGCCCCCTTTTTACACCACTCTGCAAACACGCCTCCTGGCACACTGCTGCTCAGGAGATGAAGTCCACTTTAGTCCTGAGGTCCTCAGGGGGATGGCGTTCTCAGGACACAAGAGGACCTCATCGCCCCACCCGCAGTGCACAAAGAGGCACGTTTGCAGAGTGGTGTAAAAAGGGGCATGGCCTCAGACCACCTCTCAGCAATCCAGCACTCTGTTATCCCTCGGGATCTTGTTCGCGCTATATAAAACTTTATAAATAAATAAATAAATAAATAAATACTGGAGGTACCTGGTGGTCTAGTTGGCCCCTGAGAACCCTTAGTATTCAAGTGGGTTTAATCCCCCAATCCAGAACGTGCCAGGAGGCACATTTGCACAGTGGTGCAGGGAGAGGGCGAGGTCTCCGTTGAGATGCTGGCTTTTTTAATTTGCTTTTTGGAAGGGGGCTGTGTGGCCCCCCTCCCCTTTATTATTTTTGGATCCTGGGAACCCCATCCCCCAGGGCCTGAGCATTATTTTTTTTTAAACTGGAAGGGGGCTGCGCGGCACCACTCCCATGGCAATTTCGGCCCTGGAGACCCCATCTCCCGGGGCATGGCCACATATTTTTTATTTTTTATATTATTAACGAGGGGGCTGAGTGGCCCCCATCCTGAAGCCATTATTGGCCCCAGGGACCCTATTCCCTGGGGCCAGCCCACACGTTGGGGACCGTGGGGGGAGCACCAATGCCCCTGCGGTCCCAGCCAGCTCCCTGCCTCCTGCGGGAGCCGGCATTGCTTTTGGACAAGGGGATCTGCAAATCTGCAAACATGGGTGGGCACCCCAGGACATTGCATGAGCCAGCCATGGAGGGTCATCTACAGCTCCAGGAGAGGGGCCGCACGGCCCCCCTCCCAACTATTTAAAGCCCCAGGGAGGTGGTGGTCCCCAGGGCAGTGTGGGGGAATGAGCCCCCCACACTTTGTTTTTGAAAGTAGCCCTGTGGAGCTGGTGGTCTCTGAGGCTGCGGGGGGCACATGGCCCCCGCATTTAAGTTATGTAGCCCTGGGGAGTTGGTGGTCCCCGGGGCTGTGTAGGGGTTGTAGCCCTTCCATACATTTTTTTTAAAAGCCCAGGAAGGTGGCGGTCCACGGGCTGTAGGGGGTCAATTTCATCACTGCCCCCGGGACCTGTCCCACCCGGGGGCTCAAAGAAATGCTTTATTTTTTTAAAAAAAGGTTTTGGTCAGATTTGGGCACCCAGCGCGAATTCGGCCAAAAGCATTTAAAAAAATGCTTTTTTGTCCCTGGAGGTCCTTGTGCGACCCCTGAGCAGGCCTAGGGGGTCAGGGTGTTTCTACTCTGCCCCCTTTTCTTGTTTTTTAAATATTTTTTTATTGTTTTCTTGTGACTCGGTTTTACTCTGGAGAGTTCACGAATCCACCGCTATGATAGCTAGACATCAAGATTTTTCATTTTTAAATTTCTCAGGAACTACTGAACGGATTTACACCATTTGAAGCAAAGAGTGCACTCTGGACCAAGAGCTACCTCTCTGCCAAATTTGGTGTAATTCCGTTGTGCAGTTCGGGGTGTAGCTGCACCAAACGTTTCTACAGAAATTAACATGGAGAAAACACGTTTTGGGACCCCCCTTTCTTCTTGGCCCCCGCTTGACTAATCACCCCAAAACTTTCAAGACAGGAGCTGACCGAAGAGCCCCATTAGTTTTGACAATTCCGCAAAGGTTCGTCAAATGGCGCCAAAGATATTGGAAAATCAAAAAACGCTTTTACTATGGAAACTAGGTCCTATCTATAACTACCTACTTGCGACAGATATATATATATACATTATAAACATTTAGCACTAAGGCCCAATAGTATAAGAAGTGATTGGGGTTTTTATTAGCCTAATTGATAGAGACATTGAGATATTATCATTTAAAGTCTCCCAGGCACCCAACCAATAACTGACAATGATCACATATATATACGCTATTGGCAAATAAATTACAACAGAAAAGAATTCAGAATGAATCTTTTTCCTGGTGACATCTTATACAGGTATTTTTTTGTATAATATTATCCATGGGTGCATTTATTAGGTATTATATGCAGGTATAGGGCAAGCACATTCACATATATATTTTTTTAAAACACATACTCTCATTCATGGTTGCGCTCATGGTCCTATTGATTAGGCAGGGTTTTTATCTCTTATGTATTATACGATTATTTACCTTTATTTCTAATGTTTTGAACTGTGGTCAACTTCAATCAAATATGCCACATGATTTGTAAATGTTGGGTATTATACCATTATTTATTATGCTTCGTTTAAATGTTCAATACTTTAAATGTAAACTCCATCGATATTAGTATGGTACTAATTATCTCTGTTTTCTATGTCCATGAATCCAACATTGTGTGTTTTTTCCTGCACTAGCACTTTAAATAACGGGCAAAAAAATCTGAGCAGTGTCATGTGATCAAGGCCGCTTTGGTGGCTGAAACGCGTGATGGCAGGCGAGGAGGAATAAATTATTCTAATTCATCTAATGAGGTCTACGTTCGTTCTTTTTCCTGGAGAAACTTGTGAGCGAAGAGTGGTAATATATATATATATATATATATATATATATATATATATATATATATATATATATATATATATATATATATATATGTATATATATACATATATTACCTACTGGCGGTCGCCAGTAGGTAGTTATAGTTAGGACCCTGTTTCCATAGGAAAACCGCAACATTCTATTTTGAATAACTTTGGCGCCGGTCAACAAATCCTCGCGAAATTTTCAAAATAGGTGGGGCGCTGCGCTCCGCTCCTACCCTGAAAGTCTCGGGGGGATTCGTCAAGCGGGGGCTGAGATAAAAGGGGGGTCCCAAAACGCGTTTTTCCCATGCATTTTTCCATAGGACCTTTAGACACAGCTACAGCCCGAACGGCTGAACAGAGTTCCTTGAAATTTGGCAGAGAGGTAGTCTACAGGTCAAGGAAGTGCCTTTTGTAGGTTTGGTGTAAATCTGTTCAGTAGATTCTGAGAAAATAGCCTTTAAATCAATATATATATCTGAGCCAGCTTACGGTGCGCTTACGGTGCGCTTACCGTACGCGTACGGTGACGTGCGCGAGCGCGATTCTGATTGGCTGTTAGATCTTAGTAAACATTCGAATCGGTCGAAACCAGGAAGCGGCGGCCGCCATTTTCTCTCTCGCACTCTGAGTGGGGATTAAAAAACAAAGGACCAAAACATGTAAAGGGGCTGTTTAGACAGCTCCTAGGCACCTAGCCATGTTGGGGGAGTCCCCAAAGATCCCCCAAGGCCAAAAACGGAATTTTAATTTTTTCGATAATTTCGCCGATTACGCTTACCGTACGCGTACGGTAAAAAAAAATAAAAAAAAAAAATTATCCATACTCTCCCCACCCCATGTGCAAATGGTGCCCGAAGAGCACCATTTGTGCATGGCATATCACAGATGTGAAAAATTAAAATATTACCTTTCACAACGAAGCGCATCATATGTCCTCCATGTGCGCACGGTGCGCGAAGCGCATCGTGCGTACATGGCCCATCTAGCGTAACGTGGGCACGCGCTCCCTGTGCGCGCACGGTGCGCGAAACGCACCGTGCGCGCACGGAACGAACTGCGTTAAGTGGGCGCGCACGCCACGAATGGCGTAAAGTAACTTAGCATTTAAAAAACCGTACAAATTCACTGAAAAAACCATAGGTTTCACACACGTTATAGTTAGGAATTAGCATTTAAATAACCTTGCAAATTCACTGAAAAAACCATAGGTTTCACACATGTTATAGTTAGCGGAAATTTTACTGATAAAAAACCAATGAAATTCCCCCGTTATAGTTAGTGCAGGCAACTATAACTCACGCGACCGCAATCTTCTGCTGATGACATATGTGTCTTTATGAAAAAAAAATATTTGTAATATATGTATAGCTAAAAATTTATGGAAGAAGACAGGGGCAAATAAGTGTCTAAATACAGTATTAGCATCAGCAGAGGATTGCGGTCGCGTGAGTTATAGTTGCCTGCACTAACTATAACGGGGGAATTTCATTGGTTTTTTATCAGTAAAATTTCCGCTAACTATAACATGTGTGAAACCTATGGTTTTTTCAGTGAATATATATATATATATATACATACATATGCATACATATATATATATTCACTGACAAAACCATAGGTTTCACACACGTTATAGTTAGGAATTAGCATCTAAAAAACCCTGCAAATTCACTGAAAAAAACATAGGTTTCACACATGTTATAGTTAGCAGGACAGTTCACTCGTAAAAAACCAATGAAATTCCCCCGTTATAGTTAGTTCAGCTAACTACAACTCACACGCCCGCAATCCACTGCTGATGACGTCACATATTACATCACTCATGACATGGTCAGTGACATCACTCATGACATCACTGATGACATCTCAAATAACATCACTGATGACATCACTGATGACATCATCCATTGAGTATGTGTTTCTGAACAGTTTTAATATGTTTAATATATATAGGGAAAGGTCTGTCGAAGAATAAGTGGGTGTACAAGTGTGTAAATGGATGATTTTCTGTGGTGCGTAACTGACTCTATAAGTGAGTCATTAAATGTATCTTACTGCAGACTACTGACTAAACTGTGTAAATGTCTGTATGTGTCTGTGTGTAGGTGTATAAGTGGCTGCATGGTTTTGTGAATAGCTATATGAGTGTCTATATGGGTTATTGATTGGTTGTCTGAGTATCTGTATGGGTGCCTGAGTGTTTGTGTGGGTAGGGTGTGTGTGACTCTATGCATAGATGTGTGAGTGGGTGATTCTATGGGTGCATGGTTTTAAGAGTGCATCTGTGAGGGACTGTATGGTAGGGTGAGTGTATGTATGGGTGTTTTAGGGATTGAATGTATATCTCAGTGGTACATGTGTGACTAACTACATATGTGAAAGGCAGTATATATGTGTGTAAGAGTATATAAGTGCATGTATGTGAGAGTGTGTGATTGTGAGAGTGGCTGTATGGATGCATGTGTGCTTGTATCAATGATTGTATAAGAGCGTAAGAATGTGGTACTATTTTTATGAGTAAGTGAACTTGAGTGTGTTTAACTGTATAGGTGAGTAAATTGGACTGTGTTTAATTACTTGCACGACTGACTAGGTGTGTCAATACCTCAATGGATGATTGGCGGTGTGTGAGTGTCTATATAGGTGTATAAATGCATATGATAGTCTTGTATGGAGTGACTGTAAGTATGAGTGACTGTACAGGTGAATGAGTGGAGGTGTATGTAGACCTAAGAGTTAATAAGTGAGTATGTAGTTATTGGTATTGGAGTATGTATGGTTTTGAGAATGGAACTCTGAAATTTTGAGACGGTGTATCAAAGGTTATATTAGGGTGTGAGAAGATGTGGTAATTTATCACATGGATGACGTCATCAGTGATGTCATCAGTGATGTCATTTGAGATGTCATCAGTGATGTCATCAGTGATGTCACTGACCTTGTCATGCGTGATGTAATATGTGACGTCATCAGCAGTGGATTGCGGGCGCGCGAGTTATAGTTAGCTGAACTAACTATAACGGGGGAATTTCATTGGTTTTTTACGAGTGAAATGTCCAGCAAACTATAACATGTGTGAAACCTATGGTTTTTTCAGTGAATTTGCAAGGTTTTTTAAATGCTAATTCCTAACTATAACGTGTGTGAAACCTATGGTTTTTTAAGTGAATTTGCAAGGTTTTTTAAATGCTAATTACTAACTATAACATGTGTGAAACCTATGGTTTTTTTTAGTGAATTTGTAAGGTTTTTTAAATGCTAATTTATGTATGTATTATAATATTTTTTATATATTTATTTTACAATAAACTACCTATGTATATAGTTATAGATTGACTGTATCCTGTAATATTGAATGTCTTAGCTCTTTTTTTTTTAATTTGGATAAAGTTGAACAGCATAGTTAATATCTTCTATAAACTTATAAACACTTTAATTTTTTTGGGGGGGGGTTTTGACCGTGCGCGCACCATGCGCGTACGGTGTGCGCTCCACTTGCGCATGCATGCATCATGCGTGCTCCGTGCGCGCGTGCCCCGTACGCGCATGCGCGTGTGCTCTCTACGTGCGTGCTCTGTACGTGCATGCGTTCGTGTACCGTGCGCATACGGTGCGTGCACCTGCGTGCGTACTTCGAGCGCGCATGCGTACGTCGTGCGTGCACCATGCGTGGGTGCTCCATACGCGAATGCATGCGTGCTCCCTACGCGCGTGCTCCGTACGCGCGTGCATGTACCGTGCGCGTACAGTGCGCGCACCTGCATGTGTGCTCCGAGTGCGCATGCGTGCGTGCTCCGTACGTGCTCTGTGCGAGCACGGTACGCGTACGGTGCGTACGGTGCGTGCACCGTGCGCGTACGCCAAGTCATGTGATTACGAAACAACACTTTTCATTGGTTCATATTAGTTTCAGTTTCAGAGTCTTCAAAAACCACACCCACTCCTCTTTCTACTAATTTCCTGGGAGAAGGTTGCAGAAGAGCTACTCCAGTGAAATGGCAGAACACCACTCATCTTCAGACAGTGAGGAGACCTTTGAAGAACCACCAAGAAAGAGCAAACAGAAGCACTCTTTCATTTGGAATTATTTCACTTTTCCAGATAGGCAAAAAAAAGTGAATGCGCCAAAGGTCACTTGTACAATTTGCGGAAGTGTCCTGTCTAGAGGGAATCCGGCCAAAAAATACTCCTTCAGCATTTATTGCATTGCTCAGGCATTTTAAATCAATGCATCCAATTCGGTTTGCTCGTGAAACCACAAGAGCCCTAAGGGAGAACCCTCCACCTGGACCTTCTCAGCCGAGCACATCATCTGCGGCTGCAGATTCACCATGCACCAGGCCTCTTGACATCCGGCCCCTGTTCCAAAAAGTGCACATTCATTGCAATATGTGCAATGAAGTAATTTGCTACGGAGAGAGTAGCATAAATTTAATTGAAAACCGTATACAGCAGCACACATGCTCCAGGTCATAATTTATTTTTATTTTTTTTGTTCCTGTTGAGCAGTTTTTTGATTCCCAGTTTTGTTTTGCTGCTGTAAAAAAATCCAAAAAAAAATAAAAAATAGTTTAAAAACTAAAAAAAATATATAAAACAAAAAAAGACAAAAAAACAGTTCTTTTAAGAACTCACTTCACTTCTCCAAAAAGAGCTATATTCCTAATATACTGTTTTCTATTTTGATTGAATGAATGTGTAGTGTGTACATGAATGATTGAAATGATTGAAATGACTGAGTGAAGACGAGGAAAAGACAGACCGAATGAGTGAGAAAAGGAAATTATGATCAGTCATGAAAGGGAAGTGAAAGACTGACTGCAACAAAAGGACTAAGGGTAGACGATACAGGTAAGAAGAGTAAATAAGTAAGGGAATGGCAGTGAGTTATAGAGAGTGATGGAGGGGGAGTCAGAAGAGGGGAGTAAGGGATGGAGATAGAAAAAGGGAGTAACAGACGAAGCGGATGAAGTACAGCAGGGTAAAGGGATTGAAAGTAAGAGAAGTGGAGTGATGGTGAGATAAGGGGTATGAGGATTAGAAAAGGGGGTAATGGAAAGTGAGAGATGGGGAGTGAGGGGATGGAGGGATTTAGGAAACTGGAGTGAGAGAAAGGGAGTCAGGATTTCAATGAGCAAAGGAGAGTGAGGGAGAGTAACGAAAGAATACAAAAAGGTGAAGGGGTGTGAGATACAGACAGGAGGAAGTGAAGTAGGAGAATAGGAGTGACTATGAGTAAATGATAGTGACAGTTAGGGAAGGTGAGGGAAGGAGAATGACGGAGAAGGTTAAAAAATTAACATAGATGGAAAATGAGTGATGGAGAGAGGAGGAGTGGTAGAAACAGAGATGTTAAGGAAATTAAGGGTAAGACAGACAACGGGAGAGAGACAGAAACAGACAGAGAGCAAGGAACTGAGAAGGAGTAAAACAGTTAGAATGACTGAGACATATGGAAACAGGGAGAGTAACATGGTTGAAAAAATAGTGATGGAGGCAATAAACCTAGGGGAGTAGTAGAGAAGGAGTGAGGGAGTTATGAAAGAATAGCAGAGGAAGAAGAGAGAGGGAAGGGGAATGAGAAAAGCAGAGTGAGGAGAAGTGAAGAAAATGGAGCATGAAAGTGAAGGGGTGAGAAATACAGATATTTTAAACTTACCTGACCAACAAAATAACTTAATTAGAAATAAATGTTTTTTTTTAATTGCTAGAAAAAAGGATTACATTTCCTAAATTTTCTTTCTCGATCTGAAAAAAAAGAAAAAAAGTATTAATATTTAACAATACATTTTAGAATACAGTACACATATTTTCATATTTAACAAAGTAATTTTTTGCCCTTTTT
Organism: Triturus cristatus; assembly: GCF_964204655.1. NCBI lineage: Eukaryota > Metazoa > Chordata > Amphibia > Caudata > Salamandridae > Triturus > Triturus cristatus. The sequence goes on from NC_140580.1 coordinate 503,197,922, forward strand.
TTGCTGTTTTCAGAATATATTGAATTTCACTGAAAATAGTGATATCAATTGCATTCATAACTTAACAGCGGGCAAAAAAATTAACAATCTGAAAGATTGTTTAAAAAAAGCCCTGAATCTATCCTCAGTAAAACATACCTTGATAGAAATGTAACATATATATTAAAAATATCTTCTAAGAACAATAACTATTTGCAATAAATATCGTCTGTAAATCTTGTTGCTTAAGCACATACACCAAAATAATATCTGTCAAAGAAGTCCACAATAGAAACAGTTACCTTTCCATGAGGCCAAATGGTAATTTTTAAATTCTTTTTGGGTGAAATAACCAATGGTAATCCAATAAAATCGAAATAATGGTTTCTTCAGATGCTTCAATTTGTATCTAAAATTTTGGTTTTAGAAAAATTAAGTAGGAATTTGGTAATTCTGCAGGCAAACGTTGCTTGAAAATCAATTGTGAATCATTACACAGTGTCCAGCCTTTTTCACATTTTAGATAAACTGTGTAATGACCAGAAGTTATACAAGGTCCATCATGGAAAATTATTGCAACTGCAACAAAAGTCTTTCCTGATATTGATAATTGATTTCCTGTAAACTTCTTTATTAAAGTGTCCAATTTTGTTTTATCAGCTCTACAACGTTGCATCATTAAAATTACATACTGTCCATATTTCTTTAAAAATAACGTTGATAACATTTCTGATTTACATTGAGAACATTCCATGTTGTGATTTGCATCTTTAACTAATTTATTAAAAGTCACTGATTTACTCTCTGGTAATGTTAAATATATGAACCTTTCAGAATCAACATTAGAGCTGTATGTGTTCAAACAGTTTTCACAACAATGATCCCATTTATAAGAGACACCAAACATATTTTCTATTTCTACCCCTTCATCTTCCAGTACCATAAGCATATACATTAAGATTTCCTGTGCATCTTGCTGGACATTTTCTGTAAACTGTGTACATCCAGAACATACATCTAAAAGATTTCTAACATCAGAAGCACTTTCTATTTTAGTTTTATCATTACTCAGCTTCTCATAAAGGAAACTCAGCAGAGAACAGAATCTATTTTTATGACTTAGTATTATCTGCTCTTTCAAACTTTCAAGATAAAATACAACATTCAGCCCTACATTAGCGTAGCAGTTGACACCAGAGCTATTTTCAAAATGACAACCAACAACCTCTTCAGCATTGTCCTTTTTCTTTTTGCTTGCAATCACATCAGTCTCTATTTGTTTACTCTTCTGTACATCCTCATTACAGATATTCTCAATTCTCCTTTTCCGACAAACAACACGTTTTTCAAACACAGGATACTGACCTAAATGAGGAGCATAGCTTCTTCTTAATCTATTATACTCCTTTACACAGTTTGCATCAGCACTAACTTTTGACTCATCAAAGTCTATCATGAATAAACCAGATATTTTTTTCACACGTGACAAAGCAACATATGCCATACCTTCTTTAAACACACTAGATCCAATGTTTACAAAAGCACTATCTACAGTTAATCCTTGAGATTTGTGAATAGTTACAGCATATGCTAGAGAAAACGGAAACTGCTTCCTACGTACATATAAGTCTTTCACAAGCAAGAAACGAACTGAACAACGACTAATGTCTTTAACCTCTTCAATCTGATCAAATTTTATTTTAAAAAATTCAATTCCATCTTTTTTCTGGTAATTAACAAAACCCACAACTTTAACCATAGCTCCATTCACTAAACCTTTTTCTACATCCAAATTACGTCTTAAAATTACTCGACAGTTCATACATACATAAAGATTCTTTTCTAAACCAGCTGTTTTCGATATGTTTTTCTCTAGAGAATCCAATTTAGTTGTCAATTTGCTTGTCAATATAATAGTTATTCCTTCATGCTGTATTTTATCCACAGCTTCCAGTTTTATAATCTCTTCATTTTCCAATTTCAAAAGTTCTTCATTGAATATAGAGCATTCATGTAGTGTTGGCATTAAGCAGATTACAGTATTTTTTCCTGCAATTTTCTTGTATATTTTCTCTGGAACTATTTGTTCTGTTGGAAACAAATTACATAGCAATCGACTCTGTAAAGCTTTTCTGCCATGTTCTGTGAGTAGTCCAATTCTGATATCTTTGAGAATACTTGCATAATCATCATCATTTGCTTGCCGCATATTGGTAATGAGTTCTTTGTACTCAAAGTATGTCCAAATATTCACATTACCTATACTTCCTAACGACTTTTTCGTGTCTTCATGTGTAAGAGTATGAAATACTGGTTGTCCTTTAACTGGTGTGAGCTGCAGTAGATCCCCAAAAACTATAACATGTTTTCCTCCAAATAGCACGTCATAGTCTGTCTTTAGAATTTGCTGCATTCTTAAATGCACAAAGGCAAGCATTAAGTTTGATACCAGGCTTACCTCATCAATAATGAGAACTTTCTTTTTTTCAATACTCTTGAAACTTCAAAACATGCTTCTCCTGTTAGCTTGTGGTATTGTCTTTTGTTCTCATGCTCTACTGGTAACATTAGCAAACGATGGAGGGTAATTCCTTTTATGTTATATGCTGCTAACCCAGTTGGAGCAGTAACAACACAAGATAAAGTTGAATCAGTTTTTGTCTGTAGGTAGCTTCTAATTACTTTAATTAAGAAACTTTTTCCAGTTCCAGCTTGTCCACTCACATACATTCTGATTGGTTCAAATGATGTGCATGAGAACTCTTTATTTTCATGTAGTAATCCATGATCAATTTGTTTTGTGACTTCCTCATAAATTTGTTGTTGTTCATCATTCAGTTGTTGTTCCAAATTTGGTAAGTTTATTAACTCTTCCTGAGCTTGATTCATAGCTGTGTCCACTTCAGTCATGGCTATTGCAGCTTCATTTTCTACGATTGGTTGTCCTAGAGGATCTTGACTGAGCGTCCCAGAACTTTGACTGTCTTGAGAACTGTCTCTAGCTACTTCAGCTGCAATTGTTGCTTCTTGTTCAATTTCTTCATTTAACATTTGTACATAAGTTGTGAAAGTACTGCATTCTATGGTATCTTTGCATGCATTAAAGGAATCTTCATAGCTTTGAAAATGTCCAAGTAATTCATCCTCTGAACGCCATGGTTTAAACAACTGTAAAAGTGCTAAGTAGTAAAATTCCTTCTTGTCAGTAGTGTCGCAACTCAGCTTTCTGTGATTAATCAAACTTCCTTTTGTTTGTTTTACCAAACATCCTTCCTCACCAATGACTTTATATTTTCCATTGTTGATGTCTTCTGTGGTATTCCGTTTAAAAATGTAGTTCTGCAGCACTTCATAGAGACACATGTTCTCAAGATGATGACTTCTCTTTGGGTAATATGTGTCCAACATGTTTGTTCTTAAAATGTCTGTACTTTCTGGTTCATACTCTGCTAAATATTCAATTTCTCGAATAGATTTCAATACCCGATTTCGCATTCCTGCAAGGCCTAAACTTACCCAAATTATTCTTCTGGATTTGGAGTACAGACTTGCAGATGATAACCTATCTGAGCATTCGTATGACCTAATTTCTCGATGCGATAACATCTTTAAACTGAAACTGTATAGCTTTTTACTGACAGTCTTCTCGTGAGAAATCTCTTCCCACATTTCTTTCAATTCCAATTTCTCAGATTTAGTGATGTAAGATGTGACATACAGAGCAACAGCAATAGAATTGTCAGCTACATACTGAATATCCATGTTAGCATTCCACATGGATAAAATGACTGGGTTGTAGTCATTTATATATTTTGACTCTTCTTTTCTTCTTAGGTTGTAGGTATTTTTAGGCGATTTTCTTGTAATAGTATGTCGCACAGCTGACATAAAACTGTTTACTCTTCCTTTTGAAAGAACAGGTTGTGGAAATCCAAATCGACATTTTGTATAGAATTTATCTTTACTCTTGTACTTTCGTCGACAGTATTTTCCACACCGATGACTTTGAAAACGTAAAATTTGCTCTTTTAAGTTTTTTTCTTCTGTGCTTTTAGGTATAGCACATGTTGCACATCCTTCAATGAAAGATAAAACTGCATCATCAGAATCTGTTACAAATTTTGGGGCATCCACAACAGCATATGAAATCCACAACTTCTCCAAGAGGTAGATTTTTTTTTATATCAGATGAAGGACATCATAGCCTCAAATCTATCATTGAAATATCTGCAAACATTAACCGGATCCAATGAGCACAATTCTCCTGCTGTCTTGTATTGGATGTTTTCAATATTTGAATTTGCCTCTCGAAGAAAATCCAGTAAATCATCCCAAGCGTACTCAGCACAGCTTAGTGTAAGGAACCATGTAGGAGTTCCTAAATTCCGTAACATACATTTCAATTCTCCATGGCGTCGGTACCAATATTCATTAGACCCACGCTGACAAGCCATCAGATTAATCAATTGAGATTCCAAATGATCATCTCGCTGTTGCACTTTGTTCAGAAAATCCTTTGCAGACACATTATGTAGATGTACTCCAGTTTTTAAAATGTGATTTACTGCATAAGATAGTGCAGACAGGAATCTGTACTGGACGTTCATCATATCGTCCACCTTTTCCTGTAGGAAACAGCTGGGGAAAACAACGAGCTTCCAAGCTCTCCTCCCATACACTCACGGGAGTTCCTTTCGCTTTTTTCATCTGAAACAGATCAATAGTGTTTCCCATAACTTCTTTAGAATGAAGAGGATGTATGCTGAAATGTTCATAAATTTCTTCTTTTGACTTATCCACTTTTTCAATTTGCCCAGTTGGTATTCCTGTGTCTGCTAGTAAAACTTCTTCATCTTCATCCATGTAAATTGATACATACCATTTCTTATTTCTTTTCAAAAATAAATTTGCTCTTTGTACTTTTCGTACATCTACCAGCTCCTGCCAAATTTTCTTATTCTTTCTAGGTACACCATTAACCAGAATAACTAATGGTTCAGTTTCCAAACTATCTGCATCAATTGTTTCAATATTTTTTTCAAATCTAATGGCAAATAGACAACTCTTCCTTTTAAACCTCTTTGTAAATCTGAGGGAGGTAATATACCTGTTTTGGGCTCCATACGAACTATAGTCTGAAACGGATGGACACATTGAATGAGTATAGACTCATACGTATTTAAATCAGAAAGTTCCGCCGGAATATCAACCAATTCTAAATTATTATGTACAGCTCTAGCTGGCATTTTATTTTCTTCTAACTTGTTATAACAGTATTTACAAATACGCTGATCTTCACCCAAATCAAAACAATTTTCCAGAAATAAATATGTAGCAAAATCCTTCCACTTAGAATTATTTTCTTTTTCACTTTTTTTATAGAGATCAACATTCCTTGTTTGAGTTTTATAATGGTTTCTCCGGCAACAAATACAAGTAATATTTGGTCTTTCATTAGAGATGATAGTACATTTTGTCATTTGATCTTCAAAATTTTTACTAACAGTGAGTTCTACATTCTCTTCCACATTTTCTTCAATAACTGTGTCATTTCCTGCACTTTCTTGCTCTGGACCAAAGTAACAAAACTCAATATCCTCACAAACCTTCTTCACATCTGATACAGATCCACAGAACAGAGCACTATTCAACACATTTAACTTTAGTGCTGGACTTTTAGCAAAATACAATCTTCTCACAATTTTTCTCATTTCAGTATGATGAACTGCCAGCATCCTAAAATGGTGAAAAACACTTTGACAAACTTTCCTAGAAAGACAAGCCAGAGAATGTCCTTCCAAACCAGTATTCTCTCTCACTCTGCATGGATCTAGTCTTTGAAGCACCTTAATCTTCTGTTTAACACTTTTTTTACTATATTCTCTTAGAAAGTCACGTAATTTATCAATAGATTCCTGTCTTACAGTACAAATACTACTACAATTCCAAGTGTACACTGGGGCTTTAGGACGTCTCCCCATAACCTCATCAGCTAACACTTCTTCCTCATTTCTTGGAACCATTTTCTCCTTTTCCATTACACAACCATCTTTAACTTCATATGCTCGACCACTGGTGTCAACTGCATGCACCAAACTATTACTTTGAAGATAACTCTCTTCATTAAAAAATGTTTCAGTACTTGAACTATGCTTCCATTCTCCTAAGAACACTTTACAAAAGTTTTTTTTTTACTTCTTTTTTTCTTTTTCTTTTTGACTTCATTACATTCACTAATTTATCTAATGTACACATCCTGTTCAAAATTAAAATGAATAGTTTTCATTTTAATTCCAAAGCCTTTGCAACAATTGATTCAATATGTTTCTTTTTCTTATAAAATTTGGCTTTCTTCCTATATTTTTTCACATCCTTTAGCAAATTGAACATCACTCTTCTCTGAAACATTTTTTTTCTACGAATGTTTTTAAAATCTATTTTTCTTTTTAAGTCATTCTTTCTTACTTCTGATTGTACATTAGCATTTAGTATATTCTGTCGATTGTCTTGTTGTTTTCTACTTGAAACACTATTTGCAGTGGATATATGTTGTACATTTTTTCTTTGCCTGAGGATATTTTTTATAAAATCCTTAGTCTGCTTACCAGAAGACTTTTTTCTTTTTTCCAACATGAGGTTCTTCAACTAATTTTTGTTGTCCAGTTGTCTTCAAATATAGATGTTGTTGCTGTTCTTTTCTCTTTCTTGATTTTATAGGCATCTTTAATTTATTTCAGTGTTGTTCAGCAATACCTGAAAGAAACTAAAAAAAAAATACCTTTATGTAATTTAAATATATTACTATATTTTGTATGAGCTTTTCAAAGCCTATCATATGAGCTGTCCCTTTCCTACGACTGCAAGTCTTACACAATAAAGCTGCACAAATTAAATCTCTGACAACAATTCCTGTGTGCACACAGACTCATGGTGTGATTCTAGGCAGAAAACGATATTTGATTGGCAAATTCAAAGCACATTTACTACTGTGGTAGAGCAAGTGATAATTACTGTAACAGCCTGACACATTTTCCTTATAGTTGAGAGAGGTAGAAAAGAGCACATGTCCTAACAGCTACTTGAGACCATGAGCATGTGGAACCTGGGTGAGTGATTAGACTAGAGCAAAGGAAATGAGCCTTGGTGACATTGAATGTGTTAGCGTTACACACTGCTATCTGATATACCACACAGTGCTGAATACTTAGCATGGGACTGCAGGAGAAGCAACTGCCTCTGTGCTAAAAGTGTGTTTCTGGAGACTGTGTATTGTCAGGTGCAAGAGAGATCTGCATGGATGCTTCCACAACTGCATGAAGACTGCAGAGGTGTATATAAGAGTACATGTATGGTAAGGGTTAATTGGAGTTTTGAACATGTAGGAACTACCTCACCCATTGCAGGAGTGGAAGGAAAATCTCCGATGTTGATTTCAAATGTGTTTGCATTTGCCTTTCATTTGTGAGATAGTTATTTGTGCTGAATGCTAACCATCACAGTTCAAGAAAACAAGCTGACCCTTTCCTACGAGTGCAAGTCTTACAGAACAACAGCAACACAAGTTAAATCTCTAACAACAATTCCTGTGTGCACACAGACTCATGGTGTGATTCTAGGAAGAAAACGATATTTCATTGGCAATTTCAAAGCAGATTTACTACTGTGGTAGAGCAAGTGATAATTACTGTAACAGCCTGACACATTTTCCTTATAGTTTAGAGAGGCAGAAAAGAGCACATGTCCTAACAGCTACTTGAGACCATGAGCATGTGGAAACTGGGTGAGTGATTAGACTAGAGCAAAGGAAATGAGCCTTGGTGACGTTGAATGTGTTAGCATTACACACTGCTATCTGATGTACCACACAGTGCTGAATACTTAACATGGAACTGCAGGAGAAACTACTGCCTGTGTGCTAAAAGTATGTTTCTGGAGACTGTGTATTGTCAGGTGCAACAGAGATCTGCATGGACGCTTCCACAACTGCATGAAGACTGCAGAGATGTATATAAGAGTACATGTATGGTAAGGGTTAATTGGAGTTTTGAACTTGTACTATCTACTTCACCCATTGCAGGAGTGGAAGGAAAATCTACCATGTTGATTTCAAATGTGTTTGCATTTGCCTTTCATTTGTGAGATAGTGATTTGTGCTGAATGCTAGCCATCACAGTTCAAGAAAACAAGCTGCCCCTTTCCTATGAATGCAAGTTTTACAGAACCAGACCAACACGAATTAAATCTCTGACAACAATTCCTTTGTGCACACAGACTCATTGTGTGATTCTAGGCAGAAAACGATATTTGATTGGCAATTTCAAAGCACATTTACTACTGTGGTACAGCAAATGATAATTACTGTAACAGCCTGACACATTTTCCTTATAGTTTAGAGAAGCAGAAAAGAGCACATGTCCTACCAGCTACTTGAGACTATGAGCATGTGTAACCTGGGTGAGTGATTAGACTACAGCAAGGGAAATGAGCCTTTGTGATATTCATTGTGTTAGCGTTACTCACTGCTATCTGAAATACCACACAGTGCTGAATAGTAAGCATGAGAGTGCAGGAGAAGCACCTGGCTGTGTGCTAAGAGCGTACTTCTGGAGACTGTGTATTGTCAGGTGCAAGAGAGATCTGCATGGACGCTTTCACAACTGCATGAAGACTGCAGAGATATATGTAAGAGTACATGTGTGGTAAGTTTTAATTGGAGTTTTGAACATGTAGGAACTACCTCACCCATTGCAGGAGTGGAAGGAAAATCTACCATGTGAATTTCAATTGTGTTAGCATTTGCCTCTCATTTGTGAGATATTGATTTGTGTTGAATGCTAGCCATCACACTTCAAGAAAACAACCTGCCCCTTTCCTACGAATGCAAGTCTTACAGAACCAGACCAACACAAATTAAATCTCTGACAACAATTCCTTTGTGCACACAGACTCATGGTGTGATTCTAGGCAGAAAACAGTATTCCTGGGTGATACCAGTACACCTTAACTTATGGTGAAGACACACTCCATAATATCTTACAAGTTCAAGGCAGTTAAATATCTTCCAAAACATAAAATGTAAAACACAACTTTAAAACAAGAATCACATTTCTATTATTTATATCAAAATGCACCACATACATCCCCTCTCAAATTCATAACTCACCTTTAAAAGTAGTTAGTTGAGAAAGAAATGTGGCACTCACACAGCAGATTATCAGAGCCAGAATCTCTGAGCTGTACACCTCTCACCAGAACCAGTAAATGGTAATCTTTCCCTCTCTTTTTTCACACATATACATGTTAACTTCAAATCACAGTGCTTCCCACATTTTTTCAAATGGAAACACACATTTCTATTGGTTGCAAATTTCAACCCTTTCCAAACGATACCTACCCCCAACATGACTTCTGCCTGCTACCATAGCAACAGGTCATGGAACACTGGTGTGAGCAGAGAGGTCAGAAGTTCAGCACACAATGTTTCTAATCAAAAGAGCAAGAGTGCTTGACTTTTCAAACCAAACAGCAAATCCAAAGTAATGTTCTGTGGGAACACATTTTTCTGAACCAATACAAAACATGCTTTTAAAAATTTAAACATACAGCCTAGTTTTTATTGTTGAATGGTCTGAAACAGCCAATGAGTTCTTTTTATTAAAAAAAAGTATGTAAGCCTCCATTTTACTTTCATATTGCCATTCTACTGAAAGACACCTTCTGAGTGCATCCAGATCTCCTTGAAAGATGTTCACAGTGTGGATTGTAGGTTATAGCTATGTCTGCTGGACTGAAAAGTATGCAGAAAAAAGAGGTATTGTGAAAGAAAGACCTTGCTTTGCCAAATGTAGACATTAAATGGATTGGTCAGAGAGGGTTAAAGTGGCACCAATTAATGCCTTTGGTGAAATCCTTTCTACATCTCCCACAGCCTGACCTTATAATTGTGCACTGTGGCGGAAATGACCTAGGCACTTTAACTGGGGTAGGTCTGGAAATGCTTGTTAAGGACACCTTTGTGCAATTGATGTCACTTTTTCCACAAACTACCTTTGCATATTCTAATATATGCCAAAGGCGAAAGTGGAACTGGTCCAACCAATATTGTCCGCAGATTGACAAAGCAAGAAAGCACGTCAATAAGTCTGTTTCTGCTTTCCTCAGAGACTATGGTATGGGTTCTATATACCACAACAACTTGCGTTACAACATGCAAGGCATTTATAGAGGAGATGGTGTACATTTCACAGATGAAGGCAACAGAGTCTTCCTCTTGAACTTTAGACTCTGCGTCGGTACTTACTTGTAGGTACAAAAAAACTCTCAATGAACACAACGGCTCTTTTTAGAGCCAACCAACATCTAAACACTTAAACTTGATTTTTAATTCTATTTTTTTTATGTTTTTTTGGGGGGGGACCTAAGGGGTCTTTCATGGTCCCCCTGAGAAGTCCTAGGGGGTCAGGAACTCTCTACCCTGCCCCCTTTTAACGTTTTCCACTTGTGTTTTTAACTCTCTTCTGCCTCTAAAACTCAAAATGGTGGCTAGGGGTGCGCGCACCCCGGGATTTTTTGAAAAAAAATAAAATGTTGTTTTTCACCCTTCGGGGTCCTTCAGGGACCCCCTGACAAAGGCTAGTGGGTCAGGAACTCTCTACCCTGCCCCCTTTTCACGTTCTCCACCTTTCTTTTTCCCTGTCACACACACAACACACAAAATGGCGGCCGACACTTCCTGATTTCGACCGATTCGAATGTTGACTGACATGAATCCACCAATCAGAATTACGCTCGCGCACGGCACCGTGCGCGCACGGTGCGCGCACGGTGCGCGGCTATAGATATTTATGTACTTTTAACTGCAATTTTCTCAGGAACTACTGAACAGATTGACACCATATATGCAAAAGGCACATCCCTGACCTGAGGACTACCTCTTTGCCAAATTTTAAGTAATTCTGTTCAGCCGTTCGGGCTGTACCTTCGACTAAAGGTCCTATGGGAAATGCATGGGGTAAACGCGTTTTGGGACCCCCTTTTTTCTCAGCCCCCGCTTGACAAATCACCCCGAGACTTTCAGGGTAGGAGCTGAGCGGAGCGCCCCATTAGTTTTGAAAATTTCGCGAGGATTCGTCAAACGGCGCCAAAGTTATTCAAAATAGAATTTTGAGATTTCCTATGGAAACTCGGTCCTAACTATAACTATCTACTGGCGACCGCCAGTAGATAATATATATGTATATGTATATATTTTATGCTTAATGATTTTCCCATCATTCCCACCCTGTATCTGATACCAAAGGTACATAAACAAATTAATCCCCCGCCTGGCAGACCGATCATTTCGGCGATAGGAGGAATGAGTGAGCATATCACCGAATATGTTGACTATTTTTTACAACCTTTTGTACAAGGACTGCCATCCTACATTAGAGACACGGGTGATTTTTTAAACAAAATTCAAAACATCAAATGGGAAGATGATTTGTTATTAGTGGTTATGGACATTGAGTCTTTATACACCAGCATTGACCATCACGCTGGCTTGTCAGCTATTAAGCATTATTTGGACAATAGACCCCTTGGCCTGTATAACCACAACATTATGCTTCTAGAGATGGTCAAATGGTGTCTCTTTAACAATTTCTTCATGTTTGAGAATTCAGTATACCGTCAGACAAGGGGTGTAGCCATGGGGGCTTGCTTCTCTCCCAGCTACGCATGCTTACATGTGGGCTGGTGGGAGGAGCAGACCCTCCATGGCATTTTGGCTAGAGTGGCGGATAGACAAGTTATGCATTGGCTTAGATATATAGACGATGTTTTTTTCATTTGGAAAGGTGATCGTGAGAGTGCTTTATTGTTTATTAATGAACTGAATAACAACACATGCAATCTTAAATTCACTGCATCAATTAGCGCCTCTGAGGTTCCCTTTCTAGATACTATGATTTACATTCAGGATGGTCGTCTTGCATCTACACTTTTTAGAAAGCCCACAGCAGGGAACGCCACCCTACATGCAACTAGCTCTCACCCCAGCCATCTGATTAGAAGCATCCCCTACGGGGAGCTTCTTAGGCTGAAACGAATCTGCAGCACTGATGAGGAATTTGTTAAATGCTCTGAACAGGCATTATCCAGAATCAGGGAAAGGGGATACAAAAATAACATCCTTAAACAAGCCCAGGTGAAGGTGGCTCTGAAATCCCGAGAGGACCTTCTATCCCCTAAGACAAATGTTGTTACACCTGTGACCAATAATTCTCAAGAAAGCAATACACCCCATCTTATCATTACATACAATAAACAGCACAACCAGCTCAGGAGGATTGTTAATCGTAACTGGCCAATACTGAAAACAGACGCAGTGTTGACCCCCAGATTACCATCCACTCCTACCATTACTTTTAGACGGGCAGTTTCGATGAGAAACCAGTTGGTGTCTAAAAATGCTGAAACCATTACCAAAACAAATTGGTTGCAAAGAAAAGGTTTCTTCAAATGCACTTCGTGCAGGGCATGTAAGTTTGGAGTGAATACCTTGCAGTATAACACTCCTTTCAGTCCCACTCCAATACAAATTAGGGGGCATTACACTTGCCGCACGGACTTTGCAGTGTATGTCTTAACTTGCACCTGCGGTCTCAGATACGTAGGTAGCACCAAATTATAAGTTCATGCACGCATTTTACAGCACCTGAGGGCCATCGTAAATAATGATTCCACCTATCCTGTGGCCCGTCACTTCAGAGCTGTTCATGACAATGACCTTACCTGTCTCTCTTACTATGTAATTGATGCAATACCGAAATTAAAACAAGGGGGTAATAGAGAGCGTATGCTTAGACAACTGGAAACACGAGTAATCATTGAGCTCGATACCAAAACACCTTTCGGGCTCAACACAACGGAAGATATGCACAACTTTCTATAAAAGTCTAGTGACAATGATAGCAGAAATATTATCTTGTTGTGCCTCCTTTCACATTTACTCTGTGTCGATACATAGGTCTCTACCTCATTGCCTTAAACCATATGCTTAGGTGGTTTCGGGTCTGGTGGTGCTTGTTACGAAATATTAGCAATTCTATACTCTATGATCATCTATCTAGATTTGTTATATAAGATGCTGCTTCACTTTATGAAAATAACTGAGAGAAAAAAACACACCCACTTCACTACATTATTCCAATATCCTAATTTTAGGTAATATTGAGATCCTATCGGTATGTATTACTTGATGTATGAGTTTTACAAATAGTTTTATATTCGATATATTTATTGCGGATTTGCACAATGTCTTGAATTGCACTTTTGCACTTTAGTACTTTATTTATTGCACCTTTAGGCACTATTGCACTTTACGTAAAATGTTTATACATATTAAATTACTAAATTATATACAAAAAAATATATATAATGTTTTTTAAAAAATATCATATTAAAAACAGTTATTACTCATGTCGATAGGAAATATCAGAGCACATTCGGAGAGGACTGTTATGACTAAATTCATTCAACATTTGATATTACTGCGTTTTGGATTTCATCCAGATTACACTTGTGGAGTAGTGTCAGAATACATTGCTGACTATATCTGCACGTATATCTATTATTCTTCTATTGTGTATGATTCACATTTCACACTAGATCTATCTTGAATTGCCCATGTATCACATATGATCTCATTTTAACATAGATGATGAAAAATGTATATATATATATTTTTTTATGTGTTCCGAGTTTACTACAACAATATGTATTTAAACTTTGTATATAGTGTTTTACTCGGTATACTGGGCCATACTTACATTTGACTATGTTTGCAATCGAATTACGTGCATTTATTAAGAGTCTGTTTTTCCGCTGGAAGTTGTAAATGTAATACGATAGTATGTCTTCTATTTCCTCTCCACCATGTGATAGGTGTGTTTGCCTTTTTAAATCGCGTCATACGCAAAGTTTGTCCCATGTGATCAAGCCCCTCCGGTGGCGAAACGCATCATGACAGAAGGGAGACTCTTATACTTTTTGAAATAAAGAGTGTTCACCGACGAAGAGGAGTTCGTGTATTCTTGTTTGCGCAAAACTGAGGAATACTGCGTGCCTATATATGTATATATATATATATATATATATCTCCACAACAGTATTCCTTCCAGAAAAATTTGCGCCCGATATATATATATAATTTTTATTTTGTTTTTTTCACTGAAAAAACCTAAGGGTACAGGGACATTATAGTTAGGTAATAGAATTTAAAAAAAGCCTTAGAAATTCACTGAAAAAAACAAAGGTTACAGGGACATTATAGTTAGGCTCAGATTATACAAACACAAAACCATAGAAATTCAGCGGTTATAGTTACCTGAGCTAACTATAACTTACGTCACACAATGCACTGCTAATGACCTCACATATTACATCATAAACAGGGGATTCCCTTTGGGAGAACCTATTCTGTGTGTGAACCCAAATTTGAATCCCAATAGTCCAGTAAGGATACACTAAACACAATGTTACATCAATGTTAATAATCCATAAAATTATATATCACTGTCTCCTTGTTAAAAAATATATATGTATATTTTTTATTGTTGTCATTCAAAATAAATACAATAATCTTCCACTGTTCACATATTCAGTGTAATACACAATTTAAAAACCTTAAAACATCGCACATAACATATATTGAGTGTAGCTCTCAAGACCAAGTATACAGTATGTATCTCATATGTTAATTGTCCAAAACGTTACATTAATAAGCACACTGCTCTTATAAATGTTCTTCATAAGTTCACAGATTTAATCAAAAACAACAACATTAAAGGCTCATTACATAGAATGATATCACCCTAAAATTCCTAAGGAATTTTTTCAGTCAGCGCAGCGTTTGGTGGCACCTTCTTCATTACAAATTTATTTTAAAAAATTGTTTTCCATACAATAAAACAGTTCTGTTGTAGGAGACAAGAAAACATAAAAGATCCAATCAGTATATGGTTTATATATATTTGAAACTAGACCATCACTTAATACATCCCTGTTCTAGTGCACAATACTAGCTAAGAATAGACCCACCCCATTATTCTTGGGGGGGAATTTAAAAAAATGAATCAAAATCCTCTCTGTACGGCGCTTATCACCCGCCACTTTTACTTATTAGTCATTATGTAGGGGCATTTTAAATATCCAATCAGATAACAAAAAAGCTATTTCATGGGGTCCTACAGATCATCCCTGGCAAACTATCCATTTAATCATACTGTATGTTAAACCCAGTGCTCTTCACTTCTCTATTTGTGATTAAGAGATTAAACGTCCATCAAATTAGAGATTTGTAAACATGACTGTACCTTACTTGTAATTCATTTGATCCCTCCCAATAGGGGTGGTATTCCAGTGGTTAGATCCAATCACCTCCAGAGATTTGTGCAACCTATAACATACATAATTTCATTAAAAAGCATTCTAAGCTGTTATTCCAGAGGTGAGTGACCCATTGTTAATTAGTCACTAAATATTCTGGTGTGTACGTCGGGGACTATTTGATGAGTCTTAATCATTATTTTGACGTGTTTTCTAACAAGAGTCTCTGTAATATCTTATATACATTCTTTTTACATATATTTTAGTCTAATTGATAGATATGCATGATTTTAAAGTTATGTAGTTGTATCTAACTCTCACTTACCCAATTATCTCCAGTAATATTGCTCCACCCAGTAAAAAAAATCTACTTGAGGGCCTTCCAGCTGGTAAGGAATCCTTATCCTTCGTACCTTTTTAGGTTACTCTCCCATTGGTTACTTGTGATCCAATGTGTACTGAAAATGAATAAATATCAGGTTGAGAAAAAATGTGTTCATATTCCAATACTACTTCTATATATCATCCTAATGCCCAGTTTTCAGGCCTTTACTCGTATTTGCTCACCATATCTCTTTAACCTTCTTTAACTCCAGGTTCGGACAATCCAATCCTCATCCAGTACTCTTTCTACAGGCTAAGGACCTGATACAATTTACCCAAGCTCAATTAAAAAACGCTCATCATGTTCTAAAATTATAAAACACGAGTCTCCTCCTGCATAAATATGTACAAACAGCCCTCCTAATAAAGGTACTTCCACGTGCACTACGAAGCTCATACGTTCGCTAAAAAAAATTCTCCACAGCTCAATTATAAAATACCAACTTTATTTCAAAGTTTACCCCTTTCTTGGCCCCAGCTGGATGGATGCCCAGAAACTTTCCGTGCACAACAAGAATCCCTGGCACGTCTTTTTGGTAACATTTTGTGAAGAATTTTCAAACAGCGCCAAAGATATAGGCAAGTCAAAAAACAATTTTCCTATGGAAACATATTCCTGTCTATAAGTACCTACTGGCAAGACCCTCGATCACTTACGGAAGGGGGAAATCCTTTGGGGATTGCTTGACTTGTAGCTATTATGCTAGGAACCCCTAGGACAAGACAAGGGTCACAAGAATAAAGTAATTTTTCAGATGTGGAATGTGTAAGGCCTGCAGAAATACAGTTCATGAATAACCATTCTCCAGTGGAGGAAAAAGATCTTTCAAGCATGTTTTAAAATTCTCATCCAACTATTGTGTATATGTGTTGCGATGCTGCTGCAACTTGATGTTTATTGGCAGCACCACACTTCCTCTTCTGAAAACCATTTTATACCATCATAGAGTGATCAGAAATGTGGATGCTGCCTATCCGGTGGGCAGACATTGTTCGGCAATACATAATTGTGATGTTTCACAGCTTATTTTATTTGGCATTGACAACATTGATACACAAACTAAACAACTACTGGGCTTCAACAAGGATGAAGAAGTTGAGGTCCACGTTGGATGAGCCTCCAGCGGTTACATATGCACTGTATGGCAAACTCTAAGAATAACTTTAGTATAGTACTGTGTGGTTCTCCGGGGTATATATGAGAATTTTTATATTTATGGTTAAGGAACTCATGTATAGAGCTCTTTAAATAAATAAATAGAGATCTATTGTTAAATTGTACAAACCATATTATATTTTCATATACTTGTGATTGCGCATTAGAGGGGTTCCTTTACTATTGATGGAGTTTTTATTCAATATTCAGATATCCGAATAAAAATGGGATATACCATTGCTGATGTCAATTGATATTATGTTTCATGGTGGATGAATTTGTATTAGAATTCTATAACACCAATTTGCAGTATGCAGTATTTGCAGTATGCACTTATGAATATATCCTACTTATTGTAAAATTTCATATTGTGCCTTAAAGATCTGCACATGCTTATATGGCCAATTGAGTGATATCTGTCTATCCCTCTTATCACTTCCATGAGTGCTGTCTTCTTTTTCTCCCCTTCTATCCAGACTGCTAGGACAAGTGGGGTTGAGGATGTTTTCTGATACAGCGCTGCCCTGGTGTGCCCGTCCTTCTTTCGTGATCTGAAGTTTTCCTGGGATAGTATGGGGAACAGTTCCCTTGATGGAGCACCTGCACATATGGTGGACCGGAGCCTGTATGGACTGTTTTTTGGCAAGTAATATGGCAAAAAACATTCAGGGAATCATTCTGATGCTAATGCATGTACTCATGAACGTACTCTGAGACTCGTGCACCCACTCACACATCCACTAATGCACCCATTCACTCATCAACTGAGACAATCACAGACCCACTCACAGACCCACTCAGAGACTCGCACATCCACTCTGAGACCTAATCAGATACGCATGTACCCATTTACATAGACTCATGGACCCTGTGAACATATATTGACAGACATGTGAGAGAGTCCTGCATGGACTTATACACTGACCCAGACACTCATGCACTCACTCAAATTGTCAGTCAGAGATTGACACATCTACTCACAGACCCACTGACAGTCTCATTCACCCTCTCAAACACATACTGAGACACTCATATCCATTGAAAGACCCACTCGGAGACTCATGCACCGCCTCCCACATCTACTCAAACACAGACACACCGAGAGATTCATGCACTCAGTAAACCCTAAATCAGACACTCACGCAGCCACTCACAGATGGACTCAGAGACTTGTACATCCACTCTGAGGCCTAGTCAGATACTCATGTACCTATTTACACAGTCACTCAGACATTCATGCACCCAGTCACAGACCCACTCAGACTCTGATGCACCGGCACAGAAATTCACCAGGAGACTCATGGACCCTCTCAAACATATATTCACAGACATAGTAAAAGAGTCCTGCATGGACTTATACACCCAGACACTCATGCCAACACTTAAAGCGTCAGTCAGACATTGATGCATCCACTCACAAACCCACTGACAGACTCATTCACCCTCTCAAACACATACTGAGGCACTCATACATCCATTTATAGACCCACTCAGAGACTCATGCTCCCACTCCCACATCCAATCAGACGCTTACACACCCACTCCCAGACACACCAAGAGATTCATGCACCCACCAAACCCCAAGTCAGACACTCATGCAGCCACACACAGATGGACTCAGAGACTCGTGCATCCACTCAATGACCTACTCAGAGACTTATGAACCCTCTCACATACCCACTCAGATACTCACACAACCACACACACATCACTGAGACATTTATACACCCACTCACACTTTCACTCAGATACTCATGCATCCACTCATATTCACCCACTCACAGACCCACTCACAGACTCATGCATGCACTCACAGACACTCTCAGATACTGCCACACTCACTTAAAGACCCACTCATATTCTCATGTGCTCACTCACAGACCCATACAGACACTCATGCACTTACTCACAGACCCTGTCACAACCTTACACAGACAGGCACAGACTCACCAAGAAACTCATGCACCCACTTAGAAACTCACTCAGACAGTCATGCACTCACTCACAGACTGCTTCACAGACTTATGGAGGCAGTCACAAACCCATTCAGACACTCTGACATTAACTCACAGACCCACTCACATACTGATGCACCTACTCAGAGATGTAGTCATAGACTCTGGCTTCCAGTCACAGACTCAGTCAGAAACTCAGATGGTCACTCACACACTTAGTCATAGATTCACACACCCACTGACCTACCCACTCAGAGACTGATGCACCCACTCACATACCCACTCGGACAGCCACACACCCACTCAGAGACTGATGCACCCACTCAGACAGTCACACACCCACTCATAGTGCTACTGAGAGACTCATGCATTCACTCACAAACCCAGTGAGAGACTCATGTACCCACTGACCGACCCACTCACTCAGACACTTATAAACCCACTCACTCAAGTATGCAGTCACCTACACAGCCATTCAGTCACCCATACAGCTACTCACACTACCGCTTATTTACCTATCCATCCACTCACACATTCACTTAGACTCTCAAACTCTCTCTCATAGACCCTGTCAAACACTGAAACACCCTCTGACACAGCTTCTGAGACAGTTATGCTCCCACTGACAGACTCACTCAAAGTCTGATATATGCAGTCACAGACACTCTGAGAGAGTTATGCATATTTTATAGTGTCATTTATATAGTGATGTACCCAGTGTCATGCACAGAATCACTTATATAGCGATGATGTTTCAATGTGCTGGTGTCCATTGAATGTCTGATTTTGTTTTGAGAAGATTTTAAATATTAAAAAAAGGGGCTTATAAAGAAAAGAAACAATATTTTGAGCAAAAGGATGGCTCTGAGCCTTCGTATTTATTGCATGTGACAGCTACACATAAGACTGGATGCAGAGTTTTAGGTTGTTGAGAAACCCTCTGATGCCTTCATCTGTGAAGTGAACTCCATCACATCTATGGCTTCCATGCATATCAGAGTGCAGGTTGTTGTTGTAGATAGAGCCCATTTTATGGTCTCCGAGGAATACAGAAACAGTTTTATTAACATGTTTCCTGCCTTTAGCATATGTTAGAGTACACCAGGACAGTCTCAGGGAACAGTGTCATCAATTCAGCAAAAGTGTCTTTCATTAGGATTTCCACTCCTACCCAATCAGAGTGCATAGGTCATGCACCCAGTCACAGACCCACTCAGAGGCCGGATCTGGTGGCGCAGTGGACAAATGCATCCACTGTAGGGGCCTGTGTTCAACCTCATAGTCACGGGTTCTAATCCCGGCTGGTCCACTCAGCCTTTCATCCATCTGAGGTCGATAAAATGAGTACCATTGAGTTGGGTAACAATATACATCTGTTATTCAGTGCCTTGAGACTTTCGGGTGATACGTGCGCTATACAAAAGTACATGTTATGTTTATGTTGCCACCACAGTGCACAATCACGAGGTCAGGGTTTGGGAATCCACAATGCTTTTAACCAAAGGCAGCAATTCATGGCACTTTAACCCTCTCTGGCCAATACAACTAATGTCCACATTAACCAAACCCACGTCTTCATCAATACTAGGCCTGGGCGAAGCACTACGCTACGCTTGCGTAGTTTGCGAAGTTCGCGCTACTTCGCGCTACGCGAACTGCACGTAGCACAGTGCGAACACGCGTAGCGTAGTGTTGCGTAGTGCTGCGGTCATTTTTTGCTTGCTCGCGGTCCTCAACGTCAAGTTGGCGACCGCGAGCAAGCAAAATGACATCCTGGCGAGACTTTTCCGGAAAATAAACCTCCCGGCGAGATTCCCAACGCGAGAAGGTCAGGTTTCTCATTGCGAGGGGTCGCGTATGCTCGCGACCGCTCGCGATGAGAAACTACCAGTTCGCGTTGAGAAAGCTGCAGCTCGAGTAAAAATCTACTCGAGCAGCAGAAAACTACAGCTCGCACTGTGCAAGATGCCATTTTCAATGATTGCACAGTGCCGGTTGCTTGTCCGCACTGTGCAATCATTGAAAACAACATCTTGCACAGTGCGAACATGTTACTTCGCAGTTCGCGAAGTGCTACGCGTAGCTCGCGTAGTGCGAACTTCACTTTGCGTAGCTTCGCGAAGTGCTACTTCGCGAACTACGCCCACCCTTAATCAATACCACTTTTTCTAGGAGCCTCTCTAGCCCAAAAGACATAGCTGTGGGCCACAATCCACACTCTAACCATTTTGAAGTAAAGCAGCAGTAGCAGACAGGAGAAGGCTGGAGCTGAATGAGGCAGTTTTCAAAATGAAAGGCAGTTAAAATGGAGGTGTGCTTCTGGTTTAAAAAACATATTTGATTGGATGCTGTGAATATGAAGGTGAATACAAGTAGGCAGTGTCTTGAAAGGATTAGTAACTAGTTCTGCGATTGGTGCTGGAAAAACATTGACTTGAATATGCTTTTCATTTTGTACAGTAAACCACATCTGCTGCAACTCATTTTGTAACTAGTATGACCCTTCTAGAATGTACTGCGAACTTGTGACCTACTGGTTCTAGTGTGAAACTGCTCTACAAGTATACTGGGGAAGGGTGTTAAAGGGAGAGGTCACTGTTTTTAGAAATAAGAGGTGTTTAGACTCATTGTTCTATAAAAAGGGTTTCATTTCCTAGTGTGGGCCACAATCCACACTCTAACCATTTTGAAGTAAAGCAGCAGTAGCAGACAGGAGAAGGCTGGAGCTGAATGAGGCAGTTTTCAAAATGAAAGGCAGTTAAAATGGAGGTGTGCTTCTGGTTTAAAAAACATATTTGATTGGATGCTGTGAATATGAAGGTGAATACAAGTAGGCAGTGTCTTGAAAGGATTAGTAACTAGTTCTGCGATTGGTGCTGGAAAAACATTGACTTGAATATGCTTTTCATTTTGTACAGTAAACCACATCTGCTGCAACTCATTTTGTAACTAGTATGACCCTTCTAGAATGTACTGCGAACTTGTGACCTACTGGTTCTAGTGTGAAACTGCTCTACAAGTATACTGGGGAAGGGTGTTAAAGGGAGAGGTCACTGTTTTTAGAAATAAGAGGTGTTTAGACTCATTGTTCTATAAAAAGGGTTTCATTTCCTAGTGAGGGCTTGCTTATAAAGTAAACTGTGCACTTAAAGTCATAAAACTATCAAGCTAAATATGTTTTTGGACTACAGTTATTTTTCGCAAATTTATCACGATGATCGTGATTAAAAAAGCAAATATGCACAAATAGACCTGAAAGGGTTAACACATACTAGCCATTTAGAAGCAGACTTACAAAACTAATATATGGAAGGAATGTTTTTATTTGCTGCCTTTTGCAGTCTGAGGCAGTGCAAAGTTGAAAAGGTTGCCATTGATGGTTGTTTTGTATGAGAGTGGTGTGCCATGCGTATGCCTAGTTTAAGCAAATCCTGAGTCTATTATCAAGATAAAAATAATCTATGTCATTAGTGAACTCAATCTTCTGATATGTCAATTACATTTTATTTTAAGCAAATAAATTGATTAAAAAGGTATATGTGTATGTGAGATTGCTAGAAAAGAGTCTGAAATATATATCAAAGTATTTGAAGTATGTCAGATGATCTATGACTGGTGGGATAGGTGACTAAAACACAGTTTGTCTCAGGTACAGATTAGGTCTATGTGGAGTTAGTTCACAATGTGTTGCCATGGAGCTGCATATTGCACCTGTGCTGCTTTACACCATTCTCTAAATGGTAGAAAAAACCGCACTGCATGCTAACGGTTAAAGTTATACATAATTATGTATTAGGAGATATGAAAGTTTTACATGTCTATACATGATTAGCTGCTCACAAAAATAGTTTTTCATTGAATTCTGGGACTTGTAGTCCTATTTGACCCATTAGTAAAGAGGATTAGCACACTCAGAATTTAAAGTGGAAAACATGCACTGCATATATGAATCATGAATATGTGAAAGTTGACAGCTATGTATTACATACTCTTTAGCGTAGGTGTTCGTAAAATACAGGGCAGGTCTGTATGTTCATAGATGCTGATATATGTTCTCTAAACATATACTAAGTCACTTGTATAGTAAAATACATAGTTAAACATACAGTGTTGAAATATTATTTAGGCTTACTAGTGAAGAGTGTGCCTGTAGACTCTCACTGCCAGCTTCCCTTGGCATGTAAAATCAGTTTGCCCATGCATATTTTTGTACAAATAACTGACCTCTGAGATATGCGATAGGTATGCAATTTTGCATGGTACTTTCTGGTTACAAAAGGTGAGAGTTGTTCATTTGAGTTTTAGTGACTTAGTCATGCATGTGGACACTCTTATGCCAAGCACTGCACAGAGATTAACACCCATAATGCAACTGACATGCACGTTTCCAAAGCATATAACCTCTCACTCAAACACTCACAGACCAACTGAAGCACTTGTATATTCACTAACATACTCACAAACTAGTTATATATCCAGAAGTATGTAACAAAAGCAGCTACACATTCACAACTGCATGCACACACTTAAATAACCCATTGCTCACTAACACTCACAGGAGGCAATCCATGTAGCCCCTTACAGAGACATTTAGAGAACCATATATCTAACAAAGAGAGGCAGTCATATACCTACAAACTTACATACACATGCAATCATAGACCCAGATAGGGACTAAAATACTCATTCAGATAGCTGCTAAAGAACAGCTACTTTCAAGTCTACCATCCAGATAAGTAACCCTTGCATTATGTCTTAGGTCTGCTATACTTGAGCCTGTGTATGCATTTTTACAGTTAGGGCTGTGTTCTCACTTAAAACTCATAGGCAAGGTGTAAACTGCTCTTGTAACACATATAACTGACCACTAAGGTAGGCTGTAGCTAGAACATAGCGCAGGGAGCTATGTGCTCAAAAGGTAAGATATGTCCTCTGAAGTTTCAGTGAGTTATATGCACTTCTAGGGATCCATGTGCCCTGCTTATATACATCCACCCTGCCACCCACACTTCAATCTGACATACCTAAGTGGAAAAGCAGACAGACACTAAAACACCTAGTAAGATACTGACAGAGGCACCTACACAATTGCTCAAAATACAGGCACGGCTGATATGTATCCAGGGCTAATGGAGGCAGTTGCACAAACATTAAAAAAAACAATACTCACTAACACACCCAGGAGGCAATCCATGCAGGCCCTTACAGACACATTTAGAGAACCACACATGTCACAAAGAGAGGCAGTCATTTACCATCAAAGTTACAAAACACATGCAATCAGAGCCCCAAATAGGGACTGAGACACTCATTCAGATATCTGATAAAGATCTGACGCTTTCAGTTCTACCATGCAGAGAAGTAGCAATTACATTATGTCTCGGGCATGCTAAACTTGAGCCTGTGCCTGCAGTTTTACTCATAGGGTTGTCTTCTCACTCAAAACTCCCAGACAAGGGGTAAATTGCTCTTGTAACACATATAACTGACCACTAGAGTAGGATATAGCTGGGCCATAGCACAGGGAACTATGTGTGTAAATGGTAAGACATGTACTCTAAGGTTTCAGTGAGCTATATGCGCTCCTGAAGGCCCATGTACCAAATTATACATCTACTCCGCAACCCACACTTTAATCTAACATACCTAAGTAGAAAAGCAGCATGACACTAAAACAGCCTGTGTGATAGTGAAAGAAGCATCTAAACATTCACTCACACAGACTGGCACAACTGAAATGTATCTAGTGATAATGGAGGCAAGTTGCACACACATAAGAAAAACCCAGTACTCACTAACGCACCCAGGAGGCAATCCAGGTAGCCGCTTACAGACATATCTAGAGAACCATACATGTCACAAACCGAGGCAGTCGTTTACCAACAAACTTACATACACATGCATTGACAGCCCAAGATCGGGACTGACACACACATTCAGGTATCTGCTAAAGAACTGACAATTTCAAGTCTACCATGCAGAGAAGTTGCCCCTGCATAATGTCTTGGACCTGCTACACTTGAGCCTGTGCATGCAGTTTTAATGCTACGTCAACCTTCACATTTAAAACTCCTAGACAAGGCATAAACCGCTCTTTCTCCTGACTATAACTCGCCACTGAGGTAGGCTACAGCAAAGGCTTCCTGTTTTCCTTTTTTACTGAGTTTTACTGATAAATACAGACAGAAAACCATTTATTTTCATGTCTGTATTTATTTTTAAATGTTGATAAAACGGAAATTGGGTTGTTTTTGAGTGATTCTAAATAATATCAGTCATGAATGCAAGGCCAATAGCTGTCGGATTGACAGGCAAGGGGATTAAAAAAATGAAGGAAATTTAATAAAGAGCCTTAAACAGCAGTAGATATGCCCAATCTTGATACTAAAATTAGCATGTTTTCTTATAAGTGCATATTTTATCATCTGAGTGTGTTTATATATCATTGAAACCTGTCAGGCATTCAGGCACGAGTGTACGTTAACTGGTTAAATAAATGCAGAAATATACACATTTCAGCTTCATTTTTTCTGAAAACCTAAATAAAATATGGATAAATACTGGTAAAATTAGCAAAAATAATTATGGATAAATACAGACGAGATGACGAAAATATAAATACCAGAAAACCGGGAGCCCTAGCTATAGCTAGGCCGAAGGGTAGGATGCTATGTGCTTAAAAGGTAACACATGTACTGATTTACTGAGCTATATGTGGTCCTACAGACCCACATGAAAATTAATAGAATAATGTTACCTATATTAGAATAAGAGAACTGTTTATGTTGCTAGCTGAACACTAAAAAATATAATCTGACACTATCTAGTTCAAAGGTAAATGTGCTTATCTACTTTTTCTTTTCAGACATTAATTTTTTGTTAACTACAGACAGCTGCAATGCAATCAAAAAGTGACCGAAGAAAGAAACAAGATCAAGGATACTATCTTGTCAGAAGTGAGAAACAAAAGGGGCAAAATGTGGAAAAAGTGGAAAAAGTGGTGAAAGGGAAAAGAGCTATTTTTAAGAGGACGAAGACATTTCTTAAAATGTTGGTGCACAACTTGAAAGTAAACAAAATACAAAGTTTGCCATCCACCAAGAAAGTAGAAAACGTGCAAGACAAGAACACAAAAAAAACAAAAAAGGACATACTTTAAACAGGAGGCAGAGGCAGTTTAAGGAAATCAGTGTTAGAATGTTCTGTAGTAGTGTAATACTGAATTCAATAAGAACTATGAAAAAGTATAAAATACCTTTGCAAGTACATATAGATTAGATTAGATTAGAATACTTGTAAAGCACATGGCTGCCTCGGCAATGAGGCATCCCAGCGCTGAAGCAAGACGGAGTGGGAAGCATGTGAGAGTTAGAGTTGAGAGAAAAGCCAGGTTTTCATAAGCTGTCTGAAGACCTGGTGGTCAGAGTTGCTGCGGATGTGTAGAGGGAGAGAATTCCCTAAGGTGGGGGCCAGTCGCCTGAAGGAGCGACCGCCAGATCTGGTCCTTCGTATGCGTGGAATTCTTGCGAGGAGCAGGTTCGCCGAGCGCAGCGCTCGCGGTGGAGAGTAGAAGGCGCACAGGTCGCTCAGAATATCTGGGCCGATACCTGCCAGAATCTTGTGCATGGCACAGAGTGCCTTGAAGCGCACTCGGTATTCAAGGGGTAGCCAATGCAGGCGGTGGAGGAGGTTGGAGACATGACTGTACTTGGGGAGGGCGAAGATGGCAAGTGCTGCAGCGTTCTGGACCCGCTGCAGTCAGGTCATCACAGACTTATTAGAGCCCAGGAGAAACACATTGCAGTAGTCTAATCGGGCCAGTATAGAGGCTTGGATGATCAACTGACGCGTTTGGGCGTCAAATAGGCCAGGTATCAGCTTAAGGCCACGCAGTAGCCCTTAACATTTCTTGGCCACTGATTTGGCATGCGTCTCATAGTTGAGGTCTCTGTCAAGCATAATACCCTGATTTTTCACTGCGGATTTAGGGTCAAGAGTGGCTCCAAGGGCAGGAGGCCACCATTCATTGTTCCAGAGATTGGAGAATCAGAAGAATTTCAGATTTAGCAGAGTTCAGCTGCAGGAAGTTAGCTGTCATCCACTTTGCGACGGCCAATATGTCTGCTTTAAATTTTGGTCTATCCTGGCTAGGATTGTTAGACAGGGTGATCACCAGTTGGGTGTCATCTGCATACGACACCAGGGAAATTCCCCGCGCTTCGGCCATCTGTGCCAGTGGGCACATATAGATATTAAAAAGCATGGGGCTCAATGTTGAGCCCTGAGGAACCCCACAACGGAGTGGGTGGACACGGGAGGCAAAAGGTGGAGCTATCACTTGGAAAGTCTGGTCGCCCAAGAAGGAAGAGAACCACGATAAGGCATTGTTGCTGACCCCTATCTCCTCCAGAAGGTGAAGCAAGATTTTGTGGGAAACCGTGTCAAATGCCGGCTCAGATCCAACAGAACCAGAGCTGAGGTTCTGCCGGCATCCAAGGCGGACCTTGGTTGTTCCACGACCGTCAGCAGTGCAGACTCAGTACTATATCGTGGTCGGAAACCGTTCTGGGAGCTATCTAGTTTGGAATTGACTTCCAGGAAGTGAGTTAAAGTCGAATTCACGTGAGCTTCCAAAATTTTGGATAAGAATAGAAGCAGCAAAATTGGACGATAGTTTTCTGACTTGGATGTATCCAATATTGTTTTTTTAAGTAGGGAGACCACTTTTGCATGCTTCCAAGATTTTGGGACCACCGCCAAAGCAAGGGATAGATTGAGCAGCTCCAGACACTCAGACAGGAGGCCCTGTTGAACTTTCCGAAGGCGTCAGGTCTTAAGGGGTCATCTGGAGATCCTGATTTAATTTTGACCACTAGTCATTCTGAAGTCTTTAAGAAGAATGGTGGGTAATGACGTAAGAGGAGCGATCTCTGGACCTATGTGCGTGTTCCTCCCGGTGACGATGGGTGTTACGTTGAGGTTGAAATTATGGTAAATGCGTTCAACCTTCTCCAGGAAGAAATTTGCCAGCCCTTCACATTGTTGGCTAGAGGATATAATGCTATCTGAAGCCGAGGGAGGGGTGACCAAATCCTTCAAAAGGGAGAATATCGTTTTGCTGCGATTGGTACTTGTGGTGATCAGGCTGGAGTAGTGGGCTGCCCTAGCTTTATGCACTAGTTTATGGCAAGAATTGATAGCTGATCTATACTGTAATTTAGCCTGGGAGTCATATGAACGCCTCCATATTCTTTCCAGAACCTTGCAATTCTTCCTGGCTAGAGTCAGGTCCTCGTTAAACCAGGCATTAGCCCGAGCACCTTTACCATTCGGGCATTGCAGCACCAACCTGATGAGGAGTTTGCCCAATGATGAAGCATTACACCCGCTTGGGTGTGCGAGGGCTCTTACTCCCATTGGAGCACCATTCCATTTTAGAAATGCCTAACCACATACTCTTTCCCTTATGTCTTTCTAAGGAACGGCATACTCTTGTTGGATTGTGCATTCTTCATTTAAACTATTTCTACTTTACATAAGTGGTCAGGCCAGCACTGGAAAAAACATCTTAATTAAAATATTCACCGGTTATCTACAGAAGACTATACATTCAAATTTGTCATGCGTAGTTACTGCACCAACAGGATTAGATGCACATAACATTAAAGGAATTTCTCTTCATTGACTATTAATGCTCCTTGTGGAACATGACAACAAACTAGAATACCAGAAATTATCTGGTGATTCTTATTATGAGGTAGCAAGATTATTGAAAAACACTGAAGCTTCAAAATATTGATGAAGTGAGAATGGTTTTGAACTTAATGCTTGCCTTCATACATTGAAGAATACAGCAGGTTCTGAGAACAAACTATGATGATCTTTGGTGTGAAACATTTATTTGTATTTGGTGATCTTCTACAGCTAACACATGTAAAAGGACAGCCTGTTTTCAAGACACTTCTACATAATGAAACAAGAAATTATTTAGGAACTATTGGGAACATGTAGTAAAAAATATGTGCCAAGCATCAGATGTGGAATATGGAGATATACTGAAGGACATTAGAGTAGGAGTTCTCACAAAACAAGGCAACATGCTTTGGAAACTCACCTTATCAAGAAGGTATTTCTATCCAATAGTACAGCAGCA
Source organism: Triturus cristatus (assembly GCF_964204655.1). Taxonomy (NCBI): domain Eukaryota; kingdom Metazoa; phylum Chordata; class Amphibia; order Caudata; family Salamandridae; genus Triturus; species Triturus cristatus. The sequence continues at coordinate 503,226,918 of NC_140580.1, forward strand.
ACACTAATGTATAATTTCATTAAAGAAGAGAAGTCTATAGTTTATTTAATGCCAACCCTATAAGAGTGCCCCAAACTCAATCAAGAATTACTACAACTGGAGAAAGAAGATATCTTGGAAATTAGAGCTATTGATAAAATGGAAGATCAAAGAGTCACAATACTACTCACAGATAAACTACAAACAAAATTGGATTCTTTGGAGAAGTCTGTATTGAAAACAACCGGGTTAGACAAGTGGTTACGTGTCTGCAAAAACTGTTGTATAATTTTGCATTGGAATTTAAATGTGGAAGGTGGGTTAGTAAATTGTGCAATGTGTAAAGTTATACATTTCATTAATCACCCAAATAGAAATAAGGTGGAATACTTGGCCGTAAAATTTGATGTGGTTGATAGTGTCAAGCAGATTGGTCGATGCGTTCTATGTTTTTTTGCTACTGAAAGACTTATACATGCAGCAAAAGCAGTTCCCACTGTCTCTAGCGTATTTGGTAATCATCCGCAAATTGCAAGGTTTAATTATAGATGCAACTTTTGTAAATATTGAAAGTACTGTATTCAAAGAACGAATGTCATATGTAGCATTGTCGTGAATTAGAACATTGTCTGGTCTGTTTTTAATTCACTTTGATGAGAAGAAAGTTAGTGCCAATGCAAGCTGTGTAATGCAGTACAATCGGATAAAAAGTCTATATGCTCCTCATTTAGGCCAGCACTCTGTTTATTGAAATGATTAATCTGGCTAAAGCAAACAATTATAAAACAGTGTGTAGATGCTCAAGAAAAGGAAGGACGCAAGGAGAATACCTAAGGATCTAGGAAGAGAAAACTGCAAAATGATGGAGAAAATGTAGGATATCAGTTCGAAAACAGTTCAGAGGTCCACTGCTGTCCAAATATTGTGTTGAATGTACTGTTCCATTTACCACATGTAGTAAACCAAATTGAACAAAAAGCAGATGAGAGAATCTGTTCTGCCCTATATGGTTTGCTCCAATGTTTACCGAGTGACAGACGTGTGATACGTTCTGCTTTAGGACTCCGAGATCTTATAGATATATTTACCAGATCAGTACTGTTTTCTCTAAATATTCAACAAGACACACAAAAATGTATTTTGGTGATGCTAGGAGAGTTAGAGGAAAAAGAACTAAATATTAATGAGTTATTTTGATTGAGTTATCAATAGAACCATGACAGCAAAAATTGTGGATTCACATTCAGCACTGTAATCAATTTGGAACAATATCTCTACTTGACATTACAAGATTCTAAAACAGTGCCTTTTGAGAAATTGCTTAAAAAGGCCTTCGAGAATATGACCTGCCCAAACTGCAGATCAGATGTTATTTCTACATTGCTTCTAGAAACAACTGGAAAATACATTATGGTAATGCTACAACGATGCAGAGCAGATGGTTCAATTTTAGAAAATGAAATTACAAACTTTGTGGCTGGACAAATATCAATTTCGGGAAGGACTTTTACTACTTTGGCTATCATCTTTCACAAAGGACTTAATACAAGCTCTGGACACTACACTGCATATTTAAAGTGTGAATCTGGATGGAGAGAATGCACTGACATCAATCTAAAATTCAAATCAAGACTACCTAAGAAATTACCAAACTCTTATTTCTTATTTCTTCAATCAAAGTTCTGAGGACTATTTGTATAGTGGTATACAGTGTTTTTTTGTTACATGGTTTATCTGTTTATTAGACATTATTCAGCCTACTGGTGGTAATGTCTCCAAAAAGTTGCTTCGAATGCAAGATTCCTTTTGTCTTTAACAAAGGAGTTTATAACATCTACATTCTATAATTACAGTTAAAACTGAATGGGTATACTCCAAATACAGCAGCCTTAATTTGGAACTAAAAACTGCATTCAAACCAACAGAAAATGTGACCACTTTTCCTTCTCCAACGACAACTTCTATATACTACTGTGTGGAATTATTTGGCCTACTCAGGGTAATGTTTTCAAAAAGATCTTAAAAAATCAAAAGTGCTTTTATATTGGAGAAAAGTGTTAATATAACAACTAAACAAAACACTCTAATTAAAGTCTGAAAGTGGATGGACATACTCCAATTACAGAAGCCTTAAGATGAAACCAAACACTGCCTTCAAAAGTAAAAAATGGTCTCCTTTTTTCATCAACCAAACTTCTACGTCCTAATTATGGCAAAAAAGTACTGTATGAGATTTTGTCTACTTGGATCATCAGTAGTTTACACATCATTCAGCCTACCAGGAGTGATGTTTTCAAAAGAATCTCCAAAATTGAAGACTACTTCACATTTATTTGTGATATTGTACCGGGTATAATAATATGAGAAATATTTTGAACAAACATTTCCTCAGATTACTGATTTATGAATTGTAGTGAGTGAAATGCACAGTATCTCTTATTTGCACTGTTCTACTGTGTAGCATTGGTTTATTTTACAATTCATAGATTGTTTTTCCCCCACTGTTAGAGAATGATGCTTCATACAAACCATCATTTAGTGAAAAGGTATGAAAGCTGAGAACAGTAAAACAGGAAAATTATATTATTACTATATTGTAATATATTATTACAATACAATCAATGCATATTGCTATGTTTGTATAATTTTGAAGATTAAATACTAACATATATTTATCTTCTTTTTCTTTTTTAATAGTGGCTACAGTGGAAAATCATTAGATGGCTCAAAAATCTTCTTCCACACACATATTGCTTACAGATATCCATGGAGAGTGTTTTTAAACATAACATGTACTTGCTATACCTTCTCATTAGTTTATATTGCCTATTTCTTAATTAAATGTTTCAGTGCAATATAGCAGATTTGTAGTTAGTCATGCAAAAACTCATTCAGCCACTTATTTACACAGGCATTACCACATTTAATCACTTACTTATACAGTGTCTCCACAGAAGCACTCACCCAGTGATAGAGCCACTGACATACTTACTATTTCACTTATTGACTAGGTCACACCCCTACTCGTTCAGTGAAAGAGCCACTGACTCATTCACTCACTGATAATCCACACACAGACACCCTCTCAGTCACTGATACAGCCCCTCACATACCCACTCATTCACAATTACAATCAGTCTCACATCGACTCACTCGCCCATACAGCCACTGACACAGCCACTAAGTCACCCATGCAGACACTCACACAACCATTCAGTTGCCCATAATACCACTTGCACAACCACTCACTCTTTCACATGGCCACTCATATAAACATGCACTCACTCATACAGCCACTCACACACACACTCATGCACACATACAGCCATACACACACTCACTCACCCATACAGCCACTAACTCACCCACATGGCCAGTCACACAGGAACTCACTTACACATAAAGCCAGTAACACATGCACTCACTCTCATATTCAGCCATTCACCCTACCATTCACTCACCCATTCAGCCACTGCCATAACCACTCACTATCCTATATGGCCACACACACACCCAATCACTCAACCAAACAGCCACTCACACAGGCATTAACTCATCCATGCACCTAAGCAGGCATTCTCACACTCACTCATACAAGCACTCACACAGTCATTCAGACAAAATATTTTATTCGGGCTATTTGCCCATAAAAGTAAATAGACAAACACAATACTATACAGTTAATAAAATACACATAAAAACAGAAGAATAAAGCATTGTACTATGTCATACCATTAGAAGTACTACAATTAGTAGGACTACAGTCACTCACTCACCCATATAGCTACTCACATAACCATTCAGTCACCCCTACTACCACTCATACAACCACTCACTCTCCCATACAGCCACTCACACTAGCACTCACTCACACATACATCCACTTATACTAGGAGTCAATCACCCATACAGCTACTCACAGAGGCACTCACCCTCCCATACAGCCACTCACACATCCAGTCACTCTCCCATAGAGCTACTTACACAGGCACACACTTACCCATCTACCCACTCACACAGGCACCAACTCACCAATACAGCCACTAACACAGCCAGTCACTCACTCATGCAGCCATTCACACCTCCACTCACTCACCCATACAGCCACTCACAGAGCCATTCTGTCACTATAAAATGACTCACACAACCATTCACTTAACCTTACAACTATTCCCAGAACCACTCACTCTCTCATATGGCCAGTAATGCATCCAGCCACTCACCCATACAGCTATTAACACATGTACCTACTCACTCATACAGCCACTCAGATAGGGACTCACTCACCTATACAGCTACTCACACAGGAGCTCTCACACAGATACAGCCACTAACACAGCCACTCATTCACTCATACAGCCACTCACACAACTATTCACTCACCCAGACAGTCCCTAACACAACCATCCACTCACCCATGCAGCCACTTGCACATCCACTCACTCTTCCATATGGCCACTAACACAGATATTAAAAAAAATCTAAAACGGAGGGAGAAGCAGAGATTCATTTGGCCTCCCAAGCTTGTCTGTTGATAATCAAAGTAAATGAATCACGTAAAACGTTTTTCAAAAGTCTCAAAGAAAGTCGTAATGGAGACCCTCAACCACACTAGCACAATGGCAGTATATCTTGGTTCTCCACTGTTGTGGTTAGGTGGAATGCATCATCATTGCATCTTAACACCTGAGTGTCACCTTCTACAGGTGTTCCATTACCCTACACCTGGATGGAGACTGTCTGGTGCACGACAGCTGTGAATGAAAAGGTGTAATAAAATGATCTTCTCTCCTGTGTGATGTATCTTTGTTGTTGCAGAGGAGGGATAAGATTAAAAACAATGAAAGTGGGTGCTTATATGAATACTTTATTGGTCCATTGCACCTGATGAAAGATCGGTCGCATTGTTTCAGCCTGTATTGCCCCTGTGGGTCAGTTGGCTTTCATTAGGACCATAGAAAAGCCATTTCTGATTTCAGGAGACTGTGTGTGAAAGGTTGAGAGTACAGGTAAGTAGAATCACTCTCCCTACTTCATCAGCAAGTTAATTTGTTTGGATGGCTGACAGTATGTTATAGTCATGAACTTGACCTATAAATGAAGGTGTACAAGGGGTATCTTCCTTCGTAAAGCTGGAAGTGCGGTTCATGATCCTTGATTATGGGATTGTGCAGCAGGTATTGCAGCCGTCCTTCATGCTTCCGGGGCATGGAAGGAAGACTTCATACAAAATGGCAACAAGGGGAGAAAAAAAGTCTAACCAGAAACAGGAAAAATCTGCCTATACTGTATTAAAACAAAAAACCTAGCAATTGTGTTTTCTTGCTGCCTACAGAATAACACCACTTCTCTGCTCTCCACCTGTGAGAGTTGTACTATAATCTAACCAGTAAAATCCCAAACAGTGTAATTTACTATACATTTCAAGGTATTGTCTTGCAACTTCTGGTGCCAATGTCTATCCAGGAGCTGGTGGTGCAGACCTGGAGGTTGAAGGTTGCCCTCCATCTCTGATCTTCAGATCCAACCGGTGGTACGTTTTGAGATGATACAACATGCTTGTTGTTCCAGATGAGTATTTTTTAACCAGGCCCCCTGAAAGGGTCTTTTCACAGAGGCTGCACTTGATGAATTTCGCCACTGATTTGGACTCACCTGATGAAACCGTAAAGAAGTTCCATGCAATGCTTTATTTTTTTGTGGGTGTGCACCAACTTCATAGTCTTCTCCATGGTGCTCTGCCTCCTGCTCCTCTACTTGCTGTGGAACCTGATGTTCCTCATTTCCTCCTGTTGCCATTTTGAATTTTGAAAAGCACAAAAAAATGTAACTAGCAAAACTCTGTACGAGCACTCCTCCAAGGGACAAGTGAAAACCCACTGGAAGCATCAATAAAGAAGAAACAGGTGGGCACTTCCTATACAAGTTAATGAAAAGTATCTTCTACAATCATATCTCTTTGTTTCCAGGTCACATGATCTTCACAATTACCGACGTAATCATGACTACCGGCATCGTCACGTAAAAGGGAAATACAAATTAAAAGTGGTTTTCCTTAAAAATGATTACAGGTAGGGAAGTTTAAAAAGTATGTTAGTAAAAAATATAGTCAAAGGTGGTTTGGATTATGTGCATATCTGTGTGTTACAGTTTTTGAAAAACATGTGGTCTTCATGACTTTTCCATGGGAATCGCAATGAAGTCGTAACGATAAAGAAATGTGAAAACAAATCCTCAGTTATTAGTCCACTCAAACAAATGAGAAAGTGTGATACAGACATATACATAAACGAGTGGTCCATTATGCAGGTGTAATCTGTAATATCCAATTACGGAAAACGTTTTTGAAAAACTTTAGAAATTCACTGCAAAAATGAATGATTACAGGGGCGTTATGGTTAGGAAATAACATTTAAAAAACCATTGAAATTTACTTAAAAAACCAAAGGTTACATAGATGTCCACACATCTACTCACAGACCCACCAGCCACTAATAAACCCATTTAAAGACCCATACAGCCACTCATATACTCACTCACTGACCTATACAGCCACTCACACACCCATTCTCAAAGTTTACAAGTTTCAGTTAGGAAATACAATTTAAAAAAACATATAAATTCAGTGGAAAAAACAAAGGTTACAGGGACATTCGTGTTAGGCTAACATTTCACTTGTACAAAACCAGAGACATTTAGTAGTTGTAGTTAACTAAGCTAACTATAGGGAGGAGCCTAGCGCGCACCCAAGATGGCCGCGTAGGTGCTAGGCTCCCGAGGACCTCCGCGACCTCCTGCATAAATCCTGACCGAATCCTGTCCTAGATGAGGGGACTGTGTTTATGAACCCGAACTGAGGTGACGCCCGTTTTCCGTTTTCAATTCGGACTTTGGACACCGGCGGGAGCACCGATTAAGGTTTGCAGCCTTCTCCACACCGGCCCCCCGTACTGGAGTTGTGAGGCGATCCGGCGACAAAGTGAATAACAGCGGCGGGCAAGGCCGGGCGACTCGCGCACCCCGCACTTTCACTTTCGCTTTTGCGCCCTCCCTGCTGCCAGGCGGGGTAGGGTCGCGAAGCGGTGTGCGGCGGTGTGGCCTCGTTGGGGTGCCCTGCCGGCCCGCCGGCTGCGGTCCGTCCTTCGGAGCGGTGGTCGCCCCCCCCGGAGCCCTTGAACGGGATTGTCTACCCCCTTTTTGAGGAGATTGGCTCGATTTGGGGACCGCGACCATGGCCACAAAACAAGATGGCGACCGGGCTAAAGTGAAGTCTACCCGTCGTGGCGCGGCCCATCAATCCAACAACATGGATCGCTACACCCTCCAGAAGGGGTCTCCAGAGGCGCTGCGTAGGTCCCCTACGGGCCCGACTGATGCTCCTGCTCTGCCCACGGACCTGACCCTCCGAGACGTCATGGGCGCCATCGCCGAGATGAAGGCCTCGGTGGACCAGCGCTTCGACACTCTGGCGCAGAAGATCGACTCGGTCCTCGTGGACGTGGGCCTCGTGAGAGCCGATCTGTCCAAAACAAATGACCGGGTCGATTCTTTGGCCCACTCTACCTCGGGCCTCACATCTGACGTGGCGGCCCTCCAACAGGAGGTGCGCAGGCTTGGCCAGGCGAGCGCCCTGATGCATCGTCGACTGGAGGATTCCGAGGGTCGGGCCCGGAGAAACAACGTCCGCATTATCGGGGTGCCGGAAGGACGCGAGGCAGAGGCAGCGGATCTGTTTGTGGAGGACTTGGTCCTCACCCATCTCCAGCCTCGGGGGCTGAGTAAATTCTTTGCAGTGGAACGTGCCCACAGGGTTCCCGGGGGTAGGCCTAAGGCCGGAGTCCCTCCGAGGCCTCTCATCGCCCGGATTTTCAATTTTCGGGACAGGGACGCTATCCTGCAGACTTCCAGGCTACAAGGGCCGGTCAGACTTGATAATATGGATATAAATTTCTATCCTGACTTTACTCCGGCGGTCCAAAAGCAGAGACTGAGCTTTCTCGGTGTCAAACGTCGCCTACGGGACCTGAATCTCAAATATGCGATGCTTTTTCCGGCTAAGCTGAGGGTGGAGGTGGATGGCCGCACGCACTTTTTTGATCGTCCCGAAGCGGCCGGGGACTGGCTGGACACTTTGCCCGGAGATCGGGGCCGGGGGTTTGGGGGGGGGAGCGGTTGGTGGGGAGGGCCCGCAGGATCAGGAATGAGGGACTACTGGTAGGCCTTGCTCGGGACTGTGTTATTGTCACCATTGACTGTTAGGGTAAGTTCCCCTCCTGTGGAGGTCGTGTGGGGTCTCTTGGGGGATCTCCCTCCTCCTCTGGGGGACTAGTTAGTTTTCTTTCTATGGGGCGACAGGCACACTGCACTTTGGGGGGGCTGTTTGGGCTCATGCAGGGGTGCAGGGTGGGGGGAGTTCTGTTGGGATGGGTGGGTTGGGGTGGGGTGTGGTTTGTTTCTACCGCAAGGCAAACCCTTCATTGTATTGATGTTTTTGAGATGCTCTCCGGGGGACAAATGATGGCTTCTGTATGTGATGGGGGGTAGGGACCTGACTTTGTTGTCCTGGAACGTTAACGGACTGGGTGATAGGATTAAGCGGGGTGTGGTCCTGCAATATCTGAAACGGATTTCGCCTGATGTGGTCTTTTTGCAGGAGACGCACCTCATTGGTAACACCTTTTGTGCCATGAATCGGCGTGGCTATCGTTTGGTGGCCCACTCGGGCTTCACATCTGGCTCACGAGGGGTGGGCATTATGGTCAAGACCTCGCTCCCGCTAGAAATAGACGAGGTGCGCCATGATGAGAGGGGACGATACACTGTCTTGGTGGGGAGAATGGAGGGCAAAGTAGTCGTCCTTGTCTCAGTGTACGTCCCACCGGGGCTACAGTCCACCACCTTTGCGGACCTGGGACGCCTCCTGCTTGACCTTCCGGGGGGGCTTCTGGTGGTTGGGGGGGACTTCAATGCGGTGGCCTCTGGGACTATGGATCGTTATCCCCCTAGGGACCTCCCCCGGGCACAAACGTGGCTGTCTGGCCTTTTGGACACACTGGGATTGGTGGACTGTTGGCGTCTAAAGCATCCCACTCAGCTGCAATACACCTTCCATTCGGGGGCCCATGGTAGCCTTTCGCGGCTTGATCATGTCCTTGTCCCTGCGGCCTATGCCGGGAGAGTGGGGGAGGTGCGCCATTTGGCGCGGGGTATTTCAGATCATTCCCCACTCCTGTTGCACTTTGATGTCTTCCCGAGGGGGGAGGGCAGGGTAGCTCCAATCAATGCCTGGTACCTGCGCGACCCCACTATTCGTGCGGACTTGATTAAATCCTTGCAACGGTATTTTGAGGAGAATGTGGGGTCTGTCTCGTTGGCCATCTCCCTGTGGGAGGCTTTCAAGACAGTGCTTAGAGGGGAGGCCCTTTCCTTTATTTCTCATGCCCGGAGGCGCGCACAGGAGGAGGTGACCCGGGTGGAGGTTGAAATTACTGAACTGGAGGGTGATCTGGGGAGTGGGGTGACTGACGCTGCGCTGCACGTTCTACACCTGAAGCAGGCGGCTTATAGGTCCCTCGTCACGGAGGTGGCCAGGGGCCTCAGCAGAGAGCAACAGGGGAGATTGTATGATGTGGGTGATAAGGCTGGCAAGTTGATTGCGTGGTTGGATAAGAAGGAGAGAGCTAGTCGTGTGGTCCCGCTGATTGAGAGAATGGATGGTGTACGTGTTACTGAGCCAGAAGGCATTGTCTCTTGCTTCGCAGATTATTTCCGAGAGGTATATTCCCCGGTTTCTCCCTGCCCGGAGGAGGATTCCCATGCCCTGCTGCGTGACATCGCGCTGCCCTCCCTCTCAATGGAAGACAGGGAGTTGATGGATGCCGCCCCCACCTCGGACGAAATTGCCCTCGCCATCCGCTCGGTCGCTTCTGGCAAGGCCATGGGCCCGAACGGTATTCCTATCGAGTTGTACAAACTGCGACCGGATGTACTTGCACCCCATCTCCGCGCAATGTTCCTGGCGGCCCACTCGCGGGGCTCCCTCCCGCCGGACCAGCGTCTGGCTACCATCGTGGTTATCCACAAGGAGGGGAGACCGCGAGACCGGGTCACATCCTACCGGCCTATCTCGCTCTTGAACGCGGAGCCGAAAATCCTCGCCAAGGTCCTCGCCAACCGGCTGGTCGGCGTGGTGGGCGATTTGGTCCACCAGGACCAGTCCGGCTTTATTCCCCATCGCAACACGGCCCTTAATCTGCGGCGCTTGCACGGGGTGCTCGCGCGTGTTCCGTTCGTGCGGGAGCCGGCCATCTTGGCGTCCTTAGACGCCACCATGGCGTTCGACACGCTCGAATGGCCCTACATCTGGGCAATGCTGGCAAAATTTGGATTTGGCCCGGGATTCATCAGTTGGGTCAAATTGTTGTACTCGGACCCATTGGCACAGGTGGTGGTGAATGGTCGAGTCTCGGCCCCATTCGGGCTGGGACGGGGCACGCGACAGGGTTGTCCACTGTCGCCGCTCCTTTTTGCACTAGCCTTGGAACCCCTGGCGGAGTGGCTGCGGTGGCACCCTTCTATCCGTGGTCTTCGTTGGACCCCCGAGTATGAGGATGCGTGTCCCTCTACGCTGACGATATCCTTCTGTACTTAGCCTCCCCGCGCAAGTCACTGATTGTCCTGGTCGATGTTTTGCGCTCCTTCGGCCGTAATTCAGGCCTTGTCATCAACTGGGCTAAATCCTGTGTCTATGTGCTTTCCGGGGAGGCTCCTGTCCTCCCTCGGGGTTGTCCGATCCAGATTGCCTCGCAGGGATTTCGATACCTGGGGGTCTATATTACGCTGGACCCGGTGGCCCGCTACGAGCGAAATTTGCTTCCCCCCCTCCAGCGCTTGAAGGAGGACGTCGCACGCTGGCGGCGCTTGCCGCTCTCGCCGCTCGGCCGGGCGGCATTGTTCAAGATGATGTCATTGCCGCGCTTTCTGTACGCTCTCCAGAACACTATGGACTTGGTCCCGGCGCGCTACTTCCGTGAGGTGGAAAGCTTGCAGCGCCGTCTGTTTTGGGACGGGAGGCCGCGTATAGCTCTGGCAAAATTGACGCTCCCGTGGTACGACGGAGGGATTGCCCTCCCGGATATTAAGCGGTATTACTGGGCCTCCCAGTTAGCTGCAATTAATCACGGTTTCTATGGGCCCGCCCTAAACCCGGCATTCGAAATGGACAAAATGCTCCTGCCCGGTGGCGACTACAATCGAGCGCTCTACACTAGCGTGCCCGATTCCCGCTTGACGGGGCCCACGCGTGTCATGGTGCGAGTATGGCACGCGGCTAATGCAGCTATGGGATGGAAGGACCGTTTGACCCGAGCGTCACCGTTGTATGCGTCGGTGAGGCTGGGCTCTTTGTGGACCTCGAAGGGCTTCGAGAGGTGGGACATGATAGGCATCAGTACAGTGGGAGATCTCTGGACGAGGGGAGGATTCAAAACATTCGAGACGCTGCAGGCGGAGTTTCAGCTGCAGGGCAGTGAATACTTTCGCTACCTGCAGGTCCGTCACGCACTGGGTTCCGTCTTCCCAGACGTGGCCTCCATCCCGGAGTCCTCCCCCCTGGAGGATAGAGTGCTAGATGGCCACGTTCCGGACAGTACGATCTCCCTCATTTACAAGAAATTGATAAATGACCGCTCGGGCTTACTGACTGGCCTCCGCGAGGCTTGGGTTGCCGATGGGCTGGAGTTGGACGACGAGGACTGGATTTCCGCGGTGGCCTCTCCGAAGGAGGTGGCCATCCCGGCTCGCCTTCGCTTCGTCCAGCTTAAGATACTCCACCGGGTGTATATGACGGGGCCAAGGCTTCTGCGTATGGGCTATGCCGAAGATGGATTGTGTAAGCGTGGGTGTGGTGCTTTGGCGACTTTTTTGCACATTCTGTGGGAATGTCCGAGGGTGGAGCGATTCTGGCGTGGTGTGCATGAGGTCCTGCGAGCGGTTACGCATGTCGCGCTGTTGCCTGAAGCGAGGAGATGCTTGCTGAATGTGTGGGAGCCGACCGATTACTCGGTTCCGCAGACGCGATGGGTGACTCTGGGATATATGATAGCTAAACGTGACATTGCTCAACTGTGGGGATCCCAGAGGCCCCCGGCGGTGTCAGCCTGGAAAGAACACATGGATTGGTGCATGTTCCGAGAAAAGGTGGTGTATGTGGCGTGGGGTAAGCCTGGGGCATGGGTGAAGATATGGGGCCCCTGGAACGCCTACCGCGGGGGTATTTGCGAGCCGCCGTCGTTGCCTCCCACTTCACCAGCTCCATCCCCCTAGTTGACCCCTTCCCTTAGCCCCGGGCACATTGTTCTCCCAGTCCCAGATCTGTTTCCCTTCCCCTCTCTGGATTTCTTTGGATGGTTGGGGTCCCCCACTGGAGGAGCACGTGTCGTCATTCTCGATCGCGGGTTGCCTTGCGGGTGTGGTTTTATGTTGTTGTGTTGTATAAAACGAAACCGTGTTGTGGGCTCAGAGTCATGTGGCCTACGTTGTTGATACCTCCTCTTTATCGTTTCTGCAAAGTCAGGTGCCTTATTGTATGTCTGTCATTTGCTTCTGTCACTTTAGCGGCCGGCCGGAAGGTTGTAGGCCCATGCTTGTATATACTTGAGATTGCAATAAACGGTTTCAACAAAAAAAAACTAAGCTAACTATAACTTATGCCCCTACACTGCACTGCTTATGACCTTACATTTTACATCGCTCATGGCATGGTCAGTGACATCACTGATGACATGGATGAATGAATGAATAGATCAAGACTTCAGCTACTCCTTTAAATGTCTTGGCGCTGCGCTTTCAGTTGACTACAAAATGCAACCACATCAACTATACTTAATGAAAGAACCATGTCTTCAGTCTTTTCTTGAACAAGTCGGAGGATGCTACTGAGCATAGCTCCAAAGTGAATTTATTCCAGGCCACTGATCCAAGATAGGAAAGTGTCCTTCCACCCAATCTCGAACCCCAGACCTTAGATATCCTTCACCAAGTGGCCATGGGCTGACCGTAGATTTGTGGAGGGGTCATAGAAACTAAATCTAGCTCTAAGAGAGCCTGTTTCAGAATGGTGCCATGCTCTATGGACTAAGACTAGCATTTTGAAGAGAATTCTCTTCTTTATTGCCAGCCAGTGCAGTGCACGCAGATGGGAAGACACGTCTGTTCTTAGGGGCAGGTGAAGTAGAATGCAGGCTGCCATGTTTTGGACCACTTGAAGCTTGTTAACCCGATAGTCCGGAGGTCCTCAGTATAGGGCATTTCCATAGTCCAGTCTAGATGTTATGAGTGACTGGATTACTACCTTTCAGGGAAAGATAGTCTAAACATTATTTCAAAATCTGCAAGAGCCCAAAGCATTTTCCTTCCACCGACATGATCCCTGGCTGGAATAACAAAGCTAAATCAAGTTTGATAGTCAGGTTTTGACTACTCCTTCCTGAGGTCCGGGGGTGCGGCATCTGCCAGTCTGGAGGATTTGGGCCAAAGAATAAGATCCTTGTCTTTTCTGCATTGCATTTTAATTGATGTAAGGACATCCAGTGAAAGACAGAGGAAAGGCAGGGTTTAATTGACTCCCCCCCAAAATCCTCTCCCCTCCCACAGGTAAACAACAACTACGTGTCATTGGCAGAAGTGATCACTTTGGGCCCCTGGGCCTCCGCCAACTGACCTAGAGGAGTCAGGTATGCATTAAACAAAGTAAGGCTCAATGACTCACGGATAGCATCATCCACACAACCATTCACATACCCACTCACACCCTATAGAACCTCTCATACACCCACTCTCACACGACTCCTCACATACCTATTCACAGACCCATACCAGTGCTCAGACAAACAATCACTCAACAATAGAGCCACTCACATAAACAGTCACCCATACTGCCACTAACACACCCACTAACCAACACATATATCAAGTTCAGGTTTACCAGTACTTTATTTAGGCAAGTAAGTCCATCAAATTAAAATGCAGATTAAAAATTATAAAACTTTATGCTGTACATTAAAATAAATACTTAATGAGTAAGTTTATAAGAAGGTTGAGCCATACATAGGGCGTGACATAATAGTGCAAACAGGTGAATAACAGGTTCTCGATGGAGCTACAAGCGCTACACCATTTACATGTTAGGATGCCTTGTGGCATGTGTTTTAGCTGTTGTTTCACTTGGGTGTATGGGTTAATTCTGTTCCAGATCCGGGTAGCATTTAAGTGCAAGCGTTAGATCTGATCGGGGTGGGCAAATCCAAGGGATCAATTAGTGAACCGCTGCGTGTGTTAACTCATTGTAAAGCCTACATCGAGAAGTGAGGTAAGAATTCCTATGATTTATGAGTACTAAAGCAGGGGTGATTAAAAAGAGCCCACTGTGTAGGCTTAAAAGTGTTCAAACCAGAATGTATCTTTATTCTGGGGGCTGTGAAATGCCCAGTTATTGTTACCATAGTGTTACAGGAGACTGGTAACAATGCTGATACTGGGTGCCCGACGGAGGCAGGGAGAGGCTGGAGAGCAAGGTGATTGGGGTTCAGAGGGGGTGGTTTGACAATATAATTTATAGCTTCAATAGTCTGGTCAAACTTGCCTAGCAACTGACTCGGGGTGCCCTGTGAGTGGCAGAGGAGGGTAGCAACTTGCGCACACAACCTTGTAAGGGTGTTTTGTGGCAGAGACACATTCCATATTTAACCTCATGAGACTCTTAAAGTTTGGGGGTATGTGGTGTTAAGGTCCAAGGTGCTTTGTGCTGTAGTCTAAAAATCCTGGACGCAAGCTATAGTAATACTGCAAAGCCAAATTGCTTAGTCTGGGTTAGTGTGTTGGCAGATGAAGTTTAGGGCAGGGAATAATAAATAAAAGCGACTATGACTGTGACCTACTGGTCTGGCTCATCTAGCAGCGTGCCAGTGGAGTATTAATGTTATCAAGGAATATGTGAGTTTGCACATGCAGGCTCATGAAACATAGATCATATTAAAACAAATCCCATGCATAACATCTTACAGCCTCACAGTGGTTAGAGGTAAGATTGAGTCTCTTAAGATTTTATCCAGTATGGTCAGGAATTTTTCCAACCTGCAAATTCTTCAGGTTAAGAGTCATTCAGGAGGAAGTCAACGGCTGTCAGTATTGTCTGAGCCCCTTGTTTGATCAGTAAGTAATGAAGGAGCTTTCTGCGATCATCAGTTAGTACTGGGCAGATGCAGATGAGATGGGGCAAGGACTCTAGGACCTGACCGCAAAGGCGATACTTAGTGGTGGGAGGGTGAGTCGACTATGGTGGTAGAAGGTTCCACCTGATAAGACAGAACTTGATTTTGTGATGCATGAAGAAACTCCTGAATATGAGGTGTGTGTTCTTTCTGCCCCTAAAGGCCCAGCGGTCCTGTTCAAAGGATTCTTTGTGGAGCACTTTCTACAGTGCTGCTTTGAATTGCTGATGGGAAAGGTTTTGATTTCAAATGGTTAAGTTCCAATGCTTACAGAAAGGCATGCTTCCAGGGATCTTGAGAACCTGGTTTGTTTGCTGAAGATGCTTCCAGCCATATTGAGTTTTTCAATGTTCCTGCTTTTGTGTCACACGTTAAGTGCAGGTATTTGAGGGGTCAGGCTTTCTGTGCTAGTACTTGATTGCACAACATAAATTCCAGTCGAATCTGTGCTGCGGAGGAGTGTTGGGGGAGCTTGAACAGTGACCTGAAGACAGAACTCTGAGACTTGTTCAAGCAAGTGTCCAGTTATCCCAAGGAAAGCATTGGAGCAATAACCCAGTGTGGGGAGAAGTTTAGCTTTTACGATCTTCAGCAGATGCTCTATTGTGGACTGCTTTATTCATTTGAAAAGCACATTGTGGCGAGACGGCTTTGGGTTTTAAAGAATTAAAGTGGGCCCTCTCTTATCATCTAAACAGTATTCCAGGAACTTGTATCTGTACTTCTATGACCATGTCATGAGTGATGCATTATGTGAGGTCGTAAGCAGTGCATTGCAGGGCGTAAATTATAGTTAGACAAGGTAACTATAACTACAGAATTTCACTTGTCAAAGTGAAGTCTGAGTCCAACTATAACGTCTCTGTAACCTTTGTTTTTTCAGTGAATTGCTATGTGTTTTAAATTCTATTTCCTAACGCTTTCGTCACTGTAATCCTAATTTTTTCAGTGAATTTCTAAGGTTTTTTAATTCTATTTCCCAACTACAACGTCCCAGTAACCTTTTTTGTGTGTTCTATGTTTTTTTAAATGTTATTTCTTAACTGTAACCTGTAAACTTTGCGAATGGGTGTGTTAGTGGCTGTATATGTCGGTGAGTGTGTGTGTGAGTGGCTGCTTAGGTCTGTGAGTGGATGTGTGAGTAGATGTGTCACTGGCTGTATGGGTCTATGAGTGGGTGTGTGTGTCTTTGTGAGTCTGTGAGTGGGTGTGTAAGTGCCTTTGTGGGTCTGTGACTGGGTCTGTGAGTGGCATTATGGATCTGTGAGTGGGTGTGTGAGTGCTTGTGGGGGTCTGTGAGTGGGTGTGTGAGTACCTGTGTGGATCTGTAAGTTGATTTGTGAGTGCTTGTGTTGGTATGTGTTAGACCTGGCATCTTTTGGCGTGTTTCCCCTGAGTTTTCGCTTTCTGACCTCCCGGTTCTGACTCTGGTTTTCTGCGCACTTTTCGCACTGCTGATCAGTGGTAAAATGCAAGTGCTCCTGTGGTAAAGTGTGTTATGGATTGTTGTTTCCATGATTGGATATTTGATTTACTTGTCAGCCTTTAGAAAAGTGCACTGAGTGTGCCAGGGCCTGAGAATCAAATGCTACTCGTCGGCCTGCAGCACTGATTGTGCCACCCACGTGAGTAGCCCTGAAAAATTACCTCAGACCTGCCATTGCAGACTCTGCACGCAGTTTGTAACTGCCATGTCGATTTACCTTCCCTTTTCGCACATGTCAGGCACCCCTAAGGTAGGCCCAAGGTACTCCTGTGGGCAGGGTGCAGTGTATGTGAAAGGTAGGACATGCCCTGGTGTGTGTGGCATGTCCTGATAGGGAATTACAGCCAATTCCGTTTTTCACTATGGCAAGGCTACATATTCCCCATAGGACAGAATAGGAAGTTTGTTTATAACATCTTATAAACATAACTGGCTCGGGGAATTAGGTAGTCAAATAAAGTTTACTATGCCTGAACTCAAAATCTAAAGATGCATCTTTTAGTGAAGATGATTTTTACATTCTGTGTTTGGAAATACCACTTTTAGAAAGTAGGTATTTTCTTGCTCAGTCATCCAGTGTGCCTCTGCTGGAATGTGGATTGCCTGTCTGAGTTTTGGATGACAGAAGGCTGGGGGAGCAGGATTGGCTCCAGATAGTCTAGGTGGGTCAGGAGAGGGTTGAATCGACCTGGGCTGCAATGGGGGAAGGGGGAGGAGATTTCCTTGCACCTCAAATGGCCTGGTCTGCCTCTAACAATGCTGTCTCCCCCTCCTGCCAGGAAATCCCACCAGACAAGGCAGAACTGGTTCTGGCTGGTCACAGACACTCTCTGCCTAAAAGATCAAAAGGTTTTGGGATATAAATATTTGGGCCCAGACCCCTGAACTTTAGAACTCTTTTGGATCAAGAAGACTGCCAAGGAGAAGAGCTGGAGAAGCTGTGAGGAGGAACTATCACTTTGCTGTGTGCTTTGCTGTGTTGGCCTGCAGTGGCTGCTTCTGTCTTGGGCAGTGAAAGGACTGCAGTGAACTTTCTGCAATCTAATGTGTGAGTCTCTCCAAGGGCTGGTGGTAGAGCCTGCCCCCTGTTCAAGAAGTCTCAGGAACAGTAAAGACTTCAAGCTCTTCTGCCCTCAGCACTGGGGACTGTCTGTTTTGTGCTGCAAGAGAAGAAAAGCAACTCAACATCTACGACGCCGCTGCCGACTCCGTGTCGTGAAGGCACCACAGAGGGCACTGCCGCAATGCTGAACCGTGAACCTGGTCTCACAGATGACGCCTGCTGACGCCACCACCAAGCCGCTGCTTGCACCATGACCTGTGGGCACCACACTCCGCACTGCTTCACTTCACAACGACGCCTTGGCACCGCAGAGGGCACCGCCGCACCACGACCCTGGTCTCACCGACAACGCCTGCTGATGCCACCACTGAGCAGTTGCTCACACCGCGACCTGTGGGCACCGCACTCTGCACCGCCTCGCTTCATGACGGCGCCTTGGTATCCTCGACGACGACGCCCCACGCCAAAATTGAAGCCGTTGTTTGCACCATGGTTCAAGGGCACAACTCATAAAGTTACACAACGCACCGCCCTCATCCCGCACTGCAGCCTTGGCACACCGGCGCCATCGACTGCAGTTCGTCAGCCGACAACAGCGATTTAGCAGCGACGGCGTTGCTGCTTGCACCGTGGCCTGCCGGCACCGTGATGAGCACTGCCTTCATCTCTCACCACGACCCTGGTCTCACCAACGACACCATCTGATGACGCCGACAAGCCGCTGCTCGCACCACGACCTGAGGGCATCGAATGCCTCACCGCTGCACTTCACACCACAGCACAGGACACCTGCCAACATCAGCGCTCCTGACTCCATTAGAGAGGAGCTCGACCTGCAACGTGTGTGACTTCGAGGGCCCTGACGACTCCTGCACCGACCTCTGGAACCGACGCCTGTGGACGCCGTGTTTTAGGAAGCTCAACCAGAGGTCATCGACACCCTGCATTTCTAAAAGGTACTGTTTGCGGGTCTTCCCGACACCGTAGCTGGCCCGCGACGCCGCGGTCAGCCAGACCTGTTTGGATTTTTTGCTCATGACGCCGTGATAGCCCCGGAAACAGCTATCGACTTCAAGGAACTGTTTTTAAAGCATATTTTGGTAACTGTATTCTTATAATTTTTGGTCTTGTTTTAAGTATATAAAAATATTGTATATTTTTCTACACTGGTGTGGTGTCCTTTTGTAGTGCTTACACTGTATTACTGTTGGTTATGTGCAAATGCTTTACACACTGCCTCTAAGATAAGCCTGACTGCTCGTGCTAAGCTACCAAGGGGGTGAGCAGGGGTAATTTTAGGAGTGTAACTCCCTTATCCTGACTAGGAAGAAGGGTCCCTATTTGGACAAAGGTGCAAGCCCTTGCCAACTAGAGACCCTCATTTCTAACAGTATGTGACTGTTTTGTTAGTGGTGCTAGGGGGGTGTGAGTGGGTATGTGAGTGGCTGTGTAGGTCTGGGAGTGGGTGTGTGAGTGGTGCTATAGATTTTGGATATTTACATACTTAGGGTATTAAAAAGGGAGAACCATGACATGACAAGAAACAAACCACTAATCATAGTCACTACAGATCAGATAGTGCTCCATTAGATCAACAATGCATGCACCTCCATTAAGGATTTCAACTTGTTTTCCAACATGGAATGCAAAAGAAAACCCAAAAGATTACAAACGTTTGGGCTTTACTGAAGTGGACCTTCAACTGCAGCACCCGCTATGTTTATATTTGTAAGTGCTTCCCACTGAGGTTCAATTTCTGTGAAATGCGCACCAGGGCCACAATGGAACCTCATTTTTTCCAAGAAGAGTCCATAGTTTTGCTGAAAACATCTACCCAACTGAAGTACTTTCATCTGGTTAATTAGTTAGTGCTAACTCGTTGGGTAAATGTCTTGTGCATATTCTGCAGTACAGCTGCATAAAGGACCACAGGGTAATGTTTCCAGTGACCTTGTGTGTATGTAATATCAGCAATGTGATTGTTCCTCGAGCGTCTTCATCCACAAATCTGTGATAACGTGAATTCTCATCAATAGAAGATGACTGCAAAGAGGTGTATCTCCATCAAACAGGGGTACTTCCAACTTTACTTAATGAAGTAAGTGCCTCTTTGTTTGAGGGAGAGGTCCTCGTATTCCTCTGCATCTATAAAGTGTCACTAAAATCAGGTGGAAATGCACTTGGTGTTATGCTGTCCTTCAACATGGGAAAAGGTGCAAAACCTTGGCATACTACTAAGTTATATGGGAAGGGGGCCACGCAGCCCCACTCCCCAGGCCGATTTTGGCCCCGGGGACCCCATCCCCGGGGCCTGGTCATGACTCCATGGGTGCCCAGGAGTTGCCAATCTAGGACACCCAGTGTGCTATGGGATTGCTGGGGGTGTCTCAAGGCCCCTGCAGCCCCAGCGGGCTCCCAGCCGCCTGCCAGAGCCAAATGCAAAAAGAACAAAGAACAATTGATGGTCAGAATGTTGAACAATGTCAAACATTCACCCCAGTACAGAGATCTGGGCCTAAATCCATGGGTTTTTGCTCCCTATGCCATTCCAGTTTAAACTCAGCTGTCAGCAAATCAGTCTTGACCCAGTTCCCCATGGAACAGTCCAGGCCGAACTGCCACAACAGGTCCTCCCTGGACCAGAAATAAGCATCCCGGGACCAGTATCTGAGTTTCACGCCTCATCAGCCAGGCTAGCTGGACTCCAGAGGCATGGAGAGCACGGGACCCATGTCTGAGCATACCCGTCCCACTCGCGGTGACAAATCCAAAAAGAAATGCTTTAAATGCCGCTAATGACATGCAAGAGCAATACGTTCACATGTCTGTGGGCAAGGAAAAAGATGAGAACTCTGCTTCAAGCAAGTGAGAGCACTTTGACATCTCCCGCTTGCCGGAAGCAGAGTATTTGCTTTTGCTTGGTGGGAGCTGTCACAGCTTTCGCCAAGCAAAAGCTAATAACTATCTCCTGAGGGTGAGCACCTCAGGAGATAGCAGGAACCAGATCTTCAGGGCCATATATCGCTCCAGGAGGCTGGCCATAAATAAGCCTTTGGCAGGATGCCCGGGTACCCCTCTCCATTCTTTTATAAACTACAAATGCCATCCGAACCTGGCCCACACAGGAGAAACATTAAAAACAAGTGTTCTATTTTTATTTTCATTCACGGTGATATTTACAAACATTTGCAAATTTTGCAGTGAATTAAAAACAAAATGCTTTTTTGCACTGCCGGGGTGCCTCTGAGGCCCCAGGACCAAGGCTAGGGGGATAGGGCATTCATAGCCTGCCCCCTTTACTATTTTATGCATTTTTAGGACTCAGCTGAAGCCAAGTCCTAAGATGGCTGCCATCACTTCCTAGTTTAAGTGTTTGCAGCCAATCAGAGCTCTGCAGAACTCTGCACAAGCTCGTCGTAATTTGCAGAGTTTTCACATCCCTAGGTAGAAAAATTTGGATGCTTCCATTTTTTGAAAATTACTGAACGGTTTTACACAAAATGACAAAATATTCGATCTCTGACCCAAAAGCTACCTTTCTGCCATATTCGGTGTAATTCTGTCCAGCTGATCATACTGCAGGTGTGTCTAAAGACTCTATGGGAATTAAGATGGGAAGCACACTTTTTTTGATTCCCCCATTTTTCTTGACCCCCACTTGACAGATCGCCCTAAAACTTTCTATGCACAACTAGATTCATCAAACGGTGCCAACGTTATAGGAAAGTAAAAACAAATACGATTTTGCTATGGAAACATGGGTCTAATTATAACTACCTACTGGTGACAATATATAATCACAGGAAGAAAAAGTAGAGAAATTGCCTGGTGCTAGTTCTGTTTCCTGTTTTCCTTTCAGGGAATATTCCATATATTAAATCATGTACTGAGAAAAACACACTTTGCATCTTAAATGTCCATGTAGATCTTTTTTATTGCACATTCTTCTTACAGACACTTGAAACAGTTCCTCTTTAGTTTATATCATATTCATATTCAAAAACCATCAGATCCTAGGTTACAAATCTTCATCAACATGCAGTAGTATAAACAACCAAGCCATCACGTGTTTTGTTAAATTTTCGCTTCTTCAGGACATATCAAGATTTAATCCTGTGAAATTTCCTTCCAATCTCATGATAAGGTGTTCCCAAATTTCTTGTGACCTAGTGCTTCATCAGATAGTTTCCTCCAATAACACAATTCGGCTGTAGCCACCAGTCAATAAAGTACTGTAATGTCCTACTTTATTGATGGGCAGCTACAGCCAAATTGTGTTATTGGACTAAACTATCTGATGAAGTACTAGGTCACAAGAAATTTGGGAACACCTTATCATGAGATCATGATTTAATATATATATATATATATATATATATAAGGGTCCACAGCGGGGCGGTGTTTGCAACTGCCAGCACAGGATCTACGTTTCCCCAGCAAGAAATGCCTTGCCCAGGGGACTGACGCCATCTGGTGACTGGGCACTGCGGACGCCTATGCTGATGCGGTGAGGTTTGTTTGGCGTAATCATGTTGTTCATCGGTCCCCTTCAACCCCGAGTTTGTGCCTCATTAGAACTATATTTTATTGCTGCTTGCCAATCATGATTTTGTGACATTGGCCTTTGCCCTGGTTACAAACATCTTGAAACTGATTCCTCGCCGGATATTTGCTTATACTCTTCTGCAATGTAATTTAACCATCAAGTGGCATTATGGGATCAGTAGTCCCTTGTGGTTCCAAGCATGCGCTTTGGGTTTGACATTCAAGTCGAGAGTTCACAATCATTGTGTGCAATTTGACCCTGGGATGCAGCTGCGATTTTCTGGTCCCCATGCCGCTTGTTGTTTGGTTTACATCTGTGGAATTGTGATATCCACATCACAGCAGAAGTCAAGTCTGATCTTACAGCATAGGTCAGAGGTGAGCTTGGTAGCAGCTCGGACAATTATTTTGGGACAAAGACTATTTACATTTGGCGAACTCAGTGACATTCAGCAGCAGTGTGTTTTATATGTTATGAATTAATCATTTGATTTTAACTTTAGGCATTACAGGATGGGATGTTTGGCTGCACAATCCATACTCTTGAAAACATTCCCATGATGGTGGGTGACTTATATTGTTAGTATGCCCGTGCATTGTACAATAATGGTATCTCATGTGAATAATCATTAGCACCTTGCAATTTAAGAATTATAATATGATTTACCTGTAACATCGCTGATTTTGAGCACTTTGATGACGCATAGGGATTGAATGGTGGCTACATACTCAATAGTATGTCTTCCATGTCTATTTATTCACCAAGTGGGATGGGCTATATAATGTGTTTTGTAGAATGGTGCCAACCAGATTGATAAAGGCTTCCAGTGAGCCGAAACGCGTCTCTCTTTTATCTTTGGGATTGCGGGTGACCTGATTTAATAAACAGATGCCAAATCCTCACCACATCGAGTCCGTGCCTTCTTCCATGGATGTCTCTGTGGGAGCTGGATGTTGTGTTCATATATATATATATATATATATATATATATATATATATATATATATATATATATACATATATATATATATATATATTCACTGAAAAAAACCATAGGTTTCACACATGTTATAGTTAGCTGGACATTTTACTCATAAAAAACCAATGAAATTCCCCCGTTATAGTTAGTGCAGGCAACTATAACTCACGCGACCGCAATCCTCTGCTGATGCTAATACTGTATTTAGACACTTATTTGCCCATGTCTTCTTCCATTAAATTTTAGCTATACATATATTACAAATATTTTTTTTTCATAAAGACACATATGTCATCAGCAGAGGATTGCGGTCGCGTGAGTTATAGTTGCCTGCACTAACTATAACGGGGGAATTTCATTGGTTTTTTATGAGTAAAATGTCCAGCTAACTATAACATGTGTGAAACCTATGGTTTTTTCAGTGAATTTGCAAGGTTTTTTAAATGCTAATTCCTAACTATAACGTGTGTGAAACCTATGGTTTTTTCAGTGAATTTGTACGTTTTTTTAAATGCTAAGTTACTTTACGCCGTTCGTGGCGTGCGCGCCCACTTAACGCAGTTCATTCCGTGCGCGCCCAGTGAGCACGCGGTGCGCTTTGCGCACCGCGCGCCCACTTTACGCAGTTAGTGCCGTGCACGCACGGTGGGCACGCGGTGCGCTACGCGCACCGCGTGCCCACGTTACGCTAGATGGGCCAGGTCCGCACGATGCGCTTCGCGCACCGTCCGCACATGGAGGACATATTATGCGCTACGTCGTGAAAGGTAAACTATTCAATTTTCAAACATGTCATATGCCATGCACAAAAGGTGCACTGCGGGCACCTTTTGCATACGGGGGGGGAATATGTGGAGACTTTTTTTTAATAATTAATTTTTACCGTACGCGTATGGTAAGCGTAATCGCCGTTTTTTTAGAAAAAATAAAAAATTGAATTTTTGCACTTGGTGGTTCGTATGGGACACTTTAATCAAGGCTAGGTGGTTAGGAGCTGGCTAACATGCCCCATTACATGTTTTGAACCTTTGTTTTGCTCCCCCCCCTCAGAGTGCGAGAGAGAAAATGGCGGCAGCCGCTTCCTGGTTTCGACCGATTCGAATGTTTACTAAGATCTAACAGCCAATCAGAATGGCGCTCGCGCACGGCGCCGTACGCGTACGGTAAGCTTACCGTAAGTGCACGGTAAGCTTACCGTAAGTGCACGGTAAGCGCACCGTAAGCTGCCACAGATATATATATTGATTTAAATGCTATTTTCTCAGGAGCTACTGAACAGATTTACACCAGACCTACAAAAGGCACTTCCTTGACCTGTAGACTACCTCTCTGCCAAATTTCAAGTAACTCTGTTCAGCCGTTCGGGCTGTAGCTGTGTCTAAAGGTCCTATGGAAAAATGCATGGGAAAAACGCGTTTTGGGACCCCCATTTTTTCTCAGGCCCCGCTTGACGAATCCCCCCGAGACTTTCAGGGTAGGAGCGGAGCGTAGCGCCCCATTAGTTTTGAAAATTTCGCGAGGATTCGTCGACCAGCGCCAAAGTTATTCCAAATAGAATGTTGCGGTTTTCCTATGGAAACAGGGTCCTAACTATAACTACCTACTGGCGACCGCCAGTAGGTAATATATATATATATATATATATATATATATATATATCCAGACCAAGCAATCCCCTCCTGTAGGAAAGACGAGAGTCCACACAGGTAAGTTGATCCACCTCCTTTTATTTCAGTTAAAAGCGAGCGGCATTATGCATTTCAGCACTTCATGCCTTCCTCAGATGCCTTGCTCGTTTTGAAATGCACTGTCCACTAAGGGAAACGGAGCGTCTCACTGGGATTTACAGAGATACTCCTTCCACCTTTAAAGGGAAGATTTTTCGGACTCGCTGCCCCGAGCCCACTTGCTGCAGTGACACACGTGGAAGTCCTTGCCCAACTGGGCGGTGACTGCAGCTCCCTTGGAATTGTGGATCCTGTAGTGTAAGGGGGCTGGATTCGCTGACCTACACCCAACCAACAGTGCTTTCAGCGCGCCGGAATATCTTCGCCTAAGTAAGCAGAGACATCGCAATGAAGTCATCACCCAGTATTCAATGGCCTGGCAATGCGCTGAGAGTTGCGGTGATCCGGCGTTTTCCCAAGCACTTTGAGACATACCAACAACTGCCACAGTCTACCAAATTCTTGAGGGTGGGGGCTCTAGTGCGAGTGGCCACGCACACAACATCCAGACCAAGCCATCCCCTCCTGTAGGAAAGACGAGAGTCCACACAGGTAAGTTGATCCACCTCCTTTTATTTCAGTTAAAAGCAAGCGGCATTATGCATTTCAGCACTCCGTGCCTTCCTCAGATGCCTTGCTCATTTTGAAATGCACTGTCCACTAAGGGAAACGGAGCATCTCACTGAGATTTACAGAGATACTCCTTCCACCTTTAAAGGGAAGATTTTTCGGACTCGCTGCCCCGAGCCAACTTGCTGCAGTGACACACGTGGAAGTCCTTGCCCAAGTGGGCGGTGACTGCAGCCACCTTGGAATTGTGGATCCTGTAGTGTAAGGGGGCTGGATTCGCTGACCTTCACCCAACCAACAGTGCTTTCAGCGCGCCGGAATATCTTCGCCTAAGTTAGCAGAGACATCGCAATGAAGTCATCACCCAGTATTCAATGGCCTGGCAATGCGCTGAGAGTTGCGGTGATCCGGCGTTTTCCCAAGCACTTTGAGACATACCAACAACTGCCACAGTCTACCGAATTATTGAGGGTGGGGGCTCTAGTGCGAGTGGCCACGCACACAACATCCAGACCAAGCCATCCCCTCCTGTAGGAAAGACGAGAGTCCACACAGGTAAGTTGATCCACCTCCTTTTATTTCAGTTAAAAGCGAGCAGCATTATGCATTTCAGCACTCCGTGCCTTCCTCAGATGCCTTGCTCGTTTTGAAATGCACTGTCCACTAAGGGAAATGGAGTGTCTCACTGGGATTTACAGAGATACGCCTTCCACCTTTAAAGGGAAGATTTTTCGGACTCGCTGCCCAAGCCCACTTGCTGCAGTGACACACGTGGAAGTCCTTGCCCAAGTGGGCGTTGACTGCAGCTCCCTTGGAATTGTGGATCCTGTAGTGTAAGGGGGTGGATTCGCTGACCTTCACCCAACCAACAGTGCTTTCAGCGCGCCGGAATATCTTCGCCTAAGTAAGCAGAGACATCGCAATGAATTCATCACCCAGTATTCAATGGCCTGGCAATGCGCTGAGAGTTGCGGTGATCCGGCGTTTTCCCAAGCACTTTGAGACATACCAACAACTGCCACAGTCCGCCGAATTCTTGAGGGTGGGGGCTCTAGTGCGAGTGCCCACGCACACAACATCCAGACCAAGCAATCCCCTCCTGTAGGAAAGACGAGAGTCCACACAGGTAAGTTGATCCACCTCCTTTTATTTCAGTTAAAAGCGAGCGGCATTATGCATTTCAGCACTTCATGCCTTCCTCAGATGCCTTGCTCGTTTTGAAATGCACTGTCCACTAAGGGAAACGGAGCATCTCACTGGGATTTACAGAGATACTCCTTCCACCTTTAAAGGGAAGATTTTTCGGACTCGCTGCCCCGAGCCCACTTGCTGCAGTGACACACGTGGAAGTCCTTGCCCAACTGGGCGGTGACTGCAGCTCCCTTGGAATTGTGGATCCTGTAGTGTAAGGGGGCTGGATTCGCTGACCTACACCCAACCAACAGTGCTTTCAGCGCGCCGGAATATCTTCGCCTAAGTAAGCAGAGACATCGCAATGAAGTCATCACCCAGTATTTAATGGCCTGGCAATGCGCTGAGAGTTGCGGTGATCCGGCGTTTTCCCAAGCACTTTGAGACATACCAACAACTGCCACAGTCTACCAAATTCTTGAGGGTGGGGGCTCTAGTGCGAGTGGCCACGCACACAACATCCAGACCAAGCCATCCCCTCCTGTAGGAAAGACGAGAGTCCACACAGGTAAGTTGATCCACCTCCTTTTATTTCAGTTAAAAGCGAGCGGCATTATGCATTTCAGCACTCCGTGCCTTCCTCAGATGCCTTGCTCGTTTTGAAATGCACTGTCCACTAAGGGAAACGGAGCATGTCACTGAGATTTACAGAGATACTGCTTCCACCTTTAAAGGGAAGATTTTTCGGACTCGCTGCCCTGAGCCAACTTGCTGCAGTGACACACGTGGAAGTCCTTGCCCAAGTGGGCGGTGACTGCAGCTCCCTTGGAATTGTGGATCCTGTAGTGTAAGGGGGCTGGATTCGATGACCTTCACCCAACCAACAGTGCTTTCAGCGCGCCGGAATATCTTCGCCTAAGTTAGCAGAGACATCGCAATGAAGTCATCACCCAGTATTCAATGGCCTGGCAATGCGCTGAGAATTGCGGTGATCCGGCGTTTTCCCAAGCACTTTGAGACATACCAACAACTGCCACAGTCTACCGAATTCTTGAGGGTGGGGGCTCTAGTGCGAGTGGCCACGCACACGACATCCAGACCAAGCCATCCCCTCCTGTAGGAAAGACGAGAGTCCACACAGGTAAGTTGATCCACCTCCTTTTATCTCAGTTAAAAGTGAGCAGCATTATGCATTTCAGCACTCCGTGCCTTCCTCAGATGCCTTGCTCGTTTTGAAATGCACTGTCCACTAAGGGAAACGGAGTGTCTCACTGGGATTTACAGAGATACTCCTTCCACCTTTAAAGGGAAGATTTTTCGGACTCGCTGCCCGAGCCCACTTGCTGCAGTGACACACGTGGAAGTCCCTGCCCAAGTGGGCGTTGACTGCAGCTCCCTTGGAATTTTGGATCCTGTAGTGTAAGGGGGTGGATTCGCTGACCTTCACCCAACCAACAGTGCTTTCAGCGCGCCGGAATATCTTCGCCTAAGTAAGCAGAGACATCGCAATGAATTCATCACCCAGTATTCAATGGCCTGGCAATGCGCTGAGAGTTGCGGTGATCCGGCGTTTTCCCAAGCACTTTGAGACATACCAACAACTGCCACAGTCCGCCGAATTCTTGAGGGTGGGGGCTCTAGTGCGAGTGGCCACGCACACAACATTCAGACCAAGCCATCCCCTCCTGTAGGAAAGACGAGAGTCCACACAGGTAAGTTGATCCACCTCCTTTTATTTCAGTTAAAAGCGAGCGGCATTATGCATTTCAGCACTCCGTGCCTTCCTCAGATGCCTTGCTCGTTTTGAAATGCACTGTCCACTAAGGGAAACGGAGCGTCTCACTGGGATTTACAGAGATACTCTTTCCACCTTTAAAGGGAAGATATTTCGGACTCGCTGCCCCGAGCCCACTTGCTGCAGTGACACACGTGGAAGTCCTTGCCCAAGTGGGCGGTGACTGCAGCTCCCTTGGAATTGTGGATCCTGTAGTGTAAGGGGGCTGGATTCGATGACCTTCACCCAACCAACAGTGCTTTCAGCGCGCTGGAATATCTTCGCCTAAGTAAGCAGAGACATCGCAATGAAGTCATCACCCAGTATTCAATGGCCTGCCAATGCGCTGAGAGTTGCGGTGATCCGGCGTTTTCCCAAGCACTTTGAGACATACCAACAACTGCCACAGTCCGCTGAATTCTTGAGGGTGGGGGCTCTAGTGCGAGTGGCCACGCACACAACATCCAGACCAAGCTCCCTTGGAATTGAGGATCCTGTAGAGTAAGGGGGCTGGATTCGCTGACCTTCAGAAGCTTTTAACTGAAATAAAAGGAGGTGGATCAACTTACCTATGTGGACTCTCGTCTTTCCTACAGGAGGGGATGGCTTGGTCTGGATATATATATATATATTATCTACTGGCGTGCGCCAGTAGATAGTTATATTTAGGACCGAGTTTCCATAGGAAATCTGAAAATTCTATTTTGAATAACTTTGGCGCCGGTTGACGAATCCTCGCGAAATTTTCAAAACTAATGGGGCGCTCCGTTCAGCTCCTACACGGAAAGTCTCGGGGTGATTTGTCAAGCGGGGCCGAGAAAAAGGGGGGTCCCAAAACGCGTTTTCCCCATGCATTTTTCCATAGGACCTTTAGTCGAAGGTACAGCCCGAACGGCCGAACAGAATTACTTGAAATTTGGCAGAGAGGTAGTCCTCAGGTGAGGAGAGTGCCTTTTGCAGGTCTGGTGTCAATCTGTTCAGTAGTTCCTGAGAAAATAGCATTCAAAAGCATATAAATATCTATAAGCGCGCACCGTGCGAGCACCGTGCGCGCACCGTGCTAGCACCCTAACGTGCGCGAGCGTAATTCTGATTGGTGGTTACATGTTAGTCAACGTTCGAATCGGTCGAAATCAGGAAGTGTCGGCCGCCATTTTGTTTGTTTTCCACCAATGAAATTCCCCCGTTATAGTTAGTTCAGATAACTATAACTCGCGCGACCGCCACTCTATCACAAGGATGATGTCATCAGTGATGTCATGAGTGATGCCACTGACCATGTCATGAGTGATGTAATATGTGACGTCATGAGCAGTGGATTCCGGGCGCGCGAGTTAAAGTTATCTGAACTAACTATAACGGGGGAATTTCATTGGTTTTTTACAAATGAAATATCCACCTAACTATAAAATGTGTGAAACCTATGGTTTTTTAAGTCAATGTTATATATATATATATATATAGATATATATTACCTACTGGCGGTCGCCAGTAGGTAGTTATAGTTAGGACCAAGTTTCCATGGGAAGAGCATTTTTTGTTCTGCTTATAACTTTGGCGTTGTTTGATGAATGTTCATGACATTTTCCAAACTAATTCTTTGTTCATATCAGCTCCTATGTTGAAAGTTTGGGGGTGATTCGTCAAGGGGGGGCAGAGAAAAAAGGGGGTCCCAAAAAGTGTTTTCTCCATGCAATTTCCATAGGAAACTTTAGACAAGGCTACAGGTCGAATGGGTGAACGGAATTACCCCAAATTTGGCTGGGGGAAGGGTATTGGTGTAGAAAGTGCGCTTTAGTTTATTTAGTGTAAATCCGTTCAGTAGTTTTGGAGAAATATCAACATTTACAGATATCGATATTTGGGAATTCTGCCATCTGATTTGCTGATGCCTTAGGAGCACGAGCTTGCTGCTTATTGGCTGTGAGCTGTTGCAAATGGGAAGTGTT
Organism: Triturus cristatus; assembly: GCF_964204655.1. Taxonomy (NCBI): domain Eukaryota; kingdom Metazoa; phylum Chordata; class Amphibia; order Caudata; family Salamandridae; genus Triturus; species Triturus cristatus. Next base: position 503,257,391 of record NC_140580.1, read on the forward strand.
GGCAGCCATTTTGTGATTCCGTTGAAACGAGTAAGGGGCAAAAAGAGTAGGAAACAGGAGGATAGGAGCACTGTAACCTCTGTGGGGGAGTGTGAAGCGAAGTACTCACTCCTAGTGGTCTGAAAGTACGGTGTTGCTCAGAGTGACATGGTGCTGAGATGAGATGCTGCTACACTCGGGTATGAAACTGAGAGCCTGAACCGTGAGCTCATTGCTGTAAAGTGATGTGCTCTGGTCTTTGTAGCATGCCTGTGCAAGTAGTGTTAGTAGGCGTTTATACCATACAGGGAGTGGGAAGCGAACTACCGACCCCTACCATGCGTTTATACTATACCGGAAGTGGGAAGCGAAGTACTCACGCCTACCGGTGTGAGGATTCAGGGATCAAACCAAACTGATTGCTGTAAAGTGATGCGCTCTGGGTGCTGTAGCATACTGGCCGCTGTAGTATAACTGAGTAAGTAGTGTTAGTATGCGTTTATACTATACAGGGAGTGGGAAGCGAACTACTCACCCCTACTGGTCTGAAGACTCGGAGATTAAACCGTGAGCCTAAACCGTGAGCTCATTGCTGTAAAGTGAGTTGCTCTGGGCGCTGTAGCATACCTGTGGAAGTAGTGTTAGTTTGTGTTTATACAATAGAGGGAGTGGGAAGCAAACTACTCACCCCTACTGGTCTCAAGACTCGTGGATGAAATCATGAGCTCATTGCTGTAAAGTGATGTGCGCGTGTAGTATACCAATGTAAGTCATAGTAGAATGTTAGTATGTAATGCTACTAGAATGTAGGGCTGTCATGAGGGGAATCTTGGGGAGTTTGTACACGAAGCTGGAGAAGACGGTTGCCTTGCTGTCTGCTCCTGTTGGTGGCTGTTTAAGCTGTCTTCTTTTCCTGCAATAAATCTACTTATCGGATCCACTGCTGTCTGCCTCTTCACTACATAAATTTGGGAGAAGTTAAAAAGAAGGCAGCACTCACCAATATTTCGAGCTTCCTTGCGTTCTGTTGAAGACCCGATTTTCTTCATGAAGCTGTTTCTACTCATCCCAGGGTCGTTGGCTCATCGAACTATGTCATACGACCTCTGGTAGGATTTATTTATATTTTTTGATTTTGGGCTTCCTCTGCCTCTTCACTGCACTCTGGTCGCTGTACTACACGTGTGCAAGTAGTGTTAGTATGCATTTATAATTTTGTAGTTATGCAGTAACCAATGCATCATGGCCCTATGGAGCGCCACCTCCCAGGCACAGCTCATACAATGTCTCGGGATGTGCATCTGCGGGACATTTATGTTTGCTATTACAGGGCGGGAGCATGGCTTCCACCCTGTGATAGCAAATCGTTGTTTGCCTCATTGAAGCGAGAGGAGGAAAACCTCGTATCGCTTCAATAAAGCGGATCCGGATGGTAAAAATGGAGGAAAAAAAATTTGAAGCGGGGTCTCACCCGTTCATTTAAATGAGCCCCCTGGTGGGTAATATTCCATGGCCAATCCTATTATTATATTGCGGGGTCTCTGCAGCACTGGGGGCCTTAATCTCACATGTAAATTAGGCGCGGGAGGGCACAGAGACGTTTCGCAGCCTAGGGGATTGCCACCTCCCCGGGTATAGTTTGATAATTGTTCGGGAGGCTTCGAGGCCAACTCAAGTCCGGGGATCGCCACCCTCCGGGGCTTTACTTAAATATAAAGAATGGGCCTCACCAGTCCCTGAAGCCTCGGTGGCCCTAGGCAGTGCCTTATTGGTTCTGTAATCACACGGGCAGTACTCATGGTGTTATAAAGTGATACACTCATAGAACCCTTGCAGTTGTAGAATTACCCAGGCTTCATTTATGTAATAGTCTGTTGGTTTAAATTTGGTAGGTGCACCGCATAATTACAAATGTTTTCCCTCATAACCTCCTATCAACCGCCGATTTTCGCAATAAACTACAGACAAATGTTGGCAGAAAAAGAAGACCCATACACTCACTTATTTATTGGTAAAAAAAATAACCTTTATTAAAGCAACACAAATAAATGGAAACGCAACTTTATTAGAAGAACAACAGTATAACATGAAATAAGTGGGTGTGATGAATACAAGCCCCAGCTAGGCCCGCAAGAGACAAGGGTTCGCTCTTCTGTAACGAAATCTATAAGGAAGTTGGCACGGAAACTGCAAAGTACAAAGACAACGTTTATTAACCCTTAAGGGTGGTCCTACAATCCACACAACACTCTTCAGTATTGCAAGGAGTAGCACAAAGAACTTGCATACACAGTCCCCTTTTATACACAGCAGAGGGGCTCATAGTGGGTGGATACCACATGAGGTTTGAAGAATATTACCATTTAGGGTCATTCTCGATACTGAATCAATACATGGGCGGAGCTAACACATTCCTCGAGCCCGCAAAAGGACATGGTCAAGCAAGGCTAATTATAACAGATGTGGTCAAGTCTGGGCATGCGCCAGATGGACAAGAGAGCTATTTATAACTGTTGCTAGGCAGATTACAAGAGCAACTAACACAGAGGTCGGACTCTCCTTGTGGTGAGCACATGGCAGCATGTCAATACAAAATGGAGTCCGGACTTCGGCCAACATAATGAGGAAAACACGATAAAAGGGAAACACTAATGTTTTCAGTGAATGCTTAATCACATTCTGCCTTAATTTACAACAGACGACCCTTTCAGCATTTACTGAAGACATCCGGTTTCCAAGAATAATCATCGTATATGTCAATTATCATCATTCCTTTAACCTCTTTAGCTAGACCCTTCTGGCGGGCAACATCGGCAATAGCTTTCTTATCTGGAATGCAGAATGAAATGCATACAGAACAACATAATGGTCCACATTGAATACACATACAGAGAAAGAACAGAATTGCTATAATAATGCAGAGACCAGTTAGAACCTTCCATCCCCAGGCGGTAATTAACGCCCAAAACCATCCAGAAAAGGACCAAGTGCCGTTTTCTGTATGGATCTCAGCTGCAATTTTATGCAGTTTATTGATGGCATTATAAACTGATGGCGTATGATCAGGAATAAACACACAACAGCTACTTCCAATAATTTTACATGCTCCTCCTCTGTCAGCTAGCATAACGTCTAATACCATACGATTCTGCAATGCAACAATCCTGGTTATTTGTAATTCTTCCGTAAGATTCCCAAGAGCAGCAGCAGTCTGATTAGTCACAGCTTCTACCACTCTTGTTAATCTCCGGATCTTCCTACTATTCAAAGCAGCTCCAACAAAGAAAAACAGTCCTAAGTTAAAATCAATATACTGCTGCAGACTGGTGTCAGCCTGATCTACATCGTCAATTGATAGAGTACGTTTATATCTATTTACAGTTACATTATTCAGCAGTTTCAAATCCTTATGATATGACGCAGGTGCTAAGAATACAGGGGGTAGTAGGAATGATACATAGCATACCCCGGACCACCCTGCCGGCAAACGGTAATAACCTTTATTTCCACATACAAAATAGGTATTATGGGATGCTAGGAAGGTGCTGTTATTCAGTCCGTCGATATTCAGAACAGTTAAACAATCACTGACACCAACAGGGATAAAACCCACACTCTGGACACACAGGTCCGCTTGGGCTTGTGCCACTTGGATCACGAACTTGTCCTTCCCCATAGTGTCTCTAGTGTTCGTAAAGATATAGGGAATGGATTCATTGTCTGGTCGGTACTCTTCCCATTCCCAAATCGTTCCATTTGCTTGTGGATATCCATTTCTGTCCTGATGACATTCTTTATTAAGTCTAAAAAGCAGTCGTCCCACGGTCGGTTTCCGAGTGGCAAACAACAAAGTGTACCATGCTCTACAAGAGCCATTGTGAGAGAAAGGAAGTGGTATGAATGGCGTACCTCCTTTCTTCTGATGGGCTGGCATCATCCCACATATCCAACAGTTCGTAGCATTTGTAGCAACGTGGGTGTGATGCAGCATCTGAATGAAAGTGTTATTCAAATAGGATTGTCGATGCTTCAACTCTTGATATGGCAATGTGTAAAAGTAGTGCTTCGCAGGCACTGGAGTCGTCAACACAAGTGTCTCTCGGGCTGGAGTTGTCTCCTCCACAAACCATGTGGTTATACCAACGATAGCTACTGTTAGCATGAACCCCATTGCACAAAAAATCTTCTTCTTCTCCATGTCAAAGGAAACAATACCCTAATATCTTCCTGAAACTAAAAGTCTGTCAGAACTCTTCCCCTTGGGCAGCGGTTGATTTCTTCACCAACGGGCCAAGACGGGTGTCGCTACACTAATGCAGGGCTGATCCCCCCCCCTTGCCTCAGCGGCTCTCCGTTTCACTAACCCAAGGGCCGTTCTGACAGTATGTCCCAGTACTGGAAACCTCACTTCCTTGGTCGCAGATGATATCGCCTTCCTTCAGAAGTCGTGTGGTCCGAAAAGAGCTCCTCAGTGTCGTTTGGCTCTGCAGCACGGCCTGTCTCTGCTGCTAAGATGTCTCGTTGATCGGTCAGCACGGCAGATTCCACCAATCCGGGCGGTACCTTTCGACAGTGCAAGGAATGGATCCAATTCTTCCTGTTCGAGACTCGCACTGCCGTCCTCGTCGCAAGAAGGACTTGCTCAGGCCCGGTCCATCTGGGCTCCAGACTGTTCGACCTGTCGAATACTTTTATCATCACCTGATCTCCGGGCCGGAGACCATGTCCTTCGCCGGTAGACCGATCAGGGAGCGCCTCTCGGACCTGTTGATGAATAGAAACCAAGTTATCCGTTAACTGTGCCAGATAATCACTCATCATCACACAAGGTACATCATACACAGCCTTAGGCCTTGGTGGACCCCAAATGTTCATTGGTCGTCCAAATACAATCTCGTAGGGCGTAAGGCCGGTTCGAGAGTGTGGCACCGACCTAATTGACAATAACGCCAGTGGTAAGGCGTCTGGCCAAGTCAAAGATGTTGAAGCTTGAATTTTGGCGATCTTAAGCTTCAGTGTACCATTATACTTCTCGACTAGTCCTGCAGACTGAGGGTGGAACACGGCATGGAACTTCTGAGTGATGCCTAGGCCCTTCAAGACATACTTTATAACATCCGCTACAAAGTGAGGGCCATTATCACTCCACAGAAGTCTACAGACGCCGTATCGGGGGAAAAACTCTTTCAGCAATAGCTTCGCTGTAGTCATTGCAGTATTGTCTTTCGCAGGGTACGCCTCAACCCACTTACTGAAGGCGCAAACCACTACTAGAACATACTTCAAATTATTACAGCGCTCAAGCTGGATGTAATCCATCTGCAGAACCTCAAAGGGTGCAGTGGGTGTCGCAAATCCTCCTGCTGGAGTTCGGGTGCCTTTCCCTGGGTTGTACTTCAGACAAATCATACAGGTCTGCACCACCCTCTTTGCTGTGCTAGCAATCTCTGGATGCTCCCAGACTTGGGTAAGCAATTTCACAATTGCGGAAGCTCCAACATGTGCTAGCCCATGTGCCATCTGGACCATAGGTTGTACAAAAGCCGTGGGTAATTTCCATCTATCCATCTGCTTATTTCTCCAGCAACCCTCGTCATCCAGTTCTCCTTCGCTAGCCCATTGTTCCCGTTCTTTGTCAGAAGCGGTCTTTTGTATTTCTCGCACTTCCTCCTTCGCATCATGCCATCTCTCCACCTGTGACTTCACTACATACATGGCAGTAGTACCGGGCTGCATCGCAGTCTCCCGTGCTACTCGATCCGCTAACGCATTCCCTTCTCCAACCTTATCAACCACTTTCCTATGGGCGCTACACTTAACAATGGCAATTTTCTTTGGGTATGTCAATGCAGTTAAAAGATTGTGGACTAACTCCCCATGCATTATCTGCACCCCATGTGACGTTAGAAACCCTCTCTCCTTCCAGAGTAGGCCGAAATCGTGCGCTACTCCGAAGGCATAGCGGCTATCTGTGTAAACATTCACACACAATCCTGTGCTGAGCTCACACGCTCGTGTTAACGCTATCAGTTCCGCTGCTTGGGCTGATTTCTGTGGTATGCGTGCTGTCTCCACTATCGTCTGTAACGTGGTAATTGCATATGCTGCTGAAGTCGTACCATCTGGTAGCTTCAGGCATGATCCATCTACCCACAACTCTCCATCTACCTCTGAAAAGGGCGTATCCTGGAGATCAATACGACCCTTTGTTTGTTCCTCAGTCACAAGAATACAATCATGCGCTTTCTGTGCCTCAGGCTGGGTCTCGGGGTATGGCAACAATGTGGCCGGGTTTAATGTCACGCACCTTTTCAACGTAATATGAGGAGCTAAAAGCGTCAACTCATATCCCGTTAAACGGGCACTGGTCAAATGCTGCGTCTTTGTTTGATTAAGCAGGGCATCAACAGCATGGGGAACTAACACCAACAGTTTATGGGACAATACAATTCCTTCACTCTGCCGTATTGACACAGCTGTCGCCGCAACCGAGCGAAAACACCCCGGCAATGCTCGGGCGACAGGATCAAGTACAGCCGAAAAGTATGCACAAGGGCGCTGCTTGTCGCCGTGCATCTGTACTAAGACTGACAATGCACATCCATCTTTCTCATGCACATACAACGAAAAGGGTTTTGTATAATCAGGGGTCCCTAACACTGGTGCTGAACAAAGGGCCTGTCGCAATTGCTGAAAAGCAGCATCACACTCATCTGACCAAGGGATTGGGATAGGCGTGTCTTTTGTCAAGAGCGCTAGCAATGGCTTAGCTATGTGTGAAAACCCCAATATCCACTGTCTACAAAAAGAAACGAGGCCCAAAAATGCACGCACATCCTTCTGCGTGGATGGCCTCGGTGTGTCCAAGATGACTTGGATACGATCTGGTGTGAGTGCACGCCCCTCCTTAGACAAAAGGTGACCCAAATAAGTCACCTTTGGTCTACAGAATTGCAGTTTCTTCCTAGAGACCTTGTGATTGTGGGAGGCTAAAAAGGAAAGTAAGGCTATCGTACTTTTCTCGCACAACTCCAGGGTGTCAGCCGCCAACAGGATGTCATCGACATATTGAATGAGGGCGACCCCCTCGAGTAAGGCAAAGGAGTCCAACTGTCGTTTCAAAGCCTGACTGTAAATACTAGGGCTTTCTGTGTAGCCCTGGGGAATTCTACAAAAGCGATAAGATCTATTGTTTAGTGTGAACCCAAAAAGAAATCGGCTATCAGGGTGAATGGGAATGGAAAAGAAGGCATTTTTCAAATCAATCACTGAGAACATGGTCGCCGTAGGCGGGACCAAGGTAAGCAACGTCGTGATATCGGAAACCACCGGGTACTGAGGTATCACGATCTTGTTTACCTCCCTCAAATCAATTATGAACCGATAAACCTTTGCATCCGTGTCCTTTTTCAGAATAGGGAGAATCGGACTGTTACAAATATTATAGGGAACTTCTTCCACTACTCCTACTGCGATCAAATCCTGCACAATCTGTATGAGAGCTTCCTCGCCCTCCTGGGAAATACGATACTGTGGGAGGCGTGGTAGCACCGCCCCCTCCTGGACACTAATGTGGACCGGAGGAATCACCATTTGTCCGACATCTGTGTCCGAAGTTGCCCATAAAGCTCGGGGGAGGGTAGCCAACAACGCATCCTCTGAGATCGTACACATCCGCCCAGATCGGGGGTAGTTGTCATTTAAAATCACCCTCACACCCTCAGGGGAACAGCGAATTGTAGCCCTAAAATGCTTTAACATATCAAGGCCCATAATGTTATCCGGTGTGTACGGAGCAAGCAGAAACGGACAAGGCGCAGAAAAACAATCAACTTTAAATGCAAGGGGCTGTGAAAGAGGGCTTCGGGAAAGTGTACCGTCAAACCCTACCGATGTAACTATTGAGCCGGATGGGGGAGCCCCCGGAACCAAGTACCTAGACAATGCACTACGTGTCGCTCCTGTATCCACTAGGAACTGATCAGTAGAACCTAAAACCTCAGCCGATACATAAGGACCCGTCTGATCGACCGGCACCTCAACTGATTCGGACCCCCATCCTACGCATTCCTATGCATGCTGAGAATCATGATATCCTGAGCGATCGATGTCCGATACATGATACTGATGCTGGCGATCGAAAACATTTGAGCTATCTCGGTGCTGCCCAGCAGTGCCGAAACGGACATCATCGTTAGAATTTCCTCTAAAGTTCGAGAAGCCCCCTCTACCTCTCTGGCCACCCGGAGTGTACCCCTGCCGCGAAGCGCGCAACGCTGGGCACTCCCTGGCCCAATGACCCAACTGCTTACAGTACGCACATTGGTTCTTATTCAAATCAAGTCGGCCCGAAGGGGGACCATAAGATCCGCTCCTTCCCCTATTGTTATTACCGCGGCGGGGCGGGCCATATACTTGTGCTAACATAACTTTCGTTTTGAGATCTTTCGACTTCTTCTCCTCCTGGCCCTTCGCCTCGTGCTCTTGACGCTCATAATACTGAGCGATGGTCAGAAGGGCCGTCGGTGTCGCGGAGGACCAAGAACTCTCACTTGCTTTTAACCGGGCCGCAACTGCCGGCAGCAGATTAGCCACATATTTGTCCGCAAAAAGGTGGCGGCCTGTGTCGTCGGTAAGCGACTGGCCACTAAAATCATGAAACGTCTCCTCAAAGCGCGTAAAGAAGTCCGCGACTGACTCGTCAACTTTCTGTTTACATGCCGCCAACATATTCCAGTCAATCTTCTTGGGGGGGATTATTGTTTTTAATTTAGCCACAATAGCCGCAGGGAGATCTAGAATATTCCGGGGAGGTTTCTGTGCGGGCTTCCGCTCCCTATCCTCATCCTCAAGGTCAGACCACCGGGCCTTAAAAGCAACTATATCATCCACCTTTCGGACAGATCGCCACGTGTCCGGTGGTAGAATAAGGCCAAAGAACAGATCTATATCCGCTAAGGTCATAATGCAAGAATTCAAGGCCCCCTCGACTTCTTCATAGAAGGCCGCTGGATTCTTGCGGGGGTCAGGTAATGCATTCTTTAACGCCATAACATCGGCTCTATGCCATGGAGTATAAACCCAATTATACACAAAATATCCCCTAGCATCGGCAGAGTGAATGTCCGAGCTAGTCCCTGCCCCTTTCGGAGGGACATACAAAGGTGCCGCCTCTCGCATTGGCTTAACATGCACTATGTCATCCTTATCTGACTGGGAGGTGGATGGGTGGCCCTCTACTGCAACCGAATCCGACTGCTTCTCCGTTTCCGCTCGTTGGCGTGCTTTCTCTCGAAGGGCCAGTACCTCGTCCCGCAAGGCAAACAGCCGCCGAGCCGCCTCAGGAGCCTTAGAGGGAGAAAAAGCACCGTTACGTATTGCTCTGGCATCTGAAGACACTTCGTCAGGCTCAAAAACATGAGAATATTTTCGGAAAGCATTAATCACTTCATCCGCGAAATGACCCAGAAAATACACTTTATCTCTCTCCTGCCATGGCCCCCAAATTTGAAATAAGTCCTCCATGGATACCTTGCCTTTAAGCGCACGGAAGGAAATTTGCCGAAGCTCAGCCATTTGCTCGGCCGGCAGCATGGACCGTGTGTCTACCTTACCCAAAGCCGGGTCAGAATCTTGCGGCCGCGGAGCAGACGCGCCAACATAAGGGGGCGGAGAGCGATCTAGTAAATAAAAATCGTCATCAGGATTATTAAGGACAGGATAAAGCGGCTGACGAACAACATATTGACCCGAAACTTGTAGCCTACGCTCTTTCTCTTGTCTATCCGTCTGCTCTTTGTCCTCCCGACGCTTTGCTTCTTGTGCTCGCACATGATCATTCTTTCGTTGCTCTTTATCAAACAGCGCTTTCTCACGTTTCTCTCGCTCACGCACTTCCTTCACCCATAATCGCACACACTCAAACATATCCTGACGAGCACGTCGCTTACACATACACTGTTCCACATACTCAATCTTACGTATATCAAACGATCCATACAAAGGCCATCGCAACTCAGGATCCTTCCTAGTATATTTCCTCCATAACGTGCTGTACATTATGGAAGAAAGACCATGCTTCACGTACATATCCCTATTAGGAGTCCCCTCTGGGGGAGCTGGAGCAGATTCCTCGAGGTTCAACCGGTTACCCAAACAGCAGCACCACTTACGGAGTGCGCTAAAAGCAGGCATGTTAGGAATAATGCAAAATATGCAGTATTATCAAGAAAAATGGCACTTAATCGTTGCGCCGTTCCAAGTTTACACAGCTCCGGAGAAATTTCTCCACATTACCTGCCTATATGTGTTGCAACGCATATATTTTCACAAAGACAAATTCAAAATATGACTAGTCACCATCAATCAAACTCAAATAGCCAGACCAGGCTTCAAAACTCGGAGCAAGTACCGTACAACGGTTCTTACCAATCAAGAGTCCAGGTTCCAACTGCCAAGCTCCACAATCGCCCAAACGGCTCTCACGGCAGGACCGACAGAAGAGGTCTCAGTCGATGACCGGCGCCACCCAGATGGTCAGCTCGGAAGGGAAGGAAGAAAAACCTCGGGATGCCAGGGCTAAGACGCCGCTGGCAGTGATCACGTCCCCGGCCAAACTCCTCACCTTCGTCGCGACCAGTCCTTCGAGCATCCGAGTCGCCGATGAGCCCCACGTGACGGGCGCCAATTGATGAATACAAGCCCCAGCTAGGCCCGCAAGAGACAAGGGTTCGCTCTTCTGTAACGAAATCTATAAGGAAGTTGGCACGGAAACTGCAAAGTACAAAGACAACGTTTATTAACCCTTAAGGGTGGTCCTACAATCCACACAACACTCTTCAGTATTGCAAGGAGTAGCACAAAGAACTTGCATACACAGTCCCCTTTTATACACAGCAGAGGGGCTCATAGTGGGTGGATACCACATGAGGTTTGAAGAATATTACCATTTAGGGTCATTCTCGATACTGAATCAATACATGGGCGGAGCTAACACATTCCTCGAGCCCGCAAAAGGACATGGTCAAGCAAGGCTAATTATAACAGATGTGGTCAAGTCTGGGCATGCGCCAGATGGACAAGAGAGCTATTTATAACTGTTGCTAGGCAGATTACAAGAGCAACTAACACAGAGGTCGGACTCTCCTTGTGGTGAGCACATGGCAGCATGTCAATACAAAATGGAGTCCGGACTTCGGCCAACATAATGAGGAAAACACGATAAAAGGGAAACACTAATGTTTTCAGTGAATGCTTAATCACATTCTGCCTTAATTTACAACAGGTGGGACTCCTCCGGAAGCAGCGTACAAAACCTGCAAGACAAAAAAGAAACATAAGTATGTGTGCCATGTCCAAGAGAAAAAGAAAGGTAGTCAGAATGAAAGGAAGAAAGTGAGAATGGGACAGAGAGCGAGTGGGTGGAAGGGAGAAGGGGAGGGAGAACAGAGCTTCGGCCTACTGCACCCAGCCCTCACTGTTCACTTCCCGTCACCCGTGTGTCTGGGACGCTGGGGTCCGCGAGAACGAGTGCGATCCAACAAGTCCTTAAAATGAAACAGAGATATGAATGAGGCCAGAGATTACATTATTAGCTACGGCAAAATCGCTTGCTTGCACCTGTGCACCCAGACTGCTGCACCCCAGCCCCTTTCCCCGCACTGTGCTCAATTGCAGCTCCTGCGCACCGAGGCTTCACTGCTCACCTGCCACCACCAGTGTGTCCAACGATGTGCCGGTGCGAGCTCCGACTTTGGGGTGCCTCTGTCAGGGTGGCACAGCAGGTCTCCGGTCGGGCACAGTGTCTTGATAGCACGATGGAAGACGTCAGAATGCCCAGGGCATCATCACAGGCTGAGTACCTGCTCCGCCAATTTTGGTGAAACTAACTCTGTGTCTGAAAAGGGAGAAATAATATAATGCTGGAAACGTCTTGAGGTAAATGAAGGTTTATTTCAAGCTTAATAGAGAACACCAGTTGAGTGCATCCTTCCTTCTTGAAGTACGATCTACCAACTGTTAGTGGTATTCGTGGTTCAAAGAGGAGTTGGAGTGTACAAGAATACACAAGGTTAAATAATAATATGTTATGCCAATGCTCACATACAAAGGAACAGAGCGCATGATAGAAGCATAATGTGTGCGTGTAATGCAGTGGCGCAAGCCTGTGTGCATGTACACTTAGTAATCATCTCAGGTTGGTTTTAATGTCTTTATTTCGATGATAAAATCATAAAAGACAATTTGAACAAGTATTTAAAAATAGTATCAAGATCACCACATTATACAAATTCATGCTACAAAGATAAAAATCAATTTGTTTGTCAAGTATACAATCAGTCTAAAAAATACAGTTAAAAAATTATTAAACCATTATTAAGACAAGATATTAGATATAACTGATCATAAAAGTAAATTTAGACATATACAGATAAACACTATACGCATTGTACATTATGATCCAGAGACAGTTAAGTTCCTCCTAGTTCTGATTGCCCATGCCCAGCCTAAATACTTAGCCAAGCAGATCACAATAAAATCAGAGGTGTTTGTTTTTAGAGCCCAAATAGCATCCAAGGATTTTTTGCATGTCATACGTTTAAAAATGGGTTTTAACCATTTTAAACGGGGTTCTCTGTATTGAGGACAGGCGAACAAAAAGTGACCCTCAGTTTCTTTACATCCGGGGCAGCGACTACAAGAGTTGGTGGAGCTATTGCCCCAAGATAGGGTAAAGGAGTTTAGTGGTAATGAGCCCACTCGGAATTGGTGGTATAGTTTTTTATCCATTGACCTGGGAATAAGGTCCCAGTATGCCTCCCGGGCTGGATCCATTTTAAAACTTAAAAAACGCCCTGTCAAGTTGTCAGAACTGGAGGCATGTGCCAAGGGAAGGCGGGTTGAGGCCCAAAATAAACCCTTAAATTCCTTTTTCGACGGAAAGTTGTTCGTACCTGGCGAAACCCACAGATGGCTCAAGCCCATATCATGCAGGCTCCTTTTCACCGAGCAAAGCCATGGGATTCGCTCCGATCCCCACATGGCCTTTACCTCGGTTAGCTCTTTTGCAAAAAGGGCCAGATCCTCTGAAGTCCATATGCGCCTCCAAGTGGACACTACTCTGTATCTTGCCATGTCCGATATTGGGGGGCAGCCCATGTCGTGGCAAAGTGGAATCAGTGGGGTTGATTGGGGCAGCCCTACCAGATTACGAAGAAACCTACACTGTATCCTATACAAACTCGAGAGGTCCATAAAACCCCATAACTCTGCCCCATAAAGTGTCGCAGCATTAATTTTAACATCATAAATTTGTAGGGCGGGGACAACCCTTTTAGTGATTGATTTCTTTTGCTCACGCAAAAGACAACCAGTCAGTTGGGCAAGTTTTAGCTGTTGGCTCACTACAGTGCCCCAAAAGCCAACACCACGTGTCTGTAGGGCAGCGCTGCCCGCTGGTTCAGACCTACAGTACGGTCCAGCAGGTCCTTAAAATGAGACAGAGATGTGACTGAATGAGGTCAGAGATCACATCATTACGCACAGCATCATCGCTTGTTTGCACCTGTGCACCCAGGCTGATGCACCCCACCCCTCCCGCAGCACCACGCTCAATTGCAGCCCCTGTGCACCCAGGTCCCACTGCTCACCTGCTGTCATTGTTGTGTGTCCAAACACGACGGCCAGCAGGGTTCACAATTCAGATAGAGTTTTGATTGCGAGGATGGTGTACACCTCATGGATCCCTTTTTTTTATTGCGCATTGTGATCTGCGACGTGGATGCGGCCATATCACCTGAGGCAGTGTGGAAGAACTGGGAGATGTGGCATTGTTGTTATCCTATTCATACATACGCAAAGTGTGCTGGGCTTGGTTACGCCAGGCCAGCGTAGGGGTGTGAATAATTATTCCGGGGACCTGGGCATTGTTCAGCTCCTGCCTGGCCAGGAAGTGTACTTATGTGTGTGTCCCTGTTGCAGTTTTGACGTCGCACAATCCGCAATTTACATTAATGTAGCATGTACCGGGAGGGCGGCAACTATCGCTAATGAGATGCTGTCCAAAAACATTGAATGGCCAACATCTCATGTCGTTGTCAAGCTTGTGGATATGCGCAGACACTCATGTCAATGGTGTGCGGTATTATTGAAAGTGTTGCTATCGCGAAGCGCACACATGTGAATGTGCTCGGATGGAGGGAGGATCAGCAGTGAGGTTATGTCATACACAGTGATAATGCTCATTACAGTCAAGCAATGCATGTCAAATGTGAATCTGAAAGTCTCACATATGACACACTACTATACTGGTAAAGCCTGACAACAGAGCATACTGCAACACAAATCTACACATTACTCTATACTGTTTGTCACATGTGTTCTAGGATGTGCACTCTGCTCATGGCTGATGATACCCCTTCGAGCCACCAATACCCAGGCCGAAAGGCAGCACAATAATGCGCACACACACACCAGGTGCATCGTGTAACACACATTTGTTTTTTTTATGTAACCTTTCAGATGCATGGCCATCACACGTGGAAGGCTACTGTACAGACCATGAATATTGATCAAGATGATCTTTGCATGTTGTGTGTAGTATAAGATATGTGTACACAGCAAAAAACTTTTCAAAAAAGCTCTCTAAGCAGAAGAGGTGTCTCTCATCAAACGCTGCAGAGATAATGACTAAAATGGGTGGGGTCCTCCAACTGTTGCAATGGGAAATGTTATGAACCAATCAAATGCTTTTTTTTTAGGTCACATGGCAAACGCGCACCGAGCACGCAAGGAGACCACACCCGACGCAATTTTGTGAAAATATATTTACCATAATATAAGTTTATTACAGTTAGAAATATATAAATGTTTAAAATATTTTAGATTATCGCTTGCTCTCATATACACTTTAAACTTATTTAGATATAGTTTTAAGACATAAAAAAAATGAGGGAATGGCGTACCCGGTGCGACACCATATGTCTACGACGTAACACAGGGTCTGGCAGTGTGCACTCATCGCATATGCAACGCACAGCGGGCGCGACCCCATACGTACATGATGTAACGCGCGGCTTGGTACTGCGTACCCATCTCATACCAAAGTAGCAGCTGGCGCAACCTCATACGTATACTCGGGACGCGGTGCCACGAACCCGTCGGATACAAAATGCGCATCATTTACGAGTTTAGCAATATGGCGGATAGGATTCGCATGCTGATGGAGCTTGGTACACTACCGGTACGGGACTCCAGTTTTCTCAACAAAAAAAAGAAAAAGAAATACATATTTTTTTTGAAGATATAAAACATTACATAAATTTTAAAGTTTAAAAAAAATAATAGAGTTCCAAAATGTTACAAAAAAATAGAAAAAATATAGGTTTTATAATTATTATAATATGAAATTAACACTTAAAAAACCTTCGAAATTCACTGCAAAAACCATAGGTTTTACAGACGTTAGAGTTAGGAATTAGCATTTAAAACACCTTTGAAATTCACTAACAAACGATAGGTTTCAGGGACGTTATAGTTAGTTGGACATTTGAACTCATATAAAACCATAGAAATTCCCCCGTTATAGTTAGTTGAGCTAACTATAACTTGCGCGCCCGCAATGCACTGCTGATGACGTCATATATTACATCACTCATGACATGGTCAGTGTCATCACTGATGACATTACTGATGACATCATCCAGTGAATGTGTGTTTCTGTAAAGTTTAAATATTTTTCATATATATCTATGCCAAGGTGCATTGAAGAATAATTGGATTTACAAGTGCCTGAAGGGATTATTTAGAAGGTGCATGAATGACTGTATAAGTGAGTGATTGAACGTGTGTTACTGAATGCATGGGTTAGTGACTAAACTGTGTGAAAGTCTGTATTAGTCTCTCAGTTGGTGTGTAAGCAACTGCATGGGTTGGTGATTAGCTATATGAGTGTCTATATGGGTTATTGATTTGTTGTCTGAGTATCTGTATGGGTGTCTGAGTGTCTGTCTGGGTGGATAGAGGGTGTGTGACTTTGTGCATAGAGGTCTGAGTGGGTGATTCCCTGGTTGTATGCATTCAAAAGTGCATCTGGGAAGGGCTGTATGGGTGGGTTAGTGTGTGTATGGGTATGTTGGTGAGTGAATGAATGTCTCAGTGGTATATGTGACTAACTACATATGTTTTAAGGCAGTATATGTGAATGTTGGAGTATATAAATGACTATACGTGAGAGTAAGTTATTTGAAGAGTGGGCGTATAAATGAGTGTCTGCTTGTATCAGTAATTGTATAAGACAGTAAGTATGTGTTAGTATCTGCATAAATAAGTGATGTGGTGTGTGTTTAAATAACGGAGTTGGTGTGTATAACTGTATACATGAGTAAATGGGTATGTGATTGATTCTTTTCATGACTGACTAGGTGTGTGAGTAACTCTATAGATGAGTGGCGGAGTGTGACTGTATGTATAGGTGTATTGTGGTAAATAATTTAATTACCGGGACTTAATTTGATACGGAAACATAATAAAAATAGCTCAGTAAATAAGAGGCAGGATCCGTGGTATTAGAGGTTCGGAATGGGCTTTATTCCAATACTGATTCGAATCAGGGATTTCAGGTTCCATCACCACGAAGGTTCAGGAAGTGAAGGCAATACATTATTGACAGGTAACAATATATATATGAAAAGCATTTACATTAAGACAGATGCAGGAGGCGTAACAGCTGATAATACAGATAAGAATACACATACGTAATGAAAAGAGGCGTAATAGGGCGTAACAGAGAAACGTCATTGGTTGTGATGTCACAAATGGGTGGATCTATGAGATAATTTCGCAGTATCAGCAGAAATACTTGGCAGAGATGCGCGCGCAGCAGTATGACGTGTGATTGACGTGCAACTAGGGGGTGAAGGGGACTTGATATTTAGCTCTACATGTGGCGACAGAAGTCTGGAGGGTCAAGTCAACCTAATCCCAAATCATATCTAACATCCTATGTTTAAAGAACTATGTTATCCAAAAGAGAGGTCTCTTAGAGTAGAATCTTATTCTATACTGACTATACTGACGGTTAGTGCGTGTACAAGCGTCTAAGTGTCTACACCAGATGCGAGGGCGGAATCTTCCATAGTAACAGGGCTATGAATTACTTGTATGAAGACAGAGAAGTCGGGCCTTTGCTTGGTAGCTGGAAGAATGTTTACTTAAGCTACTAGACAGGAATGCATTGGGCAGGGAGCGGAGCAGATAATTTTCGAAGGTGAAATACAGTTCTTGGCAGGCAGCAAGCTGATGTCAGGCTTCGTGAGCCGCGCAGAGAATGAGACAAAGTTCATGGTCACAGATGCAGGCTCGGACTGGAGCTTCAGAGACAGAAAGCAAGAGAAGCTTGATGACAGAATCAGGGCCTACTTGCCTGGACTGTAAAATGGCATAAGTGAACCATATAAAGGCGGTGGCCTTTCGTACTTAGGAATGGAATATCCGGCCCATTCATGGCGGATCAACAGAGGACATGTTAACGGTGGACGCACATGTATTTGCGTCTTCATAACTGGAACTAGAGGGAACATACATGTACTTGTAACATGCACATAGAACCGTTGGGGTCCAAGATAGGGGACATAACTGACCAGAAAAATCCATATTTCCACATTCCCTCCTTGTCCCCTACTTGCCCGTCAAGAGATATCAATCTTCATTAATCCATTGATCTGTTCATATAGCATCATTTGTTCTTCTTTCTTCTTCCGGGATCTTGAATGAAAATCTTGATGTGGAATGCACGATGTGGCACACAGACCACAAATCGCTGGTCCACATTGCAGGCATAAGCAGCAACTGAATAATATGAGAAGGCCAATACCTAGGAAGGATAGAACTCTCCATCCCCAGGCTGATATCACGCTCCAAAACCAACCGGACCAAGTCCAGGTGCCTGGATTCTGGTGTATCTGGCTTACAATCTTATGAAGGCGGGTTATGGCCTTATATACAGATGGCGAATTTTCTGGTATGAATATGCAACAGCTTGATCCGATGACCCTACAAGCTCCACCCCTATCGGCCAGGATGACGTCAAGGACAAGACGATTTTGAAGCACAACAATCCGCATAGCAGACTGCTCTTCTGTTAAATTGCCTAAGGCGGAAATAGTTTCGTTCACTACTGCTTCAAGGGTTCTAGTCAATCTACGTATCAGTTTACTATTAGTAACGGTACCTATATAGGGAAAGAGACCTTTATTGAAATCGGTGTATTTTTCCCATGCTGTTTCAGTGTAGTCGACTATCGGGAGATCTCTCCTTACTCTATTATATACTAAATTAATATTTCTGTGATAATCAGGAGGAGCTAGGAAAACAGGTGGCAAAAGGAATCCAATGTAGCAGGTACCATCCCAATCTAGAGGCAAACGTACATATGCCGTCTGACCACATATAAAATAGGAATGGCGGGAAGCTCTAAATGTAGACTTGCCTTGATCACTAAATTCTACTACAGTGGTGCATCTACTATGGCCCATATGTATGGAACCATTCTTTCTTACACATAATTCACCTTTTACTGGAAATATTGACATAGCGGGCAAAATTGGAGTAGCTTCGGATTCGACATTTAGGATCATAAGATTAAGCGTAAAATTACCTAATCCATATACTTCATTTTCTAGATCAGTTCCTGTTCTTTTGGGAAGTCCCTCCTTGTTAGGATAGCAGACCTTAAGTAAAACTAAATTCAAATGTCCCCATACCCAGTTATCTTGATAAACTGCAGAATTCGAATCCAGAGAATTAATTAGGCTAAACCATGCTCCACAGGAGCCGTTGTGTGTGAACGGGTATGGAAAAAGAGGTAGAATTCCTTTATCATTCTGATAGGGAGGGAGTCGGCCACATATCCAACAATTTGTAGCATTGCTAACCTGATGGGAATGATGTAACATACTAATAAAAGTGTTATTGCGCAGCGCAAATCTGTATGACAATTCAAGCGGAGGTAATTCACTAAAAGAATGTTCAGCAGTAACATTGTAAACATGTCTAGAAATAGGATAATATATGTGCAACAATATACTTGCAGTAATTATTAAAAGACTTGAGAAAAACAAAATTAATAACGTCACTATGCAATGACTACGCAGTGATTTACAGTACGCCTGTCGTTTCAACATTTTTCGGGTGTTTTCTCTATTCAGGTCCAAGGGATACATGTCAGAGACAATTCAACCGCTTCACCTTGGAGAGGACTTAAACAATCAAATTGCTCGACTGATTGGGCCTGAGCTTTAATTTATAAAGTTCGGAGTCACTTTTTCCCACAAAAGGAAGTTTTGAGTCAATGGGTGAAGACACACAAGGTGTGGTATTCACATCTGATTTCAGTCCATGAAATTTCTTGATATGACTTGAATGAATCCATCCTTTTCTGCCTTCGATCTTCACGGCTGTTCTTGTTGTGAGCAACACCAGCTGAGGTGACCTCCACCTAGGTTCCAGCTGCGTCTTTCGATCAAAGTTCCTCACGAGGACTAAGTCTCCCGGAACCACGTCATGGGGTTTCACCTCAGTGTTGTCAGGAAAAGCTGCAGCTACCTGTGAACGACAAGATTGTAGTGCAGACATCAAGGAAGCCAAGTAATCTGTCAGCATGTTACAGTCAATATCAGTTATTTTGCGTGGTATAGGCGTCCCCCACATATTTGGTGGTCTGCCGAAGATCACTTCATACGGGGATAGCCCTGTTCGAGAGTGTGCTACCATTCTTGTGTAAAAGAGTGCAACTGGTAATGCTACTACCCAGTCGACACCTTTTTCTCTGCATATTTTGGATAATCTTATTTTCAGAGTCTGATTATGTCTTTCTACGAGACCCGCTGCTTCGGGGTGTCGGACACAGTGGAATTTCCACTGATAGCCTAACAAAAGTGCAACGTGTTTCATTAATTCGGATGAGAACGGCTGGCCGTTATCTGAGTGAACAACACGTGGTAAACCGTATCGTGGGAAGAATTCTCGAACCAACTGTTTGGCAGTAGTCGGGGCAGTGTAATCTGAAACCGGGTATGCCTCCGTCCAACGGGAAAGAGCACACACAACTACGAGAACATATTTGAATCCTCTGCATCGTTCCATCTGGATATAATCCATCTGGAGGACTTCAAAAGGGTGATCAGGAGGATGAAATCCACCCTGTTCTACGGGAACGCTTTTTCCTGGGTTGAACTGGCAACAGATCAGACAGGTACGAACCTTTTGTTTGGCTGCAGCTCGTAAATGCTTGTTGAACCAAATATGTTGAATGCTGTCTAGCATAGCTTTCTCTCCTAGATGCGCTGGACTATGGATAGTGTTAATAATGACTTGGACCATTGAATCAGGAAGGAACCACACAGACTTTTCCTTCATCAACCATCCTTGATCCGTTTGGATCCCTCCTAATTCCGTCCATTTCTTTATTTCTTCTGGTGTAGCATGTGTCTGTATATCAATTACGTCAAGAGTAGGATCTTTAACCGTCATACAATGTGTTGGCGTCTGGACTATTGTCTTTGTCATCTCGGATGTTTGAGTTTGAGCAGTCTGTTTAGCTGTTCTATCAGCTAGATCATTGCCTTGAGAAATGATATCAGTAACTTTCGTATGTGCTTTGCATTTCATAATCGATATTGCAATGGGTAAATGTATTGCATCTAATAAGGCATGAATGAGGGGTCCGTGCTGAATGTGGGCACCGTGAGAAGTTAAATAACCTCTCTCTCGCCACAGCACGCCGAAGTCATGTACGACTCCGAATGCATAACGTGAATCAGTGTATATGTTGACTTTTTTATTTGTGGCTCGAATACAGGCTTGTGTCAGAGCGACGAGCTCTGCTGCTTGAGCTGACAAGGTATTAATACGATTTGTTTCAACGACTTCAGTGTCTGTTGTGACTGCATACGCGGCCACTAGCTCTCCTGTACTTGTTCTCATACATGAACCATCTACATACAACGTCAGGTCTGGGTCTGACAATGGGACGTCTGTCAAGTCTTGTCTGGGTTTCGTCGTGATTGTAATAACATCAATACAGTCATGGGCTAGTGGGTCTGTTCCATTTACAGGTAAAAGTGTGGCAGGATTCAATGTGTTACAACGTCTGATTTCTATATGTGGCTGAAACAGTGTTAGTTCATACCCTGTAAGTCTTGCTATAGTCAAATGTTGTGTTTGCGTTCGATTCACAAGAACCTCAACTGCATGTGGTACTTGTACTGTCAATGGATGTCCTAACACTATGGCATCGCTTTGTCTGATTGCTAAAGCTGTCGCTGCCACTGATTTTAGGCACGCAGGCAGAGCCTGAGCTACGGGATCTAATGTACTAGAAAAATAAGCACATGGTTTGTGTGCTCCTGCTTGTTCCTGTGTGAGTACTGACAAGGCAGTACCTTCGCGTTCTGTAATAAAGAGTGTAAACTGTTTACTGTAACATGGTGTTGCTAAAACAGGTGCTTGGCATAGAGCTTTCTTTAAGCTTTCAAAAACTTGTGTATGTTCCTGAGTCCAAGGGAGAACAGTCGATGTGGCTGCCTCCTGTGTTGTCAACTGAATGAGTGGTTTTGCTAAAAATGCATACTGAGGGATCCACTGTCTACAATATGAAGTGAGGCCTATGAAAGCCCGCACCTCCTTTTGTGTCTTGGGTATTGGCATGTTAGCTATTAACTGAATGCGGTCTGGTGTAAGCTGCCTTCCCTCCTTGGACAGCGAGTGACCAAGGTAAATAACTCGCTGGACACAGAATTGCAGCTTAGAAGGGGACACCTTGTGCCCCTTTTCGGCTAGAAATTGTAAAACTGTCAGTGATGCTTTTTCACATTCAGGTTCGCTTCGGGCGGTGATCAGCAGATCATCGACATATTGAAGCAAGGCAGTGTTAACTGGCATGTGGATGCTGTCGAGTTCTCGTTTCAGTGCTTGGCTATAGATGCTGGGGCTTTCTGTAAATCCTTGAGGTGCGCGTGAGAATTTGAAGCTACGTCCATTTAAACTAAATCCGAACAAATATTGGCTTTCCGGATCTATTGGGACGCTGAAAAAGGCATTTTTGAGATCAATTACAGTAAAGAATGTTGCTTCGGAATCAATAGCTGTCAGTAATGATGAGATATCGGGGACCACAGGGAATTGCGGCACAATACACTTATTTAATTCGCGCAGATCAACAACCAATCGATATACTGGCGGGGCCTTCGGATCTGTTCGTTTGAGAATCGGAATTATCGGTGAATTACATACATTGGAGTCTGTTTCTACAACCACTCCTTGGGCAATGAGCTCGTCAATGATTTGTAGTAAAGCCACTACAGCATCTGGTGGTAACTTGTATTGTCGCATTCGTGGTAGTACCACTCCTGCCTTTAGTGTGACTCGATATGGTGTAATATTCATGCAACCAACATCAGTAGGGCCTTGTGCCCATAGATGTGTAGGTAAAGTCTGCAATCGGGGATCCATGTCTCTAGACACATAATGACCTTTAAAATCACGTAAAAACAATCTTACTCCTTCCGGAGAACAACATATTATAGCTCCTAGAGCCTTCAGTGTTTTTATTCCTAACAGGTTTTCTGGATATGATTTAGTAAGCAATAAATCTGTAGTTCGGGTCAAAGGTCCTATCGTAAGTGGAAGAGGTTGTGACACTTCATTAACAATAGGTTTTCCTGAAAAACCAAGGGAAATATTCTGTGAGCCTGAGAGGGGTGCCCCTGGAACTTCACTACGTTTTATTGTTGTTCGACTTGCCCCTGTATCGAGTAAAAATTTTCTGTCTTGGCCTAATAATTCACTATGTACATAAGGTCCTTCTTGATCTACAGGGATCTCGATAAGGGGTAAGTCAACTTCCCTCTCTAGGCTGGTTCATGCATATCGTTGATAATCAGGATAGTCATACTGTGCGGTCTGGTACAGTTGTCGTGTCGTGGTTTGCGTGGCAGCAACAGGCAGCGCTGGTGCAGCTGGCACAAACTGTATAGTCTGTTGTGGAGCTGGCATGGACTGTGCATGCTGCAAGGCTCCTTGTTCATTCTGATCCTGTCTAAGTGGCCGTGGTCTTTCTTTTGTAATGCCCGTGGCGATATTACGCTTCAGGACTGGACAATCGTGTACATGATGACCTAGTTGTTTACAATAGTTGCATGTCCCTTTTACAGGTCCCGCTAAATCGCCAGAATGTGTCGTACCCTTTTTATGTCCTTCAACTGGAACTGTCTGGGAGACTAGCATTTTCATTTTCGTGTCTTTCATGCGTCTTTGTTCATGATCTGGTCTACCGCTAATCTTTCTTCGTGTAGGCGTTCTATTTCTTTACGGATCTTTCGGCACATGGCTATTATACAGTTTTGCTTATCATGTCTCCCTTCTGATATATTCTGGCTCCATCTGGTAAGAATCTGCATTGCTTCCGGGTCTACCCCCGGTCGGTCTTGATTTCTGATCACACAATTTATGAGGAAACGCAACAGTTCCCCCTGTATTTCCACTTTCTGGTATTCCATAGCTCTGTTAATACATTCAGAATCTCGCCCGGTTTGGACAAAATGATATATATTATCTAGATGTGCAGTCATTCCTGGTAATTTCCCTAAATACACTGCGGCTCGTCTGATACGTAATGATGCTAGGGTCATTTCGTCCTCTTTTCCGGGCACAGGGTCATATCTACAATCTATAAGAAGTTCCTTAAGCGTACGGGCATTTATGAGTTTGGGGGTACGTGAATGTGCTGACTCTTGAAAAGTAAGTTTATTTATTCTAGGTGGCGTAGAAAAGATATTGGTAGCACCTCCGGTAGCCCCATCTGGGGTATCGGGTGTGAAAGGATTCGTTGAACGTGATACAGCAACTATAGGCGTGGATACAGCTATAGAAGTAGCTGTAGGAACAGATGCAGAAACAGATGTGCTTGCCGGAACTTGTGTCAGAACTTGTTGCTGTAACGATACGGGTACTGGATCTTGGCGTTGAACCTCCCTGGCAGGCGGTCTATGTGGGGCGGGATGAGCATACTCGGGAGCTGCGTCATCTAAATATGAGGAAAGAAAAACATCTTCTGCGGTTCTAGGATGCCCCTTAGGATGTACCTTTATTGGAAATAATGGGGTTGGCAAGTCTTTTGGTATCCCTGGAGTAGCCTTAGGTAATCCTTCAGCCAGAAGGGGATACATACCATTCATAAGGGCATTTCTTTGTCTGTCTACTTGTTCTGATTTCACTCGTGCACCTTCTTTAATTAATAGATTTTCTCGGACTTCATTAGAATTCTCTTTACTCTTCTCTTCCTGTCTACGTGCTTTTTCTGTTCGTCTATGTGATTCTTTACGCCATAATTCAATGGCGTCTTTCTGTGATTGTCTAGCTTTCTTTTTCCATAATTCTTCCTCTACTTTCACGATGCACTCTGCATCCCAGGTCCCCGCTGCGGGCCACCTCTGACTTTCTGGTAATTCCTTAGTGTAGTCTACCCATAGATCAAGAAATAATATGGCGTCTAGGCCATGTTTATGATACATGAAGTACCCTGGAGTGTCCCTAGGAGGAATGGGAACAGCTTCTTCGAGTACCCCTTTTCTAGTTGTGATCTGTCTTAGTTTCGAAAAGAGCGGCATATTGAGAACTGATCTGATACTTGATCTTGAACAAACTTAATACAGTAATCACAATAATGAACAGTCATTCATACCACAATATGCAGAACGTACTATAAACATTTAACATTTAACTGAGCAACAATGATGATGACGATCTAAGGAAAACTTAATCATTAAACATGATACTCGACTTGAACTGAATTATTCTGAATTTATATACTTGATATACTAGATACACTGCTAAACAGTACAGATACACTGCTGAAAAAGTGCAGACCGGATTTGTGTACCCAAACCCGTCTGGACCGGCACAACTTATGTGCACGCCAGAACGCCTCCCCAGTAATGGTACTCACCGGGTAGCTCGGAAACGGAAGGCCTCAGAAACTGGACTGAACTTGAACCGGACTGGACTCGACTCGAACGCTTCGGACACTGGACTCGACTTGGGACTTCGGAAACTGGTGGGCCTCTGTATACCTCGGATCTTGCTCTCTCAGCTAGGCTCTGGTCGGGATACTTCGCACTTCTCACCGCCTCTTCTGGGTGTTGATCGCAGCCTCAGTCGCCCCCGCTTGACCGGAGGGAGACACAGGAAATCCTGCTGGTACGCGTTATTGTCCGTCCAGCTGTGGCAGGAGACCGGGCCTGCAACGCACCGCCGGCGCGTGAGATGAGAAAGTGTCCCTATTCGGGCGCCATTCATGTGGTAAATAATTTAATTACCGGGACTTAATTTGATACGGAAACATAATAAAAATAGCTCAGTAAATAAGAGGCAGGATCCGTGGTATTAGAGGTTCGGAATGGGCTTTATTCCAATACTGATTCGAATCAGGGATTTCAGGTTCCATCACCACGAAGGTTCAGGAAGTGAAGGCAATACATTATTGACAGGTAACAATATATATATGAAAAGCATTTACATTAAGACAGATGCAGGAGGCGTAACAGCTGATAATACAGATAAGAATACACATACGTAATGAAAAGAGGCGTAATAGGGCGTAACAGAGAAACGTCATTGGTTGTGATGTCACAAATGGGTGGATCTATGAGATAATTTCGCAGTATCAGCAGAAATACTTGGCAGAGATGCGCGCGCAGCAGTATGACGTGTGATTGACGTGCAACTAGGGGGTGAAGGGGACTTGATATTTAGCTCTACATGTGGCGACAGAAGTCTGGAGGGTCAAGTCAACCTAATCCCAAATCATATCTAACATCCTATGTTTAAAGAACTATGTTATCCAAAAGAGAGGTCTCTTAGAGTAGAATCTTATTCTATACTGACTATACTGACGGTTAGTGCGTGTACAAGCGTCTAAGTGTCTACACCAGATGCGAGGGCGGACTCTTCCATAGTAACAGGGCTATGAATTACTTGTATGAAGACAGAGAAGTCGGGCCTTTGCTTGGTAGCTGGAAGAATGTTTACTTAAGCTACTAGACAGGAATGCATTGGGCAGGGAGCGGAGCAGAAAATTTTCGAAGGTGAAATACAGTTCTTGGCAGGCAGCAAGCTGATGTCAGGCTTCGTGAGCCGCGCAGAGAATGAGACAAAGTTCATGGTCACAGATGCAGGCTCGGACTGGAGCTTCAGAGACAGAAAGCAAGAGAAGCTTGATGACAGAATCAGGGCCTACTTGCCTGGACTGTAAAATGGCATAAGTGAACCATATAAAGGCGGTGGCCTTTCGTACTTAGGAATGGAATATCCGGCCCATTCATGGCGGATCAACAGAGGACATGTTAACGGTGGACGCACATGTATTTGCGTCTTCATAACTGGAACTAGAGGGAACATACATGTACTTGTAACATGCACATAGAACCGTTGGGGTCCAAGATAGGGGACATAACTGACCAGAAAAATCCATATTTCCACAGTATGAGTGCATATTATAGTTCTGTATTGATGAGTAACTGCATGTATAAGTGACTGGATTTTTGTGTGTAGATTTAGGTTCCGTAAAAGTTTCCCGATTTATGCCCTTATATAGGTACAATTCATCTTGCCCTTATTTAGGCATAGAAAATCCAGCCCTTATTTAGGCATTGTCCATGCTAACCAAAAATGCAGGCATGGGCTCCTACATCCGTCCATCCACGTCACAATGAGTTCTTGGAAAACCAGACTCTTAAGCCTTTAGGAATTTCCCTTGCTTGGATATTGATTTCTCCAAGAAGTCATTTATTATGCATGAACATCTATTCCTTAGGGCTTCATTCATGACGTTCCGATGCCCGACTTTTACATCAATACAGGCAATCCTAAACACCTTCAAGGTATAAATATACCTGCACTTACCCTGGCAAACCACGGTTCCGGTACGGTCCAGCTCGACTGCCTACTTGCGGTTCGCCACGGCAAGTTCGGAAGGAGATCGAGTTCCAGCCTGATGCACTGACCAGACGCTGTCATCCTCCTCGCAGAGAATCCAGCTCCAGTGTTTCTGACTCCCCTTGCGCGGGTGTTAGATATTGAGTTCCGGAAAGAGATTCCAACCTCACACATTCTAAGGTATGGAGCAAACTAGAACTTAGAGAAATTTTGGTACTCTTGGCAAAACTATAGCTATAGCTAGCTATACTTTAGAAAACAGCACCTACTTCTCACCTCATACTACACTTAGGTTAGGTACACTGGGTTAGAACTTTTTAGAAGCATCAGATGAGTATTCACATTTTAGCCTGTGTTATTTATGTATGTATTTTATGAGTATTTGTCATAGCTACAAACCATGCTATTGCAGTATTATTTTATCTATCTGCTAACCCTATACATATTGTACTTTGCAGCCTGTCTTACGATTGTAGCAGTTCATATCTCTTGCATGAGAAATAAGACTGTTCAATAAAACCTTTTTATTGAAACGCTCGTCTCTCTATTTCTGTGCAACTCTGTAGAAACGAAGCATGCACGATTGACTGAGTGAAACTGTTATCTATTATTTCCACTGTTCTGAGATTATTCCGACTCTAAGGGAAACAAAGTTGTCATGTTTATGCGGTTGTCAGAAACTAATTCCTTCTTCTATATTCAAAAAGTTTCTAGTGACCTCTGAGTTATCTGGCACACACAAGTAATGAAGTTTAATGTTCTCGATAGAGACATACTGACCTCAGTCCTATGTCAAATCTATAGTGTATATTATTCCAATGCGCAGAGCCTATCAGGGATATAGGAACTACACTACATGGCGCCCAACGTTTGGTAAGGCACTAATTTAACACTAGATACTGCAGTAACTCAGTCGTGCTTTTCTCAGAGACCCCTACTCATAATACTCCATAAGACGTCTGGAGTGGGTAGGGATAACATCAGCCATAGCTGAGTAGGACAAAAATCCTATGTATTAGCTGTTTGGTTTGTTCAACGTTGAAGGATGGAGTGTTCCAAAATATTGTGCACCTTATCTTTGTTCCCTTGAAACTTGCTTTGAAACTTTCATTAAACAATGACCGAAAACGGCACAAACACCGATACTGGTGGAGCTGCGGCTGACCAAGTCAGAGCAGCTTTTAATCGTACAGGTTTTCAAGAAACCGACGAGGATGCTATAATAAGGACAGCCATCACTCTAAAACTTATAAAACATGGCCTAACACCAAGAGGTGGTAGAGCAGTTTTTGTGATAGAGGCACATGAATCTCACCAGACAGAGGTATTCTATTCATGAATAGTATTCCCAGAATCAAATCCAGTAACACACTTGTTTCACTTCTACAAAGAAGATGATCCACCTGAGGAATACATTCCTTTCGAGGATATTGAAATTCCACTCACACACCAGCAGCATGAGCTCTGGTTTAAGGTTTTAGCCGGCTACACACCTCATCCAGACAATGAAGAAATGTCAGATGTAGAATTACTAGCTCAACTCAAGGAGCTAATCAAAATGTATAGACAATTGGTTCAATATGTCATGCGGACTTTTACAGTCCAACCACCATTAACCATTCAAAATCCAGCCCCTCATCAGGGCAATACACTAAAAATCACTCCACAGACTTTACACGCAGTCATGGGTAAAATGTCCACAAAACATGAACAAATTCCATTCTGGATAGCTCAAAAAATTACTCAAATCAAAGCAGTGTTTCCTAATACTAGCCCTCATGAGAAACACAGAATTCTGACAATCTGTTTACCGATGGGGATCACACCACATCTGGAAGACTGCACCACTTGGGGCACAGTCTTTGCTGCAATCTACACAAAAACACATGGTGTTCCGTCCATGGCGGTAATACCTGATGTCCTGAAACAAATTCAAAATGAATACGGGGCAGAGCCTGCTCTGAATTTAGGTATAAAGTTACTGAACAATTTCAACCAGGTCTCAACAATAATATTATCTAATATCAAAGGAGAAGCAGCATCAGTGGCAATCCACCAGAAATTAAGGGAATTTGATGTAACAGAACAACCACAAGAACTAGCCAGAATAATTGAAAAATCCTATGAAGAATTAGTCAGAGACAGTTTTGGGGGGAAACCAATTAAACCACAATTATCTGAAAGTCCTGATAAGGTCTTTCCTAAAAACACTCCTACCTCTTCTAAAAAGAAGTGGGAAAATAGCAAACAGCATTCCAAAGAGAAGCGTTCTCAATCCCGAGGTAGGTCTCCTCAAAAGGAGCCCTCTGAAAGGAGGTAGAACCTCAGGAATAGGGATAATTTGAGAAAACCTGACAGATATCAAGATACTGATACACGTTCCTCTCGTACCTTTCAGATATCATCACAGACATCCGAAAGAAGAGGATGGTCATAGAACAAAGAAGAACGTGTGAAGTCCAAAGAGGATCAACACATTCAGAAAAACAAACAAAAAACACAATTCTCCAAGAAGAAGGTAGCAGGTCTGAAGATCAGACATGCCGAGGATTCTGAGAACACAGCTAAAGAACAGAGAATGGGCTCAGACAATGTTGGACAGGGCAGCAGAAGTTACAGTAGCTCACCAGAACCTTAAGGGGCTTCTGGAGACAGTGGACATGAATGAAGACATACAAGTTGAAACTGCAGACACCAGGGTTCGATCTCCGCATAGGTTATATAAAATAACACTCCGGATGGAGGAAGACATACCAAGGAAAGTGAAAGCACTCTTTTGGGAGCATATTTCAAGGGGTTATGATATACTTGTAGCAGAACAAGACTGGCTACGAGAATTTGTGAGGGAGTGCCCACATGGCGAAGACATCATTATGCCAGCCTTCTCCAACGATGTTCCAATCCATTTAAAATATACTTATGCCAGGAAATGGGCAGTAGCTCAAGCCCCAGCACTATACAAGAATCATGTAGGATGGGATGAGGACTCACCTCACCACAAAATCCAGTTAAAAAATCAACCAACTGCACAAAGGCAGTACCCAGTTAAGCAAGAAGCTAAAAGACAAATTAGGGGGATCTTAGATCAACTTGAACACCAGGGCGTGATTGAAACATTCACCTCATCAATGAACAATCCTTTGTTTCCTGTTTCCAAACCAGACAATACATATTGTCTAGTTTTGGATTACAGACACCTAAACTCATGTTGTAAAACATTTGCAGTGCAAAATGCGCACAGTACAGCATTAATGAATAACAAATACAAAACCACATTAGGCATTTCAAATGGTTTTCAAATGGTTTCTTTTGTCAAAATATTGCACCTGAAAGTGATATTTGACTGCTTTCTCAATAATGGGGACCCAGCGTCAATTTGTCGACTCCCACAGGTGTTCAAGAACAGCCCGGGGTTATTCTCAGCAAGAGTAACAGAGTTACTACAAATTTATGATGACGAGGCATTGTCATATGTCGATGATATATATCTGACAGATGATGACCTGGACAGGCACTTGAACAGGGTGAACACCATTATATTGAGCTTCGCCTCTGAGGGTTACAAATTCAACTTTAAAAAGTCCAGAATTGCCCATCTCAACGTCCTTTTCCTAGGATATGAACTTTCAAGTGAAGGCAAAAGTCTGGCAGCCAACTTTTTAGAAAAGTGTGCGCTGCGCCAACCTCCAAAAACATTTAGGAACTTACAGTCGATTCTGGGCTTTCCTGAATTTTGGAAGAACAATCATTCTAAACTACGCAGAGAGGGTTAAACCTCTCTACGAATTCATCAAACCTGATTTCAAAGCCACAACTTGGACACAAGGACACACAGAAATTCTGCGTTCACTTCAAACAGACATGTTAGCAACTAAACACTTGCAAACACGCGTAAACGTACGCAATTTAGTGATCCGAATCATTCCGGGTCAATGCAGATTCACCTACTTAACTTTTAACGAAGGTGAAAAAGTACCAATTGCATACAAATCACATTTGTATACGCAAGCAGGAATGAAATTCACTTGTACAGAAAAGATTCTGACAGCAGTTCAAACCGCTGTAGCAAAAGAAAGAGCCCTAGCACAGGGGAAATGCATAATGGTCGTGACTCCTGTACCAGCCTTAGAGGCAGTTACTAAAGCTAGCTGATGTTGAATATTTTTTTTGATCCTTATTTGAAAACACAAGCATTCCTGCAATAGGAACACAAATGTCCTCTGCCTCCTGAAATTCTCCCTCTTGATCAGTA